>NC_140940.1:49371351-49976351 GCF_014529385.1 Adiantum capillus-veneris | reverse complement strand
AAATGACGCGTAGAGGCCAAGGGAGGGAGAGAGAAACAAAGGTACATAATGGGTAGATGACATGACATTAAGATCAAGGGAGTGAGTGAAATCAAGGGTGGGTATGAGAGAGAGAGAGAGAGAGAGAGAGAGAGAGAGAGAGAGAGAGAGAGAGAGAGAGAGAGAGAGAGAGAGAGAGGAAGAAGTTAGTGAGAAAGAGGTGTGGAGGCAGCGAGAGGAAGAGAGATCAGGAGAGTGGAGGCAGGGAGATGAAGAGAGAGCAGGAGAGTGAAGAGTAGATCCACTTACATCAAGTGCATACATATCTTCATCCATAGCTTGCCACCATTATGATTTATTTTGTAAACCCATTTACATCCAATTGCCTATTTACCTCTTGGAAAAGGCACCAATTTCCATGTTTCATTTGCATCAAGTGCATCCATATCTTCATCCATAGTTTGACGCCATTTTTCACCTTTGACCAACATCCTCAAAACATGTGGGTTCTACCTCCTCTGTAATCTTTGCTATATATGATGAGCCACATAACTGTCATTAGTCAATCTTTGCACAGAATGTCTTACTCTTTTTGATCGTGTGGTCCAGGATCACTTCCAAGTACGTTGTTCCTTGCTTGCATCTTTCTTTGACATGCAATATTCATAGAGGGCATGCCAAACTTCTCATCTAAACTCTGCTCTGAACCATTGCTATTGCCATCATCATAACCAACACTCAAATTTGGCAACTTAGGAGTATTGTCAAAATTTTCCTTCCCTTTCTTTGATAAATTTGAAGAGTTAACAGGACTCACTCTTCCATGCAACCTTCCACTCCATGGATTCTCACCATGACCTGCTTTAAATGACCCTTGTGGCCCACTCAAGACTTGTGACTGCACACCTATATTTTTTGCAGCCACTTTTCTCTTACATCAGTACCCAAATCATCTTTTACATCAACATACCAACTTGCCATTTCATCAAAAACAACATCCTTGCTCACACTCACTTTACCCATGATAGGATTGTAGCACTTGTACCCTTTTTGCTCAAGGGAATAGCCAATGAACATTCATTTTTCTGCTTTTGGATCAAGATTACTTCTTTGCTCATTTGGAACATGCATATAAGCAATACATCTGAACACTTTAAAATATGACACATCCAATTTTTCACCATTGAACTTCTCTTCAGGTGTCATATCATGTACTACAACAGTAGGGGTCCTATTCATATGTACAAACTTGTAGCAATAGCCTCATCCCAATAACAATGAGGCATGTTCTTCTCATTCATCAATGCTCTAGAAACTTTTTCAATGTGCATGTTCTTTTGCTCAGCAACACCATCTTGCTGGGGAGTATACTTGCATGAAAAATATCTCTGAATTCCATGTTTTTTTAGAAAACCATTGAATTCATTAGAAAAGTATTCTCCCTGTCCATCTGACCTCAAGCACTTTATATGTTTCCCATTCTCTTTTTCAACCATAAATTTGAAATTTAAAAAGTGCATAAACACCTCACTTTTTTGATTCATCAAATAGGCCTATACCTTCTTCATATGGTCATCAATGAAACTTACATGGTATCTATATCCACCCATCGATGCAATCTTTCCCGAACCCCATACATCCGTCTGAACTAAATCCAATGCATTCCTGCTTACATGCTTATCATGAGAAAGGATGCTTTTACCTGCTTTCCAAATTGACAAGCTTAACAAACTTTCTGCATTTGAGTAACTCTAAATGTAGGTAAACCTGTAACCATATATTTAGTTTGTATCATTTTCAAACTTTGCAGATTTACATGATCAATATGTTTGTGCCAAATATCAATGCCTGGAACAAAATCTGCACCTCATGCAAACATGGCAGCATTCACCTTGGGCATATCTACATCCAAAGTAAACATTCTTCTCACTTTATCTCCTTGTGCAACCAGCCTTCCATTATTCTTATGCTCTTCGACAAAGAGACCATCAGAGTTAATTCTGAACTGCAAACCTTGCTCAACCTTTTTCCCAACAGAAACTAGGTTCTTTGGAATGTTGGGTATATGCAGTACATCAGCCAGGTACTTCACTTTACCATCTATCGTAAACAACGTCACATTTCTTGTATGTATACATGGCAACATTCACCTTGGGCATATCTATATCCAAAGTAAACATTCTGCTCACTTTCTTTCCTTGCACAACCAGCCTTCCATTCTTCTTATGCTCTTCGACAAAGAGACCATCGTAGTTAATCGTGACCTGCAAACCTTGCTTAACCATTTGCCCAATAGAAACCAGATTCTTTGTAATGTTGGGTATATGCAGTACATCAACCAGGTGCTTCACTTTACCATCCGTTGTAGACAATGTCACAATTCTTGTAAGCATAATGGGATTTGCAACATCATCCCCAATTTCTACATGACCAGGACTTTGTGAATTCTGCATTTCCATGAACCATTCACCATGACTGTTGAGTCTGATTTGATGCACCACAATCCACATACCAGACATTATCACTGGATTTTTCCACATTTGTAGACATAATATTTAGCATGTCTGCATCACAAATAGTCTCTTAGGCTCATCTACATTTCGGCTAGTGGTTGCATAATTGTTTTGTTATCTCTTGTTTGGACAGTCACGTTCAAATTGACCATGTCTTTCACAACCCCAACATACTATATTTTTGTGTCGACCTGCATTATTGAGTTGCATATTTCCATGACCTCTTGGACTCTTGACCACCTGTGTTTTGACCGTGATTGTTATTTTGATGTTGTGCTTGGTGGTTGCCTCTTCTTCGGCCTCATCCACAACCTGTAGCACGTTCTCTTTCTCTTCCTCTTTTGTTGAAAATTATCAGTTCGAAATTGTTTCCACCCTACGTAGAGGAGTTTTCCTCAAGTTCTTTCTCTTTCGCAATCAGTGAGGACACCAAATCTATGAATGACAGAATGTTCTCTCAAAGATGGATACCAATTTTGAATTGTTTTGTATTCTGGACCCAAACCTTTGCAGACAGACTTCTACTTTGTCATCATCATCGAGTGTAAGACCAATTGATGCAAGTGACTCACATATGCTCTTTATCTTCAACAAATAATCATTGATGGACAAGTTTTTCTTCTGCACAGTATTCAGCTCAATCTTCAATTTCAGTTTCCTTGTCTTTGTGTTGGTCACACCCAATGACAGTAAAATATCTCAAGCCTCCTTAGGGGTATGAGCATCTTGTATATGCCTAATCATAGTGTCCTACGCACTCATAGAAAGCTAATACATGACCTTCTGAGCTCCCTAATTCCAATCTTTAAATGTATTTATTTGCACAACACTCACACCTTCCTCTGGTAATGGTGGTGTTGTCTCATGCTCTCCATCAATGTAGTCCCAATAACCTTTGCCCATAAGAAAATTGGTCATTCTAAACTTTCAAGCATGAAAGTTGTTCTTATCTAGCTGCTCACTGACAATCTGGTTAAGCTTATCATTGTTGGATGACATGTTTCCAACCCTTTACAAAGACTCTGAGCAACCTATAAAAAATAGTCAGTTACCACATGTACTGACAATCTGCGTACATACACCTATTTCACTTTGTTAAATAGTATTTGTGCACACTGTAACCGAATAGAAGCTTTCTGCACCACCAATATGCAGATCTGTAGAATCTCGAACCTTAGCGTCTTTGCATGCGAACACATTCTAACTCCAAAACGGGTGTCGAAACGTGCTTGAAATGAAAATCCGACTGCACAATCGCAGTTCAAAGGACTACATAGAACCTGTGATGCACAATATCCAAAAACAATCACCTCTAGAAACATTAGGGCCAAAA
This sequence comes from Adiantum capillus-veneris, assembly GCF_014529385.1. Lineage (NCBI taxonomy): Eukaryota > Viridiplantae > Streptophyta > Polypodiopsida > Polypodiales > Pteridaceae > Adiantum > Adiantum capillus-veneris. The sequence goes on along the minus strand of NC_140940.1, from coordinate 49,972,526 downwards.
ACGTCTAAAAAAAGGCTGTTTGGTAATCCATGGATTAAGAAATAGGCCAATACTCACTTGACACGTATACAAAAGTATGGCATTCCTGTCTCCTCTAGCTTGAGCTTTTGTGCTTCTACTTTAGCGGAAAACGTCTAAATGTCACTTTCATTTGGCTAAATTGCCTATATTTGAGGGCGTTCCTGTTATTTTTGATGTATAACATCATATTCTGGGCCTGATGTACAAGTGCTCTTTTCTATTTAATATTGTACAATACTAAGCTAGAAGATACGAAATCTTTCTTTTCAGACAGTGATGATGACGCCTATTAATAACATCATATTCTGGGCCTGATGTACAAGTGCTCTTTTCATTTAATATTGTACAATATTAAGCTAGAAGATACGAAATCTTTCTTTTCAAACAGTGATGATGACGCCTATTAATGATTATTCCGTATTTTTTTTAATGTCTACTTTTCACTTAGCCTCTACTTCTAAGCACCGCATCAAGAGCTTGCACTCAGCACCTGTGTACATAATATCTACATCAACATGGGACCACACCTAAAGACATCCTTTCTCACATTGTTTTGAATCAATGACCACACTGTGTGATTGTGGCTTGATTGAACTACACTCTACCCCCACTCGCCCCGTTTCGTTAGTGTACCCACATCGTGCGCAAAAGGACTCAATGAATTTTTCACTCCTCCCCCTATCGCACCGGTCCAACTCTTGCCCATAGTGCTCTTGTCATGTGTGAGCTTGTCACCCTCCTATCGTGTTGTTCTAGCTTTGCGGCCACACCACATAAGAACCTTGAATTACCTTGTTAATTGGATTCCTAATGTTTTTCTAAATCATGTACAAAAGTACTTAGAGACTTTGACACTCCCCATGTTGCGTCATTTTAACTCCTACCCACACCGCGCGAAGAGGGCATCATACAGCTTGTCACTCCCCCCCTCATCGCGTCGTTCTGGCTCCATGCACACACCATGCACAAAAATCTTGAGTGACCTTATTATTTGGACTATTTTTCTAAATCATGTGCAAAAGCGCTCAAAGACTTTGACACTCCCCATGTTGCATCATTTTAGCTCTTGCCCACACCGCTAGCTCTTGCCCACACCGCGCGAATAGGGCATCATGCAGGTTGTCACTACCCCCCTCATCGCGTCGTTCTGGTTCCATTTTAGCTCTTGCCCACACCGCTAGCTCTTGCCCACACCGCGCGAAGAGGGCATCATGCAGGTTGTCACTACCCCCCTCATCGCGTCGTTCTGGTTCCATGCAAACACCATCAAAAAAATCTTGAGTGACCTTATTATTTGGAATTATTTTTCTAAACCATGTGCAAAAGCGCTAAAACACTTTGACACTCGCCATGTTGCATTATTTTTGCTCCTACCCAGACCGCGCGAAGAGGGCATCATACAGCTTGTCACTCCCCCCTCATCGCGTCGTTCTGGTTGCATGCACACACCATGCAAAAAAATATTGAGTGACCTTATTATTTGGATTCCATTGGTTTTTCTTATATGTACAAGATATTAGCAAAAGGCCTATTTGGTGCCACACTATGCCTTGCTTGCACAACAGGATAGGGAGTATTTTTAGAATCTCACTACCCCCTCATGTTGTGTGGGTCATTTTTGGAACACCAATTTGGTGCCACATTACCCCAGGATAGGGGGTTAGTTTTAGAATCTCATTACCCCAATCATGACATGTGGGTTATTTGCATTCACAGATTCACCTTTCCTGCCTAATATAGATGTCTTTTTATATATAGATCTATTAAGCATATTGGACCCAAGCATAGTCACAAAATTTTTACAATATATAACACTTGTAACTTTTAAAAGCTATATTATTTGAAACTTTTGATACCACAGATGAGTCCAAAATGCCCAAAAACCCCGAAAACGACTGGCTATATGCCTCGTTCTGACACCCGGAGAGGTCGGTATGGCCAAAAAAGGCCTCCGGAGGCACTATCTCGTACGGTGCGAGGAGAGGGGTAGCTAGAGAGTCCTGGCTACCCCTCTCCTCGCACCATACGGGATAGTGCCTCCGGAGGCATTTTTTGGCCATACCGACCTCTCCGGGTGTCAGAACGAGGCATATAGCCAGTCGTTTTCGAGGTTTTTGGGCATTTCGGACTGATCTGTGATGTTAAAATTTTGTCATTTTGCCCTATTTGAAAGTTTTAATTATAAGTTGAGTCAAAAGAGCTGAAGCAACAAATTTTTATTAACATGGCTTAAAGGCGGGTGATGAAGATTCTAATAATGATGGTCCATGCCAATGGTTTCTAGATGTCATGTTATAGGATCATGGTCACATGGAAGTCTACATAGAAGAGTGAAAAAATTTCAAGCTCAAGTTTGATCTCAGACAAATGTTAGAATAGTTAAAGGGAAACTTGCTTTAGGAGTTATAGATGAGTAAAATGATTGTGTGGCAAAGGGGAGATAAAGTGTTAATCGTGATGTTGCAATGCTAGAGGAACATATGTTGTAACTTTACAAGGTATTATATTGTGAAAATGAATGTTTTGCAAGGAGATTTAAAGTAAATTTACAAGTAATTATATTGTTAAAATGATAGTCTTTTGCAAGGAATGATATTGTAACTTTGCATCTAAATAGTCTCCTCCTTGGAAGGATTGTGATGTTCACAGCAAGGTGGTTGTTGTTGGCTCTTTGATCTCATCCTCTATAATTGCCTCCCTTGGTATCGACTTAGTTATTTTAGTGCATTGCTTCTTCTTTGTCATCCTCCCTTTCTTGTTGATATGAAAAATGAAGTTTGTGCTTGATAATGTGACTTCTGAGAAAACTAAGTGAATCTTTTAGCTTTCAAACCTCCTGTTGAAGAATCCTGCAAAACATTTTTATGTACTTTTAGAAATAGTTGGATCCTTCTCCAAATGCAGATGGCCACCATGGAAATCTATTTATGAAAGTAAGGCTTCAAATTTTTCTAGTTACCTTCGAGTTCGTGGATCAACAGGATACAAGTTGACTTCTGTCCATATCCATTTGCTTGCTCCGTTGGCTTTGTAATGCTTGAGCTCGGATGCCTGCAACCTTTGATACACAATCCTCACGGTTTCTTACACTTGGTTGATCTTGATTTTCATATGGTGTTAACAGCTTAATGAGTTTCTAGGCAGAGTGCAAATAATGAAAAATCTTGTGAGGCTGAAGGGAGCTTCTAACCAGAGCAAAACTAGTGAGTTTGGAAAACTTGTGAGGCTAAACTGAGCTTCTAGGAAGAGCAAGACTAGTGAGAAAATTTGGAAATCTTGTGAGGGTGACACGAGAGAAAAATGGTTTCCATGTAGAGTAGAAATGATGGGAAAACTTGTGAGGTTGAAGCGAGCTTGTGGCCGAGCAAAACTAGTGAGAAAAATTGGAAAGCTTGTGAGGGTGAAGAGAACAAAATGGTAGTTCTCTTGCAATGGTGAAGAGAGAAAAACCACAGTGGTCCTTCTAGCTAGACCAGAAATGGCGGTCCTCTTGCGAAGGTAGAGACATCTTGAAAGCTTGTGAGGGTGAAGAGAGCCTAATGAAATGGCTTGAGAGAAATAGTAGTCAGGAAAACCATCATTCAAAAGTGAAAATTTCGTATTTGCCGCCAAGCCAACAAAATGGGTCCAGTAGGGGATAAAGTAGTGTGAAAATGACATCTTTTATTTATATTGAAAGATCTGTACCGGGATACTCTTTAAATGCTCAAGATATGCTTTGAATACCCAAAACGGTCAAATTTGGAGCCGTTTTGACCGTCAAATGCTCTGCTAATTAGCAAGCTAACCAATTCCTTACACAACCCTTTTTTAGGCCCTTTTGGCCCTAATGAATCGTTTGACGATGGCTCTCGGGAATATTGAGGATGATTGCTTCCTAAGCTGCTCTTACTTGCTGCTCCAAGCTCCTCAGACACAACCAAGCTTTGATGCCATGTCAAGAGATAGAGAAGGAGAGAACTTGAGCTCTTGAGACACACACAAAGATGGAGGCAAAAGATTCTACTTCTTCTTCTTCACTAACTCAAGATAAGAGGTCTACAAAACATAAGGAAAAATACAACATAAGAAGGGAACTAGTACAATGGTCTAATGTAAACATTAAAGAGTGAGGTGAGTAGATAAGTGTGTCATAACTCCATTAGGTAGACCAGCTTGATGTAGTACAAATGTAGTATCACTAGCGAAGATATGCGTATCTACCAAGGTGCACCACTAATGATTACTGTCGATAGTAGTCATCCAGGAGTCGTACATATTGAGCTTGACATTTCAACAGCCAATTGCCTCCACCCATAAAGACTTTGGCAGGTCTTGATGCTCAAGCATAGTCCACGCCATCTCAACCACTATCCTATTCTTCTACTCTACAACTTTATTTTTTAGGGTAATCTGGTATTCGCAAGCTCTTGCTTAGTGCCATGGTCCGTACAAAATTGAATGAATGCTTCGGAGGTGAACTCTCCACATTTGTCTTATGGAATTGTCTTCAACACTTCATTGGTCTCCTTCTCCATAAGAGCCCGCCAATTCTTGAAGAGGCCAAACGCCTCTAACTTGTGTAGTAGAAAATATACCCAAGTAAATCGGTTGAAATCACCCACCAACAACATGAAATAGAGATTTTGGGAAGGTGTCTGCATAGGTCCACAAAGGTTAGTGTGAACTAACTCCAAATTAGCAATAGCTTGGTGTGTAGCATGCTTCTAAACAACATCTCAACGTTGCTTCCCACGAATGCAAGCCATCTGAACTGATAAGCTTTCCCATATGAAGCATCTCCTACTGAAGCTTCTGCATCTTGTTCATGTGATCCCTCATGGATATGTTCTTCGCATCTAGGGTCCTCAAATGCACCTTTAAGGCTACCCACTTCATTGAACATTATCATATAGTAAAGAAAGCTGATCCCAAATCAACTTTGCGTCCTTCATCAATCGGATATGACTGAGGCTTTTGAAAATTTCTCCAAACAAAGCCTCCAAGCTCATAAGATTCAAAGACCGCCATCATGGTCGCTTTCCAAATGGCATCGTTGTTTCCATTCAATTCCAATCCGAGGAAAAGGTAAGAAGGGTAGTTATCTTAATTCATTGATCACCTATGCTGGAGTGGAACTAGGACCGATCTCCCTACTTCGGACAAGAACTGGTACAAATGGCATAGTTGACAGGTGATTTACCATGACCGCCGGAGCTACCTTAGGATGTTTCATCATGGACGAAATTCATGTCAAAATCATCACTCCTCTCTATTGTGTGAGAGAACATGGGCATGTGATGAGGCTAGGTCAAGGTAGAAGAAGGAAAATCTTCAAAGTTTTCCACTGCATCTGAAATCAAACACAAATGAGTGAAAAACGTAGAAAAGATAGCAAAGTGTTTCTTTTCGTTGTGGAAATTCAACACCAAAAACTTGCACATATCACTATTCCAATTTGAGAGCACGTTGTGGATCTAATACCATGTCAAAGGTGCATCAAAAAAGGGTGAATCGGGTGATGAGATTGTCTACAACCGCAAGAAACCTCCTCCCAAGACTGGGCAGCCAAGGGATCTTGGATCTATCATGATAGATCTCCTCATACATAAGCTCCTAGTGCAAACCACCCACCGTACGGGCACCACAACCACCTACAAGTGTCTATGCAGAGGAGAGGGAGCACTAGAGAGAGGAAGAGAGATCGTTGCATGAAAACACTAGCTAGAGAGAGAGAGAGAGAGAGAGAGAGAGAGAGAGAGAGAGAGAGAGAGAGAGTGGCCACACACACACAAAATGCTATCAAGAGAATGTTGGAGAGAGTGTGTCCAAACACTGGAACTTTGCACTGCGTAACATGCCTAAAATACACTCTGCATACAAAGGACAAACCTAGATTTTCCCTACCTAGGCCAAAACCCGACGATCCCAAAAAAAGAAAAGGCTGAAATATGAGAGAGGATAGTGTGTATGTAGGACAAATGCAAATTTGAACTACCTAGGCCAAAACCCCATGATCCCAAAAAAAGGCTAATAAAGTACTAAAAATGTGTGTAAACTCACTAAAATGACCAAGGACACACATTTTGTAGCACAACTACAGAACACTCGAGACTTTGACCCCATGATACCCTAGGAACGAGGTCGCAGCTTATGCCGGCTAGCCACTGGGCAACAATGTGGAGCACATCGCCAAGAAAGGTACGTCTACCTCAGACACGATCGAGCATAGCCACAAAACAGCTCTCATTCCCTAATTTGGTCCTAAAGAGATATTGGAGCCACCAACGGACAAGACTTTGAACTCTAACAGGGAAACTTATGTATCGCGAGACACTTTTATGTCTTGTTAAGTGAGAATTGTTGAGAAGGCACATTGTCTATCAAGGAGGTTGCGCAAGCTTGAATACATAGGGGAAACAACTTGGAGAAAGCTCACATATTGATTGGGTTGGGATGCCTACCACACACACTTCAGAACACGCATTATAGTTCACAATTCCATTTGCATGAATACATTTACTCATGGTGTATGATGTTAAACCATGAGGTCATGGCCCTCATAGGATCCATGGCCCTCTGTTTACTCAGTAAGCTTAATGGGAATTTCTACGTTTTTGATGTTGCATTTTCGCATGCACGCTAGCTGAGAAACTTGAAACTCAAGTTGAAAACAACGGAATTCATGCTTGTACTTTTCATGACCAGTGCATTTGAAACCCAATTTCAAAGAATAAAAAGACACAATTGCTTTTGGAAAGAGTAAGTAGCCTCAATGTCTAATACTTAAAAGGTGCAATTGTTTTGCCGAAGAGGCAAGCTCAAGGTCAGATACTTCAAAGGCACAATTACAATAGAAAGAAGTCTCAATTGCGTGGCCCCGCACCGAATGTACCAATTTTCCCGAGTTTGCAATTTGTCAACGGAAGAAATCAACGGCCCACACATGTTCTGATTTGACTCTTTTCCACTCTCCACCCTTGATCACTTCAATTTTGTGGTGTCATACACAAGAAGTTTTGGACAAATCTCACAATAATTCCCACATTGTGACTTACCTCAACATCATGAGCTTCTGTGAGGGAGGCACCGCATACCTAGCTAGGTACGATTGGGGGTAGGGGACCGCCGGCCCGGTGGGGGGGCCGGGGGTTCCTTGCCCCCAATCGCACCTAGCTAGGTATGCGGTGCCTCTCGAACAGAAGCTCATGATGTTATTCATTGTATGAAAAACACTGGAAAAGACTCCGTTTTCCTACATGAGAAAATTTCTAAAACTTCTTGTGATATAGAGAGGATGGCATGCACACTTGATTTACAAGCTTGAGCTTTCCAAATCTGAAAAGGGTAACTCTCCCACATGAACTTAACATTGATAAAGAAGCAGTGTCTTTTATCACTTCCGTATAGGCTAATGTGAGGATTTCAAAACCAACCCTTTTCATATTTTAATCCCAAGTATGAAGGGGGTGTGCATGTTAAAGGTAAGTAAAGAGTAGTGCTTGAGAAAAGTCTTTTTTCTTAAAACAAATGATTGCATATGATTTCACAAAGAGCCGTGCATTGTCAATCAATTTTTGGGCAATACATACTGTGGTAGGATTGCTGAGTCGTGTTGCTATTGATGGTCAGCTCTTTAAGAAAGCCACAGCCGTCTTGTCGCATTCAAAGAACTTGCCAGAGATTGTCCTACAAGAATTTAAGGCTTTCAGTGTCAAAGCCAAGGCAACAGCTGCAGAGGCAACGGTCGGATTCATACCCAATACGATTAGTAGGGTACTATCAGGTGTGGGCATGCCCTTGACTTAACCAGAGTAACTTGTAATAGGGTCCTCTTATGAAAGACCCTGTGATTTTGCCATTGTCAAGAGCATGAGCTGGATTTTATAACCTCCTCTTTAGAAAACAAGAGTTATGGTCTGCAAACTGCGCTCTGATTATCTGATGTTTCTTTAATGCAGACTAACCACTTCGACCGATCTCCGTCGGCCCTGGAGATGCTCACTCCAGATACAGAGCTGAAAGTTCAACTAGAGGGCTATATTGTTTCACGTAGCGTAGGGGATATTCTAAACACGAGAAAAGTACACCAGATCTCGAAGAAATTCCATACGTGCAATACCATACTCGACCAAAACAGCATGCTTGCATGTGACTACATAGTGTTTGCAATTCAAGGGCCATTGCTTTCAAAACTTGCACACATCACTGGATACTCCAAGGATAAAGATAGATAATTTCACCATGTAGATTAAGCATGGCAAGTACATTTGAGCGTATCATATGCATGTCATACGCCAATTATCATATGAGTATGACAGTAGAGTGAATTTATCATATGAGTATGAAAAAAAACTATGAATACAATACCAAAATGCAATCTCAAAGAACATGCGTCAAACCACTCACAAAGTCCAGCATTTGCAGTAATCCAATCTCCTCGTGCTTGAGCACTTGCATTTAGCAATTTCTGCTCTTTCAAAGGAAGAATTAATCAAAACTACACAAGGGAGACGGCAGGCCTTGCAGAATTGCTAGCAAGGGTCTGCAATAGCAAAGAAACCCTTCCTCGAGACAAGATATCCACGATAACCTTCAGGTCACCAAAAATCAAGAAAATAAGGAAAGAAACTCCTTGCCTTTTGTTCCAAATATCACCAGTTCTTCTTGTCTCATTGTGAGAATGATGCTAGAGAAGCCAAGAGCTTTCATACAAGTGGCGAGAAAGACTAGAAGTTGTGGGGCCCTCCCTTCATAATCTGCATTGTGACTGACACTTACAATGACCTGCTTGGACATCGGTTAAGCATCGATATTGTCATCATGGCTATGCTACCCAACCTACACATGACAGCCACCCTTCAAGTAGCCGGTTCCTTGAAAATTTATGTCTATGCTCTGTATAACCACCCTTGCGGACGTATTCCTTTCTGACTTGTGTCACACAGTATGTAACTAAGCCGTACGATATGAGTTGTAATACACTGTATTTTCCCACACACACCGGTTCCATGCAACCATACAATGACAACCCTCTTGTAAACCATGCTTCAGCTGCAGTGACCGCAAAAAAAGTTACTTATAATTGGTATATATCATTTACTCCAAAGAAAATTCCATTAATCTCAACAAAAATTGAGCAGTACTTCATCTTACACCAGATCGCAGGACATATTGTGATACATGCCATTAAATGTATCGTTTAAGATCAATCAATATAGTGAGACACCAAAGGAACATATCAATTTGCCTCCTATCCAAAAGCGAACGTCCGTTCAGAAGATCATCACACTGATCTCCATACCTTGACATCTATGCACAGGTTTTGGTGGACACACCAGTCCTTACACAGAAAAGCAACGCATGGATAGGTTCACAACACATGTACAGCAGATCAATCTACACCACAGAAAAGCACCCCATGCCTGCATCGCTATGTGAAGTTGGAGTCGTCAAAGACCCAGGGCTCATGTTGGTAGAGCTCTTTGCCATTCATTTGGACTCTGCCAGAAGCAATGTCTTCTGCCCTTTTTCTTGCAACCTCTGCACATTTCGCAGCAGCTTCTGCATCCTGAAGAAAGTTTGATGTGAATGCAGAGACTGCAAGATTTGCGTTACATGCGAATGAGAGAAAAGAACCTTGCGCTGCTTCCAGAGATTGAATTGCTCCGTGGTGATCGCCGTCTGCGCAGCGGCGATCGGCTGCGTAAGATTGCCCTCCTCTCCCATCTGCGTTCGCGCTCTCTCTCTCTCTCTCTCTCTCTCTCTCCCTCCGCTTGTGTCCAGGATTTTGTTGGCCTTGCAATTTTGTGTCCATCTTGGTAGGGTTCTTGCCCAATGAAAAGGTTTTTTTTTTGTTTTTTTGAGAGAACAGGAAATGTATTAAAAAAGAACGAGCTACACCAGTGCCTCACACGTAGGGAGAGAGGCATTGCCCAATTAAAAGTTGGCATGTGAGCGGTGTGTGCCTTTGTGGAGTCCATGCATAATACTTGCTATTCTTGTAAATGTGCTCTATTTTTTTTAATGTGTCAGGTGGGGCCTCGACGTGTGAAATGGGTGCGAGGAGCTGCAGTTGGACACCATGGTCTATCTTTCGATAACGGGCATGTATATTTTCTTTCTCTCTTTCTCTTTGTCTTTTTCATTAAGCTCGCAAGAATGAAAGATGAACACCTTGCATGAAAAATAAGTAGAAAATGCACTATCCAGTGGCAAATCCGTGAGGAAGCAAACTTATGGGGGGATATTTCTAGACGAGCAATTTTTGATGAGCGCTTTTTAAGAATCGAGCGAGCAGATTCTAGAAAAGATTCTCTACTTTCCTTCCTCCCTCTCTCTCTCTCTCTCTCTCTCTCTATTGTTTCACCTTCACGCTCCTTGGCATCAAATCTTTTAGTGTCTTGCAACCTATCTCTCTCTCTCTCTCATTCAGTTTTTTGTCTTGTCCTCTCTCCCTCCTTCTGTAATGGAATTGGCCTATTAACTTGAGAGTAGCAAAAATTAGAGAGAGTACTTTTGAGAAATTACTTTGTGAGCATAGCGGGTGAACATAATTGAAGTTAGAAACATAAACATAGCATTTAGTTAACTTGGCATGAACAATACTTTTGCAAGAGAGAGAATTTAGAGAACGTGACAACAATTGAGGACCGGATTTATGTGGAGCCGATCCCCCCTCCAATAGGCATTTGTATTATAGTTTCTCCCATCAAGAGAGACTTGTTACAATACAATCTTTGTGTTCCTTGTGACCTAGGTGATGCAATGAAGATGGAAAGCTTCATGCATCACGAGCATAACGTAAACATTGTGGAAAGCATTAACTATCCCAAGCCTCACTCCCAAGACCTCAAACACCTTTGAAAGTGGAGAGAGCTAGCAGGGAATGAGGGTAGGGAAGAGGAAGAAGAAACATTTCATAGGAGAAATAACTAGTTCCTCACGTATCATCACTTGTCTTGTTAGCATACATAATAGCATAGTAATGAAGATGGAGAAGATGGAAAGCTTAAGCATTGAAGCATGGCTCTTGGTTGGATTTGCATTCCATAGCCAAGAGTGTTGGTGTAGGCTCTCAACCTCTCTACTTGCTTTGAGAAGGAGAGGGAGCTCTTGGACTTTGTACTTCACACAATGAGAGTGTGTGTGAGTGTGTGTGGAGAGTATACCCCCTAAGCAGGCCCTCTACTTGCTTTGGTCGACCCCCCCTTGTAGCTCATGCTTGAAGCTCATTGGACCCCTCCAGGCCTAGCCAATCACAAGCAAGAGTCATACCAAGCAACAAGGCTAGCCTTGGGACAAGTGTCTCTCTTGCCCCTTTGAGAGACAGGGCTTGATAAATGCTAAAACAATTGATTAATTCCACTAAATTATCATTGGACCCCTTGGAGGGCCAACCAATAGGCTTTAAGCACACCATGAGGGTAACCTAGCTAGGGGCTTGACATGTGTCCTACTTGCTTCTTGGGCAAGGGGTGCCCTTTGGGAGAGAGAGTGGTCAAGCAACCACACCCCCTTCTTGCATGGCTCGCCCCCTCCTTGTAGGGATTCACTTTGATTTTTGTGCCACCTCAAGCCCCTCAACCTTGGGCTTAGTTCTCAACACAAGCTTGGCTCTTAAGCCCCTCAAGCTTGGTTTGGGTTCTCACCTCGTACAGCCCTAGTATCTCAAGCATGACAAGCACCTCAAGCATCTCAATCATCAAGCACCTCAATCATCAGGCATGACAAATACCTCAAGCTTGGGCCGGTTCCCACCTCAAGCATAGCCCTATCTTACCTAAGGTCAAAGGGCTTTTAACACTAACTATTGGAGGTCTTCAATGGAGCTAACCCTAAGGTATTTATGCTCCATTGGTTAACCTTGCTCTTTGATAGACTATCTCTCATTTGGGCCCCTTTACTATTGGCCTCGTGTTGAGATAGATCTATAAGCACATGTCTATATCCTAAACCTTGTTCGCGTTTATTCTCCCACATTAAATGATCAATTTAATATGAGAAAATCATTTGGGTTGGTTAGATATTAGATTTTATGACATTACCTCTCTCTTGAAATCATAGTCGTCCTCGACTATAAGGTAGAAGAGATAAAGCTACCGCAAGCATGTCTGCTCTTTAGTCCATTTCATTCTCCCAAAGTAGAGTGACAAATTCTACTTGGTGTTTGAGAGACGTTGTCATCACAAACATGATTCTAAGCATGCGTACTATTGAAATTTGTACACAATGAAAAAGAGAACTAGTCTTATAAGACAAAAACATTGGTCATTTAAAAGAAATTTGTACATGTGCTTACTCTAATGTAGCTTGGTAAGCATTGACAAGGTTCATACTATCCTTAAGCTGTATTCCTTGCATCCATCTAGGATAATTTTTAAACTTAATAACATACCGTCGGATAATCTTACCATGTTGTAGTACCTTGTCGTCATGCCAAAGAATAGCTTCGGGTTGTAGCACCTCTTCTTGGTCTTCAACTTTGGGAGGGTCTTCAATAATTGGTTCACTTTGTGGCTTGCCTTCGTAGGGCTTTAGTAGGCTCACATGAAAAGCATTGTGTGTGAGCCAATGGTTGGGCAACTTGAGTTGATAACCCGTCTCATTGATAGGCTTCAAGATTTGGAAAAGACCATAGTATCTTTTTGTTAGCTTAGCATAATACTTTTGATGGCCCGTATGATTTTTGCCCGTCGTTTGCCTTAATCGAGCCTTATGAAACTTAAGTAAGACCCAATCATTTTCTTTGAATGTTAAGGCCCTTCTGTGCTTGTCAGCATCAGTTTTTTGCCTTTTTTGAGAGATGGATATAGCCTCCTTAATCTTTTGAAAAGATTCTTGTAGGCTATGGCTATACTCATCGGCAGCGAAGATCTTCCCATGTACTTTAAGTAGCAAGGGACTTTTAGGTCTTCCCTCTATGATCTCAAAAGGTGCTTTTCCTATAGAAGTATGTACAGTACTATTGTAAGCATACTCTAAAAGAGGTAAGTACTTTTCCCATTGTGAGCGTTGATCTACTTCTGTAACATAAGTCTTTAGTAGATCGAGTATCGTAAGATTGGCTATCTCACTTTGGCCATCCGTTTGTGGGTGATAGGCCGAAGAGAAATTCAATCTTGTTCTTAGATTTTGAAAGAGACCTTTTCAAAAATTACTCGTCATTCTAGGATCTCTATCTGACACAATGGATGTTGGTAATCCATGGTATTTGAAAATCTGTGATGTGAAGAGAGTTGCCATTTGGTGTGCCTTTTTTATAGGAATAAAGTGTGCTTGCTTGCTAAACCTGTCAACTATTGTCCATATTCTCGTATTCCCATGGATAGACTTGGGTAATCCAAAGAAGAAATCCATGCATATACTCTCCCATGGTGAATTTGGGATAGGCAATGGTTGGAGTAATCCAGGTTACTTTCCTCTATCATATTTGGTCTTTTGACATACTACACATTTTGAAACATACTCTTGTATGTCCACTTTCATGGTAGGACGATAGAAATACGTCTCTACTCTTCGGAGAGTAGGTTGAATGCCTCTATGCCCGGCATAGGGAGGAGCATGGGATTCATACATAACTTTCTCACGAAGGGAATGGGTAACACATAGCCTATTGCCGAGGAGAAGATAACCATCCTACAAGGTGAATTGTTCCTCTTTCTTCCCCAAAGCAAGGGCTGACATTATGTCTTTAAAATGAAGGTCAGTAGGTAACTCATCTATCATAGAGGATAGATCATTGTGAGTAGCTATAGACACCGCGCTAACTTTTGGTCGTCGTGAAAGGGCATCGGCCACTTGATTGTGCTTACCAGCAATGTGAGAAATATGAAAATTAAATTGCGAAAGAAAATTTGCCCACCTCATTTGTTTGTCGGAAAGCTTGGTTTGCGTCATGAAATACTTGAGACTTTGGTGGTCGGTTCGTAGAATGAATAGAGTCCCCAATAAGTAGTGCTTCCATGTGTCTAGGACATGTAGAACAACTAAAATCTCTTTCTCATAAATGCCTAAGACTCGTTCATCCGTATTGAGCCTTCGGCTTTCATATGCTATGGAATGTCCTTCTTGAAGAAAAATTGCTCCAAGGCAATCACCACAAGCATCACATTGGACCTCAAATGGCTTTGAGAGATCCGAAAGCATGAGGAATGGTTGGGAGGAAAGCTTCTCTTTGAGCTTGTCCAAGCATTTTTCTCCTTAGTAGTCCATAAATATTTAACGTTCTTCTTTGTTAAGTCATGTAATGGTCTTGCTACTTGAGAGAATTTTGATATGAAGCGTCTATAGTATACGCACATACCAATAAAGCTTCTTCTCTCATGTAGATTCCTTGGATTATTCCATGCTTTTATTACCTCTAACTTTGATGGATCCATACGGTTCACTTTTCTTAAAGGTATTGAATCTCTTAAAGGAAAAATTCTGCAAGGACATGGGTCCTATGGGCAAGGCCACCGGCACGGTCGGACAGTGTGTATGCTAGGGGGAGGCTATAAGATAGCACAGGTGGAGACTAGCACATGCATTACCGCTGCCCTTTCGCTGGTATCAGAGCTATTTTTGGGAAGAGGCTAAAAGCGGCTTGCATGTGCGTGCGACGCTCTGCTTCTCTCCCATGTTTCACAGACAACAACGTCTCCACTGTGCAACAAAAAGAAGGCAGACAAATTTTTCTGTGCAAGCAGCGCATAGACAGACATCGATAGCTGACCGCGACTGCCCCACCTACGCCCTCCACAACGCACGACTAAGGCGGGTGACCAAGGTAAACTCGACTGGCAACTCGAAGGCACCGAGGCTCCGAAGGCTTCCGTTGGAGATGTTGCTTATGTTCCTCCAAAGATTTGGAATAGATGATGATATCATCAAAGAACACTCTAGTGAATTTGCTGTAGGGTCTAAAAATTTTCTCCATTAGGCGAGTGAACGTGGCCGGTGCATTACTCAAGCCAAAACGCGTGACTAGATATTCATAAAGTCCAAACGTTGTGCGAAACACGGTCTTTAGGATATTTTCATCCACTATCCTTATTTGATGATAGCCACTTTTAAGGTTAATCTTACTGAAATGGTAGAGCCTTGTAGCATCAAACAAATCTTCTACACGAGGCATGGGAAATTTGTTTTTAATAGTGATATGGTTTAGTGCTCGATAGTCCTATGTGTTCCATCTTTCTTTTGCACTAAGAGGATTGGAGAACAAAAGGGAGAGGAGCTAGGTATCACCATCCCTTTGTTAACCAATTTTTGTACTTGCCTCATGATCTCCTCTTGTTGAGCTTGACAAACTCGATAGGAAGGCTTGTTAGGCGGCGAGCTTCCTGGAAGGAGCTCAATGCGATGGTCATTATCCCCTCGTTTTGGAGGGAAGTCCATAGGGATATCATCGATGAACACATCTTGGAATCCTTTTAGAAAATTAGACAAGGCTAACTCTTCTTGATTCCTACCATTTACATTTGATGAAACATTAGGATCTTTTAGAGACTCTTTGACAAAAATCATGTATGCAAAAACTGAGCTCTTCATTGATTTATCAAAAGTAGGAGGATTTACAAGTACGACCACACTCACTAGCATCTATATACATGTTCTTTCCCATGTAGGTGAAGTGATTCTCCTTTTAGGAAACTTTAAGTTGACAGCCATGGGATCAAACCATGGTGCCCCTAGGATAGCATCCTCATGTTGGAGAGGAGAGACGAAAAAGTCTTCTTTGATGACATAGCTTTGGACATGGAGCCTCAACTTCCCAATCAAGGGAGTAACGGAGGATCGTTGTCCCTTGAAAGCAGTGTCAGCCGTTACAACATCTCCCATCTTGAAAGCTTGACTGCCCAACTTGGTGGCCAACTCCGTTGATATAAAGTTGTGAGTAAAGCCACGGTCAAACAAGATGAAGGCATCGTGCTCTCTTACCTTTCCCCAAGCATAGGAGAGAGGTGCACCTTTGCAATGAGCATCCTCTTTTGGAGCTTCGATGGTGGAAGATCTAGGAGTCTCATTGCGAACATTCTTCTTGGGGCAAGAATGATAACCATGTCCTTGCTCCCCACACTTAAAACACTTATGGTCCTTGCAAAAGGCTTCAAGTTTTCAGGAGAGAGTCTGTTTTTGCCTTTGTAAACTCCCTTCTCCTTGGACCGGTTGTTGTTGTTGTTGTTGGAAGTGCCTTGGGAAAAATTTTGAGTATTGGTTTTCCCCTTTGCATCATTTTTGTCTTTGTTTTCCATGGGCTTGACATTCCGTCTAGCCCCTTGTTGGAAATTGATGCATGAAGCAACCATGGTGTGATGGATTACTTCGGTGATAGAACCAAGCCGTTGAGAATTGACATTGTAGGGGGATAATTGTGCGAAAGGTGAGCCGGGAAGGCACCGGGCCCCTGGCTGTGAGAGGTGCGGGGAAAGAGGTGCAACATACACAATTATCGACAATAGTGTTCAAAACAAATAGTTCGCCTAATTCCAATTAATCAACAGAATCCATGTTTAATCAATCACTAATGGAGGCTTAATGCTCCTTACAAGATGAAACCTGGCTTAATCTAGGTGCTAATCAAGAAAATTATCAAAGACCTGATTTGTCCTGCCTTCTGCTTCTTCCCGCAAAGGCACATGAGTTTCTTCTTCCAACGACCGTCTGATTTGGCTTCTGCTTCCCGATTCAAATGGTGAATGGTGGCTTAGAAGCTTTGGCTTGGTTTAGGGAATTGGCTTAGAGAATTCCGATTAATGATTGGTTAAGCTTGGCTTGCTTTAGAGAGCTTTTGATAATCCGGGTTAAAGTTTTGATGGCTTATCAGTGTCGAGGATTATGTCTTAGAGAGCGAGATTAGAGATCAAGCTTGGCTTATGATTGAGGATTAGAGCTCACGAGGCCTTTGGGTACCTTAGATTAGGCTTGGCTTATGGATTAGGCTTAGCTTAATTAGTGTAATTGAGGTTCGGCTTAGAGAGCTTAAGACTCGGGTAATGAGAGCTTATGAGGTTAAGCTTATGGAATTAGAATCTTTGGCCTCCTCTCCCGGAGAAAGGACGTTCCCCAAGATGATGATGAGATCCGGGATTAAGATTATCCCTGGCTTGATTTAGAGGGCACGGCTAATGAATTCGAGAGAGATTAGGCTTAAGGAGAATAGGATTAGCTCACTTATGAGAGCTTAAGAGATTAAGCTTGAGGATTCGAATAGGGTCTGGATGGTATGTGAGGTTAAGAGTCAATTAATGATGGCTTAAGGGCTTTTAATAAAGCTTAAGAGCTCTTTATGAGGGCTTAAGAGCTTTTTATGAGGGCTTAAGAGCTTTGCTTCTTCTTTTGGAGAGAGCTAGCTTAATGAAAAATAAGGAGGGGAGAGCCTAATCACACGATTCCCCTTTTTGTAGAGCCCCTCCTTTCCTTGCATGGCTTTCACTTGCTAAAAAAGGCGACACCCATTAGCGACGTAGCTAATGGGTCCCTCCCGTTGGTAACGTGGCAGGGCCGAAACATGACCAGCACTGAATCCATCGCGAGTGGCACCAGAAGGGGTCGCTATGACGTGGTGAACCTTTTTCGCTTCTGCGGCGTCTCATCGGAGCACAACATAGCCCGACGCGAGCGGATCCTTTCCACCTGCGTGTGTGCTCGCTGCCTGCAGCTCCTAGCCATCCCATTTTTGCTTGGCTTCGCACTAGGTTTTAAAAGAAACCTTTAATTTATGAAACGGGCGGCCCTTATTCATTTTCTTGGGCGGCCTCCTTGGGCGGCCGGCCTTAATGGGCACCACATTAAGCACTCATATTGGCAAAGCATTGCCAGGCACCGCATTGCCAAGCACGACAACTTTTTCAGCAATCCTTGACTAATATTATTGACTTTCATGCCCGTATTATCTTCTCATATAATGCCACATGCCCTCAAGATGCTAGTTTAATTGATTATATTCGCGGAAAGGCATCTCCTTTGCAATTGGAAAAAAAACCATCTCCTTGCCGAGTCATGTTGGCATTCCCTGCAATCATTGCATTCCAAAAGACGTCATTTTGGACATGATACTCCTCAAGCACTTACTGCTCCCGCATCAGCCCACATTTGGCATACATATCGGCACCGCACTGGATTAAGGCAGATGAATGGGATTGATCAGGGCGACCAGGGCGGTTCGAACCTGGCTCCCGGCGATACTTTAACGCCCAATAACTTGGCAACCGTAAATTCGATCACCGATCTGAAAAGACCAATGCGCTCCACAAAGTGAGCACTTCAGCCCGACGCATTAATTTCATTCTTGTCCCCGCAGCTGCAGTTGCCCAATCCGGTACGGATTTGCTACTGACTCAACTTAAGATTGTCATAACTTCTTATCTGTAGCTCCAATCGACGAGCTGTAAAGACAAGCCGGTAGAGCACATCGAGTACTTCAAATTTGATTAATAAAATCCTAGCTATGAACGCTTCAAGAATACTGATTGTTTAGCATTACCAAGACATCTTTTTGCCCTTAGAGCCCCATCTGGTACACTTTTAGCTTATAAATTGGCTTGTTAGCAAGCCCTTACAACTACTGATTAACCATGCCGGATTCAAATACACCTAATTGGCTTTCCTTTGCTCATTTTATTGTCATGGGAGTGGAGCGGCACGACATTCACCCCCTCTGAACCTACACAGCCTCCGGTCTCTGCCAACCGGTCTTCAAGCTGCATCTTCTATAAATACCTTAAGTTACTTGTCATCAAGCTCACGTAGTTGATAAAGGTATGTAAAACAAAAAGAAGGTGTAAATCATAACATCAATAGTCTAGCTCAATTATCTCGTAGCTGTCCCATCACAAATCCTTGAACCGTAGTGGTCGTATCTCCAAAGCTTTCAATTATTAAAAAAATCTGTTTAGTGAACCCCGCCAAACTCAAGTGCTCTAGTTGATTATGCACACGGCTTGACCATTAGGCTCGCTTTAGGGAACCCTGTCAAGATCAAGTATGCCTTACTCTATTTGCACATGGAATGGTCGTCAAGTCCTTTACTTCAAGTTCTGGTAGCAGAACCATCTCAAAAGATGTGAAGATACTATAACAATTGTCCAAGATGTCAACTGGAAGCTAGCCATGTAAGCTTATTGATCATATAACCAAAAACACTTCTGTCTTAACATACATCCAAAAACAAATCTACTGCCAAGTAACCTGCCTACAGGAAAATAAATGATATCTTTGAATCTACAAGTTGCTCTTCAATAGCTCCCAGGATCAAATGGTATAACAAGAAATTGCCCCAATAGTAGAGCAGCATAATATCCACATAAGCACACACATTCCGAATCAATCAACTTCAAGCATTTTTGCTCCAAAAATACTATTCCAGGATCTATCAGAAAGAAACCACCATATATACTCAAAAATACCCATCCATAGTGTACTTGCTTTTGAAGATCTTTCGAATCACCTGGATCAAATACCATTAAGATCACATAGCATTGATGGCCTCCGCAATATACTAGAGCTTCACCTGAAGCACAGTGCAACAGCCACATCTCATAAACTTTTGGTAACTTAAGGTCGTTACCAGCAAGAAAGAATTCTGACTCCCTTTTACTGGTAGCCAGGACATCACTGACATAAGAATTAGGAATAATATCCAAATCCAGGCACATTTGGCACATTGCCCAAAGAAATGAAAAATCTTGTGCACTTTATGCAGTATCAGGGATGATTTAGCAGCGTCACCCCCTCTAGCTTCATAGGCATCACGAAAAATCTTAGGACTTTCTGGACCTGTATCATCACAGAGATTTTTAGTTGGCTTTTGAGGTTGATAATGAATGATAGATTTATCCTGAAAATATTCATCCATAGCATCCTTGGGAAAATCACCCTTGGAAGTCCCAACATTCTTCAAAGCTATAGGAGCTGGCTCCTCGTGCAGCCCGTATATAGATGTACAATCTATGTCAATATCCTGTTTGCAATCAGCATGATGTAGGCAATCTTCAATATCATCCTCTGCTTCCTCATCTGCATCCATGCTACTTAGCAAGCCATTGTTACTTTGAAAAGGTTCATCAGGCACCCCCTCTGAAGGGGTACATGCATCACAAAGCTCTTCTATACTGCTATAACCTTTTCCTGCAGATTGGGCCAAAAACCCATCAATTATGGAATCTGCTTCTATGATAATAGAATCGGCAAACATATTGCCAAAAGCAACCATAGGTTCATTGGCATTATCAGGTACATCTTGTATTAGGTTCACAGCCTCGGCCACTTCATCAGCTATTGTATATATAATAGATTTGTTTATGCAATCATCTGTAATAAATCTGCTGTCGTGCTCAGCTATAGTGCCGATAGAACCATTAGAAGCCTGTAGTGGCTCATCTTCTTGATAGACTTGTTGAGAGCATCCCATGCCAAGGTCAGTAGCTTGAAATTTTTTTGCTATACAGTCTAGCTCTTCACTAGAACCATTATTCGAAGTAGCTTCCATCCGAGCAATCTTCGAAAAAAATTCATACATTTGTGTTTCAGCATAAATTTCATTATCTACCTTTGTTCGATTGCTCGAAATATGGTCCTTTGTCGTTGAATCTGCTACTTCCAAAGCTGTATTTGCCTTGGCTTTACTTCTTGCTGAAATATGGTCCCAAAATTGATTATAATTAAGGAACTACATATGATCCCCTTCTTCTTTATAGAAAACAATCTGGCTTCGTTCATTAATCTCCTTCATTGCTAACTCGATAATTCTTGAGCTTTCATGAACAAAACCATCTACAAAATAGTCCGACTGCGTGGGATATGTTTCATCCAGTTCTCATACCTTATCTTTAAACTCCGAGGTTACCACTTCTTCAAAGGTTGAAATCATCCGATCTTCTGGAATTCCTCGGCTCTTCATCTCCACTTGATAGCATGCAAGGAATCCATCTGAATCATGTCCTTGAAAAATTCCATACTGCTCATGCACGGCATCAAGTGCCATCTCCACTGCATCATCAATCTGCTCTTTTATCTTCATAACTTTTACTTCTTGCAAACATCTCTGAACTAAGCCCAACATTTTTGGCAGATCTGCTGTTGCTAGATTTTTATCAAATCTATTCAGGTTGTAATCTTCAATAAACTTCTTCAATTCTGCTGGAATCTCCATCCTGACCTCCCACCCCAGCTCGTTTCCTATAGAGTTCACCAAGAATGTTGGGGGATAATTGTGCTAAAGGTGAGACGGGAAGGCATCGGGCCCTTGACTGTGAGAGATGCGGGGAAAGAGGTTGAGCAGAGACAATTATTGACAACAGTGTTCAAAACAAATAGTTCGCCTAATTCCAGTTAATCAACAGAATCCATGTTTAATCAGTCACTAATGGAGGCTTAATGCTCCTTACAAGATGAAACCGGGCTTAATCCAGGTGCTAATCAAGAAAATTATCAAAGACCTGATTTGTCCTGCCTTCTGCTTCTTCCCGCTAAGGCACACGAGTTTCTTCTTCCAACGACCGTCTGATTTGGCTTCTGCTTCCCGATTCGAATGGTTAATGGTGGCTTAGAAGCTTTGGCTTGGTTTAGGGAATTGGCTTAGAGAATTCCGATTAATGTTTGGTTAAGCTTGGCTTGCTTTAGAGAGCTTTTGATAATCCGGGTTAAAGTTTTGATGGCTTATGAGTGTCGAGGATTATGGCTTAGAGAGAGAGATTAGAGATCAAGCTTGGCTTATGATTGAGGATTAGAGATCACGAGGCCTTTGAGTACCTTAGATTAGGCTTGGCTTATGGATTAGGCTTAGCTTAATTAGTGTAAGTGAGGATCGGCTTAGAGAGCTTAAGACTCGGGTAATGAGAGCTTATGAGGTTAAGCTTATGGAATTAGAGAGGCTTAGAATCTTTGGCCTCCTCTCCCGGAGAAAGGACGTTCCCCAAGATGATGATGAGATCCAGGATTAAGATTATCCCTGGCTTGATTTAGAGGGGCACGGCTAATGAATTCGAGAGAGATTAGGCTTAAGGAGAATAGGATTAGCTCACTTATGAGAGCTTAAGAGATTAAGCTTGAGGATTCAAATAGGGTCTGGATGGTATGTGAGGTAAGAGTCGAGTAATGATGGCTTACGGGCTTTTAATAAAGCTTAAGAGCTCTTTATGAGGGCTTAAGAGCTTTTTATGAGGGCTTAAGAGCTTTGCTTCTTCTTCCAGAGAGAGCTAGCTTAATGAAAAATGAGGAGGGGAGAGACTAATCACACGATTCCCCTCTTTGTAGAGCCCCTCCTTTCCTTGCATGGCTTTCACTTGCTAAAAAAGGAGACACCCATTAGTGACGTCGCTAATGGGTCCCTCCCCTTGGTGACATGGCAAGGCCGAAATTTGACCAACGCGGAATCCATCACGAGTGGCACTGGAAGGGGTTGCTATGCCCTAGTGAACCTTTTTCGCTTGTGCGGCGTCCTCATCGGAGCACCACATAGCCCGTCGCGTGCCGGTCCTTTCCACCTGCGTGTGTGCTTGCTGCCTGTAACTCCTCGCCATCCCATTTTTTCTTGGCTTCACACTAGGTTTTAAAAGAAACCTTTAATCTATGAAACGGGATGCCCTTATTCATTTGCTTGGGTGGCCTCCTTGGGTGGCTGGCCTTAATGGGCACCACATTAAGTACTCATATTGGCAAAGTATTGCCAGGCATTGCATTGCAGAGCACGACAACTTTTTCAGCAGTCCTTGACTAATATTATCGACTTTGATGCTTGTATTATCTTCTCATATAATGCCACATGCCCTCAAGATGCTAGTTTAATTGATTATATTCACGGAAAGGCATCTCCTTTGCAATTAAAAAAAAAAACAGCTCCTTGCCGAGCCGTGTAGGCATTCCTTGCAATCATTGCATTCCAAAAGACGTCATTTCGGACATGATACTCCTCAAGCACTTACTGCTCCCGCATCGGCCCACATTTGGCATACACATCGGCACCGCACTGCATTAAGCCAGATAAGTGTGACTGATCAGGGCGACCAGGGTGGTTCGAACCTGGCCCCCGGCGATACTTTAATGGCCAATAACTTGGCAACCGTAAATCTGATCACCGATCTAAATAGACCGATGTGCTCCACAAAGTGAGCACTTCAGCCCGACACATTCATTTCATTCTTGTCCCCTCAGCTGCAGTTGCCCAATTCGGTACGGATCTGCTACCGACTCAACTTAAGATTGTCATAACTTCTTATCCGTAGCTCCAATCGACGAGCCATAAAGACAGGCGGGTAGAGCACACCAAGTACTTCAACTTTGATTAATAAAAATTAGCTATGAACACTTCAAGCATACTCATTGTTTAGCATTACCAAGACATCTTTTTGCCCTTAGAGCCCCATCTGGTACACTTTTAGCTTATAAATTGGCTTGTTAGCAAGCCCTTATAACTGTTGATTAACCATGCAGGATTCAAATACACTTCATTGGATTTCCTTTGCTCATTTTCTTGTCATGGGAGCGCAGCAGCACGACAACGTATTCGGCCATCTGTTCTGGTAATCCCGCACAAAATTGTTGCTTTTGCTTGGCAAAGTCTATCTTTTGAAAGACAGTAGCCTTGAGATGTAAATCCCAAAACTTGTCTACATACTTATGGTGAGGCGGTCCGGGGCGGGCAACAAGAAGAGCAACCTCTAGACACCCTTCAAGGCTCCCGTGCTGCTCAATGGGGCTGGGGCACAACACAATACAAACCAAAACAACAAACCCACAGCCAAATCCCAACTACACAAGGGGCACCACCTAGTTTAAGAGCGAACTAGGACGCAAAAGAGGAGAATCGTTAGAGCAACCCACAAACAAGCAAGGAATTTACACTAACCCTAACACCAATGGAACACTCTCACACACTAAAACACGAGAGAGAGAGAGAGAGAGAGAGAGAGAGAGAGAGAGAGAGAGAGAGAGAGAGAGAGAGAGAGAGAGAGAGAGAGAGAGAGAGAGAGAGCGAGATGGTGTACAACTTAGCTTCAACTTTATATTTTTCACAAAAAAGGAACTTAGAGCTTGCGGAATCAAGTGACAAGATTTGGTTATAGCATCACTAGCACATTGTCTTAGGGTTATGGGAGCCCTCTCACCATCCACCCTCTTACAATGGTAGCCAAACAATAGCCAATGAATCACAAGCAACAAAACAACAACCTTCAATGAAACAAGTCACCTTATGAAGCTGAATGAGTTTGCCAAGCCAAATTGGAGGAGAAGCGTGAGCCTTTGGATATGAATTGCACCCAAAACTACCAATTCATTGATGTTGGGATAGATACAACAATGGTAGGAAGAATATCTTCTACTCGCACTCACTCAAACTAGCTCAAGCTTTTCTATGCACCAAGGTGATGGTGTATAGAAAGCTTACTCTCTCTTTACAACCAAGACAGAACTGGCGTGTGGTACGCTCAATCTAGTGTGCAATGGTATAGTGATGTCTTTTACAAGGAGGAATGGGTTCTATTTATAGGTTTTAGAAGCCTTGATTAGGATTAAGCCTAATCAATTTTATTAGGAAAGATCAAGGATTATGAATTTTTATGAATTTCAAATGAGAATGGGGTCTCTCTTTTCTCTTGAGTCACATGGATGTGGGCTCAAGTAAGAGAATTATTGATGTGGTGAAAGGAGAGAAACTTCCATGGGAGTGAGTGAATTTGGTTTACTTGTGCGGTGACCTACTCCATATGTTGATAGTGTGGGTGCATTTTTACAAGAGAAGTTAGTTGTTAGTGGTAATAATCACTAGAATTGTTAGTGATACATTTACAATGGGTAGGATGAGTTGATTTGATGAAGGAAGAGGGGTGAATTAAAAGAGAATCATTGAGATGGTGAAGCTTTGAAGAAGCTTGAACTCACCCTTGTGTAGATTGTGGAAAAAATGACCGCTGGTCTTCTTCTTCTTCTTCGCTTCTTTATGCCGCCGCCACGGTTGACCACCACGATGAAAAGAGGATTTGTTGATGAAAAATCCTCAATTTGCAGAAGTTATCATGGTTAAGATGCTGAATTTTAGATATTTTTAGGAGAGGTAAATGAAATTGTAACATAGAAGCAATAGAGAGAGACATGGAGAGGGTTTATGTATGTAGAGGTTCATAAAAGAACTATAGGGATGAGAGAGAAGGGTAATGGTGAAGAGGGTGGGAGAAGCCATGGAAATTGCAAGTTTGAGTGAGGGAAGGAGAGGGAGGGATGTGTAAGAGTGAGTAGGTGTGTGGAAGGGTGAGAGAAGACTAAGGGCTACTTGTGAGAAAAGTGGGCAGACTGGGGTCCACTCAAAAAATCATAGCTCACCGCTGGTAGCTCCAAAAATCATGAAAAAATTTGAGGTGATTATTCAAAGCGTGGGCTACATTTTCTCTTTTGACCACCGCTCCAAATTCAGAGTGGAGATAGGTGCCAAAATTCTCACCAAAAAGCCTGTTTTTATGCCTGCAAAAGTCTTTTAGTGGCCCCCTCCTTTGTTGAATTTGTACAATGCATCCAAGAGTGAGCCCCTCCTTTGTCATATTATAATACAAAACATCCAAGTTGCCCTTGACCCATGCATGGAGGAGGATTATTGGTGAATAAAGAAATATATACATGGTGGGACTAGTGTATGGACTATTCATGGACTTTAGCTCAATGAGCACATGGTGTTAGAATAATGAGTAAAAATAATAATAAAAATATGGAGGAGTTATGGATATGGAAAGATATTGGAATCATATGATATGGTCCCTCCTTGAATTATTTTGGGTGAAAGAGGAAAAGGTATGCAAGTAAATAATATAATAAACGTAACCAATGAGTAGAAATCAATTTTTTGTTTTCACGAGGGTGAGGGTGAAAATGTGGGAGTGATTTGTATAAAGGAAAAATATGAGGTTAGAGTATGTACATATTGGCAAAAAATATAATTATGGTGTAAGAGGATGAAAGAAGGTGTACATAGGTTTAATAAAACACACACCTAAGTAGAAATATTTAAATAAAATACCAAAATAATTATAAAAAATCCCTATATTTAGGCCATATATACAATGAAATATTTACACACAAAGAGGCCATAATATACTTTTAATTTTTAATTTTTTTAATTTTTTTGGCTCAACTAGCCCAGTGACTAGCTAGGTGAGGGTTTTTAAGAAGATATGGGAAAAGCCCCCTAACTCACACACGCCTATGTACATTGAAATGGTAGGGATAGCCATAGCGTTTGGGTGAATTTGGTAGGGTGGAGTAACTTAGTATGGCAATTATGGAGAGCCGAAAAACGGCTATCAATGGATAGACTCATGAGAGAGAAGCTTCAAGCTACACCATTTGGTAAGCACTTTGTCCGTTGCATTGCTTGCAAGGAATTGCTTCATGATGGAAACTCGTAGAGTTTTCCATGTCTTTGGGGCTTCGCCATTGCCATGAAGGCTGGCCCACCATTGACGAGCTGATTTTTGGAAGTACATATCTACATGGTGTAGCTTGGAGGACTCTGTGAAGCCCTCGTCTCCAAAGGCCACATCAAATTGCTGGATGAAGGCCAACTCTTTGTCGGTAGCACCAAAGGTGCCATCATAGGTGAGAAAAGAGATACTCTTTCCTCCCTCTTTGAACTTCTTTAACTTTTTTGACCTTCGCCATGCAAGGTATGATTTGCGATGTCCTCCCCTCTTGTATTCTCTAGGAGAATAGCCATAGCTTTCTTCGGAAGAGGAGGAAGGTGAAGAAGAAGGGTAAGAGGGTGACTGACCTCTTTCTTCTTTTCTTCCTTTGTTTCCTCTCTTCCCTTTCGGAGTGACAAGGAGAAGGACTGTGTGTTGATCTTTTCCTCTTGGGAGGAGTTGGCGATCGTCTAGACCGCCGTCTTTGTGGAGCCATATCTTCAAAGGAACTCTAAGTTTCATTTCTTTCTTGCTCTTTGGATTCCTCCTCTTGTATGGGAGAGAGTCTTCTTTTGAGGGTCTCTTCAAGAGGCCTCCTAAGCTCTCTCTCTTCTTGGAGATGAAGGGAAATCCCATAAGCGCGAAGTTGTTAACTTTGGCTTGCAAAGCAAGGTTTCCCATAGCTTGTTGCAACTTGGTAACAAGATAATTGACAAACATGGAAGCATCATCATTAGCACCTTCATGTGCAAAATCAAATCTATCAATGTTCATTCTACTCTCTTGGTTATTGTCAACCATCTTAACAGAATTTGTGTATGTACTTAGTGTATGTTTTGGCAGTTCAAAACCTTAGTTTCCACTCCTGGTAGCCTTTGAAAATTGGCTCTTAAGTATTATAGAGAGTAGTGGAGTGGGTCTAATTTTGCAGAGTTGCCGAGGGCTAGATCCGTTTGGACTTCTTATGGCTCAATAATGGTAAAGCCGTAGGTAACTCCTAAAAGAATCCATTATTAAGTCCAAATCTCCCGATGTGTGCACCATATCCCACATATAGGGCTCAACAAAACCGATAATAGATCCCAGTCCCACTTACCCTAATAAAACTAACAAAAACCATTTATAGGCTACTTAAGGACCTCTCTTCTTAAGCAAGAAAAGAGAAATCAAAGGCTCTGATACCAATGTAATGAAATTGGCCTATTAACTTGAGAATAGCGGAATTTAGAGACAGTACTTTTGAGAAATTACTTTGTGAGCATAGCGGGTGAACATGATTGAAGTTAGCAACATAAACATAGCATTTAGTTAACTTGGCATGAACAATACTTTTGCAAGAGTGAGAATTTAGAGAACATGACAATAGTTGAGGACCGGATTTATGTGGAGGCGGGGTCCCGCCTCCAATAGGCATTTGTATTATAGTTTCTCCCATCAAGAGTGTTGGAATTAGGTTGCAGAGAAACACACACAGCTTGAAGAAGACGAAGGAAGCTCAAGGCACACAATAGAGAGTCCGTTACTTAGTGTGCAATGGAAGGATAGATAGCCCTAGAGTGATGGGCGTATATACAATGCTTGGGGGAAAAAACCTCCTAAAGAGGGAAAAAATGCCCTGACGGTCCTAGTGTGTTCACACCCGTCACTACCACATGTATATGGTAACAAATCCCCCCTGGAGTGATGCTATGAACGAGAGCTGGAACATGAGTAAAGGGAAGTGCCATGCCCTGAGGACATGATCAGTCCAGAAAGGGGAGTAAGCCCAAAGCTTTGTGGAAAGCTTCAGCTTATCACAAGACAATGCGTTTGTGAAAGATCTGCAAGGTTGTTCTGTGTTGGCACATAAGCCAAGCCGATCTCTCCTACTGAGAGCCTCTCCCTGACATAGTGGTAATGCACCTCAATGTGCTTTGTGCGAGCATGAAAAACAAGGTTCCTCGCAACTGCAAATGCGCTCTGACTGTCAATGTAGATAGTGTTGGCAGTGTCCTGTCCAACACCCAAATCAGCCATAAGGCGTCTGAGCCATACACACTTAACCGTAGCTGTGAAGACTGCTCTGTACTCAGCCTCACAACTCGAAGTGGCCACAATAGGTTGCTTCTTGCTCAACCATGATATACATGAACTGCCAAGCATGAAACAAAAACCACTTGTGGACACTCCGTGTCAAAATAACCAGCCCAATCTGAGTCCAAAAAAGTATGTAAGTCTGGCGGCAATGATCCCCCCTTGGGATAAAACAAGCCAAAATGTAAAGTGCCACTAAGGTAGCGGAAAATCCTCTTGACAACCTTCCAATGCTTAGACCCTGGGCTATGCATAAATCTGCTCACCTGGGAGATTGCAAACTGAATATCCAGCCTTGTGTTGCATACATAAATGAGGCAGCCAATAGCAGTTTGATAAAGAGTGACATCAGCAGGATCGCTAGCATCATGTAGACTCAACTTCAAACCTGTTTCCATGGGAGTGTTGAATAGGTTTGCAATCCTCAAGTCCAAACTTACATAGCAATGTCTCTATGTAACTTTTCTGACACAAGGCAATACCACCATCACACTGCTTAAATTGAATACCCAAGTAATGATGCAACAGTACCAAATCTTTTATCTTGAAAGAAACATTTAAATCAGCCTTAAATTCAGCAATATGTCTCTCATTTGGTCGAGTGATCAGCAAATCATCGACATAAAGAACCACAATGAGAAGTACATCACCCTCACTCTTTACATACACTGTGCTTTCTTTTGGACTGTTTCAAAAGCCTTGTTTGACCAAATGAGTGTCAGCTTTCTCATACCAAGCACGAGGAGATTGCTTCAACCCATACAAAGACTTCTTACATCTGCACACTTTGTCCTCTTGTCCTTTTATGACAAAACCGCAAGGCTGCGTTACATAAACTTCCTAAAATATGTCACCATTCAAGAAAGCAGTAACAATGTCTGATTGATGTACATCCCAACCAAAATTAGCTGCCAATGCACATAGAAAATGCATAGTAGTCAGACAACAAGTGGGAGCAAAAGTCTCTTCATAATCTATGACTTTTTGTTGTGCATAACCCTTTGCAAGAAGTCGAGCCTTATGGAGATCGATCTCACCATCCGGCTTGCGTTTCAACTTGTAGACCCACTTCGTACCAATGGCCTTTTTTCCGGGAGGCAAATCACATGAAGTCCATGTGTCATTTTCTATAAGTGCATCATATTCTGATTGCATGGCAACCATCCAATTTTCTAAATTCTGTGCTTCATCAAAAGACAAAGGATCCTCAACATCATGTAAGCTAGACATAGCCAAAGCATAACAATCTGATGCATAAGATGCATGGCGAGAGCTTGAACGAGTACGACTAGACAAAGGTGCATCCAATTTATTGTCACACAAAGTGTGCACCAGCCATTTTGGCATACCTCTAGCCTGCTCATTTTCAGCCCTTTCCTCATCAAGTACATCATGTACATCTACATGAGTAATAGGCTGATCTGTAAAGAATGAGGATGCAAGAGAGCTACACAAGACAAGCACAAAGCACACAGAGATGGAAAGCTTCTTCTTCTTCTTCACAGAAAAGAGAGTACAAAATGACTAAGTGCTAAAGCTGAAAAGTAGCACATATGTACATGCGGTCACTAAGTGTGAACTCGCTAGAAGCGTACTAGGCTGGCACTATAAGTGTAGTCCAGCTGTAGAATCACTGGCAGAGATCCTCTGTGTCGGTCACCTAACGCGCCAGTGAGTAAATGCCGTAAGCGGCCAAGACCCGTAGAGGATGCCAGCTCAAGGTGTAGAGCTCGACATCTCAACACTCCCCCTCGAGCTCTGCATGTCGCAGAGTCCAAGCATAGTCCGGAAACGTCGAAGCTTCTCAGCTCCGAGGGCCTTGGTAAAGATATCCGCTATCTGCTCCTTTGTGCTGACGTAGACCAAGTCGATGTCGCCCGCCAACACTCGCTCTCGAACGTAGTGGTAATGGACCTCTATGTGTTTGGTCCTAGCATGGAACACTGGGTTCCTAGCCAACTGCATGCTGCTGAGGTTGTCACAATGAATGACAATCTGCTGGTCCACTTGCACTCCCAAGTCCTCAAGTAATGTGCGTAGCCAAGCTACCTCGCATGCCGCAACTGCTGCACCTCTGTACTCGGCCTCTGTACTCGATAAAGCGACCGTAGGCTGCTTTTTGCTGCTCCAAGTAACAGCAGCACTCCCAAAAGAGAACATGAAGCCACTCGTAGATCTCCTATCAACAATGCTACCTGCCCAATCTGCATCTGTATACCCATACAATGCTAATGGTGCATCTGCTGCATAGAACAATGCGTAGTCAAGAGTCCCTTGCACATACCTAAGTGTGCGTCGTACTCCATCCAAATGTGGCTTCCTCGGAAGCTGCATGAACTGACTCTCCAAGCCTACTATGTAGCTCAAGTCTGGCCTTGTGATAGTCAAGTAGATTAGACTACCCACCATCTTCCTGTACATATTGACATCCTCAACAACATCACCCTTCTCTGCACTCAGCTTTGCATTCACATCCAAGGGAATAGAAATTGGCTTACAATCAGCCATACCATACTTTGATAACATGTCCAAAGCATACTGTCTCTGTGATAGCCATACACCCTCTGGAGTCCTGATCACCTCAATGCCAAGAAAGTAGCGCAACTCGCCCAAATCTTTCATTTCAAACTCCTGTTTGAGAAGACCCTTCACACGGTCAATCTCCATAGCATTGTCACCAACAATAATAAGGTCATCTACATATATGGTAATGACCACAATCCCCACATCACTCTCACGTACATAGAGTGAATGATCAGCATGAGCTCTCCTAAAACCAATACTGACAAGATACTTGGCAATCCTGTCATACCATGCTCTAGAGCCCTGCTTCAAACCATACAAAGCTTTGAGAAGTCTGCATACATAATCTGGGTAACCTGGATCGACATAACCAGGTGGCTGATCCATATACACTTCCTCTTGCAACTCACCATTCAAGAAGGCATTCTTTACATCCATTTGATGCATAATCCATCCTCTAGATGCAGCCACTGCTATGACAGCTCTCACTGTCGTCATCTTTGCCACTGGAGCAAAGGTCTCCTCATAGTCTATGCCATACGTCTGTGCATAACCCTTTGCGACCAGCCTTGCCTTGTGACGCTCAATGTTACCATCAACCTTATGCTTGGTTTTATACACCCATTTACAGCCAATAGCTTTCTTGCCACTTGGCAATGGCACCAACTCCCATGTGTCATTTGCTTCCAATGCAGCCATCTCTTCATTCATTGCATCAGCCCAATGCACATTTCCAACTGCATCCTCAAAACATGTGGGCTCCACATCCTGTATCACCTTAGCCATGTAGGCTTGGTGATGCGCTAGATACCCATCATAAGTCAATTTCTGAACTGGATTTCTGACTCTATTAGATCTGCGCGGTCGTGGGTCACTCCTTTGCCCTCTAGCATCTTCTTGTACTTTCCTTACACCAGGTGTCCTGACAGCCGGAATTTCAAATTCCTCATCAAGACTTTGTTCAGAACCATCTGAATCCATGTCTACATGTGAAAAACCTGATGATGCATCAACCATAAAGGGAGGTTCATCAACCTTTTCCTTTCCTTTTCGTGATACATTCCCTGTACCTGTTGGTGGAGTAACCTGCGTACGTAGTCTACCATTCCATGGTTTCTCAACAGAGCCACGAGAAGAGGACTCTTGTGGTCCACTCAAAACCTGTGACTGTGGCCCCACATTTTGTACAACCACATCATCTTTTACATCAGCCCCAATAGTGCCATGTGCATTACTGTACCAGCTGCTCATCTCATCAAAGACGGCATCTCTGCTCACTCGTAATTCACGTGTAGTAGGATTGTAGCACCTGCACCCCTTTTGTTCAAGGGAATATCCCACAAGAATACATTTCTCTGCTTTAGGATCCAATTTCCTACGCAACTCATCTGGTACATGCACGTAAGCTATGCAGCCAAACACTTTCAAGTGTGCCAAATCAGGCTTTGTACCTGTAAACTTTTCCTCAGGTGTTACATCATGCACCGCAGCTGTAGGTGTCCTGTTCATAATGTACACAGCTGTATTTATAGCTTCAGCCCAGAAATGATGAGGCATGTTCTTCTCATTCATCAATGCACGTGCAACCTCAGCAATGTGCCTATTTTTCCTTTTTGCGACCCCATTCTGCTGTGGAGTATATCTGCATGTAAACTGCCTGTGTATACCATGCATTCGCAGAAAATCTGAAAAATCATTGGAGAAGTACTCTCCCCCTCCATCTGACCTCAATGTCTTGATTTGCATATCTGTCTCCTTCTCAATCATGACTTTGAAGTCTTGAAAGTGACCAAACACTTCACTTTTGTTACGCATGAAGTAGACCCATACTTTCCTTGTATGGTCATCAATGAAAGAGACATAATACCTGCAACCATGTATACTTGCAGTATCGGTTGGACCCCAAACATCTGTGTGCACCACCTAAAGTGGCTTTTTACATACATTGCGCTCATGTGGAAATGAGCCCTTTGACTGTTTTCCAAACTGGCATGCTGCACACACTTTATGCATACCATCCACCTTGAATTTGGGCAAACCTTTTACAATCTGTTTTGATTGCATGCTGCGCAATCTCTGCTCATTGACATGGCCAATGCGTTTGTGCCAAATGTCAACATCAGCCACAACACCTGTGCCCTGTGCAAATAATGCAGCTTTTACCTCAGGCATGTCTACATTCAACGTAAACATTCTGCCCACACATTTGCCCTCTGTGATCAGCTTACAGCCATTCTGGAAATCTTCTACATAACAGCCATTTGGATTGAAGCGAACCTGCAAACCCTGCTCAACCATTTGTCCAACAGAAACAAGATTCTTTGTAATGTTTGGGACATGAAGTACATCTGCTAAGTACTTTGATTTCCCACTCTTCGTATTTAGAGGTATGTCCCCTACATGAGCAATGGGGTGAGCTGTGTCATCTCCTGTCTACACATAGCCTGACACATCTGGTTTGCGCATATCTCTAAACCACTCTCCACGAGACGTCATGTGATTAAAGGCACCTGAATCCACATACCAAACATCATCTTGGGTGGAATTCTCTGCAGTCATTGTATTCATTACATGCTGCATAACAAACATGCGCTCGTTTTTGCTGTCATCTGCATCTCTGCTAGTAGATGCATAGTTGCCCTGTTCTCTCTTTCTACTTGCTTTTCCCTTTGGACAGTCACGTGACATGTGACCTCTTTCACCACAAGTCCAACATTCTCTACTATCTGGAGTATGTTGCTGCCTGCTTGATCCTGCACCACGACCTCTTTGACTCCCCCTGCCTTGAGACTGGTTTCCCCTGCCACCTGTATTGTTTTGATTTGATTGACCTTCCAGAAATTGGCCCCTACAACCCCTTGGGCCTCGACCACGACCTCTACCTCTACCTCTGTTGGAGTTAGAATAGAAGGCCTGTTCAGAATTATTTCTGCCATGAGAAGAAGATGTGTCAAGGTTCTTCTCCTCAAGAATAAGCATAGAAATCAAATCTTGGAACACGGGGATGTCGTCTCTTGTATTCATGGAAGACCTAAAATGTACATACTTATCTCCTAGACCATCCAAGCATGCACGAACAATGTCATCGTCTTCCACTGAGACTTTAATAGATCCAAGAGCCTCAATGATACTCTTGATCTTCAAAGCATAATCATTGATGGAGAGGTTGTTCCTCTTAACCTGATTTAGCTCCGACTTTAGTTGAAGCTTCCTGGCCTTGGTGTTCACCTCAAACACTCTGCCTAAGTTTCTCCATGCAATGGCGGGGGTTTCAGCATCCTGTAGATAGCCCATCATGCCATCTGTGATGCTCATAGACAGCCAATACATCACTTTGCTCTGGCCTTGTTGCCAGTCCCTCAAAGCTTTCCTTTGTTCTGCTGTAGCATTTGCCTCGGGAATCTCTGGTTCCTTTTCATTGTCTCCTTCTACATAGTCCCAATAACCTTTTCCTTTTAGGAAATTTGTTATTCTGAACTTCCATGCAGGGTAGTTATTTTTCTCAAGCTTCTCAGTAACAATCTGACTGAAACCGTCAGACATCTTGAAGCACTAAGACAAAATAGCTGCAATCTGCAAAAACCTGCAAATCTGCTGAACCTGCTATCGTGGTTCCTGTAACGCTTTCTACACTCAACGAGTGTCCACAATCAAGCGTACATACAACCACTGTACTTGTACAGTAAATCTCTGTATACTGCACTTTG
Organism: Adiantum capillus-veneris; assembly: GCF_014529385.1. NCBI lineage: Eukaryota > Viridiplantae > Streptophyta > Polypodiopsida > Polypodiales > Pteridaceae > Adiantum > Adiantum capillus-veneris. The sequence continues at coordinate 49,937,851 of NC_140940.1, read as the reverse complement.
GAGACCTATTCAGAAACTTGTGCGAAAAGTTCAGAAACTTGTGCATCTGGTCGTGGATTGCGAACGAAGGGATTGTGATGCTCTTGCTCTCTTAGCCTCTCTTGCCTGCACCAAGCTCTGATACCATGTAAAGAATGAGGATGCAAGAGAGCTACACAAGACAAGCACAAAGCACACAGAGATGGAAAGCTTCTTCTTCTTCTTCACAGAAAAGAGAGTACAAAATGACTAAGTGCTAAAGCTGAAAAGTAGCACATATGTACATGCGGTCACTAAGTGTGGACTCGCTAGAAGCATACTAGGCTAGCACTATAAGTGTAGTCCAGCTGTAGAATCACTGGCAGAGATCCTCCGTGTCGGTCACCTAACGCGCCAGTGAGTAAATGCCGTAAGCGGCCAAGACCCGTAGAGGATGCCAGCTCAAGGTGTAGAGCTCGACATCTCAACATGATCTGTAACATTTTCAGAAACCCCCATAGACTGTACATTTGCCTTATTGGAACTTACACTCGTATTTCCACCACTGAAAAGAGGCAACAATGTGTCATAAATGTCCCGTGAGCTTACATTACTGTCTCTAGTACATGACAACAAGGACGAAACAGAATCTTCCACAAACACTACATCCCATGAAACCAGAATACGTTTTGTTTGCGGATGATACAACCTGTAAACTTTGCTTTTAGTACTATAACCAACAAAAATACATTTAACAGCCTTATCATCCAATTTTCTGCCCTGTGTTTGTGGCACCAAAGCATATGCCAAACAGCCAAAAACACGCATGTGCTCAATAGAAGGATTTCTATCATGCCATGTTTCATATGGAGTAATAGACTGCAAAGCTTTCGTAGGACACCTGTTTAGTACATAACTGGCACACATGATGGCCTCAAGCCAAAAAGAATGCGGCAAAGCTTGACTTTTGACCATATATCGTGCCATTTCCGTAAGTGACCTATTTTTCCTCTCAGCAACACCATTTTTCTGAGGTGTATAAGGCACTGTACATTGGTGTTTTATCCCACGACTAGCCAGAAATGCATTGAATTCATGAGACATATACTCCCCCCCTTGATTGGAATGGAGGGTGTCCATAGTACATTTCGAGACATTTTCAGCCATAGCCAGAAATTGTTTGAAGCACGTAAATGCTACAGCCGGAGGCGTCGCGGGCCACAGACACTAGGTGCAATCTCCCCCCGTGCAAGAGGGAAATGGTCACTTCAAGTTTTGGTAGCTAGAAGTGTATCTAGTTAGAGTTCTCATATGGTCATTCTTGTGAGAATACTTAGGCCTGATGCACCATGACCATGCGCAAAATATGTAAGGTTATGGAAAATACATCCCAATGACAGATACCTTAGTCACTAGTGTCACAGATGCTATAGTTAGAATTTAAGCTTTAATCTTTTTATGTAGAGGTGACATATGCCCTTAGATATTGTGTGGGTTAATATCCCAAAGAATAACTTTAAAAAAAAAAAAAAATTAGAAAAAAAAGGTTGGTTCCTATACATGTTTCCTTAACCAACTGATATGTCAGTTTGTGAGGGATGTTTTAACCATTGACCAAAATGCGTCCTTTCACTATACACAGTAAGCCCTAAATTGTGAAGATTGATGTCACCCACAAAAGTTGGGCAGATCGTGCTAGTATGGCTCTTTGAAATGAACGATGTCATAAGAAAGGATAGAGAGAGAGAGAGAGGGAGAGAGAGAGAGAAATAAATTCAATAGAGAGTTTATGCACAATGACAAATATAATCATGGAAATAAAATCCTGTGTGTTGATTATCGTGTGTTACTTTGCTACCACGGGAGCGTCTTGCAGAAGGCACATTGCCAATATGTTGGGCATGATCGATGATCGACTTTGTTAATCATCACGATAATTTGAGTGAGATTGGAGATTAAATATACGTATCACTTTTGCTTGTGTGTGGGTTGATGTCGAACGGGTCTTAATAGATGTCCTAGAACAATTCAAAGAGGAGGCCGCAAGGATTGAACTGACTAGTGTGGAGCTCTAAACCCTGAGAGTTACTGAGTTATATGCCTATGAGATCACCATCGAGTGGAAATGATCCCAAAAAATTAAGCAGCAAGGGTTTGTGGATTAGTAAAATCAAGACAGCTTGGAAGTGAATGGCAGAGTGTGGTATTGAGGATCATTGGATAATTTCACCATGACGTATCCCCATGTCTCGCCTTGCCTCGTAGTTCAATGGTGTGACATCGTGGCGAGAACTTTGAACGATTGTTGCTCTTGATTCACGCACAAGTTTTGGCATTGACCGTTGACATCAATGGGATCACTTATAGCGAAGAAAATTAAAGTGTCTCGTTGTCTATCATATTGACAAGCGTGACGAACATGCCCCCTCTTATTTAGAGCCCCCACAATAGCTTGCTTCACAGAAAATTGCGTGAGCAAAAAACTACCAGTGTATGCAGTGTGGGCACTCCAGAGTCGGGGACATGGTGCTGCAGTCCAAAGGTCAACGAGCCTGGAACGAGGGGGTTGTAGCTGTGTTACTGCGAAGCAGTGAACGTCTGCGTTGCATCTCTCTCTCTCTTGCCTCTTGCGAGTACAGGCGCGTGTGTGTGTTAGGGCATTTCCATGCTTCACAAAGGTACTCTGGAGCACTCAAAGTCGGCTTCCTGCGAGGGAGTAATTAGAGAGAAAAAAGGGGGATGTGTGAGTGGTCTTGGGCATAATTATATGGCGTGATCAGTCATCAGACGAGAGCGAGAGAGTGACTGGAAGACAGCCGATTGTGGGTCGCGCATGTGAAGCAAACGCAGGGCAGAGAGAGAAAGAGAGAGTGAGACATGGTGGGTAGTGTGTATGAGGGCGGCCGTGGCATACAACTAGTTGGTTTGAGGTAACTGGTTGTGGCAGGTAAGAATCAGCGCATAGGGGAAAAAGTAGGGAGTTGCAGTGTGGTAGGCAGTCCAGAAGGAGCCGTATTTGGTGGCAACCACTCCATGGATTGATTGGAAAAGGAATGGCAACGTATCTAGTCATGAAGAGAGAGAATGAGAGAGAGTTTGTCATGCTGTTTTTGCATGCACCAAACGAGGGGTGGCGCGAGGGGTGGGAGGGTGCATGCTGCAGCCCTACAACAAGCCGCCCGAGACAACTTGTGTGTACTTGTGGGTTGGCACTCCACAGCCGTCAGGGAGTGGGCGTCTGGGAAACTACGAAAGAGAGAGAGGTATAAGTCTGCATCATGTGTGGTTGGTCGAGCGGTCCCAGAGAGAGAGAGATAGAGTCTGATTTTGCATGTGGTGGAGTTACTGTTCTGAGCGTGTGTCGTTGTGGGGGGAAAATGGAGCCGCAAAGTAAAGGGGGGGGGGGGGGGGGGGGGTTGTGAAGGTGTGAAGCTGCATGGCTAGCAAAAGGTGATGGTTGTGAGTGAGTGCCGTCACCCTGCATGGGAGTAAGGGTGGGTGTATGCAACTAGTAGTCACTGCCACTATGCGTCTGAGCGAGGTGGGTGCCGCCAGTATGCCGAAACAGGTGGGAGGTTGGTGGGAAAACAGGAGGCGCAAAGTAGGGAAGTCGAGGCAGGATAGAGCTTGTGAGTTTCAGATGCACTGCCTGTAATGAAATTGTGATGGAGAACGAGAGAGAAAAGGTGAGTGGCTGGGAAATTGGAATAATAGCATGCATATTGTGGGTGGAGGTCTGCTCCAGTTGTTCAAGAGAAAAGTGGGGTAAAGGAGGACGGCTGCCACTGATTTGCATGCTCGTTACCTGCGCGCTCTCTTGGGGGTGACACTGCTGACAACCGTTGAGTAATTGTTTTTTTATTTTTTTATTATTACATATAAATTTGCTTATGTATTTTCTCCCCGTTTTCCACTATTCCTACCGCTTTAACGGAATCCAACGTCTCTTGACGTCATTGGCGCTACTGGTCGTCGTTGTTGGAAGACATAGAGGTGCACTACAGAGGCAACTCGTGTTGATCTTCTACTGACGCCCTCTCAATAATTCTCCTTGAAGTCCTATCTTTAAGGTCAATACTATTATGGTACTTTCCCACGAAGGTCTTCCACCATTCTTTTGCACGGCTCTCCTCCTTAGGGGCTCACAGATTGCCTCGCACAGTCAAAGCCACCCGAAAGGCCTGCCGCCACACATGGACAAAGATCGAGAGGCCCTACAGGGCTGCAGCTTGTTTGGGGCCGACAGAAGCCCTATTATTTTTTTCTTTAATAAGGTCTCTCTATAGATCTCTACTACTATTATTATTATTTACAATATACTTATTATGCAACCTATTCTACTTGCATAAGATTTTCTGCATGTGCTCCTCTCACTAATCCTCGTATCGTGAATTTTCGTATAATTAAATTCTAAAATAATCTTCAAAAGAGCTAATCGCTTCCCTTAATCAAGGGGGTCCATTAGTGGAGTCACATAGCATTCACACTTATAAAAAAGAAAGAAGAAAAAGAGAATTGAATATTAAGGAAAATGCCTTGTTAATGATATACGGAGGTTGGCTACCACTGCCAGCAACTCGAAGCTGCACATACTAGCCGGGCCGAGTGTGGCCTTTGATGAGAGCAGGGCTAGCGCTAATGTCGAGCACAATAGAGTAGATTTGTTTAGCTGATAGTTCGATGCTAGTGAGAGGAGCCTCGACGAAGGATATGTCAAGGGCGAATGCGACACCAACATGCGTTCTTTTGGGAGGGTAGCAGCGGTGGCGGACTTGAATGCTCTGAGGCAAAGAATGGCGATGGCGAGCAAGAGAAGAATTAGGGTTGATGAAGCAAGCCACGCGGGTGTCTACGCAAGCCATGGCTACCTTTGCCACCCACATCTTGAACTACAGAGGAGAACTGCAAGCTCTATCCACGAGAAGAGGTAATCTACGACATCTCTTCATGGACTCTCACTATCTTCCTCGCCCTCGCGACTCTCTGTGAAGCCAACTGAATGCCAAGAACAGGCTAATTAGCCTTATCAAAACTCTCTCTCTCTCTCTCTCTCTCTCTCTCTCTCTCTCTCTCTCTCTCTCTCTCTCTCTCTCGCGTTGACTTGGTACAGAAGCGGACCTCGACGAAGCTTTTCCAGACTCTCAGCGACAACAGGCCGCTATCGGGCATCCTCGGGCAACGACGACGACGACGACGATGATGATTTTAGCCTGAAGATTTTTTTAAAATTATTTTTCTTATTTTTTTTACTTTACTTCATTTTATTTTGTATCCAGAAATTGTATTAAATCCATAAAGGTTGTCTGAGCTTGGTCCCATAGGACTTTGAAGACGCGTAATATAACATTTCATTTTGCTATCCTCTTCCCCCTCCCACTATGACTCCTTCCGACGATAGACATTGAGGATGCTCTTCGACGCCCACGGCAATACTTTCTCCAATGTCGGAGACCCACACACATTGTCGACGACAATATTGCTTTTCATCACAACTTTAGGCTATGGCTACTATGGCTAATGAAATATCTCTATAATGTGACCAATATCTCTTATATATGTTGTTTTTCAATAAGGGTTTTCTTCACATTCTCTTTATTTGGCATAAAGGTTGCCCTTCTAAATCAATTTTTTCTTTAGAGCTCAAAATACAAAACCGGAATTAGAAGACATAAATAATTCAAATTTCCCTTCGCACTTGAACCCAATGGCTCGTGTAGCCCATAACTCTTGAACAAAATTTGGTTTGAAAACATAGCTGTATAATAATATATATATATATTTATTTATTTTTCTTGTAATGAATGCTCTCTAGCACATATGATGGTGCCATTGTTCATAAAAATCTTTCCAGAAAAGCACGATAAGCTACCAACTAATTGCCTTCCTAAGAGAAAGGTAATAGACCATGAAGTTAGTGGTACTTAACTGCTTGCATATTTCTAGAGTTTCTCATGAATATCGATGTTCCATACTTCAGTGGCTTGTGAATTTTAAACTCTACCCGGCTCATTGTAAACAATAATTTACTTCTCAAGAGTCATGTATTTTGATACTATCCTGCCCTACATTGTCACCAATTATCAAGTATAAACACAAAATCTCTCTCCCATCTTTATTTGCAGATCCCAACATTTTCAATTGTTTTTAGTGCTTTGTTTTTTTTTCTAGAAAAGGTATGCAGATAAATTTAACTATAATGGTATCATATCAAAATCCAAGTATGACACTCCTGAATGCACTCTGATTAATACCCCTCTCGAAACATTATTACAATGCCAGTGCAACTTTCTATTATTTGTGCCTATTCCCCACACACACACATTGGTATATATATATTCAAAAATAGTATACACTCCTTGTATGTACATGAAATACATTCCTCTTTTCATATTTCATTTCTTGGCATTGTGTTCTAAGCGGCATACTCAAACATGACTTCTAATGGTATTGAAAGGAAATTTTTACTGACCTCACTTGTCCATAAGCTATGCAGCTACTCATCCGAGCTAAGGTGCTTTGGGATACTAGAAAAAATTGTTTGTAAGTACTTTGTAACATAAGCATACTCCAATTTTGTGTCAAACAGGTAGCACATGTTTCGTCTTTTAAGCCTAGCCTAGTCCATTGGTCACGGACACACAGATTCGCCGATTTAGGCAGTGTGTAGATACTCATATTGGTGCAGATCCGCCAATTTAGGCAGCACATTGATAAATTGCAGATTCATCATTTTTTTAAAAACTTATACCAAATGCAGATTCGCCGATTTAGGCAGCATTAGTGCAGATTCGCCGATTTAGGTAGCACGTCTTATTGGTGTAGATTTGCCGCATTAGGCAACACCAATCACGAAATCATGTTGCACTGGCTGGCCACCACTACAACTGGTATGATTTTGTTACCTGGGTACACAAATTGAAGGATATTTGAATTTGGATTTGAAATGGGTACATATTGGTATATGTTTTGCTTTGGATTTGGAATGGATATATGATGCTTTTCTATCGCGACAGTACTTGTGGAATTGGACTTGAGATTGATGAGAATTGATTATTGAAAGATGAGTGTGACCAATGATATCCTGATTCATTAGGGTATGACATATACTACTTATTCTAGTGGTATGGGACACTAGAATAGGTAGTATGTGGATGACGGCAGGCATAAGCAATATTGTCTAATTTTATGAATTTTGTTACTATTTGATACAGATTTCTAATCATTGTTTTTGACAAGTATTGTTTGCAGATTTTTATCTTCGCAACTGAGGACAGTTGCTTTCCAACGGAGAGGTATGTTATAGAATTGATATTTTATTATCTATTGCAGCTGACAGGTGGCAAGAGCATCAACAGATAATGGATTATGCAGAAGGATGTTACATTTTATGTATATTTGATTATTCAAGTGCTCTTTGTGAGCTTTGGCCAATTATGTTCGGCCGGCCAGTTTGTATTCAATTTGACCATTCAAGAAATCTATAAATGAAATACGTGCAAGAGGGAAATGGTCACTCTTGCACGGGGGGGGATTGCACCTAGTGTCTGTGGCCCGCGATGCCTCCGGCTGTAGCAGTAAAAACTTCGGACTTTGCTTTAAGCAGAAATACCCATGCATGCCTAGAGTAATCATCAATATATGAAAGTCACGAAGTAAAGGTAATTGCCCTAGGAAGGAGTTTGCATGGGCCGACAAACATCACTATGCACAAGCTGCAACCTGCATGTGGCCCAAACTGAACCATCCTTTGGAAACTTAGAACGCTGCATCTTACCCAAAATACAGCTTTCACAAACATGTTTGACAGGTGCTTCAAGAGGCGGAAAAGAAGAAACCATATCAGATTTTTGCAAACGTAGCAAACTGGCAAAATTTAGATGACCAAACCGTGCATGCCAAAGTTTTGCATCTGAAATAGCCCTTGAATCTACAACAGCATTTGCAAAATTTTGTCCACATTTGTCATACAAAGTTAGCTTATATAGCCCACGACACAAAAGGCCAAATGCAACAATTTCGTCACCAAAACTGAGATCATGAATTGTACATCTGTCATCCACAAATTTGACCACAAGTCCAAGTCTAGCAAGTGCGAATACAGACAAGAGATTCTTCTTGATCCCAGGTACATAAAGTGCACCAACAAGTGTGAAGGAACTGCCATTTACAGAAGTAAGCACAATATTTCTAACTCCCTGAACCGGATAAGAGGCACTGTTGGCACAAGTGACTGAATTCCCATGAGGGACAGACTCGAGAGAGGTGAACAACTCACGATGTGAGGTAATGTGCTTTGTAGCACCACTATCGAAATACTACACATGTGAATCTGCATCAACTGAAAAGCATGCATCATGGACAACAGGATTGTAAGTCCACTCTGCGCTAAAAGCCCATTCTACATCAACATCAGCATTACAGTGTCCTTTTACAGAAGACTCAACAATGGATGCATTTGTAGTGGAACCAGCATTTGCAGCGGGACCACCCTCTTTCTTCTTAGCCTCTTTTGCATTCAACTTAGGACACTGCTTGATCAAGTGATCATTAGCTTTACAATAACGGCAATGCATCTTCTTTTTTCCCTTTTCACCAGAATTGCCAGACAAAGTGCTGCCAACAGAAGCATTGGGAACATAAGTTTTGCCACTCGCAACAGAACCACAAGAAGTGGTTGCATTGTTGTTACCAACCTTTCTTTGAGAAGCAATAAAAGCCTATTCAATTGCACGCTGTCTAGTCCTCTTTTTTTTGGAAAGTGACTCTTGCAACAGCAATGTGCATAATGCATCAAACTTGACAACTTCTGGATTTCCTTGGGTCATAAGTCTCCAAGTACTAGCAAAAGTTTGGTAAGAATCTGGTAAGGCATCAAGAATAGTATGCACAAGGGAACTGTCTAAAACGACTTTACCTGTAGAAATAAGTTGCTCATTGATATTCTTGACACTAGCAAGAAAAGTGTCCATATCATCTTCCTCGTGCATAATCTTCGACTCTAGCTCTTTACGCAGCAAAGCAATTTTAGCCTCATTGTGGCTTGCATAAAGACCTGCAAGAATATCCCAAGCCTGTTTTGCAGATTTTGCTGAACGGATGTGAGGAACAATGGTGAACTTCATAGAAACTGCAATCAATGCATGAGGCTGCGCATCCTTTACATCCCAACGATCTTGTTTTGCAGTAGGCAAAACAACTCTAATAGCAGCAACCCTTGCAGCAAGACCTGCAACATCCTCAACATCGCCTACATCCTTAGAACCAGGACGTACATCAATGCCCTGCACAATATTCCTGATGCCCTTTGACACAAGAACGTGTTGCATCATATAAGCCCACATAGGGTAATTGTCCCCATCCAACATGTCCTCAGCAGCGAACATCTTGAACACATCTGTGTTGTTGTCAGCCATGGTAAATACTGCACCTGATGTGAAAACTGTCCGAAAATAGGAGAAACGGAGCGGGAACAACACGTGCTATATAGCAAAAATCGTAGAAGATTGTAGGCACCTGCTATGCAAAAATCGGCACTGACAGAAATTCTGCATAAAATGACAAAATTACCCGTGCAGACCTGCCTGTAGTGGAAACGGAGGCCGAAATGAGCCCGAATCACAAATCTGAGCAGACCAAGCTCTACAAGCTTGCCCGAAATATTTGTCAACTTGCGAACGCTCGCCAAACCTCACTGTAATCGAAGAGAGTGAGCAGGCGTGTGCTGGAGCAGCTGACGACTAAGCCCGAGAGGACGTAACCTGCTCTGATACCAATTGTTGGAATTAGGATTGCAGAGAAATGCACACAGCTTGGAGAAGACGAAGGAAGCTCAAGGCACACAAGAGAGAGTGTGTTACTTAGTGCGCAATGGAAATATAGATAGCCCTAGAGTGATGGGCGTATATACAATGCTCGGGGGAAAAAACCTCCTAAAGAGGGAAAAAATGCCCCGATGGTCCTATTGTGTTCACACACATCACTACCACATGTATATGGTAACAAAGAGAGACTTGTTACAATACAATTTTTGTGTTCCTTGTGACCTAGGAGATGCAATGAACATGGAAAACTTCATGCATCATGAGCATAACATAAACCTTGTGGAAAGCATTAACTATCCCAAGCCTCAGTCCCAAGACCTAAAACACCTTCGAAGGTGAAGAGAGCTAGCAGGGAATGAAAGTAGGGAAGAGGAAGAAGAAACATTTCATAGGAGAAAGAACTAGTTCCTCACTTATCATCACTCTTCTTGCTAGCATACATAATAGCATAGTAATGAAGATGGAGAAGATGGAAAGCTTAAGCATTGAAGCATGGCTCTTGGTTGGATTTTCATTCCATAGCCAAGAGTGTTGGTGTAGGCTCTCAACCTCTCTACATGCTTGGAGAAGGAGAGGGAGCTCTTGCACATTGCACTTCACACAATGAGAGTGTGTGAGAGTGTGTGTGGGAGAGTATTCCCCCTAAGCAGGCCCTCTACATGCTTTGGTCGACCCCCCCTTGTAGCTCATGCTTGAAGCTCATTGGACCCCTCCAGGCCTAGCCAATCACAAGCAAGAGTCATACCAAGCAACAAGGGTAGCCATGGGACAAGTGTCCCCCTTTCCCCTTTGAGAGAGAGGGCTTGATAAATTCTAAAAAAATTAATTAATTCCACTAAATTATCATTGGACGCCTTGCCAACCAATAGGCTTTATGCACACCATGAGGGTAACCTGGCTAGGAGCTTGACATGTGTCCTATTTGCTTCTTGGGCAAGGGGTGCCCTTTGGGAGAGAGAGTGGTCAAGAAACCACCCCCCCTTCTTGCATGGCTCGCCCCCTCCTTGTAGGGATTCACTTTGACTTTTGTGCCACCTCAAGCTTGAGTTGGGTTCTCACCTCATACAACCCTAGTATCTCAAGCATGACAAGCACCTCAAGCATCTTAATCATCAAGCACCTCAATCATCTCAAGCACTTCAGTCATTAGGCATGACAAACACCTCAAGCTTGGGCCGGGTTCCCACCTCAAGCATAGCCCTAGCTTACCTAAGGTCAAAGGACTTTTAACACTAACTATTGGAGGTCTTCAATGAATCTAACCCTAAGGTATTTATGCTCCATTGGTTAGCCTTTCTCTTTGATAGACCATCTCTCATTTGGGCCCCTTTACCATTGGCTTCGTGTTGAGATAGATCTAAAGCACATGTCTATATCCTAACCCTTGTTCCCGTTTATTCTCCCACATTAAATGATCAGTTTAATATGAGAAGATCATTTGGGTTGGTTAGATATTAGATTTTATGACATCACCTCTCTCTCTTGAGGAACCATCTATGCTTCAGGAACTTGATGTAGCTCTATCTCCTTTACATACCCACAAAGATACTTTGCTACATCATTAGGAAGGGAATGGGGTCTAAGGGGGCCTCTTTATTTGCCATGGGATTAAAAAGGAGATTATGGAAGGGGCAAATGGGTGGATGCAATGTGGACTAAAATGGTGGGTATGGCAGGGCCTAAAAGTAAGTGGTCAAACTTGTAATATTTTATAACATATAAAGAGAAAATCTCTTATAAATTCAAAAAACTGAACTTTTCTCTAAATAGTTGAGTAAAAACCAATCTTTTCTCGCTCTAGTGTCTGTCATTTTGCCCCCCCCCCCCCCCTCCTAAAAAGGGGTCCCTCCAAAAATGTGCTCATCATTCCCTCTCTCTATCTATCTCTCTCTCTCTCTCTCTCTCTCTCTCTCTCTCTCTCTCTCTCTCTCTCTCTCTCTCTCTCAACTGTACCATCTCTCACTTCTCTTCACTTCACCTTGCAAGAGCTGCTTCTCTTTCCTTCCTTTCAGTTTTCCCTCCCAAAAGCTCTACAGCAAAAGTTTGAACCTCCTTTCCCTCCTCAAGCTTGATGAATTCTCCTCAAGCTTGCTGGATTCCCCTCAAGCTGAAGTTCTCCATTTCTCCATGACCCTCACTAAACACCTCTACCTAAAGCTGAAGATTTGCAACATATCCTTCTGCTAGATCATCCCTCTTTCTTTCCTCAACAGGTTTCCTGGTCGTTCTTCATTATGCTCTCTAGAGAGGATCTACTTTCCTCTCAAGCTTTGCAACAATATCTTCCCCATTAAGCGAACAAGCAGGTGGAGTTGTATAGTAGTAAGTGGAATCCTTCATCTTTGTGTACCATCAAGAATCTTGCTCTATACAACTGAGAACATGGATGTGCAATGTCTAATCATAAGTGTTTGTCTGTAGGTTGTGTCGCTATTCCCCATGGCATAATCAGGTACTCGATAGCCTAGGAGTGTCATTGACTCCATTTCATGTAGCAATGTACAAGACGACAATGGATGCTGGGTGATGATGGAGTTCAAATGATTGATGTGGGTGACAATGCAGCCCAGCTCAAGAGGTGCACACAAGGTCTCAAGGAGACACATGGATTATCGAGCACGCCATTGGAAGGGAAGGATCATGGAGTTCAAGAAAACCCATGGCAAGGCAAGCGACTTACAAAGGTGCAATATGTGTATGTTGCTTCACAACTGAAGCTAGAGACAACAATGGCTCCATCAAGGTTTCCTGCAAACTGTAATTTCACTCCTCTGTCAAGTTTTTAGATTGTATATTTTGTATTTCTATTGTATATATTGCTTTGATGTCTATAAGGGAAGGATCATGGAGTTCAAGAAAACCCATGACGGGGCAAGCGACTTACAAAGGTGCAATATGTGTATGTTGCTTCACAATTGAAGCTAGAGACAGCAATGGCTCCATCGAGGTTTCCTGCAAACTGTAATTTCACTCCTCTGTCAAGTTTTTAGATTGTATATTTTGTATTTATGTTGTATATATTGCTTTGATGTCTATAAGATTTTCATTGCTTGTTCATGTTTGCAAATGTATTCCCATCCAATTTTGTAGAGTGGGAGCCAATAGAGTCCTTCACCGAAACTTTTGAGGCTATCCATGATGACCTTGGCAAGATGCTCTATGCTAGTTGTCCATCCCTGGAGCTTGTCTCATGGGACATTTTTTTAATAACCATACTTATGTAATGCCTAGGAAATTGGGTATGGTAAAATTTCTCTGATTCATTGTTTGCGGGTCGCCGCGACGGACGTCCATAGCATAGCTCTCAAGCATCAACATAATATTATCGATACAGGGGAAGCGACTCGGATGAGGCATGGAAACTCACTAGGGTGTCAATCCTAATGAAGTGAACTCGAAGAGATGCAACTACTAACTCTACAAGCAAATCGAACGCACTAAAGCCAAGTAATCTGTCTATGTCCTTCTACATAGCTCTACAGTCATCACGCCCGTTTGCCATGCAAATCGTATCGGAATCGCACGAAACTTGAAGGGAAGCTACAGGAGACTATCAGGAACATATCCTATCACTGTCACAGCATTCTGAGAAGGTACAACAATCGCGGTCGTTTGTCCCAAAGTACGCAAAAACAGTAAATGATTGATCCTAAAGGGTCGTTCTAAGGTCCCTAAAGCCCCTCGTAGGGTCGAAACGACATAAAACACGCATATAGATACTCAAAACATCGATTTAAGGCCTCAAACTCGTAGTCGAAAACCTACACCGAATCTTGAATGATTACACTTAACTGAAAGAGCAAGAGGAGAGGAACACAATGCAATAATCAAATCTGAATTTGGATTACCGTAGCCGTAATGGCGAAGATTACAAGTTTGAACAAGAAGGAGCTCTCAAACGTACGCTGTCTTCTCAGTTCTCCATTCAAAAGATTATCCAAAACTTACAGAAATTGACCTTTATAGATTAGGTCTTTGCAAACAATGGCTTGTCCGGCCATAAGCTCCTACTCTTAAAACTGGCTCTCTAATATACAATTGCTCCCAAAAGAATAATCATACATCCTTGATAATTTCCCGGCTTAGAGATGCTTCTTTACAAAAGAATTTTACAATGGTTTCTCAGGAAATTATGGTCCTTTTGGCCACGGCCGCCTGTTGCTTCTTCCGCCAAACACTCCCCCCTTCCTTATCCTTGCACGCCCTCGTGCATGTCAGTGTTTTGGCCGTTGATGTGGCTCTAATGAAGCGAGTGTCACTGAAAAGCTTCTTGTGCGCAGTACGGCTTCAAGGGCTTCTTGGTGTTGTCTGAATGGGTTTTCTGATAATGTGTGTTGGTATGCCACGTACCTTGCCTTGAGGTCCTTCGCCATGGGATGGAAAATCCTTGAATCCATTTCGAAGAATCCTGTGACGAAGGCCTCTTCAAATGTTTGCAAGTAGTGGGATGGCAGGTACATTAGCCGGGAGTACATGGCCATCAAGATATGCCGTGGCGGTGAATCCTGTAGATTCCAGTAGATGCCTCTATGTCCTTCCAAGAACAGATTCCACGGATGATCATCGCCTTCAGTGTCTTTAAACACGTGGATGCAGGTGACGATCATCCGGGCTATCTTTACTAACATCTGGCAGGCCAAATCGGGGACATCTCGTAGCAAAGTGACTGTAGAGTTCAATGTGCTGACCATGTACGCCACTGTAGGGGGATGCTGTGCTGTCAGAATCGAGTAATTTAGCTTGTGCTGCCTTGACCCCTTCCATGTTGTGAAATATTTCCAAGTGCGTCTTCGAGGGACAGGGCAGAATGTAGGATCTATCTGTATACGTTGAGGCTCGTTGTGGTAGTTTGTTAGATCCTGTGGTCTCTTGTCCAACCACTTCTGCCTCCACTTGGGGTGGTCATCGACGAGCACCTGAGCTTCTTCCACCGTGAATGCAATGCCCTCGTAACCCCCTTCTTTGTTTCGTGGCAAGGTTGGCCGCATCTTTTCTTTCCATAGATTTGCTTCATGGCACATCAGAGGAAACGGAAGGTATTCGTGGCCAAATCCTTCCACTTGCTCTTCTGGTTGTAAATACGCCAGGGCTGCTGACTCCAGTATCTTCTTTTCATATAACATATATTCCTTGGCCAGCCCTTCTGGCATGTCCTGTATGCTTTCACCGAGTTCATCTCGTATGTCCAGATCAGGTCCTTCAAATTCCTGCTCCTGTTGCCCTTGTTGTGAGGTTCCAGGAAAATCTGTCGCATGTTGTCCATGCAGCAGTTGCGGTTGAGTCTGTTCCTTGCCTGCTTTGATTTGCTGTTGGGCAAGAAACTCTTCCTTTTCCTTTAGCAATGTGTCAGCGATCTGTCTCTGAATCTGGAGTTCAGCGCTTGCTTGAGCGAGTTGTTGCTCCACTTCTTTCAATCTTAACTCGTTGGCCGCTATCTGGGCCACCATTCCCGATACAAGCAGCTGTCTTTGGAGCCTTTCCTACTGGAGCTCTGCTTTCTGTGCTGCTGTGGCATTGTCAGATGTGGAGACCAATCCTCCAGCAAGTTCCTGATTAGCCATCAAAGCCGTCAGAGTGCCCTTGACAGTGCTGTAGGAGTTGCTAAGCCTTTGAAATCTTGCACTTTCGTAGGCGAGTTGCTCCGTCGCTTTCTAGACTTTGGTCGTCAGTTCTTGGCACTCTTTCTCTTTGGCAGTCAGGTCTGTCCTGACATCCACCAAATCTTTGATCAGAGACTGAGCCTGTTGCCGCTCAAGGTCTCTTTCCTCCGTTGTGCGTTCTAGTCGCGTTCTTAGGTTGTCGAACTCCTCTTGCCTTGATTCTTGCTTTTGTCAGTCTTCCTGTACCTGCCTTTCCTTTTCAGTCAGCACTATGTATTGACACTGGAACTGCCGCTCTAACTCTTGCAGTGTTTGCTTGTAATCAAATCCCGCCACTGCTTGACATGCTTCTTGGTATTTAATGGATTCTGTAGATGGTATAGCCTCCTTTTGCGAGGTTGAAGGGGGAGGAGTTGGCTGTTTTTTGTCCGATGGAGAAGGGAGAGGAGGTGGAGATTTGGGTGATGGCGGAGGTGAGTTTCTAGGTGAGGGAGGAGGTGATTTGGGTGATGGAGGAGGCGGACTTGATTTTTCCCGCACATGTCTCCTTTTGGAAGATTCCTCGCCTTGTTGCGAAGCAGATGCTTCCGCTTTCCTTTTCTTTAGGATCCTGATTATTCTTTGGCGGGTGAGATCCGCCGCGTGTTGCGCATCCAGATTCCTATCTCTCTGGATCTGCTTAAGCTGTTCAGTCTGATTCTGCTCTTCAGCTACGTCCTGTTCCTTCATTTGTTCCGTGGACTGTGAGGATAAGTCCACTTCAGCAGCCTTTTGTTCTGCTTCCAGTCTTTTCTTCTCAGTCCGTAGGCGAGTTGCATTTTCTATCCTTTGTTGTCTTTCCCTTTCTAATCTGAGTTTTTGTGCCTGTTGCGTCTCTGCTGCTCGAGCATGTCTGTCAGCCCTCAATTTGGTGCGTCTTTCTTTGACTCTCTTCTGGGCTTCAGCATACGCCTTTTGCAAATCCGATTGCGGTATTGCACTCTTCTCTCCGCGTTTTCTCTCAAGCGGCTTTGTTGAATCTTCTTCCTCACTTTCCTCAAATTCTGAAGGCACTTTATCTCTCGACTCTTGAGATTTTCCTTCGTCGTCTGTCTCTGTTTTGTCTTCATCACTAGAACTTTTATTGGTGGCCTGCGCTGAGCGCGATGATGTAGCGCCAGGTGTTGTCCTTACAAAGTGTGCTACCAGCTTCGCTTTCTGGATCAAGGCCGTTTGTGAGCTGGCAGCTGGCAAATCCTCGATCATTCCCAAAGCCTGGTTTGCTATTCTGGTTAGCATCGGCCCTGCACTCATGTAGGTTTTGTTTTTTGCTGAGATTTTCAAATTTTCTTCAATCAGATTATCCAGAATATAAGATCCGTAGTCGCAGCGAATGGATCTATTTTTTGTTGTCGCTAGAGCCATGACCACGGCAATGTGAAGGATTGGCTCTGTGTAGCGAGGAGGCTTTTGAACTCTGAAATGTTTAGATATCAATCTCATTGGCAATTCCAGCTCACCGTAGATCATGTCGGTGTATTTGTATTTGTTCCCCTTCGCTTTGAAGAATGCCTTCTCATTGTCTAGTGACTTTGTCTTTGCCAACAAATCGTGTTGCCCTGAGAGGAAATGCAAGGCCTCATTGATGATCTCCTTCGTGATCTTTACTTTAACTTTTGACCCATCTTTGTCTGTGAGCAGTGCCTGCCCATCATATTGTATTGAGCTCATGAGTTCATGGGCCCTCATGTAATCTGTTCCCCATGGTTGTAATCTGAAGAATTGTTCCAAGTGTATCGCCCGCACAGCCTCTATTACTTCCGGCCTTTGGTGGAGAGTCCATATCTCCCGTGGCATGATAGTCGTCTTCACCAAGTCGCCATCAGCATCCTTAAACTTTGAGATGAAGATGTGGGCAGGGATTTGAGCCAGTATTTCATCCGAGAGGTGAGCCTTCTCATTTGTGGCAAGCTCTTCCACTTCATATGGTGCTGCTGTCCACTGCCTGTCTTTCTTTGGGCGAGGCATTCTATGTCAGGAGAATCACAAGCTATCAGGATTTTCCTTTCGCAAATCAATTGCATTTAGACTTTTAGTAAAAAACAGTTCAAAAGTTAAAACTGATCATAATTTGAACAAATTTCATCCATTCTTGTCCATATTTCACCAGTGGGACTAGGAAGGCTAGAGCTATGACTGATAAAAATTTGAGCCAGTTCTGAGTCTGAGGTACACCGATCGCGATCGTAGTACAGAGGCCAAATTTGGGTTTGATCATATGATTGGGTTCTTGATAGTTGGAGGGTCATTTTGGTCCACTCTGTGTGTCTTTTGGACCACTTTTGAGTTTACAGGTCCCATTTCTGTGTTACAAGGGAGTTTTGGACTAGACTCTGATTTTTTATGAGTTTTTGATGTTCAATTGGCTTGAAATTTGGATGGAGACTTGAACAAGATGTGTACAAGGGATCTGATAGGTTTTGGTCAAATTCTGGGTTTGAGGTACACCGATCGCGATCGTAGTACAGAGGCCAAATTTGGGAAAAACTGGATGGTCATGAACTCCTATGCTTGCCTAGCCCACTGATGATTTATTTCCAAGTTTGGACAAAAAATGAACAATTTAGAGCAATTTTTCACTATTTGACCATATTTTACTAAGTCTAACCATATTTGGTTTCCCTGATGAACTTTGGTTGGATCCTGGAGTTAGTTGGAGTTAGTTCTGGAGCTGCCACCGCTCCTATGATGTTCTGCTACTAACAGCCTACTTCAATGTCTGATTTTCTTATCAGGCACTTTAGACCCTGTCTTAAGAGGTTTTCCAGATCTGTGCATTTTCCAGGCATTTCTTGGATATCCATGTGATGTTTGAGTATCCTTAAGTGATTTTTTGGTTTTGGCATTGCCTCGGCTCCCTGTCTAGCTTCGTGTGATCATTCGAAACTGAAATTACCATTTCTGTACTTGTAGGAGGTTTCTGAGATCCATCTGAGGTTTCCTGCAAGTGTCCTGACATTTAGTCGGACAAGTGTTCCTTCCAAACCATCCATCATCATTTCTAACTAGATTTGGGTAGTATTAGGTCAAATTTTCCCTTTTTGGTTGTGTTTGACAAATTGGGCCCAATCTATGAGCAAAATTTGTGCATTTTCCTTGAAAATTCAAGAGAGTGTGCTTTTAGTTGAGTTCCAAGCATGGGCCAACTCAAAAGTTGCAAAACCTTCCTCTGAGGGCACCGATCGCGATCGTACTCCAGAGGCCAAATTTGGTTTTGACACCAGCAGTATGCAGGCGAGGTTGAGGGGATGTGTTGGGCAAATTCTATCCGAGTTTTTGTCAGGTAGGTACACCGATCGCGAGGTACACCGATCGCGATCGGTGTACCACCATCAAATATGGTTTTGACCTCATAGTTTTGTTCCTGGCCTTGTGGGGAGCACACTGATGTGTTCTGTGGCTGAAAGAAGTATTGCATGGATGCATCTAAGGGCCCTTAACCTTTTTGACCCAATCCGACTTTGATTCGATCCTTTCGCCCGTTTGTGCAAAGATTCGCGCTTGCATGCATAATAGACTTGATCTTTACTTAATAGGGAACATACCTGTGAAATCTGGTGTGAAATGGTGGCTCCAACCGTCCGTACAGGGCAGAAACGTGGCAGCTCACTCTAGGTCAAAAAAGCTCTCTCCTTCTCTCTCAAAAGGTGAAAATGAACAATGAGCTAGACTTTGGCCTACCTGACCTATATCTTCCCGAGATTTTCATAACACAGGGTTGATTTTTCTCACCATTGCTCCCGATTTAATCTGTATACCACGTGTGGGTCGATCTGTTCATCCTTCCGGCGTCACATGACCGTTTGATGCGATTTTGGCGAAATGTAGTCATGATCATTGAGGCCGAAATTTGACATCTTCAGATTAGCTTCATATCTTCCATGCTTGATAATTTTATCGTGATACTTCGGCGTTTGCTTCCAGAACTTGATTCCGACACTTGTGAGCGAGATTTTTTTGAATTTTTGAAATTTTGAAGTTTTATTAACGAAAATCAAACACAATAAAATGAAAATACTTATTAACTGGCGAAAATTTAGCCAAAATTATTATACTCACCCCTAAGAATATATTTTCTCTTGAAGCATCCCAATGCTCCGAATTTGTCATTACAGCTCATTATTATGCTAGTCGGATGATACAAGCCAAGTTTTGATCAAATTTGTTCAGAACTGAACTCTAAATGATGAAAAAACACACACATTATGTAAATATATACACCTTGGACCTCTTAATGGTCTTAATGGCCTTGATTGTTACTCCCCCCTTCCTTGTCCGAGTCGCCCCGGACGAAGGGTGGTGCATGTGCATGGGTTTTGAACTCTGTGTCTATGCATGGCCGTGTCATGTGGCCCTATTCTGATGTTTGAGACAACGCGTTGGGTAACAATATGCTGTGCATGATGTGGGAACTGAATGTAGTGTTCAACGGCTTTTGATGGCGAAGGTAGCTGTTTATGGAACATGAGAGCCTGCAGTTGAATTGCTCTTTCCTTTATTATGGGTTTTGTGCCTGCAACTAGTTTTGGAACCCATTTATAGGTAGTTTGTTGCATCTGCACCGATTCTGCTTTGGTTTTCATCGGTTTCCAGTGCCATTTGGAAGATTCACGCTTCTTGTTTTGAGTTTTGTTGTTCCTTTTGAGCTCTGGCATTTGAGCGTTATCCTTTTTTGGTTGCCATTTCCACTTGGAAGTAGCTTTGGAAGGTTTTATAGATGATGCTGGTTCCATCTGGAGGTTGCTCTTAGGTAGCCATATCTTGCTCGGTTTGTTGGTCAGCAATGATTTCCTGATCCAGACCCGCTGAATAACTATGGGGGTTGTTTTTGGTTGAAGAGCCGATTGCTTGTTGTCGATGGGGATACTTGGCCACGAGTGATCTGTTTTGGCGAATGGAGTCATGTACACGTTAGAGTCGTGTGTGTACCTTAACGCATGTTCTGACCATTCAGTGACTGCATTGTACGTTCTCATCCATGGAACTCCTAAACATATTGATTCTCTGATTTCTCCGTCTTTCCTTACAAAAAATTGATGAGGGCAACTATTTCCATCAAGATTGATTGGCAAGTTTACTATCCCCATCGTTGGCATTGTTGCACTTTTTGCCGCTCGTAGATCAATTGTGGATTGCACGAGGGGTTCATTTATTAGCATCCTGTAAGTGGAGAAGTTGACCGCATTCACTCTTGCACCTGTGTCAATTAATGCTCGTTGAAAGTTTGCCAACAAATCAGCTTCATGTGCACTCACAAAGCCAATTTTCACCATTTCATAGGGATGCTTCAACACAGTAGAGTCAATCTAGCTATGATGGATTGCCATACCTCTTTCATTGTATTCTTAAGCTGCTGCCTAAGGACCTGCACATCCCCTTCTGACATTAAAACCCCAGTAACATACAATTTCTCTTGAGAAAATACCTGTTTCTCCATATCCAGCAAAGGCTGAAGTCTTTGATCAAACATCAAATTTTGGACCTGCAGTTCTACATTTTTGTTAGCCAGCGGCTCTAACTGACTGCTGACCTTCCCTTCCAAGGTCATGGTCCATTCTCTAAACAGCCCTAAAGGTAGCTTTTGACCTTGGCCAGTTCATCTTTATGTTGCCCCAAAACACTTTGCATCTCATCCTTGTGTTTGGTCTTCAAATCCTCCATTTTCATAGTCAAATTCTTAACCATGTCAAGCTGCTCCTACAATAACACGTGACCTGCCCTTGTTTTTGTCATTGCATGCATGTGATTATCTACCTACAATTGCTATTTTTGGACACATTTCTTAACCTGTGCTAGCATTTTTATAGCCATGTCAACATCCTCACTGTCAACCAATCCCTTAGCTTTCTCAACAGTCCCAGGGTCAAAATCCAACTGCCTAACTGCCTTGAGCACTTCACTATCCACTTTCCTTTTCTTTGACAAAGTAAACTGCTTCACCAATTTGGTTGATGTCTACACTTGGACATCAGAGCTCATAATGGGCATATCCAAATCTTACATATAATTAACTAGTTCTGAATTCTGCACAGCTTTTAAAGCTTCTTCCTCTGAATATCCAGCTTGCACCAAGGATCTAAAAGAAGACATTTGCTGCTGATTCTCCTGTATATCTACTAGCTGTTCCAATTTTAGATTTGAATTCTGATTCGCTTGCACCTCTGAACTTCTACCCACTAAACCTGTAAGGGCCTGATCACCTGCATCCTTAATTGTACTAGGAGATTTGGAAGGAAAATGAAATAGTGCTGCCAAATATGCAAAAATCCTGGTACAATTTTGAGCTTTTCTTTTGTCAGACATGTATACCTCAACAAAAATCTTATCATGTAACCAGTGATCCCAGATTACCTTACCCCTTTGTTTTGCAAAGCACAGTGGCCCATAGTTCTCTTTGGACATGTAGTCGAACTTATCAAGAAGCACAATCTTTCTAGGTACCACCTTAACTATTCCCTTTGAATATAATTCACATTTTTAAGCATGTAGTACTTCTTATTACCCTCAGTGGCACCAAATTCCTTCTTCAACATAACTTCAAAACACTTGGGGATGTTGATAATTCCTTTTGATGTCAAGTGAAACACTTGGGCTACCAAATCAAAAGTAAGTGACAGATTGCTATAAATCATACCCTTTGTTTTCGTGAGGATGTCAAGCTGAGCCTTTGCATAATAGTTGTTCCTCTAGTCCTCTCATGGCAATAGGGAAAATTCCGGTAATCCGATGGACTGCAGCCATGTCACGTTTGCTTCTACTGTTAAGTCCAAAGACACTCTGAAATCAGTGAAGGGCTTCATCAAGGATTGTTGCAGCTTGGCCGTGCTCAGTGGAGTTTCCACCGGGGTATCCTCTTCACTGGAAGCCTCGTCTTCTTTTGGGTTGCTCATATCAACACTTACCACTTTCCCTTTGCATCGCAAGTGTCGTGGTGGCTCATCGTGATCCAACTCCGATTGCATGGCATTGGTTTGCTTCCCCCATACCATGGCTGAAGGTGAGCGTAGAGCAGGTGTGTACTTGAAAAAGTCAGGCGACAACATAAGGCACGTTTGAGGGCGACATAGGTGATGGATAGTACCTTTGATTAGCGTACCCTCCATTAATGATTCCCGCTGCTCAAGGGATTCACATAATGGGAAATCATCACGTGCATCAAAATATCTTTTTAAATTACCTTCATAAAAGATTCCGACCCAAAAACATCCGACCTGAGAGAATCCGATGTCAGAAAATCCTATCCGAGACATTCCGACCTAGCAATCAAATCCGATTTGAAAAAATCTAATTGTAGATGCCTTACATAACCAACTTTTGGGCCTGGAACTTTGACCCTTATGATCTTCTTTTGCACAACTTTGAATCGCACAATGAGATTCAACATTCTTCATAAGCATATCCTTTGGAAAATTTTGACAAGTCCCCAACCATCTTTCCATACTACACCCTGAAAACTTGTCAGGTTGAATTAGCCCTGCCAAAAGTCTAGTCTGAATGGGATGGTTTTCCTTGAAATTTTTTCAACTTGAACCCATTAACAGGTTTCTCAACTCTGGTACCAAAAACATCAGCAAATATGAATGTTCCCTGCTCCATATCTTGGACAATTTTATTAGGACCAATATATCTCAAAGTCAACTTGCCTGGATGTGGCCCTAATCTCTGGAGTTATACAACATAACCCAATCTCCAACCTAAAAAGATTTAAACTTAACACTCATGCTTACCCAAGCTTTTCTCCTTCTTTGAATCACTTTAGAGATATATGAACTAATCAATTTGTCTTCTTCTAACTGCATCAAATACTTACTCTTGTACTTGACTGACAACTTGGGACTCATTTTCTTAGCACTAACTCGAAGACAATGAACCACAAATTCCATAGGGACCACAAGTTCCAAACTATAAACCAATTTAAATGGAGTCATACCTGTGGTCACCTTGAAAGTTTTCCTAAAAGACCACAATGCTCAATCAAGCTTTTGATCCCAATCTTTCTTATTGTCCTGAACAATTTTCTTCAATATCCTTACCAAGGTCTTGTTTGTACTTTCAACTTGCCCATTATCTTGAGGATGATAAGTTGTGGACTTCTTGTGCATAATCATATGAGTTTTGGTTAAGTCAATAATCACCTCATTGAGAAAATGGCTGCTTCTATCACTGACCAGCTCCGTAGGACATCCAAATCTAGTCATAATATTGGGATAGAGAAACCGAGAAACACTTTGAGATTTATTGTCCTTCAGAGCTACTGCTTCAACCCACTTGGTGCTACCAGGATGTACTTGCATCTTTTACTAGTGGTGGGATTTACAATTCTCACAAAGTCCTTCTCCACTTCTAAAAAGGTTTCAGAGGTAAAATAGGATGATCTATCATTCTATCTCTAGAATCTGGCTGACCTAACTTCTGGAAAATTACATAGCTTTTAGCATACTCATGAGCATCCTTTAACACAGTGGGCCACCATAGTTTAGCTTGCAACACCTGTTTGCCCGTAATGTCACTTGAAAAATGTCCTGCTGCTGCTGCTTTTGAACGAGCTTCCTACAGAACGGCTTTCTATTCAAAATTTGGAATGCACATTTGGATTACCTGATCAATCCCTTTCGTGTACAATTCGCTTGCTATTTTAAAAAATGGTTGACTATTTAAAGTAAACTTCCTTCTCTGATCTCCTCAAAATCCGATTGGCATTGTACCATCTGTCAGAAATATGAGCATATGGTCATACCATGATTTAGAGACTAAATTCTAAACTTCAAACAAACCAGCATCGGGTAAATCATTAGAAACCCGAGTTGGTTCCTCTCTTGTATCAATTCTACTTAAAAAATCAGCTATGGTATGCTCTTTGCCAGGAGTATGAACAATTACAAAGTCAATTTTTTGCAACAACAACATCCATCTTGCTAATCTCCCTGTCAGTAATCGCTTCTTAATCAAGTAAATCAATGCTTGATGGTCCATATGAAAAATAACTTTGTTGCTCACCAAGCAATGCCTAAATTTATTTTAAAGCAGATACCATGCCAAGAGGTTCTCTTTCTGTCATAGCATAATTCCTCTCAGTTGATGTTAACACCCAACTAGCATAGTAAACATGTATGAACCATCCCCTAACTTTTTCTTGCATAAGAACAACACCAATAGCCATATCTGATGCATCAAAAAATACATGAAAAGGTAATGACCAATCCGGAGGTTGTATTAATGGTTCTACAGAAAGCATTTCACTACAAGAGATTGTCTGCACTTGTGACATTTTTAGCGACGGAAATACATTGGGTTTTTATACTCCTCGGCGTCGCTAAGACCGTCGCTAATTGTGGCGCTACGGGAACATCACTATAAGCGTCACTAAAACCGTCGCTATATGCATCTCTATATGTGTCGCTATATTTGTCGCTCTATAGTGGTGCTTATAGCAATGGTTACATGCTACCTATAGTGACACTCATAGCGACATTGCAGAGCCTTATATAGCGACGCTCGAGAGTAAAGTGTTTTGGGTAGCAAGGCATTGAATGCCTTGCCACCCATCATCCATATTGAATGTTTCAATAATAGAGTAAACCTAAATGAATCCAAGATAAGCCCAGATTCACCTTTGAAATAAAGTGCAAGGTATGACCCATAGTAGTCACCCACAAGACAATAGAACCATTAAATCCATCATCCATAGTATTGTTTGCAGAATAAAGATACAAAACTGACAAAAGTAAATTGCTGAAAGTAAATCAATGACAATTGTACACATCATAGGCAAAATCACTTGATTGTGTTAAGCTTTGGAAATGTAATAATTACAACACCATTCTCATTATTGCGAATATATACATGGTTTTCCAATAGTTACAAAAAGACGTATACACGTCATCTCATTATACATGCTATGCCAGGAAACTAATGCTATCTAGCTACGGCTAGACTGACCTCGTCTAATCAGACGTTTCATCGCGTCCAAGTGGCATATCTATCAAATTTTGCAAAAAAAACAATAAGACAATTTTCTGTAAGTATAAACATATAATTTACAAAACAATTCAACAAATAGAAAAGAGTAAACCCTAATACTAACCATGCTGCCGCAACAATTGAGAATGTCCATCAGGGTGTTTAAGCCCTTTCTGCCTGCGTACTCGCGCTCGTACGGTGTGGGTGACGTCCTGTCATCAACCATTGTTCAAAACATACAAAGAATCCATTATGTTAGAATTTAAAAGTACAAATAGACATAACTACTGATTACCGAAAATAACATGTCATATGGGGTGGCCTCTACAGGACACACAACCTAAACATCCCCAAGAATCATTTCAAGGTAATAGTAATCTTATAGGTAGAGAGGGGCACCACCTAGCATAAGTGTAGCTAGGACGCAATCATACATAACCTAGGGTAGCAAAAGTGAAATTCCCTTTAGGTAACCAACATGAAATGGTGGTATAGCAACCGTCCACATGTAGAAAATGCCTAGTCAACAATTAGGAGTGTGTGTACGAGGGAGGTATATGACAAGGTCGGAACGGAGCTTACTGACTATTTGGAGAGGCCACACGTGATAGAGCACAAGTACAGTGATATACAATAGACGAAACATCCCGCGAATGTGAGAAGAAAATCTAAGGAGAACAGAGAATGGACCCAAATAGATCAAGACAACATAGCACCCTTTTATTGGTAATGGTGATACTTACAAAATGGTGGTTTTGATGGTTACAAACCTGGCTCTTCGTAGTAAGGATCCATGATAGAATGCGAGTGCCATATGGTGCATGGCGAAGTTGGAGTTAGCGGGAAGGTTAGTTGAGGGAAAACATGAAGACGATGCAGCCACCGATGACGTCAATCACCAACATTGAGAGCGGCCCAAGGTAGAATGGTGTGGATGCATTCAATCCTAGCGTGCTCATGTTGCCTTGTGGTGGAGTAGTGGCTGACTTATGTGCATGGAGTGGTCGTGATTAGTAACTTCAACCATGGTGTGGTGGGTAATGGGTAAAATGGTGATGTTGCCAATGCTAAAATGCCCAAGCTTGCAACTCAACATGATGCCATGAGCTTTCTAGCTTGGGGTGCATTATGTGCTTAGTGGTGCTTGCAATGTAGAGTGCATGGAGCTAGTGTATTCCTCCTTCATTTCTGTGCCCTTTCTGCTTAGCGTAGGCCTCTTTATATATTCTTGAGAGGTGGTCCTTATCCAATGGTCCTTGCAAATATCCACTCGTTGTTGTAAAAGGTCTAGATGCCTCTCTAGTAAGAGAGATAGATAGAGAGAGAAAAGAGTGGGATGGGGAGAGTTTTTTTACAATTCACTAGCCATTGGCTAGGTTATTAGGGAAGAGTGGAGTTCGGGGAATTTGCAAGGGTTTTGTTGATGGTTCAGGTGGTCCGTGTGAGGTTAAAGGGTGTCAAAATTGGTATTTGTTGCGGGAAGTCAAAATTCTACCTGTTGCTTCCTATCGGTGCCGGCCGAGGCATGCCTTCAGCGCCTCTTCTTGTTTTGGTGTTAGCGGCGTGGGAGCTGGCCGTCTTCTTTTTGTTGTTGGCGTTGCTTTCCTTTGGTTTTCTTATTATTATTCTCTGGTATGTGCGTATATGCGTGCGTGTATTGTGTGTATGAGTGAGTGCATGTAAGCATTTCGATCGTAAGTGCATATGCGCGTGTGTGTGTATGTTTTTATATATGTGCACATGAGTTTATGCATGCATATGTATAAGGACGTGGGTGTGTAGGGGTGTGTGTGTGGAAACGAGGGAGAGAGTGATTATATATATATATATATATATATATATATATATATATATATATATAGATATATATATATCAACTTTCCTGGCTTGCTTGCGGCTTGCCATCTACACAGAACGAGGGAAAGGGTGAGGGAGAGAGAGAGTGTGGGTATGTGGCCCAAAGTGTGTGTGTGTATGTGTGTGTGTGTGTTTAGGTGCCAGTAAATGAGAGAGAGAGAGAGGAAGAAACCCCACGCATGCACAAGCTGATGAGAACGTGAGAGAGAGGGAGGGTGATGTGAGCGGGTGGTGGGAGTGAGGGGAGAGAGAGTGTGAGAGGGATTGTGTGTCTGTGTGTGTATGTATAATGTAAGAGAGAGAGTTCTGCTATTGGTTTGCGCCTGGACAGGCTTGGGGAGAGAGAGAGAGAGAGAGAGAGAGAGAGAGAGAGAGAGAGAGAGAGAGAGAGAGAGAGAGAGAGAGAGAGAGAGAGAGAG
The DNA here is from genome assembly GCF_014529385.1 of Adiantum capillus-veneris. Taxonomy (NCBI): domain Eukaryota; kingdom Viridiplantae; phylum Streptophyta; class Polypodiopsida; order Polypodiales; family Pteridaceae; genus Adiantum; species Adiantum capillus-veneris. The sequence continues at coordinate 49,910,197 of NC_140940.1, read as the reverse complement.
AGAGAGAGAGAGAGAGAGTGAGAGAGAGAGAGAGAGAGAGAGAGAGAGGGTGTGTGTGAGTGGATAAGAATAACAGAGAGAGAGAGAGACTTCGTATGTGGCTGTGGGCTCGCCACAAAGAGAGCGAGAGAGAAAGCGAGAGAGGGAGGGGCTTTGAGTCCGCTCCTGGCTGCCGCTCCTGACCGAGGGTGGCACGTAAGGGGGGGGGGGGGGGGGGGGGGATTATTGAGGGTAAACGGGGTGGGGATAAGGGTAGGGGATTATGAGAGAGAGAGAGAGAGAGAGAGAGAGAGAGAGAGAGAGAGAGAGAGAGAGAGAGAGAGAGAGAGAGAGAGAGAGAGAGAGAGAGAGAGAGAGAGAGAGAGAGCTAGAGAGTGAAAGAGAGTATGAGAGAAAAAAAGAGGGTATATCTATGTGGCCCGCCGGTAGGAAGGAAACAAGAGGAGGAAGAGGGGTGTGTGTGAGGCCAAGAGAGTGTGGGCGAGAGGAGAAGGTGGTTGAGGTATGGCGGCCCTATCAGAGGGAGAAAGACGAGCGAAGGGGGGGGGGGGGGGATAAGAGAGAGAGTGTGTGGAAAAATAATGAAAGAGAAAGAGAGAGATTTTGAAAAAAATGGTGGCCCGCTATAAGGATAGAGAGGTGCGTGATATTTTATGCGCCCTTCAAGGTTTGGCGGCAATGATAATAAGGAAAAATGATTTTTTTTGTGGTTTTCATTACCTTTGGCTCCCCGAATGGTTGATTCATGCGGTTCTCGGCTTTGAAAATTGAGAACTTTAAATTCTCAAGCCAGGCTAGAGGGCGGTGTGGCTAACCCGCTGTCATTAGCCGTCCTCCAAGGGTTAGGGGCATTCATGCCTCTAACGCATCTGTTTGATCATTGTCACTAGAGGTGGAGGTTGATGGTGTATCCTCATTAGGAACGTTGATAGGTGGAGTCTGATCAAATCGAAGAAAATAAGGTTTGAGCTGCCAACCATTTACCCTGGTTTTATGAAGCTTGCCATCAGCTTCCATAAGCTGGTAACTCCCATTGGAATACTTTTTCCTGATGATGAAAGGGCCTTCCCATCGGAGTAGGAGCTTCTTATCTTTGCGTGTGTCGAAGAGATTGTCATAGCGGAGCACCAACATGCCTTTCTTTAAATCTTTGCGCCGAAGATGCTGGTTGAAACTCAACCGTTTGTGCTCTGTCTGTGCTGCATAATAATTGATTGCTTCTTCTCTGTCCATCTATAGTCTTTCCAAGTCGAGGATGTGATCTCTCAAATGCATGTTGGGCCATTGAAGCTGGCTTGCCATCACTCTGAGACTTGGTAGTTGCACCTCAATACGCAAGATTGCCTCCTTGCCAAATACCAAATGATATGGGGTGAACCCCAAAGATGTACGGAATGAGGTTCTGTAGGCCCACAAAGTTGGGAGTAGATACTTATCCCAATCTCCAAGATGATTGTTAACCTGCTCGGTGATAATTTTACAAACCATTCCATTCACTATCTCAACTAGGCCATTACATTGAGGGTAATATGGTGAGGAGCCTCCTTGTAATGCCAAGTTTTTGCATTAACTCTCCTACCAAGTTTGCTCTAAAACCTGGCCCTCTATCAGAGATGATCTCTAATGGTGTGCCAAACCTACAACATATGTGTTCGTAGATAAACTTTGCTACCTCTATAGCTATGATCCTAGTTGTGGCTATAGTTTTCGCCCATCTAGTCATATAGTCAACTCCCATGATGATGTAGAACTTCCCTGAGTTGTCCCTAGGCAATGGTCCTATGGCATCTATACCCCATTTTTCAAATGGTCCATATGAAAGGATAGGTGTGTGGTTCAGGCATGAGTGACCTAATGCCGGCCTTTTGACACAACTTACAAGTCTTACACTACTGGTGTACATCACGGTTGAGGCTAGGCCATACAAAACCAGCCTGCAAGGTTTTCCTACTTGTTATATCTAGGGCAAAGTGACCACCACAAACACCATCATGACAACAAGCAATTATCCCCATGATTTCATTAAAGAGAGGGACCTTCCTGAGTATTTGGTCCTTACCCTTACAGTACAAACCGTCATTGATGAGCCGATAGCTTGTGGCCTTACATGTCCGCCATTGCTTCTGCCCTTTTCTTAAATCCAGTGACATTCCCCCGTTTCCAAAAATTGCATGATGTCAGGTTAGGCATCACTACCCTGAAATAGAGGGAGTTTTAGCTTTATAGCCCCAACCACCACTTCCTGCAGTCTTTCGCTTGCTAGGGCATTAGCTTCATGGTTTTGAGCCCTTGGGATGTGGTGCAGTTGAATTGCTTCAAACTTACCCAACAGAGTTTTTACACAGCTTAAGTGAGTCCTCAAGCTAGGGTTTCTGCACGTCCATACTCAATTTACTTGCCTTACCAAAAGTAGAGCATCCCCAAATACGTTCAGGTACTTTATCCCTTGCGAGATGCACCATTGTAAACCCTTGGTTAGTGCTGCATACTTAGGCTCCATCAAAGTAGAGAGAGTGTGCTCTCTCTACTACCGGTGGCTCTGGGAGTGGTTGAATTCCTTCCCCTTTAGATTCCTTCACCTTCTTCTCAAAGTTTTGGTAGGTCATAAGTCCCCCCAAGCTTGTCCTTGTCGTGATTTCCACCTGTACCGTGTAGTCAAATTCAAAGTAGCCATTTAGTAATCCTAGTAGAAACATCCATGTGTTGTACAACATAGGAAAACATCTCATCCATGGTTAAAATTACAAATTGCTTAGGCAGTAAATATGACCTAAACTTTGTAGTTGCAAATTTAAGAGCTAGGACTAGGTGTTCCACATGGGTGAAACCTTTCTCTGTTGCTATCATCATTCGACTGGAGAAGTAAACTGGCCTCATGAAAGATGTTTTTGTATCCTTCTGGAGTAGCACAGCCCCCAAGGAGTCATCACCCATGCTTGAGGTGACATAGAATTTTTCATCCCACTTAGGTGGTGAGATAGTTGGTAGGGTGGCTGAGACCTCTTTTACCTTGTTGTAGTGATGTTCGCTCTCCTCATCCCAGGTGAAAGTTGATCTTTGAGTGAGTTGTTGTAGTGGTAGAACAAGTTGTGATAATACATGTACAAATTTAGACACCTTACTTGGATCGGCGTTGATACCCTTCGCTAAAATTTCATGGCCTAACAGAATGACTTTACTTTCCCTAATGTGGAACTTGTCTAAATTTAATTGCCCACCTAGGCTTTGCAACCTTGCCAGACCCTCAATTACCTTTTCTAAGTGTGAAATGCAAGGGCTATATATACAAAATTCATCAATGAACACTCTTATGGATGTTCCAAAGAACGGTTGAAAGACATATATGACATATCTTTGGAATGTGGCAGGTGCATTTGTGAGACCAAATGGCATAACTCTGTATGAAAAACAACCCCATGGCGTAATGAAAGTGGTTTTTAGGTGATCTTCCAAGGCTATGCGTATTTGAGAATACCCGGAATAACCATCACACATGGTGTAGCATTCAAAACCCGCCACTTCATTCAAAATTTCATCCAAGAAAGGGAGAGGAAAGTGGTCTCTCTTTGTAGCTGCATTTGGTGGTTTGTAGTCAACGCAGACCCTCCACTTACCATTATTTTTAGGCGTCACTACTACTGGTGACACTCATTCTGAGTTTTCTACAGGATAGATGAACCGTGCTTCTAGTAGCTTCCTTACCTCATCCAAGAGTGCCTTTTCTTGTATGACCCCCAGTCGTCGTAGCTTTTGCACAACTAGTTGTACCCCTTCCTTCAACTTAATATGATGTTCCACTACTGTAATACCTGTGATTCTTTCGTAGTTGTCAATGAAGAGGTCAAGAAATCCTATCAACATTTGCAAAAAATTATCTTTCTCCTCAATTGTTAATTCCGTAGACAACATACCCTTCAACCTACTTTCTCCTAGGCCAGGTGACTTACTTTCCCCTTCATTGCGTTGCCTTTCTGGTGACGGATCACCAATTGTGCTTACCCTTTGTGGATCCTTCATGATGATACCCATCACATTGATGGAACTATCACTTTCGTTGGTGGATGTGGTCTCGTCCTCAGAAGTGGAAGACTCACTAGTGGTTTCATCTGCTGATGTCTCTAGGTCCATTTGCTTCTGCTTGCCAGTCTTCATGTCGTAGTAGATTGTCTCCCCTTTCTTACCAGTCATGCACAGTCTTGTTTTGCCTTCATGTCCATCAACTATGGCCTTCCCAAGATTAGTGGGTAACCCTCCCCCTTAGTAGGCATTACAGAAACATCTACTTCTACCTCAGTGTTGAAAGATTTTATCTTCACAACATTTACCACACCTGCACATTTTACTTTTGTGATGTTTGCCATCTTTGCCTTGCATGGAGAAGGCCTGTCAACCTCGAGACCTTTTATGTTGACGTCGACAAAAATTGGAAGGATGTCATCCATGTTGCAACCCGAAATTGATCCGGCTGCCTTTGCTTTGGAGTGCCTTGTACTTACCATTTTGGACCATTGCCGCCTTACCTTTGGTGCAAGGTGTAGCAGTTGTGGCCATGTAATCTTTGGTCCTTGTTCTGCCACATCCAATGTTAGATCATAGGGCCTAGAACTTTCCCCTAACTGGAAGTCGGTGATGCCTAATTTTTGTCTGGCCTTGATGGCCTCTTTCTAGTCTCTCCTTTCATGCTTCTCTTATCATCAGATTGTGTAGCTTTCTCCCTTCTAGCTCTTTTTACAGTCATGGCTTCAAATGGTTCTATAAAGGTTACCTTCTCCTTACCCTTATCCCTCTCCTTTGCTCTGTGTGGATCCACTACTACGGCCTTTCCTTTCTCTTATAGCCTTATGATGTTTACAAGGTGATCACGTGGTGGTGCCGGTGGAAGAGGTGGAATGGGTGCTTGTGGTGGTGCCCGGGGTGGACGTAGAATTTGTGTTAGTGGGGCTGGTGCTCGGGGTGGGGGTGTTCTCTGTCTAGGGGGTGACAGTTAGTTCCTCCTACCTCCTCTATTATAGTTTTGTCACGGTTTGGGAGAGTAGTACATACCGTGACCATCTTCTCCGCAGTTGTAGTAGTGATACTCCCTGTTTTGTCATCGTGCTCTTCTCGGGTCTTGATCCCTTTCTTGATTCCTTCCTTGCTGTATCAAGTGGAAAGACAAATTCTGCAGTTGGTCAGTAATATGGGCCAACATAACTCGTTGGTCATTTCTTACCCCAGGAGTCAGTGGTGGTGGAGGAATGGTGGTTGTTGGTCAACGTGATATTCCTGCTTCTCTTGACTCGGTTTCTTTGGATGCAGCTTCTTGTCCTTAAGGCAAGCAATCTCGACGGCTAGCTCGTACATAGCCGGGAATCTACCCTTCACCTTCTCCTTGAGAAGCGGCCACAAGTCATGCGTGAACCGATCCTTTTTGAGGAAATTGGGTGCTGCTTCCCCGCTTGCTAGTGACTCAACCCACCGTTTCCACAAATCCACAAATTTGAACTCATAGGTGGCAAATTCTAAAAGACCCTCTTGCTTCAAGTCTCTCAACTTGTCCCACAGCTTCTTTGAAGTGGTACCTCCCCCAAAGAGCCTCTTAAAAGAAGTTTTTAAGGGCTCCCAGTCATCCTTAGTTGCTTGTGGAAGTGTGTTGTACCATGACCTAGCTTCTAGATTAATGAGATGCTTAAAGATTCTAACCCGGGATTCATATGTATCTTTGTTGGTTACTACACATGCTACTTCAAAGTCATCTAAGAAATCTGTTACCAAATCCTCCCCCTTCTTTCCTTTAAATGTTGGAAATGATACACTTTCCATGATTACTGAGAGAGAGAGTTAGAAAGACACATTGCTTAGCTTGCAATCAAAAGTTTTCTTTTCTTTTCTTTACAAGGAGTTGTATATACCCTTTTTTTAACACTAGAACATAGATTAGAATCTCAAACGGTACATTTCCTTGTACGAAAGGTAAGACAAATAGCTGATCTGATGCCAGAACCTCAAAGAAGCACTCCCCACCCAACATAGTGTCGGTGATGTGCTGGTAGTGAGCCTTCAAGTCCAGTATTACCTTTATTGATCGTACTCATATCGGAATGTGTGATCTGCCTTGAGGTAAGTTGTAGTGATTGATGTGAAGCTTAGAGGTGCTTAGTCACCCCGGGGAGGTCACCTAATAAAAATGTAAACTATCACGTGAGTTCAACAGAAGGGTATTTAAAGTTCTTGAAACTTACAGAAATATATATACAGAAGGGCATTATTTTTTCAAATTTAAAAAAAACTTACAGATTTTAAAAGAAAAGGGTACATTATATTCTTAACAAAATTCACAGATAATGGGTTTTACAAACATGTCTTGAACGCACGTGATATGGTAGTTTTACACATAGTGAACCCCCCGAGTTAGTCACTATCCAAGCTTGTGGGAGAGGGTGGTGTTCTTTCTTGAAACAAGTTCAGTAGATCCCTAGTCTCTCTAGTGAGAGCGTAAGCATGTGTTTCCATTATTTGTGCTGCAGCATCAGGTGTGACTTTGAAATTGATTGTGATAATTACCTCGGTGACTTGAGTTACCCGATTCTTGAAGTAGAATAGTGTTGATTCTCTATTGTGCAGAGCTCCGTCCATCTTGTTGTTGCGGGTTGGTTGTAGGTTGTTTACATGGTTTTCACTTTCTCCTTCCTCTTCTTGGCACCCGGACTATGTATATCCACTGAGTTTGGTGTGTTAGTTGACTCTCCCACTGCAAATCGATTATCGTTACGCTTGGCACTCGAGCTTTGATGGAGATGCAGAGTTCTTCTAGTTGTGCTTGGAGCTCTTGTTCTTCTGTCGTCCAGTTAGCAACCCTGCTAGCCATTCATCCATCCACAAAATTTTAGGGGTTTGAGTCTTGTAAACAGGAGGGTTTCATGAAAGGATCCTCCACGGGGGCTCCAAAAAAATGATTGCCAAAAATAACATGCGATATTGGGTGGCCTCTACACCACATACAGCCTGAACATCCCCAAGAATCATTTCAAGGTAGGAGTAATCCTATGGGTAGAGAGGGGCACCACCTATCATAAGTGCGGCTAGGAAGCAATCATACATGACCTAGGGTAGAAAAAGTGAAATGCCCTCTATGTAACCAACATGAAATGGTGGTATAGAAACCGTCCACATGTAGAAAATGCCTAGTCAACAGTTAGGAGTGTGTGTACGAGGGAGGTATGTGACAAGGTCGGAATGGAGCTTACTGACTGATTGGAGAGGCCACACGTGATGGAGCACAAGTACAGTGATATACAATAGACGAAACATCCCGCGAATGTGAGAAGCAAATCTAAGGAGAACAGAGAATGGACCCCCAAAGATCAAGACAACATAGCACCCTTTTATTGGTAATGGTGATACTTACAAAGTGGTGGTCTTGATGGTTACAAACCTGGCTCTTCGCACTAGGGATGCATGATGGAATGCGAGCGCCATATGGTGCATGGCGAAGCTGGAGTTAGGGGGAAGGTTAGTTGACTGAAAACATCAAGACGATGCAGCCACCGACGAGTCAATCACCAACATCGAGAGCGGCCCAAGGTAGCATGGTGTGGATGCATTCAATCCTAGCATGCTCATGTTGCCTCGTGGGGGAGTAGTTCTTATGTGCATGGAGTGGTCGTGACTAGTAACTCAACCATGGTGTGGTGGGTAATGGGGAAAATGGTGATGTTGCCAATTCTAAAATGCCCAAGCTTGCAACTCAACATGATGCCATGAGCTCTATAGCTTGGGGTGCATTATGTGCTTAGTGGTGCTTACAATGTAGAGTGCATGGAGCTAGTGTATTCCTCCTTCACTTTTATGCCCTTTGTGCTTAGCGGAGGCCTCTTTATATAGGCTTGAGAGGTGGTCCTTACCCAATGGTCCTTGCAAATATCCAATGGTCATTGTAGAAGGTCTAGATGCCTCTCTAGTAAGAGAGATAGAGAGAGAGAAGGTAGAGATAGAGAGAGAGAGGAAAGAGTGGGGTGGGGAGAGTTTTTTTTACAATCCACTAGCCACTGGCTAGGTTATTAGGGAAGAGTGGAGTTCGGGGAATTTACAAGGGTTTTGTTGATGGTTCGGGTGGTCGGTGTGAGGTTTAAGGCTACCGGAATGGGTATTTGTTGCGGGAAGCCGAAATGCTACGTGTTGCTTCCTCTTGCCAACCGAGGCATGCCTTTGGTGCCTCTTCTTGTTTTGGTGTTGGCGGCAACCGGAGCTGGCCATCTTCTTTTTTTTGTTGGCATTGCTTTCCTTTGGTTTTCTTATTATTATTCTCTAGTATGTGTGTATATGCGTGCGTGTATGGTGTGTGTAAGTGTTTTGATCGTAAGTTCGTAAGTGCGTATGCACGTGTGTGTGTGTGTGTGTATGTGCTTATATATGTGCACGTAAGTGTATGCGTGCATATGTATAGGGTTGTGGGTGTGTAGGGGTGTTTGTGTAGGAACAAGGGAGAGAGTGATTATATATATATTTGTATATACATATATTTATTTTACAAAAAAAACTTTCCTGGCTTGCCTGCGGCTCGCCGTCTACACAGAACGAGGGAGAGGGTGAGGGGGAGAGAGAGTGTGAGTATGTGTCGCAGGGTGGGTGTGTGTGTGTGTATGTGTGTGTGTGTGTGTGTGTATGTTTAGGCGCCAGTAAACGAGAGAGAGAGGGAGAAACCCCGCACCTGCACAGGTTGACAAGAACGTGAGAGAGAGGGAGGGTGATGTGAGCGGGTGGTGGGAGTGAGGGGCGAGAGAGTGTGAGAGAGATCGTGTGTGTGTGTGTGTGTGTATGTATAGTGTAAGAGAGAGAGAGAGAGACAGAGAGAGAGAGAGAGAGAGAGAGAGAGAGAGAGAGAGAGAGAGAGAGAGAGAGAGAGAGAGAGAGAGAGAGAGAGAGAGAGTTCTGCTACTGGTTTGCACCTGCACAGACCTGGGAGAGAGAAACAGAGAGAGAGAGTTTCGGGCTAATGTGGCCGTCATAGAGAGAGCGCGAGAGACAGTGTGAGAGGGTGTGTGTGAGTGGATAAGAATAGAGAGAGAGAGAGAGAGAGAGAGAGAGAGAGAGAGAGAGAGAGAGAGAGAGAGAGAGAGAGAGAGAGAGAGAGAGAGAGAGAGAGAGAGAGACTTCGTATGCGGCTGTGGGCTCAACAAGAGAGAGCGCGAGAGAGAGAGAGGGGCTTCGAGTCCGGCTCCTGGCCCGCCGTGGCTCCTGGCCGAGGGTGGCAAATAAGGGTGGGGGGGGATTATTGAGGTTCAACGGGGTGGGGGTAAGGGTAGGGGATTATGAGAGAGAGAAAGTGTGTATTATTGCAGAGAGAGAGAGAGAGAGAGAGAGAGTTAGAGAGTGAAAGAGAGTATGAGAGAAAAAAAGAGGGTATAGGCTACGTGGCCCGCCGGTAGGAACAAAACAAGAGGGGGAAGAGGGGTGTGTGTGAGGCCAAGGGAGTGTGGACAAGAGGAGAGGGTGGTTGAGGTATGGCGGCCCTATCAGAGGGAGAAAGACAAGTGAAGGGGGGGGGGGGGGTAAGAGAGAGAGTGTGTGGAAAAATAATAAAAGAGAAAGAGTGAGATTTTGAAAAAAGACGGCGGCCCACTTTAGGGATAGAGAGGTCCATGATATTTTATGCGCCCTTCGGGGTTTGGCGGCAGTGATAATAAGGAAAAATGCTTTTTTTGTGGTTTTATTTACCTCCGGCTCCCCGAATGGTTGATTCATGCGGTTCTCGGCTTCGAAAATCGAGAACTTTAAATTCTCAAGCAAGGCTAGAGGGCGGTGCGGCTAACCCGGTGTCACTACCAAACCTAAAGAGGAATGCAAAAACACTTACAAAATCGGCTTCAAATGATGCCCACATGTCACTCCGCAAGTGGTGTGAGCTCCCTGCCTCTACTCGGGCTTTGGATGCCTCCTTTTGTTGCTTCCACTTGTCAAGATTCTCGCACGCTGCTCGCTTCACATTCTTCCAATCTTCTTTGGCTAGCCAATCTGGTCTGTTCCACCCATGCTTTATTGCTTTTTGCACTTCAGAACGCTTGTGCTTGCAGTATTTACACATTCAAACCTTCATCAAGTCTTCATTGAAGCGCTCATCCCGTGTTGACACGGGAAACTCGTTGTGCAGCATGGTGATGACTCTGTCTTTTAATTCACATGGTTCTTCACTCCAGGTGTTTAGTATGTAGTGTCCAAACACCTGAGAGCCCAAGATGATGCCGCCACTGAAGTCGACGGAGTATGTCAAGCCCTCTCGCCCGTGACGCATGAACCTGGGTGTCCCAATAGGGATCTCTAGCAGCGTGTCAATGGCGGTACGGACGTCAGGTGTCTCCCTCGAGTTTGGGCCCCGAAGCGAGGAGTGTCGAGGACTGGGGTGACTCTTGGAGGAGTAGGTAGTGGTGTGTAGCTAGGAACGGCCGATAGCCGCGCAAAACCTGGCATAGATGGCGATGCCGTGGCTGGTGTGGGGGCGAGCAAAGAAAGGGAAGGTAAGGAGCCTCTTCGAACACGAGGCGATATCGAGGCATGAGCAGTGGCATCCCCACAACAACCACCACGCGCCACCACTAGAGCATTGGTGACTAGATGAGTGTGAAGATCGTCTCATCGGCATTGAAGCTTCGGAGCGTGGTGAATGCTGCGAAATAGAGGGAGATGCGGAAGGAGTAGAACGACGTGATGGTGCTCCAGAGTGATGACACTCCTCGTACCACCTCCGCTGCTGGGGTGATAAAGAAGAAAGAAACTCATCATCATCCATACTTGCATTAAATACACAAACATTTAATCTTAATATTAAATGAATGGAGAAGAGAGAGAGAGAGAGAGAGAGAGAGAGAGAGAGAGAGAGAGAGAGAGAGAGATTTTATTATCGTCCTCGGAGGTCAAATATGACCTATGGGACCAAAGTTACATGTGATGTAGTATGTGTATGGCTGATGAGTGATTCTCGATGTTCCAAAATTGTGGTGATGAGAGTTGTAATGGAGAGCCCACACTTTCGCTGGAAGAGGAAAGTGTGTAGGTCTAGGTTATGGCTGAAAATGTGAGAGAAGCAAGTTCAGATGTGACCAAAAGCTGAGCACTCTGGTAGTGTGTGGTACTCAGACTCTCGAACATGCATTGAGCATAATGTGCATAGTTGATTTGACTCTTCTCCATTGCCCCAACGCCCTATCTCGCATCGAAGGAAATGGGAGCTAAGCCGAATGGCTGCGATAGTGCGTATCGCTGACAAGGGGATAGGCTCAAGCATGTAAGTGTGAGTATGGTTTTCTCTTTCAACGAAGAACATGGTTTTGTAGTTGGGGGCAATATGGGTGGTATAATGTACGAAGCGTGACCCACCGGATTTCTCCCAAGCTATAATACATTGGCGTTGTAGAAAAGCTTCATTCACTTGGGAGTCAATTGAAGCATCATGTAGCAAGTGTAATGCATCCCATCCCCCAAACCACTTCTTTATATCTTGCATCCATTCTGTGCTCAAGATCTTGCTTTTATGCGTCTTTTGAACTCTTTTGCTTGCTTCCCATGCAATTGTAGGAAGTCGATGTGAGGGGTTTTGACGCATCTTTATCATGTACTCCACAACCCTTTCCATGCCCATAACCTCAATTGGTAGACATCCCGACTCAAGAAGTAGGAGCATATATGGTGCTTGTGTCTTCACTTAGAGAAATTTTGTAAGAAAACGCTTTTGGAAATTCTCAAACTCTTTCCAAGTAAACTTTGAGATGCTCCCGCCCCACACTTCAACTCCATAAAGAAGAACCGGTGTCACCAATGCATCAAAAAGATACTTCTTGAGAACCCAACACTTGATGTGCAAAAGTAACTTTCCATAGTGATCCAGCTCTTTCACATCCATTGAAGAACGATCATACAAGTGAACTTCCTCCAACTCCCTTGAAATGTATGGCATATCAAATTGTTGAGTATCATGTTGCAATGTTTTTGTGCGAGCATTCATATTCCCAAATACAATAATATCACCTTTACCTTTGAAATAAGCAATGTCCTCTTGTAGTGGCTGATCTCTATCCATGCAAGCATAAAAGGGAGAATCATGATGAGAAATGTAGCAACCGGCTACAAAAATGGGTGCTCTTTTTGGTGTCATAATTTTTAGCCATACATAACATTTGTACTTGTCATCTTTCACAATTGATACAAAATCTTCTAATCCTTTCTTAACCATACATGCTACCCCTCATTTTCCTCTTTGTTGCTTAATAGTGAGATCTTCACATACAAAACATTTTGTATCCTTCAAATAGATCCAACTATTATCAAGGATAATCTTTCGCTTGATCTCATCCGGCATGGTGCATAACTCCGGACATGCCAAAGTGGGTTTTAAAGAAATCTTCAAGAACAATGGCAAGAGAAGGAGGTGTCTCTAGCTTCTCTTTGGGAATTCCACGAATAACAATGTTCTTGGACGTCGTTCCCGTTCCTTCAACTCCTCCACATCCACATTCTCAACATTCTTTGTTTGAGCCATATCTTGCATGAGTGAGGAATTAGAAACCACATTGCTACCACATACATCAGCCCAAGACTTGTTTGTGCATACATTTTTCATGTCGCATACATCCCGACTCATGGTGTCAGATTTCTCCTCTTTCAATACATTGTCATGCTCTACTTTGCTCATCTACTCCTTCAAAGCATTTAAGTCTACAAGCGAGCGTTTACATTCCTTGACTTCCTCTTCAAGTTGTATTAACATTAGGTTGGTAACCTAACAGGACATAAAAGTGTCATTTCAAGGTTTTGAAAAAAACCTCCAAAACCATAGTAGATCCACTCATTTTGTAAAATCCTTTCATGAGGGTATAGTTCAATGCCTACTACACATGGAAAAAATAAGAAACTTGTAAAATTTCTCATCTTTTGGTCACACCAAGCCTCCAAAGTTGATGGACCAGTGAATTTTCATCAAAACAGTCATTTCTTACGTTCTGTTGCATAAAAATAAGATTAAGGATTTTTGTAGGACTTGAGATAAATTCCCTAGTTGACTTCAATGGGTTGGTGATTAGAACATATGATTGCTTTTCACTCACTATTTTTTGTTTTGCCAAAATAAATAGGTACAAAAAAGTTGAATTTTTATCATTCTGCAAACCTATCATCAAAGTTTCTATAGCCACGCTCAATACAAATAATATATGCATATTTTCTTAGTTCCCTATTGTAGTTTATGTTCATAAGGAGCCATGGAGCATGTCAAAAGAATAATACATCTCTTACCAAGGGGAATCCTGGGGACAAAGATGAAGTGTTAAATACAACAAACATGAAAAAACGCGGTTCAACATTATGAGTTGTAGAATCCCATAGAAACCATTCCATATCTAGACAAATTTGATCTTTATGACTAGATATGGTTACTACCTACAAAATGCATGTAGTTGTCACAAGAAACTAACAATATTGAAAAAGCTATACTTGATATACTAGAATGTTTCGTTTTCTTTTATAATTAAAAAAATCAACCATCGTTGTGTACTATGCAAAATAGGGTATTAGGTGCCCCAAAACTCAAGGAATATTAGCTTTATGTTACAATATGCGACATAGAAAATAAAAAATGCATTTGGATATCATGAAATCCACCAAAAAAATCATAGAAGAGCTAAAATTGGCTAAAAAACAGGATTTGACAATTTTTTTAATTTGGTCATAACTTACAACTTTAATATTTATTTCTCCTTAGAAGCATCATGACATGTTGATGACTACTAAAGATAGTTCTCTAGCATTATAGACCTCACAAACATGAATTCTATAGTGTTATAGTTGCAAAAAGTTGAAAAAAGCCAAAAACAGGACCCGTTTTTTCACACAGTTTAGGTTGTGAAATGTTGTGCAAGGGCAATGTTAAAGATGGAATTGATATTTCAAAAAAATGTCGAGTTTTTTTCAGCTCATGAGACAACTTTCTAGCTAGATAGCACCTCAAAATCCATTTTGAAACTCTTGACATAATTCAAGGAAAATGGTCACTTAACAGGACATAAAAGTGTCCCATTACCAACCTAGTGTTAAACGTGTTGTTTGCATCTCAAGTGTCCACTTGAGATTCTCATTCTCAACCACAAGTACCCTTAGAGAGAGAGAGAGGACTCATAAAGGGAGAGGGATTCCTGTTTAGAGAGATTTCATTGAAGTTCTTGTGAATTTGTAAAAGCACTGCGCTTCGGGTGCGATGGAGACTGAAGCTATAAGCGCGAAGGTGATCCATCTCTGCTCATAGATGCTGCTCGCCCAACCACTAGATCTAGTTGGTCGAGTGCTTCTTAGCGTCTCTTTCACCCGATCAACTAGATCTAATGGTGGGACGAGCAGCATCTATGAGCAAAGAAAGATCACCTTCTTCGTGATTGCAACTTCAATCTCCATCGCACTTGGAGCATAGTGCTCATAGTCCCTGCTTGTGAGAACATACCTGGAGCATACGTACCTGGAGTGGATGCAATGACGATTAAAAACAATGATTTAATGATGCATATAGACAATAATGGACAAAAAGCCACCTGAATACAATATATATTATAAAACGGAGCAAAATTATTCAAATACAATATTTATGGCTTTAAGAGGTCTCTCTCTCATCCTCGCATAGCTCATCATAACTTCCTATATTTATATAGAGATCTCCGTTTAGACATATGTCCTCCGTTTCATTTTGTAGATCCTTTGCATGCACCACATAGAGAGTAGCAGCTTGATGCTCATCTGGCACCACCTCAGCGGCTTCTAACAGAGCATCTTCTTCGATATCCTCCATTGATGCTGCTGTGATTGGCACATGGTAGCCCTCATACGTCCGTGCACTACGAGGGGCTACCTCTATGACTACCACCAGTTTGATGCAGACTTTGTAGGATGAAATATCACGTGCCAGAGCCACATAACTTACATCAGTGCTTCCAAGCATATAAATTCTAAAATTGGATGTTAACTATTTACATACTTACTTGTTCACAATGCTTGGGTAGTACGAAAGTGTCCCTTAGGCCAGTCCTTTTCTTAGTTGAATCCACCTCAAGGAAACCACACTCTCCTCTATGCACAATAGCATTCGACCCTCCATGATCATCTTGAACCATTGCACATTGAAGAAGGCGAGAAAAAACCTCTATAATCGATCCTCAAAATCTCTTGTAGAGTGTCAAAGTAAGTGAGTTCCGCCACCACAAGATCTGCATCACATGATCGTCGTCCCGACTAGACTGTTCAAATTTTGCCATGATTCCACAATCTTGAGTAAAACGCTTTTTGTTGATCTGTTCCACCCTAAAATGTCAAACTTTACACCATGCTACTATGCATGACTTATACTACAACCAACAAAGATTATGAGTGGCCATTCAAACATCTAGAAAGTCACTAGTCGTACATTGCAAACTTACCTTGGTAATGCAACCCAAAGAATACTCCCACTCCTCCTCAAGTCACTTCTTCACCACAATGTTGTGCGCTTTTCAATTGGTTGTGCAACCATCTTAAGATCATGAATGTTGGTATGCTCTCCAAACCCACCGGATAATGCATTGATGGTCGTCTTCCCCATTTTCACTCGATCCGTGCCCTTTGTCGCTCTTGCTTTGGATCCTTCTAGTGTGAAATTCACTTTTGCATCACTAGATGGTGAAGCATGCAAAATCGATTGATTTTAGTCTCTAGATCTTCCGTCATCTTCTTCTCAACACCGAGATTGCACATGACAATCCCAGATATGCACTCATCATCTATGGTTTGCCATAGCGTGTCCCAGGCTTTATCAAAACCGTCTAGCCACTCTCCAATGTAAATTAGGGACTCTGATACCAACCAACCTTCTGCCATGCTACCCTTCAGACGTGCCTTTTAACTCACATATCCCTTAAGTGTTTTCATGAAATGTTCTAAAAAGAACATCCATCAGGAATATATTGTGCCAGCTATTTTCACCTCATCAACTATGTGAACAAGAAGATGCACCTGAATGGTTAGCATGGTAGTAGGAAAGTGTTTCTCAAACATGCACACAACATCCATAGCGTTTAGTTTGGTGAATGGTATGGAGTCTACATTGATCTCCTTTTGTGAGATCCATTGCACCAACTTTGCAAATTTGTATGTTGTGTTACAGACGTCAAGAGACAAACATCCCTTAATGGCCACTGGTAAAATACACTGCAAAACACGTCTACCAATGATATTAAAGTCTCCACACAAATTTGTTACACAATTCCCACTATGATATAATCCACTTCAAACATACTTGACAATGTTACACAATGTTACCGGACGTGCATTCAATCTAGGTCCACATGTGACACATTCTTTGTATCCGCTTGTTTGAAGCTCTGCATGTATACACATGACAATAGTTAAGCTTCAAAAAAACCAAGATTTACAGTGTTTGATTTTGAGTGTAAATCACCTAAGCATTCTATTAGTCTGGGATAGTCATGCATGGTCCACATTAGAATGCCTCTGATCAAAGAATTCCATCGACCTGTGTGTCGGCTCATATCCACCACTTCTATGCCAATCCACAATTGTTGTAGCTCTTCCAATAGTGGACGAAGATACACATCCATATTCTTCACTTTATACCGCCCCGACACAATCAAGCTTAGCCACAGGTGCCCCTTCTTGGTATTCAACCACAGGGGAATGTTGTAGTTGACGATGACAACAGACCATACACTGTAACATGTTGATCTCTAACCAAATGGATTTACGCCATCCATAGACAGGCCTAGGTGCAAATTTCGAGCTTCCCTAGCAAAATCCGGCCATGTTTTGTCTATATGTTTTCAGGCTACACAATCTATAGGAATCTCTAGCACACCATCCAAAGATTTGTTCTTCTCATACCATGATGCTAGGAAAGCAATGGACTTACATTCAAAGAAATGTTTGATGCGAGGCAGCAGAGAAAAATGTCGCAAAACCTTTTGTGGAATTTTTGTTCCATGGAGATCTACTTGATATCTCTCGAAATCACATTTCGAACACTTCTCCATGTCTATGTATTCCCCTCTGAAAAGAATGCAGTCATTAGGACAAGCGTGAATCAAATTGTAACTTCATCCCCAAGTTTCGCAAGATCTTTCTTCCTTCCTCTTTGGAATCTGACATCACATTATCAACTGGCAGTATGTGCTCTTTGAGAAATCTACAGAGCGAAAAAAATGCGGTACACTTGTGTAAGTAATCTATCAAATCATTATACATCTAGTGTTTTTTATTAAAGTAAACACATTGTAATAGATCACCTGAAAAGCGTTTTGATGCTAGTGTCACTCCATCCAAACTTTGCCTGCATGTTGAGAAGAACCAGGAGCGCCTTCAATCTAGACACACGTGCTCCATCATACAATGGCGAATCGGCTTCCCTTTTTATATCATCATAGGTAAACCTTTTGAAAATCCATGACCGTCTCGATCATTTCATCGATCTCGGGCTCAAACATTGCCTTGTTAGGAATGTGTTCTGCATGATCATCCTCCGAGCTATCAGAGGCTACATCTTGTGGCCTCATGTATGCTGCTTGACCAAAGCGCCTGCGAACACGTCTATTGGGTTGCAAGATTACTGCCTATTGGCCAGCATTAGAGTACGACAAGTTATAATTGGCAACCACTCGCCAAATTTTCGAACGTGATGCAAAGAAACGCGTCTTGTCCATCGCACACATGCTTGGATTGTTTACAAGGACATAAGATGCTTGTTCAGAGATAGGTGATGTTTCGGTTGGAGGACCCCACATCCTCGTCACTACTCATAATGAAGGTAAAAACCTTATAACCTGGACATAAATTTTATCTTCTATTGGCATCCTCCATCTTTTATCTCTCTCTCTCTCTCTCTCTCTCTCTCTCTCTCTCTCTCTCTCTCTCTCTGTGTTCACACTGTAAACTACCTCACATTCTCTAGTCATGTCCAATCCCTGCACACCTCAGTCTAGAGGTGCACGGAGATCAGATCCACTGGGTTATAATCTTGTCTTTATTGGTCAATGCATTTATTTTTGGGTACAAAATATCTACACACCCTTGTCTACATGATAGTGCATGTACTAGAGAAAACCACTTTGCCTCTTCTCTAGTTGTAGCAATTCACAGCATCTTAACATCTCTTCACAACATATCTTTGTTCGAAGGACTACGTAGCACATTACATGTTGGCCTCCAATCTGAGTATCAGGCCATTGAAAGCTTTCCAACATAAGGTCGCCCGTAGAGAGGAAGAGAGGGATCACCGTTCGCCTAACTCTAATTTTTTTATCGTAATCTCAAATAGAGACTTTGATATAAAAAATTAAATCCAAAATCTGTCATTCCAGTCACGCCGCGGGGTAGATCTATCAAAGTCTCTCCGCGGAGTAGATCTATCTTTGCAGAGACGGCTAATTGAATATGGTTAGTGTGTGAGTTAATAGGTGTCAGATTCTGATGGGAATATACATATTGTTGTGTAACTAGTGTTTTCTCTTTGGTCAAAGCGCTCCTTCATTGACATGCACTAAAATCTAACACTATGAGAGATCGTGGTATTTACCGCGGGCCATTACCGCAAAACAAGAGAGAGGAATTCAAAATGAGGAGAGAGAAACCCTTTTGATGTTCATGCGGGATTTTACCGCCTGTATTACCGCGGGCATTTCCGCGAATATTGCAGCGCCCATTACCGCTCAGACCATAGACCCCCTTCCCCCTCCCTCTCCCGCGGGTTTCCGTTTAAATCCAATACAACTCAAAATGTATTTACACACTACAACTCCTACACTCTCCAGAATGCTTGCTCACTTCACTTAATCTCTCTTTCACTCTAAAAATTATATACATAAATCATTGAACTCACAACAAAACCATTACAAATACTATTCATAAGCACATAACGAAACATTTGCAAATTAATCATATACTACACCAAGTGAAAGAATGGAGAGTTTTATTAATTCTCATCTTGTATAAGATCTCTACAAGCACTAGGATCCATATTTAGACCCATAGTATTCAAATCAATAAACAAGTTTAGAGATTCTTCCTCCTCTCCATCACCTCCTGTAGAATCATCATCGCTTTCTCCCTCTTCCTCCTCCTCAAGATGACTATTTGCAAGGCTTGGCTGACCTTCTTCAACTTCTACTATATCTTCCTCTGCATCTTGTAGTGATGGTATGATGGGATCAATTACTGGCTCAATGTCCATCTCTGCAAAGATAGATCTACCCCGCGGCGTGACTGGAATGACATATCAAAGTCTTCTTTGATATATACATGGCACATAAAAGACCTGTACGTCACACACAAAGAATAAGCTGATATACATATACTAAATTTTTAATTTAAGTTAATTGCACATAGCCTAAATTACCTGCTCGCAACTACTAGGATACACCAAGTTGTCAGTTTTTCCCCGATGGAATTGGGTGGAATCCACCATAATGAGTCCATTTTCATGTCTTTGGACCTCACCCGCAAACCATCGGCACTCAAAGAGGAATTTGTGAAAAGATCTGAAATCCACTTTGATTATTCTCTCTATAGTACCACAATATCTGACCTACAATCATTAGTGGTCCGACACTCATCTATCTTGCAGGTGCTAAAATGTCGGCCTTCAGACCAAATGGAGTTGAAAATGAGACCCTACAATCACAATTCATAAGAGGTTACATCGAATTTCATTAAGTGATTTGCATACATGCATACATAACATATACACACTCACCTTGCGCAAGCATCCTCACGCATACTCCCATTCTTTAGGGCTTATTTGTTCTCATTGTGCTTTGGCATTGGTCATGGCATTATGGATCCACTCTACTTGAATCAAATCAGGATATTTTGCAAGCTCTTTAGGAAAAGGAGGTGCACGTCTACCTCCATGGGACCTCTTCCATGCATCTCTATCCCTTTCTCTAGTTGCGCGGGCTTCCAAGTACATATTGACCCATTTGGTCATGATAGTGGCATTGAGTAAAGAGTAGTTGTTGACTATGGCATGAAACTCTCTATCCATGACCAAGAGTGAGCCTTTTCCACTAGGAATGGTTGAGTGCTTCCTAGGATCCTCTTCTTCACTCCACATACGAGGCAATGATGGATCCACTGTGATGAGATACTGTGAGACATACACAAATGCCTCTTGCACCACCCAACCTTCTGCCATGCTCGCCTAAAAACATTAAAACCACATATTTTTATTAGTAACTCCATAGCGTATAAATGCTATCTATATTGTATTGATTTTGCATACCTTCGGTTGTGACCTCAATCTAACAAAATCCTTTAAAGTCTTCAAGAATCTCTCCAAGAAGAACATCCATCTAGAGTGAACCACCCCATAAATGGCAATCTCCTCAACAAGGTGAAGCAATAGGTGTATTTGGCTAACAAGGATTGTACGTGGGAATGCATCCTCAATAGCACACACTGCCTCTACTGCTAGCTGATGGGCTACTGGTATGGCTTCTACTTCTACTTCTCACAAATCTACAGGGCACAAATAATATAGTAGATGAAAAAAAATCCATTGTTCATGCATGCACAACATGATATAGTACTAAAAAAAAAAACCCATTACCTCACAATCTCATCCACTTTGAATATTGCAGCCTTCACCTTAGTGTCCCCATAACCACTAATAGTTATGGGAAGTACAAACTACAAACAATAAAACATCTTATTGAATGTCAACCTATATATAAGGACACATAGACACCAAAAACTGTTCTACTCTTACATGAAGGATTTTATTCCAATCATGGGATTTCAATCCATACAATTGAGTGGAGCCACCCTTTTTGGTTTTTGTGAAAGCACCTTTGAGTGACCGCATATATCTCGTTGGAGTTCTGATGGATGCAATAACTTGCTTTGTCCACTCTTGGTCTGCCTTTGACATTATCCACGGTGCTTTTGGGAGAATCATCTTTCCCCGCTCCCCCATGCGGGGCGTGGCTGAAGGCGGGAGACGTCTCATGGCTCTTAAATCTTCCCTAGCACCCAATGAATCCTTCTTGCCAATTATGCGATCCCATATAGCTTGCCCAACATTTTTGAATACATGCATAGGGTCCAATAAGTGTTGAATTTTCAACGAAGCCCAATAGGGGAGCGATAAGAAGATTGAGTACCTCGACATGCCCTTTGGCAACCCATTGGGAGGCGGTGAGATACCATGATGCTCCTCCCAATGCTTTGCCCAATCAGCCATGTTCCAATGGAACAGCTGCACTCCATTGATAGGGGGAGAATATCTACGATGTGAAGGAGGTAGGAAGCGATGGTTGTTGGGATAGATCACCTTCCCAAGAAGAGGAGGTCTCTCTGTCACAAGGGAAGGGCCACAAGTGGGACACGCACTATGTACAGATGTTGCAAATCCTGCCAAGAGGTAAACAAACGTTACACATGAGATGATAAACCTAAAGCAAAGAGTACAATTAACATGTGCATACTTACCAGATACCTCTCCAAATCCTAGGTAATCATGCATGGTCCACATGAGAATGCACTTGATGACGGCTTTGCAGTCTCGTGGTGGCCGTGAAATGTCAATGACATCTATGCCTCTCCATAGTTCTTGAAGCTCATCAATAAGAGGTTGCAGATATACATCCATGTTTTTTACCTTGTGCTTTCCTGGAATGAGAAGTGATAGTAAAATGTTTCCCTTTTTTGTTGTCTCCCAAGGAGGAATATTGTAGTTTACAACCACCACCAGCCAAGTGCTCCATGAAGTAGAGCGGTGCCCAAATGGATTCACTCCATCACTAGCTAACCGAATCCTCAAGTGACGAGGCTCATCCCTGAACTCTGGCCATGTGTCCTCTATGTGCTTCCACGCTGGTGAGTCAGCTGGAACTCTCATAATACCATCTGTGGAGCGATTTTTTGCATGCCAACTCGAAAGCTCGCCCATACCCTTCGATCTAAACATGTGTTGGATGTGAGGGATGAGTAGAAAATGCCTCAAAACTTTATGTGGAATTCTGCTGCTCTGCATTCCTTCTTTGAACCTAGGCTCCCCGCACGATGGACATGTGTCACAATCGGCATGCTCATTACGAAAGAGCAGCATGAATGCGATCATAATCCATCCCTAATGCAGTCACCACTTCGCGTGCTTTTCGTCTATTCTCGGGCATGTGATTGCCAGCTGGCAGCATCTTTCCTAGAAACCTATCACAAGAAGAAAGTACATTAGAAGCTAATTTATGCACTCCACAAGCATCTTCACAATCTGTATACATACCTCAAAAGTGTGTCAACACTAGCATTGCTCCATCCAAACATCGCCTGAAGGTTAAGGACTTCGAGAGATGCCCTTAAAATGGAGTAAGAGCATCTATCATATAGTGCGGTGTGTACCGAATCGAGTAGCTCACTCCTCGTTCTTTCGGAAGCTTCTTCGCATGCACAGTCTGGTTCATGCTCCTCCTCTCGTGCAAAGAGATCCTCAACCATTCTATGCCAATGGTCGTCTTCTGCATCCACGTAAGGAGATGGGATGTGGTCATTCATAGAGGGAGCAACAGTTGGCTGATTTGATGTGCTTCGTCCCTATCTAATGGATTCCTGGCGCATGCGCTCTTCCACCCTCCTTTCCCCTCCTCCACCAACCACACGCCAATGAGGGGTGACGTCAATAGCCGCTACAATTCGCGGATCGTTTGTTTCCATCCGTGCACGCTTGCGAGGGTCATCCCAAAGTTCATAATCTTCTACATGGCTCAAGCATATCCGTCGAAGTCGAGCAATGGCGCATTTGCACCGCACGCATGGGCATGGTAATCGCTAAGCCAACCACCGTGATCTATCCGGTTCAGTGGATGGGCCAAACTCATCCCAAGCAACCTACATTAATAAATTACATACACTAATTAAAATCAAATTACCAAAAAATGTTAATAAAATATCAGTAAAAAGTAAAAATTAAACTCTTAGGTAAAAATGTCATTTTCAGAGTACTAGGAATATTTCATTTTGTATATATTTTATAAAACACATAGTACCAATAGATTTTGAAGATCAATAGTAATAATGTCAGAACGTGGCCATTTGTGTGTATGGCCCGAAATTGCACCGCGGTAATAGGTGAGGTAATGATTGCGGTAATGCACGCGGTAAAGTGAGCGGAAATTCAATTTTCAAATTTTTTTATAAATAGGGGCACCCGGGTGCCCTGCAAAGTTCAAAGCCCTAAAATTCGAATTTCATCGTCTTCTCCACAGAAGCCGAGAGCGCGAACCTCACAACCTTGATCTCTACCTCCATCTCTACTCTTCTACTCTCCACCATCTCTACTCTTCCACTCTCCTACCCTCTCCCAACAAGCTCTTCAATTCCATGTAAGTTTTGTTGTTATGTTTTTTGATTTTTTCACATGCATACACACACACACTAATTACACACACTAATTAGTGCATGTATTCTTTACACACACTTATTAGTGTGTGTATTATTCTAATGCACACACTAATTAGTGTAAGTAAAGACACACCAAAACCTAAATTTGTTAATTATTAGTTACTTGCAAAATTTAAACTTGTTAAATTTGGGATTGGCCATGCACACACTAATTAGTGTGTGTTAATACACACTAATTAGTGTGTGATTAGTGTGTGCATTGGCCAATGTGATTGGTCAATGCACACACTAATTAGTGTGTGATTAGTGTGTGCATTGGCCAATGTGATTGGTCAATGTACACACTAATTAGTGTGTGCATTGGTCAATGGGATTGGCCAATGCACACACTAATTAGTGTGTGCATTGGCTAATGTGATTGGTCAATGCACACACTAATTAGTGTGTGCATTGGTCAATGTGATTGGTCAATGCACACACTAATTAGTTTGGGATTAGTGTGTGCATTGGTCAATGGCACAAGCCAATGCACACACTAATTAGTGTGTGCATTGACCAATCACATTGACCAATGCACACACTAATTAGTGTGTGATTAGTGTGTGCATTGGCCAATGTGATTGGTCAATGCACACACTAATTATTTTGTGATTACTGTGCGCATTGGCCAATGTGATTGGTCAATGCACACACTAATTAGTTTGAGATTAGTGTGTGCATTGGTCAATGGCACACACTAATTAGTGTGTATTAACACACACTAATTTTTGTGTGATTAGTGTGTGCATTGGCCAATGTGATTGGTCAATGCACACACTAATTAGTTTGAGATTAGTGTGTGCATTGGTCAATGGCATTGGCCAATGCACACACTAATTAGTGTGTGTTATAACACACTATTTATTGTGTGATTAGTGTGTGCATTGACCAATGTGATTGGCCAATGCGCACACTAATTAGTGTGTAATTAGTGTGTGTATTGGTCAATTGGTGATTGAACAATGCGCACACTAAATAGTGTGTAATTAATGTGTGCATTGGTCAATTGGATTGGACAATGCGCACACTAATTAGTGTGTGCATTGGTCACACACTAAATAGTGTGTGCATTGACCAATGTGATTGGCCAATCATGACACTAATTAGTGTGTGTTAACACACACTAATTAGTGTATGTTAATACACACTAATTAGTGTATGTTAATACACACTAATTAGTGTATGTTAAAACACATTAATTAGTGTGTGCACAAGCCAATTACACAAGCCAATGCACACACTAATTAGTGTATGTTAACACACACTAATTAGTGTGTACTGCACAATCTAATGCATACACTAATTAGTGTATGTTAATACACTAATTAGTGTGTGCACAAGCCAACACTAATTATGTTAAATTAAATAGTAATCAACAAAAAAACATAAACATACCTCCATGATTAAGTCATAGGTGACGTATTAGGCCCCAATGGCCGTCCAAGTGATCGCGCAATTGGTCACACTAATCATAAACACAATAATCTCTTATTAGTCAATACACACACTAATATCTTATTAGCACTCAAGGCTTTGCAAGACTCTTTTATAGGTTGTAGACACACCTTGGATTCTTTCCACATTGGATTCTTTCAACATTGGATACTATAGAGAATCCAAAGTTAAAAAATCCAATGTTTGAAAAAAATCAATGTGTAAATTTTTAATCATATATTCGAATTTTATACCCTAGTTTAATCTTGGTCGTAATAAATGAAGACCATGTCTTCTTCTTCCACACCATGCTTTCGCAGCATTGAGGATTTCATGGCGGATGGGATGTCATATCCCGACGCTCTCTCTGCCTATCATTCACGGTCGTCGCCTCAGCAGTCATCATCACGGTTCGGCTGGTTTCAGGACGCTCTTGGTGGGTCCGCTGTCGTACCTGTGACTGATCCAGATGTGGAGAGGGCATTGCGTCTTCGGGCTGAGTGGTTAGGTTTGCAGCAGACCCTTACGTAGCGCTATTCACTGGCGCAGCTAGCAGCTTTTGGATTATCAGAGGTCTCTACTCCGACTGGTGGCACTCCATACCTGCAGAGTTTTCCAGCTACAGCTCCAGGTTCAACTTTTCCTTCACAGGGTCCAACGCCCCAGGGTCCGACGCCGTTGGGTGCGACGCCACAGGGTCCGACGCCACGGGCGTCCACCTATCTATCACCTATCCCACCTTCTACCCCAGATTCACGTCGGCGCTCTTCTGGCAGTCAGCGTCAGGGCAGCTCGCACGCTAGCGTCGGTCGATCTCGACGAGGGAGCGGAGCTAGTTGTTGCTTCGGGGGGGGGGGGGGGGGGGAGTACTATAGATTCTCCTCCACAGTCACCACTCCCTGCTCCAGCAGAAGATGAGGACCATGACATGCCTTCACCAGATACTCGCGGGTTATACTACCAGGTTCATAGAGGAGGTATGGTGGATCTCAGGACAGCGTAGGGTAGGAGATTCCGCACACACGTCAACCAATTAATCCACTCCATATATATCAATTGTTTTCTCAAATTTGATCAACAAGATCCCTACAACCTCACATATATAGAGACAACCATGCACATGCGTTTCCCTAACCCTGAGGGGCAACAGTTCTCAAGGCAATGGTTGCAAGAGCATGTCAAAACATTTCTCAAGAACAAAAAATCTAGTGTGAGGAGAGCTGCAAAGAAGACAATGGAGTCTCCAGAGCATAGCTATCGGCCAGGAAATGTCCATGATGTGGAGTGGAAGACACCTATCGGTGAGAAAGAGGACGAAAGGGCAACGGGTGCGAGGATGTATACGCGTCAAGTTGAGGCCAGATCCCATCAGACTCCTACGCATTATGGTTCGGGAGGAAAAACGGCTTGGAAAGACAAATATGTAAGTAAAAATATTTGTTTTATTGTAAAAAATCTAATGTTTTTCATTTAATTAATTGGTTGCTATTTTTGTTAGTATAACATTACTATGACTCGCCCGACCAGAGATGTGCAGAGATATATAGAGAACCATACCGAGTATCAAACTTGGTGTTGGTTGTTTGAAAATCAAATGATCTCTCGAGAGGAGTTCGAAAATGCGTGCAGAAGTCTGCAGCATGTAAGTTTAATCTTATTTAAATAATCAAATTATTGATTTTATATCAAATATTAAATAACAAAGTGTTAATTGTTTCTTTTTCTGGTTTTGCAGAGTCAAGGAGTTCCACGCGAAATGCCGCCATCTCCCCCATGAGCATCCTCTATTTTGTATACGCGGGTCCCCGTTTGCCCTATCCCACATGACCATACTCTATTTTGTACACGCGGTTTTTTTTGCCCTTTATGTAAATGCAATACCTATCATTTTTTGGCTCAATACCTCCCCCAATTGTAATTCCACTAATGTACATGAAATTCTCAATCTTTTTTTGGCTCAATGTATTGTCCAATTGTGATATTTTGTTGTAATTAATAATAATTTTGTAAAATATCTTAAATAAATGAAAAAATAGATGACCTTTTGGATGGTCCTGCAAAGGACAATCCAAACGGTCATCTGTTTTTTTATAATAAACCCACCCGTGGTAATGCCTGCGATAACATCTACGCGGTAATTGTGGCGGGTATGTTTGCCGTAAAAACGTGGTAATAACCGCAGAAATATAGCCGCAGCCATTACCGCGGATGTTAACGCTAGACCATTACCGCAAATGTTGCCGCAGTCTTTTCCGCATACGGGAATTTTCATATTCCAAATTTGTTTGTTTTTTTGCGATAATGTGAACGATAATACCACGCATATGTTATAGTGTAACCTAAATCTAATCTAATCTTAAATCGAACATAAATCTAGATCTAATCTAATCTTAAACTCAAAATAAACTTAAATCTAATCTAATTTTAAATCGAACATAAATTTAGTTCTAATCTAATCTTAAACTCAAAATAAACCTAAACCTAATCTAATCTTAAATCTAACCTAAACCTAAATGTAATCTAACTTAAATTTAAATCTAATCTAACCTTAAACTCAACATAAATCTAAATCTAATCCAATCTTAAATCATAAACCTAAATGTAATCTAACTTAAATCTAACATAGATAGCTAATCTTAAATCTTGCCCTAATTTTAAATCTAACCTAATCTTAATCTAATGTAAATCTAAATCTAACCTAATCTTAAACTCAACATAAACATAAATCTAAATGTAATCTAACATAATCTTAAATTTACTTTAAATCTTAACCTAATCTCTCTCTCTCTCTCTTTGTTTTTTCCCCTTACCTCTCTCTTTAGTCTTCTCCCCCCCCGCCCCCGCCCCCCTTCTCTCTCTCTCTCTCATTCTCTCTCTCTCTCATTCTCTCTCCTTACTTTATCTCTCTCTCTCTCTCTCTCTCTCTCTCTCTCTCTCTTTTCCTCTCAAATTGTGTGTGTATGCATTATTTGTTTATGCATGTGTTTTTTGTTTATGCATGTGCTATCTCTCTCTCTCTCTCTCTCTCTCTCTCTCTCTCTCTCTCTCTCTCTCTCTCTTTCAAAGACACAATGTGTGTGTGTGAGAGAGAGAGAGAGAGAGAGAGAGAGAGAGAAAGAGGGGAAGGGAACATGAGAGAGGAGAGGGAAGGAGCATACCTGGCTCTCCTTCCTCTCCTCGTGTGTGTGTGTGTGTGTGTGTGTGTGTGTGTGTGTGAGGAGGGGGGGGGGGGTGGGGAGAGAGAGAGAGAGAGAGAGAGAGAGAGAGAGAGAGAGAGAGTTACCTCTTTAGCTTGAGTGCCAGAAACTCAGATCTGAGATCTGAGTTTCTGGCGCTCTTCGTTTATTCTTTTACCCCTATCGGCGTCGCTATATGCGTCGCTATGCAACAAATAGAATAGTGAGGCCTATAGCGACACCCATAGCGACGCCGTGGATTTTTATTTTTGAGCATCGCACTGTGAGCGTGGCTAATGTGAAGTACCTCTTGTAGTGTTTTCTTTAACATCTGGAAGGAATTCTCTTGAGATTCAGCCCACACAAAAGGTACATTCTTCTTTGTTAAATGAGTTCGAGGCATACAAACATTTTGCTTAATATGTGACATATCTAGCATTCCATTTCACCTGGCCAACAAATCTGCTGACTTCATTTACATTCTCTGGAGATTTTGCTGCTTCAAATGTTTTGTGGGATGTAAAGTTGAATGATGATGGTCCATTGTTTAGTCCAAAATTCATCCGTGTAGATGCAAAAGCACCCCACTTAGTTATAAAAGCCGTTTTGTGTTGATCCTCTTTAGCCACCTGAATCTGATTATACCCTGAAAATCCATCCAAAATACTAGACATTTCTTTCCTTCCTACAACATCCAATATAGCATCACAAAATGGCATTGGGAAGGGATTTGTAAAAGTGGCTACATTCAACTTTTTGTAATCCACACAAACTCAAATTTTTCCATTCCTTTTGGGTACCACAATGATTGATGACAACCATGTAACCTCATGAAATAGTTTGATAAATCCAACACCTAACAACTTATCAATCTCCTGTTTAACATGTGCTACAAAGTTGGGATTCATTCTATACCTTTGTTGTAGAGTTGGAACTGCATCCTCCTTCAGATTAATATGATGGTGATGCAAATCAGGATATATACCCTTCACGTCAGAATAGTCGTATGCGAAAAAATCTTTATACTCCTTTAACAACTGAAACAACTCATGCAAAAACTGTCCATCCACATGAATACGACCTTGACAATCTTGGGATCCTCTTCAGTACCCAAATTGAGGTCCGTTAATTCATCTTGTTTCACTCTAATTAATCCTCCAAATATTTTATTGTTGATCTTTTCAACCAAATCCCTTGCTTCCCTTTCTTCGTGCTGTAAAACCTCCTTTCGATGAGGAACCAAATTCTTATCCACCATCTGCACCAATGCTGATTGCTGAATTGTTTGTCTTGGTACTAAGTAGGAATTCTCCAATCCTACCTCTTCTTCTTTTTGCAAGATACCCTCAACATCAACGTCAAAAACTGGTACAATGGTTGGATTGGCTCTTAAAAATGCTTCTTCTTCATCATCTGCCACTTCTTTTGCAGATTAATTGTTTGAGCACACAATGGTCTTTACTTAGAAGGAATATTCTTTCTCCCCAACATAGGGATTGCAATTACCTGCTTCCCTTTCCTTATGACAACTTCGTTCTCTCCCCAATTCTGCTAGACTTTAGCCAATCTAAACCAAGGCCTTCCCAACAACATATCATAGGAGGTATTACCCTTGTCCATCTTCAACACAACCAAATTCACCTAAAATCTAATACCTACAATATAAATAGCTTGCTGCCTTAGAATTCCTAAGGGTTGAACTCTCCTCTGATCTGCCATCTTCACCTAAAATGATGTTGGCTCCAATTTTCCCAACTTCATTTATAATAGATAGACTTAGCTAGTATGTTGACTCCAGATCGAGAATCCAACAACACTTCTTCAAACAAGGTGCTCTAAAATACCACCTTAATAACTGGAACCACCACATCCACATTTGTTGGATCAACATTGTTCACAACAGTCTCAAGCACATAATTTGTTGAAATTCGTGACTCTCTTGATAACAATCTATTTCAACAGCTTGTCTTTGAAGGATGGAACCATACATAATAACTGATCCAAAGATATTTGTAAAGGAGATTTTATTAAGACCTCAAACCAATCCTTATCATCCTTTGGTATTAAAGGTCTCTCATAGTGTTGTTGCAATTCATCCTCTTTAGTATTTGAAGTAACGTCATCCACCTTGTGATTCTGCTGGTCCTTCTAAACCTGTTTTTGCACTCGATCTCTGATTCCTTTTTTTGCTCCTTCCAATCAATAGGACCTTTGCCCTTAGACTTAGTAACATCCATGACATCTATCTCCCGATCTTCCCAAGCTTGATTACAATCACAAGCCCATTCATCGCAATGCTCGTGAGGTTGCTGCTTCCAATTTTCTTCAAGTAACTCCCTTGCTGGTTGGTTCTCATCAATATTAATGATGATTACATTGGCTTGAGCTAGTGGTTGATTTTGTTGTTGTTGCTGTGGGTTAACTTACTGATTATCCTGATTGTAAGGTACCATTGGCATTCCTCTGTCATCTCAATGCTTAACCCATAAGGCACAATTCATACCAACCCAATGGCTTGGTGCAACAAATACACACATGGCATAATACCTAGTGGTCTTATTTGATTATTGTCCTGATTTCTCCAAGGTCGTCTTCGGGGCCAAGGAGGTCTCTAAAATGGTGGTCTCCCTTTAAAAGGATCTATTTGATTGGTTTTAGCATCATTTCTCCCTCTCCCAGCATTAGGAGTGGATCTACCTCTATTTACCAACACTGAGCTATATTATGTCCTTCCCTTCCACAAATCTGACAATATTGATTTTCCTTGGGGGCTACAATGGAATATCCAAATTTCTTCGACTGAGTAAACAATTCCTCCTCTTTACCCTTCTTATCCTTTCTCTTATTACTACCATGATTATTCTTCTTGTGCTTCCCTTTGCTATTGTCAGCCTCACTATCCGATGGCCCCTCGGAATCATTTTCTGTATCAACTTTAGACTCAGTATCGGACCCATCCTCAGATTTTGAACTATCCTTACTTCTGTTTTTTATCTTGGTCATTCCAAGTCTTTTCTCAACTCTCGCTATAGCTATGACCAAATTATTGACGCCACCTACAATGTCAATGTTGGCCATATCATTCTTTAATTCCTTTCTCAAACCCTTCAAGAAATAACCTACCAACATCTTATCTATGGGTCTCTCATTTCCCTGCAATCTCTCCACCAAATTTTGAATTTCTGAGCATAATCTTCCACCAACATATTCCCTTGTTTATTGTCCCTGATTTTCTTCAAAATATCAGTTGGAGTCTTCTCCTTTCTGAATCTTTGCAAAAATGCCACTCAGAGTGCATCATAAATTGCAAAATGTGCAATTCCATATTGGCTAAACCAACTCATGGTCTTGCCCTCCAGTGTTGCTGCAAATTGCTGCAATTTTATATCATCACCATATACAGCCTGATGTCCACTTGCTTGCCACTTGGTCTCAAACTGAGCCACATGAAAATCTGCATCCTTATCAGAATTTCCTCTAAACTTTGATGCCTTAACCTTGGGGTTACGAGGTGGTTGAGACATAGGGGGGGCTGAGGTACTCTCCTAGGTCTTTGCCTGGTAGATACCTGTAATGGGTCAAAGTGGAGTCTTCTTCTACTTCTTGCATATGTTGCTGTCAAGAGTAAATCTCCAACAAATTGCCTCACATGCTTGCCCTGTGCTACTCCTGAACTCTCTCCTACCTAAATTTCTGGCTATAATTGAGAGTCATCTGTTTCTCCTTGTTCCTCTATGATGCAACCATATTGAAAAGGATCACTATTTCCTGCTTGGGCCTAAGCCCTTGTGTAATACTTTCGACATGCTCTTCTCTATCCCTCCAACATACATCATCATTCAGTAAGACCACAAACCAACCTTGACTGCTATCTAAGAAGATAATTGGACACAGCAGGATTGCCAAATTGTTGGTGTTCATCAACACAAGAATTCTACTCACACACAGAGAAATGGACACTCAACTCATGATGAGAATTTAGCAGAAGATAGAATAAAAAACTTCGGATTGAGTAAGAACAGAGACAAAACGAGTTTACACATCCGAGAACTTCATTTCTGAAAAGCTTTTACATCACCCTTCCTTCGTACAAATGACTACTCCTATCTTTTGTGAGTTATAACTTCTCTACTTGAAATCTTCTTGACATGAATATCCGATCTAACCAAAATCCAAGTTACATTATCCGACCAAACATAAGTCTGACTGAGCATATCCGATTCAGATATGATTCAGCATAAATTTGATTGAGCATCAAAATGCCTACGCACCTAGCCTTGCTATTGTTTGCCATTTTCACTTTCATTTCACGTGTCTCATGGATGTGCATGCCCAGTCTTTGCATGTCATGATACAAATTTGTGCACCCCCATTCACTAGACCTTTCCTAACCAACCTCCCTTTGATGTCACAATCTAAACATGTGTGATATGGTCATTCATTCTAGCTTGTACAATTTTTACAACAGGCACACTCTCTTTTACCTTTGTCCTAATGCTAATTTCCTTTGTTAAATCCCTCCTAAATTGTGGACATAATGCAAGAAACTGAGGCGATGAGATATTAGGGCCCTTACCTCTCTTGTCTTCCAACATGTTGTATGAAGCCATACCATGTCCAAGAGGGAAGTCTTGGAGGTTGATACGACGCATAATCCTCTTGGCTTCCTTGATCTCCGTGGCCTTCTTTTCTCGTCCATGGTCACTTTGTGATGTAACTCCTTCTTTTTACTTATCTTTTAAATTTGCTTGCATGTCCACCTCATTTTAATTTTTCACCTCTACCACATGCATATTTGAATATTACAAAGGTGGAGCTCCTTGCACTCCTCGTGGAGGTGGTCTTGCTCCATTTGGTCTTTGTAGAAGCATTGGTTATTGACTAGTTCCTTCACTTGCATTCATCACTTGATAATTCAAGTTAGGTATCCATGGCTCCCCACGGGGCTAAGGAAAATTATACATCCCATGTTCAGACTCTTCAAAATTCCAACATTGCAAAAATCTCCTAGGTCATGGGTGACGACAAAGATACCAGGGCTTGAATTTTGCTAGGGTCAGCCTTGATCCCTTTTTCTGAAATTACATGATCAAGGAGAGTGACTTTGCTTTCACCAATGTGACACTTATCCACGTTGAGCTGTCCACCCAAGGTTTGTAGCCTGGTTAAGCCATCATAGACTTTGCTTAAATGAAGGGATCGTGGACTATAGATGCAAAAATCATTTATGAAAACCCGTATTGATGTTCCAAAGTAGGGTTCGAAAACAAAAGTCACATAGAGCTGAAATGTGGCCGGGGCGTTAGTGAGTCCAAATGGCATCACTCTGTAGGAAAAACATCCCCAAGGAGTGATGAAAGTTTTCTTCTTCTGATCTTCCTCCACAATGCTAATCTGGAAGTATCCTGAGTAGCCATCGCATACTGTGTATCGCTCGTGACCTGCCACTTCATTGAGTATTTCATCCTGGAATGGGAGGGGAAAGTGATCCCTCTTCGTGGCTGCATTGAGAGGTTTATAATCCACACAGACTCTCCACTTACCATTTTTTTTTGGTGTGACTACTACTGGGGAGACCCATTCTAAGTCTTCGACGGGGTAGATGAAACCTCCTTGTAGCAAACTTCTCACTTCTTTAAGAAGTGCCTCTTGTTAGATTACTCCAAGTCTTCTGAGCTTTTGTACTACGGGTTTACTGCCTTCCTTGAGTTTTATGTGGTGTTGCACTACTCATACTCCTTCCTTTCTTCATTGGTTAACTCATTTGAGAGCATTTTTTGTAACTTACCTGCATCCTCCAAGGACTGCATACCTGATGATCCCTATTGGTTTGTCAAGGTTGTTTCAGATTGTGTCAATCTGTTTGGGTCTTTAAGAATGACCCCCATCACTTCGATGCTACTGTCACTTCCGTCGGTGGTGGTCGTCTCTTCTCTTGAGGTAGATGAGTAGTCGCTGGTGGACTCATCTTCTGAAGCCTCCAAGATCATGTTGCACTGCTTTTCAGTCCTCATGTCGTAGAATATGGACTTCCCTTTAGCGTCCTTCATTTGAATCATCCCGGTGCTCCAGTCTTGTTTAGCTTCCATAGCCATAAGACAAGGACTCCCAAGAATGATGGGGTAGCCCTCCCCTTTGTGTGGTATGACAAAGATGTCTACCTCTACTTCTGTATTGAATGCTTTTACTTTGACCGCATTTACAATGCCCACACATTTCACTCTTACATTGTTTGCCATCTTGGCTCGGTAGGGTGCCGGCCTACTTACCTCTAGACCTAGATGGTGCATCATCTTTTCACTCATGACGCATATTTGCGTGCCACCATCTATGTAAACATTTGAGATTTGTTGCCCCTTGATGTGAGCGTCCATGGTTGGTAGGATGTCGTCGAGATCTCTCCTTGAGATAGCCCTAGCTATCCTGGACCTTGATTTCCTGGTACTTACCATTTTTGTCCATTGCCTCCTCATTCTGGGTGCTAGGTGGAGTAATTGGGGCCAAGTTATCTTCAGGCCCTGCATTAACACATCCTGAACTAAGTCATAGGGTTTTTCATACTCACCTAGTGAGAAGTCCACGATGTCTATCTTCCATTGTGGTTTAGCTGCTTGCTTGCTAGACTCGGCCTTCCGTTTCATCTTCTCTTCTCTTTGAGATGCTTCTTCGTGCCTGACACGCTTCACTCCCATAGCATCCACTTCTTCTACCTTCGCTTTCCCTTTGTGCTTCTCTTGAACTAATTCTTCTACCTTCACCTTCAATTTAGCCTCCAAGCTAATAATACTCATCACTTGGATCATAGCAGGTGGTGGGGGTAGTGGCGGAATGAGAGGTTGGGGTGGTGGTTGCTGTTGTACAGGTGGTCGAAGGATTTGGACCATTGGGATCGGTCCTGGTTGCCTCAGTGGTGGTGGTCTTGCTGTTGGAGGAGAGATATGATTCTGTCTCCCCCCTCTATTGAAATTCTTCCTCCTTGGGTGTGGGCAGTAGTACATTCCATGGCCATCTTCCCCGCAGTTGTAACAGTGGTACTCTTGGTTCTACATTCGTTGTCCTCTTCCTTGTTCTGGATTCTTGCCAGGTGCATGCCCTTGCTGCACCAGATGCACAGATAAACTCTCTAGTTGGGTGGTGATGCGACTCAGCAGGTCTTGCTGCTCTTCTGATGCCTCCTGTGGTTGGACTCTATGATTGATTGTTGCAGTCACTGGGGTTGGTCGGGCCGAGCTTGTTTCCTCTGACTTGTTTACTCTTGCTTGCATGCACAGCTTCTTGTCTTTAAGGCGGGCTACTTTAACTACCAACTCATATGTTGCAGGAAACCTTCCCTTCACCTTCTCTCTAAGCAGTGACCATAGACCAGCAATGAAACGGTCCTTCTTTAGGAAATTAGACGCTCCTTCGCCTTCCTCCAATGAGGAAACCCATCTCTCCCATAAGTCCACAAATTTGGATTCGTAGGTGGCATACTCCAGCAGACCTCGCTGCTTTAATTCTGTCAGTAGCTGCCATAGCTTCTCCGAGGTTGTGCCTCCACCAAACCTCTTTACAAAAGAAACCCTTAACACATCCCATGCATTCTTGGTAGCCTGGGACAATGAATTATACCAAGACTTGGCCTCTACTTTCATCAGTAGAGGAAAAATTCTAAGTCGTGAAGCGTCGTCATCTTTGTTGGAGTCGACACAAGCAATGTCGAAATCATCCAAAAAGTCGGTGGTGAGATCCTCTCCTTTCTTTCCACTGAACGTGGGGAAAGAAACACTTGCCATGGTGATGACTCAGGAAATTACAAACCCTTTTTTTTACATTAACAACAGTAGCGGCTCATAGTGGCTTTTTACAGGGGTGGATGGATAGGTTAAAACAGGATAAAGATAGAAACATTAAAGGAATGATGGTAATCCAATATGGGGAGAATGATAGGGTTCGGGGAATTGAGGATTTCTCCTAGTATCGCTGCACCGAATAGGTATACGATCTTTTGTTGGTAGAAGACTTTCCTATCTACCTAGATATTGACATGCATATGCTACAAGAATCTGAACGGGAATGTCGTCGGTCCATTTTCCATCATGCATAGAGGGTGGAATACTTACTTATACTCTTACCGTGCCAGTGTTGATGAGTTGGCACATCCACAAGAGGTCGTCGCATTTCATGGGCTCCACCTTTCCTTCGTTGCTCAGCACGTACGGGGTGATGGCGATGCGTCTGACCACTCCCAGCCTCTTTCCTAATAGCAATTGCAGGTAATTTCTGTAGTCGGCGTGTTGCATGAATTCTACTCGATTCAGTTGCAACTCGTCCCCAACCCACTAGGTTTCACCCATGGTAGAAAGCTTCTTCAAGATAAGTTGTACAGGGAGAGGAGGAAGATCCTCCACTCGCTTTCCAAAACAGCGAGAGCAGTAACCGAACCACTCTTCTCTAGGACATGGGAATCTTCTTACCACTTCTTTTTCCAGATTGTCGAAGTGGATAGGTAGCACTCGCATGTGTATGCAAATCGGTAGGTGACCTTCCGCCGCTTAGATTCGGATGACTTCCTCTTTGGCAAGCTGGGTACAACTCGGCTTTCTGAGCTTGAAGCACTTGCTTGGCCGGATGCCCCTCCCTTTGGGGTCATGTGTTTCCAGAATGGCTTATCTTCTCCTTACCTTTGGCTCGAGCAGCCCCTTTAGGCCACTTTGGAGTTATAACTTTGACTGTAGTTTCTTTAGGGAAAAGAGGCCTCACCGTTTTCTTCCCTTCTTTGATGTGAATGACTTCCTCGCGATGAATGTCGATGTAGACGATTTCAGCCCTTTTGCTGCCTTCGTTGCTGGCACTCATTGACAGTGTGTCTTGGTTGACAACAGTGATGGAACTTCACCGACCTCCCACCTGATGCTCTCAATTTATGGTTAGAACGAGTGAAACGAGATGGAGAATTTACCTCTTGAATACTGAGGACACTGCAGCCTGGCAGTAGCACCTCAATGAAGGCGGCTAGTGCCTCCTTTGTCTCCTCTTCTTCCGTCCTCCAGTTAGAAAATTCCTTCAGCCATTCGTCCATGATTGATAGTGGGCGTCACTTTCAGCATTGTAAATTGAAGGGTCCTAGAAAGCCCTCCTCCATGGGGGCACCAAATGGTGGGAGCAAAGCGAACCCCGAGCCCCGACAGCCTCTAAAACGTCGGGGACCGAATGGCGCCCCTCGAGCCTGCCACGATAAAGCGAACAAGGGGCACCACCTAGCTTTGAGCGGCTAGGACGCAAACCACGATGATATGAACACCGCAAACTTACACACCGAGAGAGAGAGAGAGAGAGAGAGAGAGAGAGAGAGAGAGAGAGAGAGAGAGAGAGAGAGAGAGAGAGAGAGAGAGAGAGAGAGAGAGAAAGAGAGATTTACAAATGATGAAAGCCCTCGGGGGTGTGAGGAAGAATTATTTCTGCAGTATTTACAAATGGCACGCCGTGGTGGTAGAGTGGTAGGGAGAGGAGGTGGTGCAACCTACTTGGTACATTCTCTAAGACGACTCAATGATTCTAAAACTTGCTACCAAGAGCGTGTATGCGTGTGTCCATCGACCATTGGAGTCGAGAGATGGATGTGGTTCCCTTCGCATGGTGCAATTCCCAAGGCAAACCCAACACACAAGCCCCCTCCCCGTGATGGTGATAGTGTCAATTCTTCCCACTACACTCTACCAAATGCTGACTCCTCATGAACTCCCCCCCCCCCCCCCCCCCCCCCCCGATAGTGACCTCTCAGTGCCAATTTATAGGTGTTGGCTGCTTGGATTATGGTAATCCCAGTGTGATTAGGGTAAGCTTAATCGGGGAGACAAATCAAGTGGTGGGCCCGGTGTGGTTGACCCTTGCTTTGTTTTGGGAGGTTATTAAAAGATGAGAATCTCTAGGTGGGCCTTTATGACCATCACCTAAAGAGAGGCAATTTACAAAGTAGGATTTTTAAAAACGGCTTGGTGAAAACTGAAGAAATGATGAGAATACCCTATAATTTACAGAAGATGGCGTCGTGGTTGCGTGTTGCCGGCAACTGGTGTGTTGCAGGTGCGTTGGTGTAGAGCGTACTTATTTTCGGGGTCGGCCGGGGCATGCCTTCGGAGCATTTTCCTTTTTTGTTGTTGGCGGCGCGTGATTTGGTTTCCTTCATTCTTTTGTTGATGACATAGTCGTAGACCTTTGTTTTGTTTTTGTTTTCTGTATTTGTGGTGCGGTGCGTATATGCGTGTGTGTGTACATGTTGGTGCATGAGGACGGATGTGTGTGTATATATGTATATGTGTGCCTATTGGCGTGCGGTGGGAATGGCTTATA
Source organism: Adiantum capillus-veneris (assembly GCF_014529385.1). Lineage (NCBI taxonomy): Eukaryota > Viridiplantae > Streptophyta > Polypodiopsida > Polypodiales > Pteridaceae > Adiantum > Adiantum capillus-veneris. Next base: position 49,871,825 of record NC_140940.1, on the reverse strand, counting down.
TATATATATATATATATATATATATATATATATATATATATTTTTTTTTTTTTTTTTTTTTTTTTTTTTTTCGGTTTCGGGCAGTGCAGACGACGCAGAAAAATAGGGGGGGTGAGGATGGTAAAAAAATAGGTGTGTGTGTGTGTGTGGGTGCGTAGCTTGCGGTGTTGTGTGTGTGTGTGTGTGTGTGTGTGTGTGTGTGTGTGTATAGGTGTATGCGGTTGTGGCAGTGGCGGGTGGGTGCGTAGCTTGTTGTGCTGTGGAGCCGGACAGGGCGCGGACGAGACAAGGTGCGAGAGCGGGTGAGAGTGCTGGAGAGGAGGGGGAGATGGTGAGGGGGGGGGATGAGGATAGGGTTGGGGTGTTTCAGAACTCTGCGCAATAGGAGGGGAGGAGCACAAGGCCCGGGGGCTGGGGTAGTGGACAACGGGCGCGACAAGGAGGGAAGAGGGGGGGGGGGGAAGACTAAGGGAGGGAAGGGAGAGAGAGTGAGGGGGTTGGGAGGAGATAGGGTAGAGAGAGAGGATATGATGGGTTAGAGGAGAGAGAGAAGAGAGGGTGAGAGAGATTGAGGGAGGGTGAGGTGATGGTTGCCCTAAGGCCCGTCGTGGTTCTTTCCGAGAGAGAGGGGGGGGGGGGGGGGGGGGGGGTGGTTTAGGCTAATGTTCCGCCAAAGGGGGGGGGGGGGGGGGGGGGTGTGAGGACTAGCGGAGCTGGGGGTACGGCCTGCCGTGGTTGGAGGGTGGACAGAGAGAGAGAATATTTGGGGGAGAGAGAGAGAGAGGATACTATCATTGGCGGCCCTCCGGGCTGAAGTGTGGCAGAGATACCAACGGTGCCTACCGGCCGGATGATGCAACACGTGTGTAGGAGAGGGAATATAGGTGGGGCCGGGCAGTGAGAGAGGGAGATCGTCTTGTGGTGATATTGGAGGGGTGTGGCCAACTTGGAGGCGTCCCACTAGTAGTTAATTTGGGAAAGGGGTATGGTAAGTGGCAAGGGCCTTTTGTTTGTTTGTTTTTTTTTTCTGTAACAAAATCCGTCCCTTCCTTAGGGTGTGGTTCTCACGGGCATGGTTTCGAAAGCCGGCCATCAACACTATGGATTCATATTTGTTATCTCCCAAGTAAGAGGGTAGTGTTTTCAAATTCAATGGTTTAGACATTCCTGAAGCTTCAAAGCCGAAATCCCCATACAAGGATTGTACATCCATGTCCATATCAAGAGGTAGGTTGTCTAACCAAGCTTTCTCTATAGGACCTATCTTCAAAGTTAGGCTCCCATCATTAGCCTCTCTAACTTTTTCCCATAAGTGTCTTGGCCAGTCTTCTTCTACGAATAGAATTCCATCTAAGGCATCTTGTTGTCCGGCACTATAAGTTCTAGCTCTTTTGTTTCAAGGTGGGGTTCTACCACCACTTCGGATTTTTCTTTACTTGTTCCTACCACAAGCTCTTTAGGTTTTGCCATACTCACGAGCTTGGGTTTTTGTTTTTCTATCATCTCTTGAATAATTCTTACCAAATTCTGATAAGCTTCAAGCTTAGCTGCTTCCATGTTTGGAGAAGAATAGTTTTTCCATTTGTTTTTCATGTTTTGGCCTACTTTAAGTCTCGCTTCGTAAGCTTCCAAGGTTGAATTAATAGGCTCAAAATTTTTGTCTACCATCCTCTAGATTTCACTGTGGTTTCCTTGATTTCACTTCTAGTTTCTGTCACCTTTTCTTGGAATAGTTTTTATGCTTTCTCCTCAATTGCAGCCCGTTGTTTCTGTTTTCTCATTTCATACCTTTTGCTTCTAGTTCTTTTGGTCTTTTGAGAGGAAATTTTTGTATTCTCAGAATCATCAGAGGAGTTATGTTTCTTTTTCTTAGCCTTGGCTCTGGTGATTACCTTGATTGAAACAATCGGTTCACTCTCAGACGAGCTAGTAGGTATCACTTGGACTATGTTCACGACTGTTTTACCCTTGTTTAAAGGAATTTTTAAACAATCTTCAAGGAAGTTTCCTCCCTTTTTTCAACATTGTATGCAATAAGCTTCAAGTGGCTTAAGGTTCTTGCTAGGCTCTGGGCATTCATTTTTCCAATGATCATCTGTACCACAATTATGACAATTTTCAGTTCTTGGCTTAATCATGGGTCTTACCATAGGAGGTCTAACACCTTGACTAGCTACATAATACATTGGTGCAAGCTCTGGTGTAGTATAAGTCACAGGTTCTTCCATTGGTAGTGGATGTGAATTATACCAATCTCCTTCTACCATTACTGTAGATGGACTAGGTTCAGCATAGGTTGTTTAACAGGCACTAGTGCTTGTGCATATATGACTCCCTATGAATGCATGTACTTTATAGGTACTGAATTATGTCCACGATATGAAGTTTTTTGACCCAATAGGGATTGAGGTCTTTCCATAACCATCGATGGTCCTTGAGCTGGGGCCATATTAGGCTGATATATGTACATGGGTTGTCCATGTGACCTCATAGGCACGTATTGAATATTCTCATCATACTTTGGTCAGTAGTAGCACTCATTGGTCTCATGGATGGTCCATTTACCCTCGATTGCACACCATTTTTGCGGCCTAATTGGTTGTCTTTGTTGAGGAATCCCTTGCCTTGGTCCCCTCATAGGTGCTTTTTGCATGTTATTCATCGTGTCATTCACCCTTTTGAGCATGTCTTCTATGGTTGAAAGCGGAGCTACAGCAGCTATTCCCACTTGTGTTGCTTTGGTGGATGTTGTTTTCTCACTTTGGTTATCCTTATGGACATCTTCTTCGTTAAAAATATTACAATTGTCTCCTAAGTCAATAGCATCTGACACACACACTTCTAGGGTCGTATGCTTTTTGCTATAGAGTATAGCATGAAGTTCTTTGTTTAACACTCCCTCTCGAAGCAATGATACTAGTCTTTCCTCCGCAGGTATCTCTAACTTTGGGAATCTTGCAATGTATTGTTTCATTCGAGTTGCACAATCCCTAACAGACTCAGCTTGTTTCTGTTTGAAGCTATAGATTTGAGCTACCGTATTGTGTTTGATCCCCGTTTTGAAACATACAACTACAAATCCTTTAGCTAATGTATTTAAGTCCATGATCGACCTTGGTGGAATGTTTTGGAACCATGTCAATTCTTTTCCTTCTAATGTCATTCCAAATCCCTCGAATTGAGTATGGAAATCAAATATATGTTTTGAAAATCAGTTGGTCTGACACGTCTATTTGGTTCAACTCCCGGTCTCCTGGTAGTTGGTCCTGTTTCGAGTCCTCCGTCTATTGGAAATAGTGACTCATGTAGTCGTGGAATGGCTTTAGTGTCACCCAGTTTTCTTTTTGATGAGGTGGTTTTTGGTTTTCTAACATTACTCTCAAAAGATCTCTCACGGAGTCTTCTCGTGGAATAGCTTTTGGTCCTTGGCCCAATATCCAATCCCTTATGGAGTACCCTTGGTATTTTGTCTGTTCCACCTCCTAAAGAGTCATCATAACAAAGTTATTGTTATAACAATCCCTAAATAGGTTGGTTGGTAAATCTGTTGATTCCTTGTCTTTGATTTTGAAGATATAAATGATCTTCATGGACGTTAGCTATCCTGATTTGGCATGAGAAGTCCATGGGAGATCTTTGACATTTCTATCCTCCCAAAAGTAGACTCCGATCCTAGGATTATCCGTACTAAGCCGTTTTAAAGGCTTCAAATCAACTTAATCGTATCCTTTGAATTCTAAAGTTGGTGGTCCTTCTTTTGCTAACATATTTGAAATTATGGTATTTACTTTTAACCCCCATTTTTTAATCTCGTCAGGGTTTTCGACTTGCAAATACTGAGTTTTGTTTTTATCCATGTACATTTTTCCTTGTTTGTTTGCTTTGATTTCCTCTTCAAAATCTATGCCATGGTCATCAATGTGAATGGCATACTCTTTATTAGGATCCAGGTAAACTTGAGCTCCATGGCGACTAGTATTATAAAAAGAGAGTATGTCCTTATATCGCATTGTCGTTCCGGTTTCTGAATGCGTTGAATAGGAAGACATTTCAGATGTTGATTCTAAAAACGTGTCTGAGACCTCTTCAAGGATAGTGTGCAAGGGATTGCCTTGATTCACACTTTCTTCGGTGGATACTGTACTAGCGGTCTCTCCAAATATGCCTTGATTTGCTAGTATACAACCAGATCCAAGGTTTATATAGACTTGTGAAGCCCTGGATAGAGTACTTACCGTCGGATTGACTTGTTGTCAATTTCTTTCACTTGATTTGATTGGAACTTTTGTCAAGTTGACAATTCTTTGTCTGTAACTTGATTCCGGTATTAGTTTTAATCAAGTTAGCTATTCTTTCACAAAGATTGTACAATTCTTGCTAACTATTCTGACTCATCTACGTGTATCACTTCAAATCGAGTTAAGTGAGTCGGCTATTTGAGACTTTCAGATTTGACTTTTGCAAAAAGCCAAAGGACTAATCTGCAACTTGGAAACTGAGTGAACATGTACTAATTTGGATCTAACAAATTGCCTAATGGCCTTGTATTATGTTGGTCTAACATTGTACATGTTCAAAAGTAAAAAATAGTTTCTCTGTGTAGCAGTAGTTAAAAATCGTGATTATTTACTTTTCTTTATTTTTTGCACTTTCTAGCTTAATTTGCCAAGTATACAACTTGTTAAGGTCTCTGGACAAGTTTCATTAAGTTTAAACAAAATTTGTTCAAGTTATCAACTGTTTTGTGTCTGCAGACTCCATTTTCAAGAATTTGGATGAAGTCTCACTTTTGTGATCCAAATCTCACCAAAATTGATTTGTGTGGTCTACTTGATATGCTTGACCTTGTGGCATACTCAAATGTGCACGAATATCAATTTTTGTAGCAGATGTAAATAATCACAAATATTTACTCCTGCTATTTTTTTTGCAAGTTTTTGCAATAATCTTGACACAAATCTGTTAAGCAGCTCAACCTAAACTCCCTAGCCAAATTTCATCAAGTTTGGATAAATTTTTGTTCAAATGGTCATCAGTTTTGTATCTACAGACTGACTTTGTAATTTTGACCAAAATTTTTAATCCAATGATCCAAATTTTACCAAATTTGGTTTGTGGGCTTAATATAACATGCTAAAGGTAGTGGTATGCAGACTTGGTCAAAAAATTGGAAAATGGGACATAAGTAAATAAGCACGACTATTTACGTATGATAAATTTTTACATCTTTTTGGTCAAATGAGCATGTACACTTGTCTATCACATCAATATAAGCCTGTAAGTCAAGTTTCATTAAGATTGAACAAAATTTTCTCAATTTACACTCAAGTTCTCGAAATTCAGTACAGAATTTAGTTTTTTTTTAGTTTTTGGTCAATTTGGTGATCCAAATTCTATGGGTCTTTACAAAAGTTGTTTGTACACATGCATAGAGTCTCTGGTATCAACCTTGGTCAGTTTTGAGCTGAAAGTAAATAATCATGATTATTTACTTTTGGCCTAAAATGAACATTTTTTTGACCTTTTTCCTTGGACAGTCTTTTCATGAGCTATTTTAAGCCTCTGAGTCAAGTCAAAACTTAATTTGGCCTAAAATGTCAAGAAAACGTAAATAATCTTAGTTTTTGCAAACTCTTGAAATTTTTACCTCAATGTGTCATTGAGCTTACCCATTGGTTCATACAACTTTTAAAGCATACTCTCTAATCGGATTGAGTGGTTGACAGTCTTCTCGTGCTATTTCTAGCCGTAGATCTGAAATTCTGCAATGTCACATAACAACTCACAATTGATTCTTTTGGAGAGAGCAATGTTCTGAAATCCACCTCGGATTCTACTTACCCTACTCCTAAATTCTACTACAATGGGGTTGTGGAAAGTGTCCACAAACACTCATTTTCTTTTTTTTTTATGGTTTTCTGAGCCTTGATCTTAAGACTTGTCTCGTCCATCAATCATTCTCAAAATCCTAATCAAATCCTAGAATCCTAAAAGGTACTTAGCAAGTACAACCTACTTCCAAGCCACCTCTACACAACAAAAGATGACAATCTTAAGCTATGTGGTTTTAAAAAGAAAGTTTTGACTCTAGGTGATCCTAGAGGAAGTTAAAGGATAACTTCACAAGACTCTCGTGTTTTTCCCTATTTTAGGTGTCTTCGATCCCCGGCAACGGCACCAAATGTGGGACGTGTGTCTAACCTCACTCCTATCTTATTGTAGACATAGCGAGAACCACAAATATAATTGTCAATCCATGGGACAAAGCTGACTCGACTAGTGCATAGAGGCTACAAGATGTTGTCAATCTCTTGGAAAACAAAAAACAACTCGCATCTAACTCAAGCTACACTCAAATGACAGAAATCACCAAAAGCTAATCGCTCATCGACAAACAAACGACATCCGTTACAGCATCAAACAAAATCCAAACATAATGAAACTTCTAGGACAAGTTTATAAGACCTAAGCACACATGATTATGGTCTCAAATCTCACTTTAGGTCAAGTGTAAAAATCACAATTATTAACAGTGGTGAGTTTTTGACCCAGTTGTTTTCAACCCAGAATGCATCTAAATGTTTAGCAATGATGTCCCAATACCCCGCCTATACTTAGTTTTTGAATTCAAAGCTTAAATTCCTACTTGCAATGAAATTAGGCTACGGATCGGTGACGCGAAGAGCTACAAAATACCGTAAAATGCTTACGTCAATGCGTAGAGCTCTTACCTGCGGTTGCAACACAACAGACGCAATTGCAATGTGACAACCGGGGAGGGAGTAGAAAGCACAAGAAGGAGACAAGTGAGCATCATTAGCTCACGTTGTGTTTCTATTATCCAAAACCTGTAAAAAACTTATAAAAATTGGCTTTTATACCTTAGCCAAGGTTTCTGGTGGTCAAAACTAATAATTTGGGAGCTCTAACTAAAGACACGTTGATACAATTTGGAAGCTTGTAGCCCCAGCTCATCAATTACAAATTTTATCTGTAAAATAGGAGTTACAATATTCTCGATTCATCAAAATAATAAATGTTTTTACAATGAAAGCTTCGAAAAATGTGATCCGAGTTAGCTTGCTGCTAACAATCTTCCCATGTACTTTAAGTAGTAAGGGACTTTTGGATCTTCTCTCTTTAACCTCAAAAGGTGTTTTCCCCATAGAAGTATGTACAATCTCATTGTACGCATACTCTATAAGAGGTAGGTACTTCACTCATTGAGAACGTTGTTCTACTTCCATGACAAAGGCTTTTAGTAGATTCAATAATCGCTAGATTAGTTACTTTACTTTGGTCATCTGCTTGTGGATGATAGGCTAAAAGAGGAATTTAATCTACTTCCTAGATTCTCAAAGAGACTCTTCCAAAAATATTGTGACTATTCTAGGATCTATGTCCGACACTATGGATGTTGGCAAGCCATGATACTTGAAAATTTGAGATCTAAAGAGGATTGTCATCTGATGTGCCTTAATAGTCTTTTTGACAGGCATAGAGCGTTTTTTGTTGTTAAACTTGTCACAACTGAAACAATCCAAGTGGCTTCCCTCAGTCAAAGTTTGACTTTTGGTATACCACACATTTTGAAATATACTCTTCATGGTATGTTTACTTTTCATGGTAGACGAACATAAATACATTTCTACTCCTCGAAGAGAAGGTTATGGAATGCTTCTTTGTCCCGCATAATGAGAAGCATGGGATTGATACATGACTTACTTATTGTATGGGTGAGTAACACATAGCCTATTTCCTTTTCGAAGATAACCATCCTCCAAGGTGAAGGGTTCTTTTTTCTTCCCTAATGCAAAGGCTATAATTATGTACTTAAAGTCTCGATCGGTAGCATACTCATCTATCATAAAAGATAGATCATTGGGAGTTGCTATAGACATCACATTTACCCTTGGCCATCGTGAAAGTGCATTGACCACTTGATTGTGCTTGCCAACAATGTGAGCAATATGAAGTTTAAATTGCAAAAGAAAATTTGCCCACTTCATTTTTTTGTCGGAGAGCTTGATTTGTGTCATGAAGTTCTTGAGGCTTTGTGATCCATTCGTAGTATGAATGGAGCCCCCAAGAGATATTGTATCCACATGTCTAGGACATATAGAAGGGCTAGTAGCTCTTTTCCATATTTTCCCAATACTCACTTATCAGAGTTGATTTTTTGACTCTCATATGCTATGGCATGCCCCTCTTGAAGAAAAATAGCTCCAACGCAATCACCAGAAGCATCACATTGGACCTCAAATGGATTTGAGAGATCTAGTGGTGTGAGCACAAGTTGAGAGATAATCTTTTTCTTAAGCTTCTCAAAAGCTTCTTGCACTTTTGCAGTCCATGAATACTTAACGTTCTTTATTGTTAAGTCATGTAATGGGCCTACTATCATCGAGAAATTTTTTATGAAGCATCTATAGTATGCACACATACCGATAAAGCTTTGTACCTCCTGTAGATTCCTTGAATTAGGCCATCCTTTTATTACCTCTAGCTTTGTTGGATCCATACGGGTGCCATCTTTAGAGATAATGTGACCTAAAATTGAATCTCTTGTAGGAAAATTCACTTTTCTTTCGATTAATGAAAAGCTTATTCTCTATCACAATTTGAAAGATTACCTGGAGTGTCGCGCATACTCCTTAAGAGAATTTGAGTGGCCTGAAGATTTTTGTCCATCATGAGTTTGAATGAGGCTAGAGCATTTATCAGGCCAATACTTGTAGCTTATCAAGTAGATCTTCTATCCGTGGTGGTATGAGAAATATTTTTTTAATAGTGATCTATTTAGTGCGCTATAGATGACACGCATGTGATATGTGCCATCTTTCTTTTGCACTAAAAGTACTGGTGAACAGAATGTAGACGAGCTAGGCCTCACCATCCCTTTTTCCACCAATTCTTGCACTTGCCTCATGATCTCCTCTTGTTGAGCTTGGGACACTCGATAAAGAGGCTTGTTTGCTGGTGAGATTCCTGGTAGGAGGTCAATTGCATGTTCATCATCCCTCATTTTTGAGGTAGCTCACTAGGGAATGTCATCAATGAAAACATCTTGGAATCCACTTAGGAAATTAGACAGCTCTAATTCCTCGTGATTCCTTTTCTTGCTACTTGTGAAAACATATAGAATCATTTACACATTCTCCTTGCAAAATTTTCATAAAAATTAATATCTAATTCTCCCAAATGATTTTCTCATGTTAAACTGATCATTTAATATTGGGAAGTACCAGGAGAGTAAAAGCTAGAAAATTGGTAAGGATGTTAGACCGGTCTTTGCATGGATCCAAAGGAGGAAAAATAGGGATCCAAAGAGGGACAATCTACAAAAGATCAATGTGCTTCAATGGGGCTTAAAAGACCTGAGGCTCAACTCCATTAAGACTTCCATAGGCTAAAGTTCCTAAATTTAATTCAATTATCCAATGGCCAAAGTAGGGGAAAATTGGATGCTCATGGAAAGACTAAAAAGTCTTCCCACATCCCTTGGAAGGAGGGGATGAGCCCTAATGATAGGGGATGAGAAAGAAACACACACACACACACACACACACACACACACACACACACACACACACACACACACACACACACACACACACACACACACACACACACACACACACTCCAAAGCTCTCCCCAAAGGGAAAATGGACACATTGTAGGCTCCTAGGCCAGTTTTTCCCAATTTCCCCTCAAATCCTATTGGATGGCCAGAGAGGTGGACCAATGATAATTAGGCTAAATTAAAATTAGTCTAATCAATTAAAAAATGCTTGATAAAATAACCAATACAAATTAAGCTCCCTAGAAGACTATTGGAGAATCTACCAAGGGATCCAATGAGCATCCAATAACCGAATGGTTTGCCTGATTCCTATTGGCCAGAAGACTAAAAGTTCCAATGAGAGTTTAAATGAATTATTTAATTACCTAAAGCTCTCACAAAAGGGGAAAGGGGGACACATGTCATGAGGCTATCAACTATGCTTCTAATTTGTGATTTGCTAAGATTTACAAGAGCCAATGGGATGCCAGCATGAGTAATTAGCAAGAGGATCAACCAAGAAGAGCGAGAGGGCTACATTTTTTTCTAACACAATGTCACACACACACACACACACACACACACACACACACACACACACACAACTCATGTGTGCAAGAAGAACTCCATCTCCTTCTCCAAGCATTGAGAAGTAGGGGCCTACACCAACAACTCTTGGCAATGGAATGCAAATCCAACCAAGAGCCAAGCTTCAATGGCATACTCATCTCTTATATCATGCTAATTACTAAGCTAAGCTATGTTGTTAGAATGATTATGTGAGGATAATACTTCTTTCTCGTAAGATACATCTTCTTTCTCTCAATCATCCTCATTCCTTGCTAGCTCTCACCATTTTTGAAGGTGTGTGAGGTCTTGGTACTGAGGCTAGGGACACTAGGAGTGTTTTTTCAAGCATAATTTGGAGCATGAAGCTTCCATCTTCATTGCACCAACTAGTTTTGTCAAGGAACACGAGAATTGTATTGTACAAAAGTCTCCTTTGATGGGAGAATCTATAATACAAAGCCTTTATGGAGGGGGGATTGGCTCCATGTAAATCCGTTCCTCAACTGTTGTCAATTGTTTTATTTATCTCTCTTTTCAAGTATTGTCAATGACAAATTAGCTTGGTGTAAATTGCTATGTTGCTCTCTCGAATTAAGTACTCTCTCTATGCTCATTAGGAACTTGTTCTTAATGAAATGATCACTATGTTATCAATTTCCACTACACACAAACTACTAGTGCATTAACTGTTACATTGGTATCAGAGCTATTGGTTTCCCTTTTCTTGCTCAAGAAGAGAGGTCCTCAGGCTTGCTAAAAATGGTTGGTGTTATTGATTCCAAAAGAGTAAATAGAGTAGGGTTTTTCATCCTTGAAGCATGCCGGCTTTATGCAGTTAACGAGGATACCGTCAAGAGCTATGGTCTTAATAATGGAGTCCTATGGGGACGCCTATGGATTAACCATTATTGAGCTAGTAGAAGCTTGACAAGAACCGGTGTTTTCTTGGCTCTATTAAACCTCTCTTCTATTCCTCGCAATAAATAATATTTGATCCACGGGCATAGATGCTTAAGTGTTTATTTTAAAGGTAAAGAGGAGTAGCAACTAGGGCTTGAAGTGCCAAAGTACAAGTAAAGATTTACACCTAAAATTTTCTAGTATGGATGACAAGGTAAAAGAGATTGAAATGAATGTTGATAGCTTTGATTTTGCTAATGAAAAAGCAAATAATGATGCCACTATGCTTGTGAACTATCTTGTTTCTAGGCTTCAACAACAAGCCCTGGGCAATCCATCCCTCCAAGTTGAAGTGCTACATCAATTGCACACCCATTGTATTCTCCAAACTCCCTCAAGAAGAGACAGTACCTAGGAAAGCTCCTGATGAGACTTCCAAAAGAGGACTCTCTCCGATAAGGAAAGAAGAGGAGGATCCATATGAAGGGCTCAAAACTTACTACTCGATGAGGCATCTCCCTCCCAAAGGAGAACCCAAGTTTCAACGGTATAGCCCCCATCAAAAGAATGAGAAAGAAGTGAGTCTCCTGCCACCTCGACGGAGATGGCTCCACAAAGATGGTGGGAGAAACACTGCCCAAAACCCCCTAAATGGAGAAGACCATCGCATAGTTTTCTACACCATAATTCAAACAGGGAAGAGAGAAAACAAGAGAAGAAAAAGGCGAGAAAGAGGTCACCCTCTTCTCCATCTTCTTCATCCTCTTCCTCTTTTGAAGAAAGTGATGGTGCACACAAGGAGGAACAAGGGAAGAAAAAGGAGAGAAAGAGGTCACCCTCTTCTCCATCCTCCTCATATTCTTCCTCTTCTGAAGAAAGTGATGGTGCAGCTCTTGAGCCACCCAAAAGAAGAGGCCATAGGAAATCCTATGCCACCTAGAAAAGGTTGCCCAAGCTCAAAAAGTTCAAAGAGGGAGGAAAGAACATCTCTTTCCTTACCTACGATGGCACCTTCGGTGCTACAGACAAAGTCTTGGCCTTTATCCAACAATTCGATGCAGCGTTTGGAGATGAAGGCTTCATGTATTCCTCTAATCTACGTCATGTAGCTATGGAGTTTCAAAAGTCCGCCAAGCAATGGTGGTCTAGCTTACGAGAAAATGGTGAAGCTCCACAAACATGGAGAACTTTAAGAGATTCCATCATGAAGCAGTTTTTGGCTACCAATGCCAGAGACAAAGTACTCACCAAATGGCAAATCTTGAAGCTCTCTCCCTACGTATTTATTCACAAATATGTAGACAAGTTTTGGGATTTACACCTCAAAGCCGCTGTCTTCAAAAATATGGATTTTGGAGAAAAAAACAACAATTTTTTGTGGGTTTAGCTGAGGATATGGCGGAGTATGTTAACTCCCAAAGGCCACGCACCATATCTGTGGTCATACACCATACCATGGTGGTTTTAAGAATCAACTTTCAACAAGGGGCTAAGAGAAATCTTAAGCCCATGGAAAACAAGGACCGTAACGAGCCTAAGGGGAAGGACAATGTGCCAAAGTCTCCCAAAGGCCACTCCAACAACAACAAAGCTAAGGAGAAGGGAGTTTATAAAGGAAAAAATAAAACTCTCTCCTGGAGAGCTAGAGTGGTATCAAAAAGATAACCATTGTTTCAAGTGCGGGGAGCAAGGGTATGCCTATCGTGCTTTCCCCCACAAGAATACATGTAATGAGCCTCCTAGAGCTACCTTGGTAGAAATTCAATAAGAGGATGCTCATCACAAAATATCTCCTCTATGTCATGCTTGGGGAAAGGTAAGAAAACATGATGATTTCATTCTCTTAGACCCTGGTTCTACTCACAATTTCATATCCACAGAGTTGGCCACCAAGCTAGACATCCAAGCCTATGAGATGGGAGATGTCCTACCTGTCGATGGTGATTTCAAGGGACAAGAAGCCTGAGTCACTCCCTTAATTGGAAAATTGAGGTTCCATGTCCAAAGCTATGTGGACAAGGAGGATTGATTCATCTCTCCTCTCAAGCCTGAGGATGTAATCCTAAGGAGCACCATGGTTTGATCGCATGGCTACCAATGTTAAATTCCCTAAAAGACAAATCTACTTTAGGTTCAGGGAAAATGATATGTACATAGATGCTAAGGAGTTGGATAGTAACATACTCATTGTACATAAGCAAGCTTTGAATAAGTCAATAAAGAGCTCTATTTTTGTGTACATGATTTTTGTTAAAGATTCTCAAACTGAATCTAATGTTTTAGCAAAAGAAGATATAACCAATCAAAAGGAATTAGAGTTATTCAAGTTCCTCAAGGGATTCTAGGATGTTTTTATTGACGACATGGCTTGTGAGCTACCTCCCAAATGAGGGGATGACGACCATGCAATTGAACTTCTTCCAGGAAGCTCACCACCTAATAAACCTCCTTATCGAGTTTCCCAAGCTCAAAAAGAGGAGATTATGTGGCAAGTGCATGAGTTGGTTGAGAAAGGCATGGTTAGGCCTATCTCATCTCCATTTTTTTCACCAATGTTATTAGTGCAAAAGAAAGATGGCACATATCGTATGGGTGTCCACTATAGAGCACTAAATAGGATCACTATCAAGAATAGTTTTCTTGTTCCATGGGTAGAAGACCTATTTGATAAGCTACAAGGTTCGAACTACTTCAGTAGGATTGACCCAAAATGTTGTCATCATCAAATAAGGACAGTTGATCAAGACATTGTAGACTGCATTTTGCACTACATTTGGTCTTTACGAGTACATTGTCATGCCTTTTGGCTTGGCCAATGCACCAGCCACATTTAATTGCTTGATGGATAAGCTATTCACGCCTCACCAAACCTTTACAGGAGTATTCTTTGATGATATAATCATCTACTCTAATTCATTAGACAAACACAAGCAACACCTGCAGGTAATATTTCAAGTTTTACGAGAGAATAAACTTTGTATTAATCGAAAGAAAAGTGAATGTCTTTTACAAGAGATTCAGTATTTAGGTCACATTATCTCTCAGATGGCATCCAAATGAATCCATCAAAGTTAGAGCCGGGTAATAAAATGATGGCCTAATCCAAGGAATTTTCATGAACTAAGAAGCTTTATAGGTATGTGTGCATACTATAGATGCTTCATAGAAAAGTTCTCACAAATTGCGGGACCATTACATGACCTAACAAAGAAAAACGTTAGGTATATATGGTCCACCAAGGAGAACAATGCTTTCAAAAAGATTAAAGAAAAGCTTATCTCTCAAAATTTGCTTACACTATCGGAGGTCCAATACAACTCCTGTGGTGATTGCCTTGAAGCTCTTTTGCTACAAGAAGGGCACGCCTTAGCCTATGAAAGTCGAAGGCTCAACCCTGATGAGAAAGCTCTAGGGATATATATGAGAAGGAGCTCTTAGCAGTTCTACATGCTCTAGACTTGTGGAAGCACTATTTATTGGGGACTCCTTTCATTCTGCAAACAGATCACCAAAGCTTTAACACTACTTTGGTACCAAAACAGGACACTTTAAGTGTCCTTTTTTAACAAATTTAAATTAAATGCTACTTGCATTGGACAATTTATTTAAGAAAACCCTCTTGATATGCTAAAATATGTTAGCTAGAGGGTCTTTTAAAAATATAACCTTGCATTTTAGAATGTATCATGATCAAGAACTATACTCATCAAGTTGACCCGCGTAAGACTGCGATTGATGATTTGAAGAAATCGCCTTTATAAGCTCAAGAAAAAATGATAAGACCTTGTATAAGATTTTAGGTGACTCTTCCACAATTTTGCTATAGATAATTGAAAGTTTCATGTACAAAAAAATTGACTTTGGAGTATATAAAATAATGAAAAGTTCCATGTGTTTGATAAGATCATTTTAAGAATATCGTTGTATATAAAGAAAAATATGTTTCTTATATATTTGTGAGTTTTAGAAAGTGATACATTGACTTTTCCTTTGAGCACTCAAGGTGGCAGGTAGAAGGGATTTTGTATGCAAAAATTATTGGATCATTTTAAATATTCAAAACTGCATAAGAGAAAACTTTCATATTTTCATTCTTGAGACATAAGCATGTAAAACTTCAAATAATATCAAACTTTTCATGTAGATCAACTAAATGTATCAAAGTACATGGTACATACACAATTGGGGTGCCTAAAACCTTGGTTTCAATGTTATCATGGAAAACTCAAGATTTTCAAGAGTTTTTACACGATAAAAAATTCAAGATAGAGTTCAAGCAATGAGATTTAATTGAGTTAGGGAGCCCAAAAAATATGTATTTTCTTGGTTTAAACATATAAAGTCATTTCTAGTTATCAAATTGCACTAAAATAGTACCAGTTTCATTAGGGGACCTTTGGAAGACCAAAATTATGCTCTTATTCAGCACGTGCTCAAGTATGAAAGTATGTCTATAGCTTGCATGTGACTTGAAAAATTATCTTTGAAGTGCATTCCATTATTTTGCAACACTAAGTGCTAACACTTTGCTTTTATAAACATAAAAAAGGCCATCTCTACAAAAAGATATAATGATTTCATGATTTTTTTGACAAAACAGCTTGAAATTTTACTAAAATTTATGTCTTAGAACTTACCATAATTCTCTCCATGTAGATTGTAGTTTGATATGAAGAAAAATCCAGTGTTTTCTTTCCCATAACCAATCTATGGTAGAAGCAAGGAGTAAAAAACGTCTTTCTAGCTTGACAATTAAATTGCCAAAACTTGGTAGAAAAACAGGACACTTGAGTGTCTCAAGACACTTAAGTGTCCAATTACAGAACTAGTGTTAAGGACTTCATGACGCAGATTAAGGTCTTTGACAAACAAATGAGGTGGGAAAATTTTCTTTCGCAATTTCATTTTCATATTCATCACTCTAAAAAGTCTTCCCACATCCCTAGGAAGGAGGGGGCAAGGCCTAATGGTAGGGGATGAGAGAAAACACACACACACACACTCCCAAGCTAACCCCAAAGGGAAGAATGAACACATGGTAGGCTCCTAGGCCAGTTGCCTCCAATTTCCCCTCAAATCCTATTCGATGGCCATAGAGGTGAACCAATGAGAATTAGGCTATAGTAAAATTTGTCTATTCAATTTAAAAATGCTTGATAAAAGAACCAATAGAAATTAAGCTCCCTAGAACACTATTGGATAATCTACCAAGGGATGCAATGAGCATCCAGCAGCCCAATGGCTTGCCTAATTCCCAGAAGACTAAAAGGTCCAATGAGAGTTTAAATGAATTATTTAATTACCTAAAGCTCTCACAAAAGGGGAAAGGGGGACACATGTCACAAGGCTATCAGTTATGCTTCTAATTTGTGATTTGCTAAGATTTACAAGAGCCAATGGGAGATCAGCATGAGTAATTAGCAAGAGAGGTCGACCAAGAAGAGAGAGAGGGTTGCATTGTTGTCTAACACAATGCTACACACACACATACACACACACAAAACTCATGTGTGCAAGAACAACTCCATCTCCTTCTACATGCATTGAGAAGTAGAGGCCTACACCAACAACTCTTGGCGATGAATTGCAAATCCGACCAAGAGCCAAGCTTCAATGGCATGCTCATCTCCTCTACCATGCTAATTACTAAGCTAATCTATGCTATTAGAGTGATTATGTGAGGAGAATACTTCTTTCTCGTAAGATACATCTTCTTCCTCTCAATCATCCTCACTCCCTACTAGCTCTCACCATTTTTGAAGGTGTGTGAAATCTTGGGACTGAGGCTAGGGACATTAGGAGTGTTTTTTCAAATATAATTTGGTACATGAAGCTTCCATCTTCATTGCACCAACAAGTTTTGTCAAGGAACACAAGAATTGTATTGTACAAAAGTCTCCTTTCATGGGAGAAGCTATAATAAAAAGCCTTTACGGAAGGGGACTGGCTCCATGTAAATCCGTTCCTCAACTGTTGTCAATTGTTCTATTTCTCTCTCTTTTCAAGTATTGCCAATGCCAAATTAGCTAGGTGTAAATTGTTATGTTGCTTTCTCAAATTAGATACTCTCTCTATGCTCATTAGGAAATTGTTCTTAATGAAATGCTCACTACGTTATCAATTTCAGCTACACACAAGTTACTAGTGCATTAAATGTTACAAAAATAATATACACAAAAATAGAGATTTTCATTGACTTATCAAAAGAAAGCGTATTTACGAGGCATATGGTGTTCCCCGACTCATTAGCATCTATGTACATGCTCTTTTCCTTGTAGGTGAAGTTGATTCTCCTTTCATGGAACTTCATATTGGCAGCCATGTGATTGAACCATGCTGCCCCAACAATAACATCCTCGTGTTTGATAGGGGAGACAAAGAAATCCTCTTTGTCCACATAGCTTTAGACATGAAGCCTCAATTTTCCAATTAAGGGAGTAACTAAGACATGTTGTCCCTTGATAGCTCCATCGTCTTTCAATGCATCTCCCATGTCGTGGGCTTGTATGCCTAGCTTGGTGGTCAACTCCATGGATATGAATTTGTGAGTTGAAGCAAGGTCAAACAAAATAAAGGCATCATGCTCTTGCATCTTTTCCCCAGCATAGGAAAGGAGCAATCCTTGGCAAATGAGCATCCTCTTTTGGAGCTTCAACCATAGAGGCTCTAGGCGGCTCATTGCACACATTTCTTTGGGGGAAAGCACGATAGGCATGTCCTTGCTCCCCGCACTTGAATCACTGGTTATCTTTGCGATAACGCTCTATCTCCTCAAGAGAAAGTTGATTCTTGCCTTTGTAGACTCCTTTCTCCTTAACTTTATTCTTGCTGATAGAGTTTCCTTGGGAAGAATTTTGAGCATTGTTCTTCCCCTTTACTTCATTTCAATCTTTGTTTTCCATGGGCTTTGCATTCCTTCTAGCCCCTTGTTGGAAATTGATGTGCGAAGTAGCCATAGTGTGGTGGATTCCTTCAATGATAGAACCAAGACGTTAGGAGTTGACGTACTCGGCCATCTCTTAGGTAATCCCGCACAAAATTGTTGCTTTTGCTCGATGAAGTCTATCTTTTAAAAGACACTAGCCTTGAAATGTAAATCCCAAAACTTGTCTACATATTTGTGGATAGACTCATGGGAGAGAAGCTTCAAACTCCACCATTCAGTAAGCTCTTTGTCCTTCTCATCGCTTGCGAGAAATTTCTTAATGATGGAAACTTGTAGAGTTTTCCATGTCTTTGGGGCTTTGCCATCACTACGGAAGGCTAGCCCATCATTGATGAGCAGATTTATGGAAGTGCATAGCTACATGGCGTAGCTTGGAGGACTCCATGAAGACCTTGTCTCCAAAGGATGCATCAAATTATTGGATGAAGGCCAATACTTTGTTGGTAGCACCAAAGGTGCCATCATAGGTGAGAAAAGAGATACTCTTTCCTCCCTCTTTGAACTTCTTGAGATTTTGGGACCTTTTCCATGCAAGGTAAGATTTGAGACTATTCTCTAAGAGAATAGCTATTGCTTTTTTCTAAAGAGGAGGAGGTGAATAAGAGGGAGAATAGGGTGACCTCTTTCTTACCCTTTTCTTCCTTTGTTCCCTCTCTTCCCTTTCGGAGTGATGAGGAGAAGGATTGTGGGTTGATTGTTTCCTCTTGAAAGGAGTTGGCGATCTTCTAGCCCAGTCTTTGTGGAGCCACATCTTTAGAGGAACTTAAGAATTCGTTCTTTCTCGTTCTTTGGGTTCCTCCTCTCTTATGGGAGAGAGTCATTTTTAGGGAGTCTCATCAAGAGGCCTCCTAAGCTCTCTCTCCTCTTGGAGAGGAAGGGAAATCCCACAAGCACGAAGTTCTTGAGTAACTTCGGCTTGCAAAGCAGGGTTGCCCACAGCTTGTTGCAACCTAGTAACAAGATAATTAACAGACATGGAGGCATCATCATTCGCACCATCATGTGCAAAATCAAAGTGGTCAATATTCATTCTACTCTCTTGGTTATTGTCAGCCATGCTAATTAAACTTAAGTATAAATTACTTTGTGCTTTGGTACCCTCAAAAACCTTAGTCTCTACTCTTCTTTACCTTTGAAAACTAGTTCTCGAGCAGCCACACCGGTGGTTTAGACATTGTTAATTGCAAAGACTAGTGGAGAGGGCTAACATTGCTTGGGTGATTACATCTCTTGTCGAGCTTGCTAGTAGCTTAATATTTGTTAAGCCAAAGGCAAGCCCCGAGAGAGTCCATTATTAAGACTATAGTTCCCAATGGTGTACCTCAAACTAAGTCCTTCTCAACCAAGATAATAAATCCCTATCCCACCTACCCTATTGCAATAAACATGCCCAGCCTTCCATGAAGAACTTAAGGACCTCTCTTCTTAAGCAAGAAAAGAGAAACCAATAGCTCTGATACCAATGTAATGAAAATGGCCTATGAACTTTGAGATCAATAGAAACATTTAGGAGAATTAAAGAGAGCATTTTTGTAAAACTACTTTGAGAACATAGAGGGTGAACTTAGTTAGAGGTAACAACATAACCATTATAATTTTCTTGTCATGATTAATACTTTTGGGGGGGGGAGAGAGAGAGAGAGAGAGAGAGAGAGAGAGAGAGAGAGAGAGAGAGAGAGAGAGATAATTAAAGAACTTGACAACAGTTGAGGACCGGATTTATGTGGAGCCCCCCTCCAATAGAATTTTGTATTATAGATTCTCCCATAAAGAGAGACTTGGTATAATACAATCTTTGTGTTCCTTGTGACCTTGGTGATGCTATGAAGATAGAAAGCTTCATGCATCATGAGAATACCATAAACTTTGTAGAAGCATTAACCATCCCTGGCCTCAGTCCCAAGGGCTCAAACAACTTCGAAGGTGGAGAGAGTTAGCGGGGAATGAGGGTAGGAAAGAGGAAGAAGAGTCATTCATAGGAGAAAGAAATAGGTCTGCACTTATCAGCACTCTTCTTGCTTAGCATAGTAATGAAGCTAGAGAAGATGACAAGCATAAGCATTGAAGCATGGCCCTTGGTTGGATTTGCATTCCATAGCCAAGAGTGTTGGTGTAGGCTCTCAACTCCTTAACAATCTTGGAAAAGGATATGGAGTTCTTCCACTTTCACCAAGTGAGAATGTATGGAAAATGAGTGTGTAAGAGGGTGTATACCCCCAAGCACACCCCTTGCTTGCCTTGGTCGACCCCTCCTTGTAGCTCAAGTTTGAAGCTCATTGGACCCCTCTAGGCCTAGCCAATCATATGCACAATCCATTTCAAGCAACATGGGTAGCCTTTGGACAAGTGTCCTCCTTACCCCTTTGAGAGAGAGCATGATTTTTTTTGAATTTAACTAGAAGCTCATTGGACCCCTCTTTAGCCCATCCAATAGGATTCAAGCACACCACGTGTCTAAGCATAGGGAGAGCCTGACATGTGTCCATGTGCCCCTTGAGAAAGGGGGTGCCCTTTGGGTGAGTGGGAGGTTAAGTCAAAGATTCCCCTAACTTTGGGTTTTTTTCCCTCCTTTGTAGGGTCTCTTTTTCACTCAAGCCCCTTACCCTCCATGAATGCGAAGCTTTTCAAGCAAAGTTACTCATCAAGCATTTCAAGCACCTCAAGCACCTTAGTCAGCAAGCACGACAAGCACCTCAAGCACCTTACTCATTAAGCATGACAAGCAACTCAAGAACCTTAGTCAGCAAGCATGACAAGCACCTCAAGGTTGGGTCGGATTCCCACCTCAAGCTCAGCCCTAGCTTGCCTAAGGTCCTAGGTCTAAGGACTTTTAACACTAACCTTTGGAGTTCTTTAATGAAGCTAACCTAAATTCTTTTAAGCTCCAGTAGATGCACGTTGCTCTTTGATATACTATCTCCTTTTGGACCCCGATTGAGATGTAACCATCTCTCCTCTTGGTCTCCTGCTGAGATATGTCTAGAAGCACTTATACACATTGCTCTTTGGTAGACAATCTCCTTCTCAATCCCTGTTGAGATGTAACCATCTCTCTCAGAGAACGCTGCTGAGATAAGTCTAGGAGCACTTATTACACATTTCTCTTTGGTAGACAATCTCCATTTGGACCCCTATTGAGATGTAACCATGTCTCCTTTTGGTCCCCTCCTGAGATAGGTTTAGAAGCACATGTCTCTATTTCTAACTCCGTTCCCGTTTATTCTCCCACATTAAATGATCGGTTTAATATGAGAAACTCATTTTATTTTGAATTCTAATGTTGTTCCAAAAGGTTTTGCTCTTGTATAGAGGTATTGGAAAGCTTGGAACAAGAAAAAATCTGAATGGGTTCTTCTAAGGAGATTGGTGTTTTCTCTGTACATCCACAATATATTGTCTTGATGTTGTTGAGATCTATGAATAGGCCTTGACTCATCCTCATTTTCTCTCTATACACAATAATAGTGTGGGAAAGTGTGTGGTTCATAGACTAGGTGCACTTTCTAAGCACTATGCTATAAATCTCAAAATTTGTTGATTGTTGCATAGCCCAACCGTTTGCTATAATAGCATAGCTGCATACTACAAAAGCACAGAATGTGAAGTATGTAAGCAAGAGAAATCAATCACAAATCATGTAGTGGGAAAAAGAAAACATGCACAAGTCAAGAACAAAACATGACCTAACAATTTGAATAGTGAGTATGACATTTAATCAAAAATCTACAACCAATGTAGCAGGCCACAAATGCATAGATGCATGAAGGGAGACTAAACTAAATCCCCACACTTAGGTTGTTGAAGTAAGGCACAAAGTAGGACTTTACAATTGTATACTAGCCACTTAGGTGCAACTTTCAAGCATCACATTATAAATGCTCTCAAACATAAGTGACTAATGTGCTGGAGTTTTTGCATACGATAGGGGCTACTTAAAAGCATAATAACGAGATTGGAGTAGCCTACTTAATCTCTAGGGGGTGTGTGAACTTTTGTGTGTGGACATCCTGCTATTTCAAGTTTAAACTTTGTTGGAGCTTCCCACACCGTCATCTTGTGGGACAAGTGGATAGGACACTATATATAGAGTAGTTCCTCTTGAATATTTGGCTCAAAGCTTGACATAGAGTAGTTCCTCGTGAGTATTGGGTGTAGAGCTTGCCAACCTAATTTTGGTAAATGGGAATGTGACATCCGGACTTCAATCCAACCTATAAGCCCATGAAATCCGCAAATTGACCTAAGTCACCAATGGCTTCCAAACCTTCGTTTGCTTTTTAGTCGTCCCCGACCCATGCAATTTAGTATCGTGCTAATTGGCCGACCCAATTGGCCACGTCGATCGTGAGTCGCCACCCCGTCATCCCTTGCAACCAAGGGGCTTTCCTCATAAATCTCAACTACCAAGGGCCAAGGCCACCAAGGGAGCCTTTTCCATTGGACGTTCACCATCGGGTGAAAGCATGTTAACGTGATATGCTTTTTGCTATTCCGGACAGTGCTAGTTAGCACAATCTTTACATATGCTAACTAGTACAATAACACGAGCTAGATCTCTAGGATCTATGACATATGATATATCAATAGAAATCTCCTCAAACAAGGAATCTAAATTTAAAAACTTCTACAAGTTTTGATGTTATTTGTGAAAGTTGTACCGTGTGCCCAGTTTTTTTTAGATATGCTAAGTGTGTCAGGTTAACATGCTTTTACCCATCATCGAGGGCTAAAACTATCAAAAACTTTTTATCTTGGAGTGGATTCCCACTATCTACAATGAAGCCAAGGAAGCTAAAGCACTTCTACAAAAGGCCACAGTTCATAGGGCTACTCTAAGGGATAGTTCTTATGGAAATATTTTTTTCCAAAACTCACCTCTACCACCTTGCTAACGAAGCCATTCTTGTATAACACTAGATTTGATATATAACCTTGTTCTTGTATTTTTTGACATATCACAGGGACTAGACACAATCACTAAATGTGGTAAGACCTTCCCTACAAGATGCACAAAGCCAGTCTTGTATAACACTAGATTTGATATATAACCTTGTTCTTGTATTTTTTGAGATATCACAAGGACTAGACACAACCATTAAATGTGGTAAGACCTTCCCTACAAGATGCACACATGATGAGCACACACACAAGCATCATAATCATTGTAAGTGACTTGTATGTGTGCTTTGCACCATTAGTCATGAAGGCCGCACCCTCGAAAAAATTGACAAATGACATCAATGAAGATGAAGGAATTCAAAATCAAACGGATACGAAGGCAACAACCCACAATGACAAAGAACAACGTCAAGATGACAACATCAACAATGTCAATGACAATATGAAGACGCTTTTGAAGAGGACACGCATGACGACCTTTTCACACATAAATGAATGAATGATTTTGTACTACCTAGGACCAATAGTGACCTATTAAGTCGCACTTGTGAACCATAGTGATGAATCCAAATGAGAACCACTATGATGTATCATGGGACATCGAACCATGGTGATGAATCTAATTGAATTGCCATGATGTATCAGGGAGATGAATCATTTAGCCTAGGAGTAAACCATGACATGCATACATGAACCGAAAACATATGAAATATTTATAAAAAAATCCCAATTTTGGCTTCAAGGGGCGATTGTAGGGGTAGCCCAACTTGTGGCTCTTCATATGGGAAGCTCTCTAGCCACCTAGGAAAGATGAGATGATGACATGGTCCAATGACAAGAGGATGCAACCTCTCTAGCCAATGGTTTTAAAGCACTGAGCCTACTTAAGAGGCTATTCTCTAGTGAATCAAGTGCGCGTTTGAGTTCTATCATTTGTGTCTATACTCTACCTTAATGCTCTTGCACTTGGCATAGCCTAACCCTAATATCCATCTCTCTAACCCTTACCCTAATATCATGGTTAATTCAGATAAGGCTCCTTCGTCCATAGCCTAACTCACATCATGGGTGCTTAGAGATAAGCACACACTTCTCAAAAACATAGTAGACTCCTTATTTCTTTAACCACCCCCTCTCATGTATAGAAGGGCACTTGTTAACACCAAGCTTCATCTTAAGGATATGTATATTTTTTAATCTAAGAGATTTGTTAAAGATATTTGCAAGTTGTCCATTGGAATAGCAATGAATACAATTCTTCTCTTCTTCAAGAGCCTTCTCCCTGGTGAAATGGTAATTGACCTCTATAGGCTTGGTTCTAGCATGCACAGTTATAAAATTTGTAAGAGAAATGATGGAGATCTTGTCACAAAAGATCTTTGTAGGGATCAAGATGTCAAACCTAAGGTATTCAAGCATTCATCTTAGCCATAGTTCCTCACATAGCACTAGCAGGTATCCACAATGTATCCACAACCTTTGAAGTGAGAAATAGATTTGTTGATACTTGATTATGTCTTCTCATGAGTTAATTAGTTTAGTGAGAGCTTATGCAAGAGTACTATTCGTGTGATAAATTGAGGTGTTGACTCTTTCACCCCAAAAGTTTTTTTGGAAGCTTTGCTTTATCACTATGGCTCTTACATGCTCAACAATTACCCTGTTCTTTCCTTCTGCCATCCCATTTGGTTCAACGTTGCCAACAAAATTGTTTTCACTCCTTTCACTTGCACTTTCCCCCTTAAGATGATGTAGAAATTTTGATGTAGTCTCAACATTCTTTCTCAATCATTGCTTTTGAGTTGCCTAAGGTAAGAAAATACATTAAATGTTTGCTTGAGAAAATAGACCCATACCTTTCTTAACATGTCATCCACAAATGTCATGAAGTAATGTGCTTGTTGAAGAAATGTCGCTTGATTTGGTCTTGAAAGTTCTAAATGTATGGGTGTGCTTGTATCTCATGCCTCCATCCTCCATGTAACCAATAAATAATACTTATGGCCTATTACATCTAACTTCTAAGAGAATGTTATAGCTACAAACTATAAAATGCCTTGACACATGAAAGAAGGTGACAAAAACTCGAGAAAATGACATGTTCTCTCTTGAAATATTAACTAGAAGACACTGCATATTCTTCGAAATAGGGGTTCAAATGCACTTTGCACAATTTAGCACTAGGAAGCAATTTGCGTATGTGGAGGTGAACAGTAGTTGAGAAACAAAGATATCGGAGAGACATTTGCTAAAAGAATACACAAGCTTGGGCTGAACTCTCTAAGGAGACATGCCCACTTTGAACTTGAGAGAAAAATAGGAAACTTGAATCTCTCAACTACAACAATATGCGCAATATGTTTGGTCAATTGCGGTGCCTTGGGGCACAAAATATTGAAGGTAGCCAACAATGCAAAGTTGTTACCTCCTAGTTTAACTTCGGTGTTGACTCGTGTTGGGAGGTTTAGGTCACTTGGATGACATGAGAAGCACCCTCTTCTTGTGCTAGTTAGGTGGAGGTGGAGGTAGATGGCAACAATGGAGAAAAACAGTCCCTCAGTATTATAACCCCTGTAGATTCAAGATGAAAGAGGCTCTGTCTCTGTAAATTTTTGTACTGGGGATACCCACCCCCTCCCTGTGGGTACTTTGTATCTCTTTCCACCTTTTTTTTAATACAATTCTACCTTCTTCAACAAAAAATTGGATCAAAGGAACCGTTGGCCATTGGGGCCAACATTGTCGTCCTTACGGATGAAATCTTTAGGGAGGGCGAGCAGGTCAGGGGGTGACTCATGAATTTGGCACTGCCTTCGAATGAAGTGGAAAAGCTGCAGCTCCATTCGAAACCAGTATCTGTCCTTGCTTGGACGGATAGAGGCCACGTCATCATAGCAAGCCTCATCCAAACGCCCCAGCAAATGCAACAGGTACCCTGCAAACAACCGCGCCCTCTCCACTCTCTCCCCGCCGGCCAGCAGCTGCCTTAGCTTTCCCTCCAGCTCCCTCTCCGTCCTCAGCACCGCCACTTCCTCCCCTTTCTCCAGACTGTAGTGATAGTATAGCACTAGCGTCCTCACATACACCAGTGACCCTGAGCTCTTCCCATCCACATGCTCTGCTAGCCTTTCCAGCAATGGCACCCCGCCGCTCGTCCTCGTCTCTGCAAGAACTCTCGGATCCCTCCTCGCTATGCCGCCAAAGCTATTCACGGCCGCCCATCCTACTTGCCCCGACCCCACCTTGTCTGCCATCCCCCTCAGCACCTTCTTCGCTAGCTTCACCTCCTTCAACCCCACCTTCTTGCTTGGATCTGCCCAAAACCCCGCCATGTTCACCGCAGCCTGCAACAGAGAACAAAAAACCATTGCAATTCGACATCACTACATCAACATTTCGAAAGTAGCCTTTTGGATCTACCTGTTGCACAAATGCATCATCGTCTTCCAAAACGATCAGCAAAAAATCCTGCCCTAGCCTGTGATTGTATAGGTACTCTATAAGCTTTCTGTGATTCTTTACCACTGCCTCTGGTTGTACAATTCTGACAAACTCACTCCCCAGCATTCTATATGCAAATTGAAAGAACCCAAAATCGTCTGCTTGAATGACTCCGAAACATATCCCCCTCTGCAAAAGCTCGTCATAGTACCTGAGAGTGCTTTGATCGTAGCGATCCCTGAGGCTGAAGAAAGATATAGAGGAGCAGAAGAGGGTGATTGAGGAAACAGTTGCATTGCAAATAATGAGGAGATAGAAGATGAGAAGGGAGCTATAGATGTTGTGATTGTCGTAGTCAAGATTCCGGAATCGTATGATGGGGCAAACAAAGCTAGGTAATATCAGGACAGTTTGCAAGAGGGAGGAGAGGATGCGAGCCACGAGTGCGCGTCTGTAATGGTCATCTTTGCCATGTATGATGTTCTGAGGATCTTGGCTGCTGCGGGCAAGGCCATGAGTGAGCAGAATTGTGAAGAAAGCGGCAGAGGCGAGGCGGATGGCCTCGAGTAGAAGCAATGAGGTGACCATGACATAGTCGACGAATTGGAGATCATCGACGAATGCGCCGAGGAGGACGACAGTGGCCCAGGTGAGGCTACAGAGGGCAAGGAAGGTGGAAAGGTTGTAGAATGAGCTGACGGTGCGGGCAGCCCAGCGTGCTCTGGATAGCTTTCTCTCATACATTTCAAGGGATGTAGGGGGTTTATTGGGGGTGTGGGTAGGGTTTGGGAGGACATTATGATTGCTATTTGGGTAGAGGCTGCTGGCAACAGTGTGCAGGTAAGCAGAAACGTTGGTACTGAAGCTTTGCACATGAGAGTATATACGGGTATCATGTGGGGGAGCACCATGGGCACTGGCAGAGCTGTGCAAGGAGGATGGAAGTGGGTGGCTGCGCTGCTGCCCTGGAGGGCGTCCGCGCTGGCAATTACGGGAGGGGCGGTACCGCCAATTGCAGCAGGTTGTGGAGGCTCCATCATCATCCACAGATGCTGCACCGTCAGCGACTACAGGTGGAGGAGGTATGGGAGGCTGGGGGATGCACGTAAGGTTGTAGCTGGTGATGGCAGAGTCAAGAAAGTCAGGAGGCTCCCTCATCACCTCACATGGGCGGGCAGACGTGGCAGAAGAGCTTCCATTATCACCTGCTTCCGTCCCTGACCCTGACATCTCGCCGAGGCTCGAGCTCCACTACCCTCGTTGGAGCCGCTCTGACCTGCCTCAGCGCTCAGTTTCGTACTCCAGTACTGGCCTCGACTACAACCTGCGCCCCGCATCCATCAATAGAGTCGTAAGGAATTGAAAAGGTCTCATGAGTCGTGAGAGGAAGAATGAACTACCTACACGTCTCGACTCTCAACTTTTTTCCTTTAAAGCTGCAGAAGCATACTCGTTTCACTCAACGAATCTTGGTTGGTTTTGAGATTTAGCCTAGGGCATGGTCACTCGAGGCTTAGACTTTGCCAACTATGCCGAGACAAAGCATTAGATGAATAACTAAGCCTCTTGCGTGGTCACGCGAGGCTTAGTTATTCATTCATCCTCCCAACTATGCTTTAAACTCATTTAATACTCCTTTTTGCATGTGACCAAGAATGAGGCTTAGTTGGCGTGACCATTGCCCTATCATTGGATTTATAACATAACTAGCAATCCAGACCACCCAGCAGCGGGGCCAATCGAGCAGTTAATTTGCAAAGGTTGCAACATCTATACTTATTCTATAATGGCAAAGTGGCTCCCTCGTCACTTATCACAAAACTCAGCCTCAAGTCCAGAATCCAAAAGAGAAAACACTACCTATGTGCCTCCACTTTGCCAATTTCGGCAGAGTTGGGAAAATGCCGCCTCTCTCTCGCTACTCTATCTCATGCATTGTCCAAAAACGACAAACACCTATAGAGGCCTTTACTACATCGACCAGGATTGTTGCGCTCACCCAAAACGCCGCTCTTGTAGTGTGCAAATGCGCCCTTTATTGCTATCTCCGGACTACCTCCATCATCAATGCCTTCTTCTCTTTTGAATTATCTTGCAAACACTATTCCCACCAATCACGAACTCACGACACCTCGCGAGCCTACTCCTCTTTACCAGTCTTTTTGTCAGAAGCCTTTTTCAACAGTAGTTTGCTACCACAACCGGACATTATAGTGTCCTTTTTAGATCATTTGTAGAAAATACCAAGGCAAAATCATAACGCATTTCTACCAGCTTACATAGTGTGTGATTTGCCCAATGTGTATATTTCATAAGAAAAACGCTACAAAGTTGTTTTGAAAATCACTATTTAACTTTAAAAAAGGTTCTTAAATACCATGTTTACAAAAGTGTATGTGGATTATAATATGTGGTGCATAAATCATATTTTAAAAAGAAGTTTGTTGGTTGTTGGCTCTGTTTTACATGAATATGTGGTGTTTGTAAGTGTATAGAGTGGCACATAAAGTATTGTGACAAACAAAATTCATTTGACCCAGGAACAAAATCATTCAATTTGAATGGATAGGACAAAAATAAGATTTATTAAATTACAACTTAAATCGGTGATTATCAAGATTATAGTTGATGATTTGTTATTGTTTTTGCTAACTTAGGAAAATATCACTATTAGTCGACCAACCGGAGAGATGGTCAAGTTTCGGGAGCGGCATACAAAATTTGAAACTTAGCACTGGTTGTTCGAGAACAACCACATCTCCTGCGAGTAATTCAACACAACAGTTGGATCACTACAAGCGGTAAGTTTAAACAAATAATTTTGTACCAATTGGTTTTGAGTTCTTGATATTTGTTTTATTTGATTTGGGTTTATGTAGAGTCAAGGTGATCAAACGTACGTGCCTTTGGACGACGATGAGGAGGAGGAGTATTAGATAGAAAAATCTTTGTCCAAACTTTTATAAAGTCCCAATGTGGCACAATGTATATACAACTATTTTTATTTTATTTGTAACTTTTTTAAATAGTTGATCTTCTGCACATTAAATTATCAAGGTAAAGTAAATTTAATTTTACTTTTTTATTTTTTATACTCTTTCAAAAAATAATTGATGTTTCATTGTTTTATGTAAGTCAAAAATAAAGGTGCTCATTTGGGCCACCCAATTTTGGGTGGCCCAAATAAGCATCTTATTTTTTTGAATAAGCGCTTAGCGGTAATCAATGGGGTAATATTGGTGGCAAGAAATGCGGTAATAGCTACGGGTATACTCCCTCTACTATTACCGCATTTATTGCTTGTAAACCACTACCACGTTTTTAGCCACGGTTATTGCCACTACAAGAGGTTATGTGTACTTATGACGGCTGTAGTGACAAAAATACAATGGATTTTTTAACCCCCCGGCGTCATTACAAGCATTGCTAAAGGTGTGGCAACGAGAACATTGTTATGAAATACAAACGTCTATAGCGACGCACATAACGACGCTTCATTTCCTTACTTAGTGGCGTATATAGCGATGTTGCAGGACCTTACATAAAGACGCCTATAGCGACATCCGAGAAAAAAATGTTTTGGGAGTTCATTGCCCTACTACCCATCAACCATATTGTACATTGTTTCCAAAATAAAAATGTAAAACTGACAAAAAGTATTATGACGAAAGTGAATTGACAAAAGTAATATTACAATGACAACATTATACACATAATAGGCAAAATCACTTGATTGTTAAGCTTTGACCAAAATGTGATAGTTACAACACAATTGTCATTATTGAAAAAATACATCACTCACCAATAGTTACAAAAATGACGTACACATGTTATCTCATTATACATGCTATCACAAAAGAAAACTAGTGCTATCTAGCTACAGCGAGATTGATGTCGTCTAATCAGCCGTCTCATCGCGTCCAAGTGACGTATCTGTCGGATTCTGTAGAAAGAAAACAATAATACTTTTTGTAAGTATAAACATATAATTACAAAACAATTTATTTTTTAGCTTATCACTAGAATACAACAAATGTAAAAGAGTAAGGTTAAATACTAACCATGCCGAGCGAGAACTGAGAATTTCCATAAGGGCGTTTAAGCCCTTTTTGCTCGCATACTCGCGATCGTACAATGTGGGGTCACGTCCTATCATCGATCACTGTTCAAAAGATACAAAGAATATGTTATGTTAGAATTTAGAAGTACACTTATCAATAACTATCAAACCTTAAGGGCAATGCAAAAACACTTACAAAATCGGTCTCAATTGTTGCCCACCCGCCCCTCCCCAAGTGGTACGAGCTCCCTCACGCTTTGGCTACCTCCTTTTGTTGCTTCCATTTGTCAGGATTCTCGCACGCTGCTTGCTTTGCATTCTTCCAATCTTCTTTGGCCAACCAATATGACCTGTTCCACCCATGCTTTATTTCTTTTTGCACTTCAAAATTCTTGTGCTTGCAGTATTCACGAATCGGCACCTTCATTAGGTCTTCATTGAAGCGCTCATCACGACTTGACACGAGAAACTCGTCATGCACCATGCTGATGACTCTGTCAACTCATTTGGCACTTCACCTCCAAGTGTTTAATATGTAATGTCGAAACACTTGAGAGCAAAGGCCGCGGATGCATGAGATCACCTTCTTGCCGTTGTCATCCATGATGATGCCGCCGCTGATGTCGATGAGTATGACAAGACCACTCGCTTGTGATGCGTAAACCTGGGTGTCTCGACGGGGGTCTCAAGTGGCATTTTGATGGGGGTATAGATGGCACGTGTCTCCACTGGAGTTTGGGTCCCAAAGCGAGGAGTGTCGACTTAGCTGACTCCCGGAGGAGTAGCAAGTGGTGTGTAGACAGGAACGGTCGATAGTCGCGCAAAACTTGGAGTAGATGGAGATCCCATGGTTGGTGTGGGGAGGGGCAAAGAAGGGGAAGGTAAGGAGCCTCGTCGACTATGAGGCAATGTTGAAGCATCAACGGCGGCATCTCCACAGCAACCGTCATTATCACCCTAGAGCGTCGGTGCCTAGAAGAGTGTGTAGATCATCTAGTCGATATCGAACTCTCAGAGCACATTGATCGCTCTAAAACAGAAGGAGACGCTAAAGGAGTGGAATGATGTGACGGTGCTCTAGAGCGATGACGCTCCAATATCACTTCCTCCACTCTCAATTGACAAGGAAGAAAGAAATTGATCATCATCCATACCTACATTAAATACACGAACATTAAAAATCTTAATGATGAATGGAAAAGAAAAAATCTGAACAACTTATAATATGATTAATCACAATGTAAATTTCTCAAGTATAGCATATAGAGAAGAATGGATAAAACTCCACGTGAATACAATATATATTATAAAAAGGGGTAAAATTGCTCAAATACAATATTTATGGCTTTAAGAGGTCTCTCTCTCATCCTCGCATAACTCAGCATAACTCCCTATGTCTATATAGAGCTCTTTGTTTAGCAGATGTCCTTTGTTTCATTTTGTAGGTCCTTCGCATGCATTCCATAGAGAGTAGCAGTGCCAGGCTCGTCTGGCACCACCTCAACGGCTTTTGAATCAGCATCCTCTCTTATCTCCTCCACTGATGCCATTGCGATTGGCACATGGTAGCCCTCATACATCCGTGCACTACGAGGGGCTACCTCTATGACATGCCACTAGTTTGGCACAGACTTTGTAGGATGAAATACCACTTGCAAGAGCCACATAACTTACATGAGTGCTTCCAGAACACTAGTCCTCTAAAATTGGATATTAAATATTTACAGACTTACTTGTTTACAATGCTCGGGTAATACGAAAGTGTCTTGAAGATCGTTCCATTTCTTGGTTGAATTCACCTCAAGAAAATCTGACTCTCCTCTATGCACAATAGCGTTGCGACCCTCTATGTTTATCTTGAACATTGCACGTCAAAAAATCCACCAAAATCCTCTATAATCGATCCTCAAAATCTCTTGTAGCATGCCGAAGTAAGTGAGTTTTGCCACCACAGGATCTGCACCAGAGGACCGTCATCGACTAGATTGTTTGAATTTTCCATGATTTATACTGCAACCAACAAAGATTATGAGTGGCCATCAAAACATCTAGAAAGCCACAAATTGTACATTGCAAACTTACCTTGGTTGAACCCCAAGAGTACTCCCACTCCTCCTCACTCACTTGTTCACTGCGCTTTTCAATTGGTTGTGCAACCATATTAAGCTCATAAATGTTGGTAGGCTCTCGAGACCCATCGAATAATGCATCGTTGGTCGTCTTCCCCATCTCCACTTGATTTGTGTCCTTTGTCGCCCTTGCTTTGCATCCTCATATTGTGAAATCCACTTTTGCATTACTGGTTTGTGAAGCATGCAAAATCGATTGATTTTAGCCTCTAGATCTTCTATCATTTTTTTCTCAACACCTAGATTGCACATGACAATCCGAGATATGCGCTCATTATCTATGGTTTTCCATAGCGTGTCTCGGGCTTTATAAGAGTCTGTCTAGCCACTCTCCAATGTAAACTAGGGACTCTGATACCAGCCAACCTTCTGCCATGCTACCCTCCAAACGTGCCTTCTGATGCACATATTCCTTGAGCATTTTCATGAAACGTTCTAAAAAGAACATCCATCTGGAATGCACTGTGCCATCTATTTCCACCTCAACTATGTGAACATGAAGATGCACCTAAATGGTTAGCATGGTACTAGGAAAGTGTTTCTCAAACATGCATACAACCTCCACACCGTTTAGTTTGGTCAATGATATGGAATCTAGATGGATCTCCTTTTATGAGATCCATTGCACCAACACAAGTTTGTAGATTGTGGTACGGATGTTAGGAGACAAAACATCCCTCAATGGCCACTGGTAAAATAAACTACAAAACACGTCTAGCAATGATATTAAAGTCCACACACGGATATGTTAAACAATTCCCACTTCAAACATAATTGACACATTTTATGCCAGTCGTGTGACTTCAAACCAGTAAGCGTTCCTTCTTTAGTGAAACATGTTCGGAGTGAGTGCATTACGCCAGTAGGCGTGCGCATGGATCGAATGATCTCTTTTACTTTGCGTTCTTGGCCTCCTGTCAAAATCCATGGTGCTTTAGGGAGTTTTATTGCGATCTAGACGTGCACGGAGATCAGAACCATCAGGTTATAATCTTGTCTTTATTGATCAATCCCTATATTTGTGGGGTACAAGAAATCTACACACCCATGTCTACATGACAATGCATGTAGTGGACAAAACCCCTTTGCCTCTTGTTCAGTTGTAGCAATTCACAGCTGCTCTAATTTCTACTCAACACCGCGAGTGCTCTCTCTCTCTCTCTCTCTCTCTCTCTCTCTCTCTCTCTCTCTCTCTCTCACACACACACACACACACACACACACACACACACACACACACACACACACACACACACACACACACACACAAGCCAACTCGATGCGTTGTGAAAGTTCCAAGTTATCCACTTTCCTCTTCCATCACTCAAGCTCAATAGATGGAGAACTCTTTCAGCAGCTAGTGTTTTTGCCTACCCTTTGAACATTAAAAATCTAATTAGCTTCAAACACCCTTAAGCTCTACAAAAAAGAGAGATGGTTGGGCCTCTTCTTCAGCTCTAAACCTTAAATTATGAGTTAAACCTTAAACCTAACCCTAAAATTAACCCCAAAGGTTTAATATTAAATCTAAACCTAAAATCTAACTTAAATGAAAAACCTAAAACTTAAACCTACGTCGACTCTCTCCCTCTCTCTTTATCTAGATATGTCATAGTACGTCTATTTACAAAAACAAACATTGACGAAGCTCTTCACCGACCAATGTACTATTTTCTTGGACAATTTGATCCACAAGGCATTTATCGGATTGGTCTCATGAATCATTTTGAGATTTTAAAGACGTTTAATATAATCTTTCATCTCTTATTTTCTCTATTTTTTCTATCTCTCTCTCTCTCTCTCTCTCTCTCTCTCAATGTGTATGTGTATGTGTTCTTTCTTTATGCATGTGTGTGTACATTATTTGTACATTCAATGTGTGTGTGTATGTGTTTTTTGTTTATGCATGTGTGTACTCTCTCTCTCTCTCTCTCTCTCTCACACACACACACACACACACAATGTGTGTGTGTGTGTTTGTGTGAGAGAGAGAGAGGGAGAGAGAGAAAGAGGGGAAGGGAAATGATTAGTAATGTAAAAATGTCAAGTATTTCAAAATGGTACACTCGTTTTGCCTAGAAAGTCCAATGCGGGCGATGTTGGCAAAAAATAACAAGTTTCGTACGCGGACATAAAAGACGTGTCCAAAGTGCTTACTAGGTGGGAAAATGAGGTTCAACATGTAATTTGAGCCCAATTGGATTTTTCCACAATTATAGGGATTTTTCTTAGCTTGTTTGTGCTTTTTACGGACAAAAAGGGACATTTTTGGGCTAAAAATGGTCATAAAATGGTCAAAAATATCCTAAACATAGCTCAAAATATCTCAAAATGCCACATCGCGATAGTGCCATCATTTTATAAGTAGAGTGAAGAATGAGCTCATTTGGGCATACAAGCAAGGAGATACAACCATTCCTTTAGAGGGTGCTAGTGTAGTCCCGTGCTGCTTCCATACATGGTTGAGGTGTGAGGCCTCCAATTCGGGTTTCCCCTCCTTAAATACTTACTTGGGATTATCCAATGAAGTATTGAAGCTTCCATGAAATGGTCACAACAAAGAATCAAAGCGTAAATTTAAAGTTTTTAACAGGTCGAATGAGCATTGTATCTGTGCAATTGGGGGCGAGGCTACACCTAATCTCACACACACAAGAGTTTTGAGTTAATTTTGGTTCCTTTTCAAAGTGGAACTTTCATGGCTGAAATTTTGTTATTTTTTAGTGCGTTTTTAGCTACAAATCGTCTACACCTTGCATGATTTCACTATGAATCCTCACAGTCAGAGGCCTGACGCTTTCCTAGTCAAACTGCGCACTTCTTGACACATTTTTGGTGAACCCAATGGGAAGTAGGCTAGGGTGACTATTCAAAATATTCATTAAGAGTCTCAAATCAAAGCTTTAAAGCTATGGAGCAACAAGAGCAACAGGGGGTTCGGTTTGATCCAGTCACAATGCAAATGTTTCAAGCTTTTGTAGTGTTTATGCAGGAGCAGCAAGCTGAGGGAAGGAGGAAGCTTTCCTCAACCAAAGTGCTTCAATCTGTGGTGAAGAAAATGGACCAATTAAAAGGTAAATATGTAACAAAGTATCTTTGTGGGTATGTAAAGGAGATGGAGCTACATCGAGTGCCCGAAGCAGAGATGGTGCAAAGATTTGAATTAGCTGTGGTTCTCGAGATCAGAGAGCATGTAAGGGGAATTAGAAATGAGCATGGGGCAAGTTGGGTAGCATTCAAGTTAGCCTTGAAGGAAGAGTATTTCATGGAGGACTTCAAAAGGGTAACAAAGAGGACTTTTTTAGAGTGGGTAGTTTGGCAAAAAAAAAGGGCTTTCGCCTATAGAACTACTAAGGAAATTTGAACACCGATACGATCAATTGTCAAGCATTGAAAAGGCTACCCTCAACTCAGAGAAGATAGAGCTCTTTTTGCAGGCTACAGGTAAAGATATTCAAGAGAATTTAGAGCTACTACTCGACGATAAGGATGCAAAACAAGGTTTGAAGACCAATTGGAATGAGGTCGAAGACGCCATTTCACTGGTAGCTAAGCGACAATGACAAAGAGACAAGATGATAGTCAAACCTACTCAAGCCCCAAGTGTTCCTAGGAGTCCCATAAAGCTTGTGATTGTGAAAAATCCATCCTAGATGATATTGTTAAAGGAATGCAAGAGCTCAAGTTAAAGATTCAAGGCTAGAAGAAAAGGGGCAACCATCGCATCAATCTATAGGGCAATGACCTCAAACTAGAGAAGGCTTTGTCAACTGATGCATATTGCGTGATAGTATTGACCATGCAAGGAGGGATTGTGAAAGTTTTAAAGACGATTTGACAAAATCTCTTGTTTTCTTTAAAGATGGTAAGATTCACTTAAGTGAAACAGGTAAGCTCTTGGGGACAAACTTTGGGAAAGGCAAGATGAAGAAACTAGTTGAGGACATGGTTACTAGCCATGCCATTTCAATGGTTGAGGTAGACGCCTATGGGTTGAAGGTGGATCCTATTAAGAAAAAACGATTAGTCAAGGTTGGAGAAGAGGAATCTAATGGTATTGGAGAGCTATGGCCATGCATTATAGAGTCTGCTTTGGAGGGTGAAATGACTATAGAGGTTTTACATGAATCTCGAGATTGCATTCTACTTGAAACAGGTTGGAATGACCATGTGGACTCTTTGTCAGTGAGTGTATACATTGCCAAATGTCAAGAAAATGAGGCCCTTGTTGAAGAGAAGTGCAAGCGCAAGAATGGGGATGAAGGGCCTTCAAAGCGAGCCACAAGGAGTGGAGGTAGAAATGACACAGTGCCTCCTAGATCACCTTCCCCGCAACAGATACCTGTCCTCGAAGTGCCTATGCAAGAAGCCTCTAAAGAGAAGAATAGGGATGCAACAAAATCCAAAGCAAAGGGTCCGGCTTACAAACTCCAATCCATTATAGAGGCAACAATGGATCTCAAAAAGGTTTGGAAGAGAGGATTCTAAACAATAAGGTGGAATTTACCTTGGGTGAGGTCCTTGGTATAGTAAAGAAATAATTTCACGAAGAAATAATTGATATCATAAAGAGGAAGCGATAGTCTCTTACTAAATCTACCCATGTATAGGGTGAAGGAGAGACTTTAAATGCACAAGGACTACAGGTCTATGGTGAACAAGGTGATGAAACTATTGTTGGATGCTACAAATCTAGGGGACAAGTAAAACATGTTCGCTTCTTGGATGATGAAGACAAAGTTGAGACCACTCACAAGAGTTACTACTTGAAGAGTCATTGGGCAAGAGCAACTACTGAGACCCTCGTAAAAGTGGGAGACTTAGAAGAGCCATACATTGTGTTGATAGATCATGGGTCAAAAATTAACCTCATGTCAAAGAATCTTTATCCAAAAGGAGAATGGCCAATTGATATAAATCATGGATGGATTATTCGTGCAGCAAACAACTTGTCAGGGAGCTATACAGAGCTTGTCCAAATGTAAAGGCGACTATAGAGGATGTGAAAGATGACCCAAATTTCTTTGTGCCAGAGATGTCTACATACCCTCTTATCCTTGGGCAGCCATACATCACTGCTACTTGCATGGAAACCAAGGTGATGGATGATGGGTCAGCTTACGCTAGGATAAGGAGCAGGGATAGGAAGCGTGCACTACAATTCCTTACTGTTTGTGTGGATCATGAAAGGAACCGTGAAAGTCTTAGAAATCAACCCTTGCCAAAGGCAAACAAAGAATTCAAGGCCTACAGGGATATGAGGGGTTTTGGCCATGTACCATTGTAGAGCAAGATTGCAGTGGTACAAGAATAGAAAAGTTCTCGCATGATGTATATGCAAAGGAAACATTTTCTACAAGTTTTGTAGGATTAACACACTATGGATCTATTGCTTTTAGAAAGTGTGAGGATTTAAAGCGGGGTGAATGACAACATGTAAATAGTATAAAAAGAGGTTTTAAGATGTATGGTTTGCTAGAAGATGGTGAATGTATTGTAGGTGTGTTTGATGAGTGTTCATTTGTGGATACTATGCAAGACTTGGTATATTTAGTGGATTACAATTTGCATATGGGAAGTGAGGTCGTGAAAGTATGCTCAATATAAATGTACAAAGTCATTGCAGATTTGAAAAATACTCAAGGGGTTGATGTATGAGTGGACACCAAGTATAAGTCTGTGGCAAAGAAAGTGAGACCAATGGCATTACCTCTACCAAAAGACTGTACAGATAAGATGGATCAAGCTGCTTTGCAACCTAGTGTTCGTGAGCCAAGCAAGATTGGACATGATACTTTGAAGGAGTTAAAGATTGGTTGCAAGGACAGTTTGACAGATGTTGAAAGAGTATGCTTTGAAGAAATTCTTTACAAACACGGAAAGGCTTTTGTATTCGAGCCACATGAGATAGGGTGTGTTGATCCATTCATTGTTTCTCCTATGGTGATCTTCACTATCCCTCATGTACCTTGGGACTTGAGGCCCATTCCGGTTCCAAAGGCCCATTTGCCAAAACTCATTGAGTTGCTTAATGAAAAGATCAAGATGGGTATTTTGGAGCCTTCTTGTGCTCCATATTCAAACAGGTGGTTCACACTTCCAAAGAAAAATGGTTATTTACGATTTATCCAGGATATGCATCCTGTTAACAAGGTTACAATTATAAATGTGGGTATAGG
Organism: Adiantum capillus-veneris; assembly: GCF_014529385.1. Classification (NCBI taxonomy): domain Eukaryota; kingdom Viridiplantae; phylum Streptophyta; class Polypodiopsida; order Polypodiales; family Pteridaceae; genus Adiantum; species Adiantum capillus-veneris. Next base: position 49,833,139 of record NC_140940.1, on the reverse strand, counting down.
GACAGTTGTAGATGAATTTGTAGAGGCATTCCCAGGAAGGGCAATATATTCTATGGGGGATTTGTACTCAGGGTATGATCAATTCCAACTAGAAATGGAAAGCAGGGTTAGGACATCTTTGGGTCTAGTAAGGATGTGCACCTTACCTCAAGGAGCAACTAAATTAGCTATACATATGATGAATGGTATGAACAAAGTCCTACGTGACTTCATACCACAAACTACGTCAATGCCTTTCCTTGATGATGTGCCAATCAAAGAATGTGATGTAAGCGATATAGATGTGGCTCTAGACTCGTGGGGGTGCTGCAAGCATGTGGGAACAAACCATATTAATGATTGCGATGAGATCTTGTCAAGATTGGAAGAAGTGAACCTTACCTTGTCTAGCCAAAAGTCAGTGTTTGGTGTGAACGAAGTTCTTATTGTAGGACATATGTGCGGGCCATTATATGGTAGAAGGCCTTGTCTTGCAAAGATTGATGTACTTTAAAGAATGAAAGAGACATGTATTATTGTAACTGAGATTCGAAGGTTCTTGGGTGAATGTGTGTTTTATGTGATCTGGATTCCGCATTATGCCCATGTAGCGGAGCCTTTGTATCAACTTTTGAGATAGAACCAAAAGTTTCACTGAAAAGAAATGCATACCCATGTCATGAGAAAGTTAAAGAAGTTGCTACTTATGTCTCCAACTTTGAGGAAAGCAAACTATGAATGTGGAAGATATGTAATAGTGACAATGGATACTAGCCCCACAGGAATTGGATGGGCAATTGACAAGACGATGATGATGGGAACCAATATGTGGTGAGATTTGGAGCAAAAGTCCTAAGTTCTCATCAATGCAACTATCCACAGGTAAAAAGAGAGTTATGGGGAGTAGTCACAGTACTAAAATGCGACAAAGAGTATTTGATAAGAGCAAATGTAATAGTGGAGACTGATTGTCTACCCCTTCTTGGAATGATCACAAGCTGCTCAACTCTCGAGATTGCTATGTTGAGATGGATTGCCTGCATAAAGTCCTTAAATTTGGAATTTAAGCATATTGCAGGGAAAGATAATCCAATTGTAGATATTCTTTCAAGATCAAGGTATGAAAATGAAGAAGACATGGTTGTCAAGGGTGATGATGTAGTCACAAGGTTCTATAGTATCTCTCATGCCAAGGGTGATCATGTTTTCCTGTCAAATGCACTTGAGTCATTTACAGAGGACCTGTATTATCAAGGTGACTGGTTGCTCATTGGACATTATCTGAGCACTTTGACAAGGCAAAAAGGGTGGACTAACCAAGAGTTCAAAAGAATACGGAGAAAGTCCTATGGATACTTTTTGAAAGGTGGGTACTTATGGCACTACAAGAGGCTATTCATATTAGCGACACTCACACAGCGACACTCAAAAAAAAATTTCCCGGCGTCGCTATGAGCGTTGCAAATTTCTTTGTAAATTTGCGACACTCATAGCGATGCCGACTGGGCTAAAAAAATAACAGAGAGCGCCCAAAAGCTCAGATCTCAAATCTGAGTTTTTCGGCGCCCTCAAGCAAGGAGCAGGTAACGCTCTCCCTCTCTCTCTCTCTCTCTCTCTCTCTCTCTCTCTCTCTCTCTCTCTCTCTCTTTCTTCTCCACACACACACACGCACACACACACACGAGGAGAGGAAGGAGAGCCAGATATGCTCCTTCCCTCTCCTCACTCTCATGTTCCCTTCCCCTCTTTCTCTCTCCCTCTCTCTCTCTCTCTCACACACACACATACACACACACACATAGTGTTTTTGAGAGAGAGAGAGAGAGAGAGAGAGAGAGAGAGAGAGAGAGAGAGAGTACAAACATAAACAAAAACGCACACACACATACATAAACAAAGAATGCACACACACATTGAGAGAGGAAAAGAGAGAGAGAGCATGCATAAACAAAAAACGCACACATTGAGAGAGGAAAAGAGAGAGAGAACATGCATAAACAAAAAACGCACACATTGAGAGAGGAAAAGAGAGAGAAAACATGCATAAACAAAAAAACGCACACACATTGAGAGAGAAAGAGAGAGAAACTAATTTAACGTCGTAGGAAACTAATTAAAATTAAAAGACCTAAAGATCTAGCCGACGAGGAGTTGAACTCAAGACCTATTATTCAAGAGGGAAATGGCATAACCAATCTATCATACTTGGCATGGGTGATAGAAAGGTTATACCATTTATCTCTTTTTATTGGCACACACATCCACACACGCGCACACACACAAGAAGAAGAGAGTTATAACGTCGTAGGAAACTATCCTAAAAGACGTTAAAGATTAGGTTAGATGTAGACTTACGTTAAATTAGATTTAGGTTTATTTAAGTTAAATTAGATTAGATTTAGGTTTATTTTTAATTAGATTTACGTTTATTTACGCTAGATTTAGATTTACGTTATATTAGATTAGATTTAGGTCTCCATAGACTGCGATGCCTGCATGAAGCGGGTGAAGAAAGCCCTCAATGGAATATAGGGTATTGCTGCCTTCACTCATGGTGGGCTCCGTCGATCCAAAAGTACTGGTGAAATGTCTTCAGACGATAGGGAAGAAGGTGGATCTTCAGGGCGGCAAGAGTCACTACATCCCCGACACAATGACCATCTAGACAACCTCTAGTCATTCAACAACAACTTCAAAGTTAGTAACAAGAGCAAGAACGGTCTAAAGGGCCAATTGCTGTCGTCAAATGTGGATGGAGATGAGGCAACGTCACCGCCGGAAGTTAACTCTCACATCTTTAGTGATGAGAATGCCAACTCTTGCCGAGTTATGTGAAAAATTATGTGTTAAATCAGTTTTAAGGTTCTTATAATCCCTGTTAGTTTAGTTCTTTGTTTTTAATATAACATAATTTACGTTAGATTTAGATTTATGTTATATTAGATTAGACTTATGTTTATTTAGGTTTATTTAGGTTTACCCACACACACACACACACACACACACACACACACACACACACACACAAGAAGAAGAGAGTTTTAACGTCGTAGGAAACTATCCCAAAAGACGTTAAAGATTAGGTTTAGGGTAGACTTACGTTAAATTAGATTTAGGTTTATTTTTAGTTAGATTTAAGTTTATTTAGATTTATGCTTATTTACGTTAGATCGAGTCCACGCAAGAATTACTTACGGTTTAGGGTTTAGAGTTAGACGAACAGTGAAAAGATCTACTGTGAAAAGATGTTAAGATGCTGTGAAGTGCTACAGCTAGAGAAGAGGCAAAGGGGTTTTGTCCACTACATGCAGTATCATGTAGACGTGGGTCTGTAGATTTCTTGTACCCACAAATATAGGTATTGACCAATAAAGACGAGATTATAACCCGGTGGTTCTGATCTCCGTGCACCTCTAGACCGAGGTGTGCGGGGATTGGACATGACTAGAGAATGTGAGGTAAAGAGAGAGAGAGAGAGAGAGAGAGAGAGAGAGAGAGAGAGAGAGAGAGAGAGAGAGAGATAAGACGAAGAATGCCAATAGAATATTAAATTTGTTGTCCAGGTTATAAGATTTTTATCCTCATTATGAGTAGTGACGAGGATGTGGGACCGTCCAACCGAAACACCTATCTCTCAACGAGGGTCTTATGTCCTTGTAATCAATGCAAGCATGCTGTGCGACGGACAAGACGTGTTTCTTTGCAGCACGTTCGCGAATTTGGTGAGTTCGATCCATCTATTATAGATCGAGTTGTTGCCAATTATAACTCATCGGACTCTGACGCTAGCCAACAAGAAGCAATCTTGCAACCCAATAGACGTGTTCGCAGGCGCTTTGGTCAAGCAGCATATGTGAGGCCACAAGATGTAGCCTCTGACAGCTTGGGGGATGATCATGCAGAGCACATTCCCAACGAGGCAATGTTTGAGCCCGAGATTGATGAAATGATCGAGACGATCATGGATTCAGAAAGGCTTATCTATGATGATATGAAAAGTGAAGCCGATACGCCATTGTATAATGGAGCACGTATGTCTAGATTGAAAGCACTCCTGGTTCTTCTCAACATGCAGGCAAAGTTTGGATGGAGTGACACTAGCATCACAGCGCTTTTCAGGTGATCTATTACAATTAGTTTACTTTAATAAAACTCTAAATGTATAATGATCTGATAGATTTTTACACGACTGTATCGTATTTTTATGTTGTGTAGATTGCTTAAAGAGCACATACTACCAGCTGACAATGTGATGCCAGATTCTCGAGATGAAGCAAGAAAGATTTTGCGAAACTTGGGGATGGATTACAATTCTATCCACGCTTGTCCTAATGACTGCATTCTTTTCAGAGGGGAATACATAGACATGGAGAAGTGTCCGAAATGTGATTCCGAAAGATATCGAGTAGATCTCCACGGGACAAAAATTCCACAAAAGTTTTTGCGACATTTTCCTCTACTTCCTCGCATCAAGCATTTCTTCGAATGTAAGTCCATGGCCGCCCTAGCATCATGGCATGAGGAGAATAAATCTTCGGATGGTGTGCTACGAATTCCTGCAGATTGCGCAGCCTCGAAACATATAGATGGAACATGGTCGAATTTTGCCAAGGAAGCTCGAAATTTGCGCTTAGGCCTGGCTATGGATGGCGTAAATCCATTTGGTCAAAGATCAACATCTTACAGTGTATGGCCCGTTGTCATCGTCAACTACAACATTCCCCCGTGGTTGACTACGAAGAAGGGGCACCTATGGCTAAGCTTGATTGTGCCAGGGCAATATAAAGTGGGGAATATGGATGTGTATCTTCGTCCACTATTGGAAGAGCTACAACAATTGTGGATTGGCATAGAGGTGGTGGATATGAGCCGACATACAAGAAGACGGAATGCTTTGATCAGAGGCATTCTAATGTGGACCATGCATGGCTAACAGAATGCTCAGGTGATCTATTGACACTCCTCACTCAGACACTGTAAATCTTGTTTTTTCCCATAGTTGATCTATTATCATGTGTATACATGCAGGGCTTCAAACAAGCGGATACAGAGCATGTGTCACATGTGGACCTAGACTGAATGCACGTAGGGCGCCCTCACTGAAGAAGCAAATCTACGAAGGTCATCAAGCGTATCTTCCAGAGAATCATGTGTTACGCGACGGCTTTTTGGGAAGAGAGCCACCAAGGATGTCTGCACAAGCATGGTTAGAGCAGAAGGAGATGTGCGATGACGGATTGCCTCCAGGGATGAAGAGACTATCTCTATGGTACGAGTTACCATACTGGCCCCGACTCATGATCAATCACTTGCTCGATCCAATGCACATATTCAAGAATGTGGGTAATCTACTATGGGACCATCTGACCAGTAAGAAAGATACTTTGGGAGCCAGAGTTGACCTTAGAAATGTGGATTGTATGGAGCAATATTGGCCGCAAACAGCGTCTGATGGATCGATAAAACTCCCTAAAGCACCATGGATTTTCATAGGAGCCCAAGAACGCAAAGTAAAAGAGACCATTCGATCTTTGCGGACCCCCACTGGCGTAATGCACTCGCTCCGAACGTGTTTTACTAAAGAAGGAAAGCTTACCGGTTTGAAGTCACACGATTGGTATAAAATGTGTCAAGTACGTTCATAGTGGACTTTAATATCATTGCATAAAATGTGGACTTTAATATCATTGCTGCACATACTTTACAGTTTATTTTACCGGTTGCCATTGAGGGATGTTTGTCTCTCGACATCCGTAACACAATCTACAAACTTGCAAAGCTGGTGCAATGGATCTCACAAAAGGAGATCAACGTAGACTCCATACCATTCACCAAACTAAATGCTGCGGAGCTTGTGTGCATGTTTGAGAAACATTTTCCTACTACCATGCTAACCATTCAAGTGCATCTTCTTGTTCACATAGTTGATGAGGTGGAAATAGATGGCACAGTTCATTCCAGATGGATGTTCTTCTTAGAACGTTTCATGAAAACGCTTAAGGGATATGTGCATCAAAAGGCACGTCCGGAGAGTAGCATGGCAGAAGGTTGGTTGGTATCAGAGTCCGTAGTGTACATTGGAGAGTGGCTAGACGGATTTGATAAAGCCCGAGACACGCTATGGCGAACCATAGATGATGAGCGCATATCTGGGATTGTCATGTGCAATCTCGGTGTTGAGAAGAAGATGACGGAAGATCTAGAGGCTAAAATCAACCGATTTTGCATGCTTCACAATCCAGTGATGCAAAAGTGGATTTCACAATATGAGGATGCAAAGCAAGAGCGACAAAGGGCCTGAATCGAGTGGAGACAGGGAAGATGACCACCGATGCACTATCCGACGGTTTTGGAGAGCCTACCAACCTTCATGAGCTTAAGATGGTTGCACAACCAATTGAAAAGCGCACAACAATGCGGTGACGAAGTGACTGAGGAAGAGTGGGAGTACTCTCAGGGTTGCGCGACCAAGGTAAGTTTGCAATGTACGACTAGCTAGTGACTTTATTTCTAAATGTTTGAACGGCCACTCATAATCTTTGTTCGTTGTAGTATAAGTCATACACAGCAGCATGGTGTAAAGGTCGACATTTTAGGGTGGAACGAATCGACAAAAAGCGTTTTACTCAAGATCGTGGAATCATGGCAAAATTTGAACAGTCTAGTCGACGACGTTCCTCTGATGCAGATCCTGTGGTGGCGGAACTCACTTACTTTGGCACGCTGCAAGAGATTTTGAGGATCGATTACAGAGGATTTTTTGTCGACTTGTTCGACGTGCAATGGTTCAAGATAATCATGGAGGGTCGCAACGCTACTGTGCGTAGAGGAGAGTCTGGTTTTCTTGAGGTGGATTCTACTAAGAAATGGACTGACCTAAGAGACACTTTCGTACTACCCGAGCATTGTGAACAAGTAAGTATGTAAATAGTTAACATCCCCCTTTTACAAGTTATGTGCTTGAAAGCTCTCATGTAAGTTATGTGGCTCTGGCAGGTAATATTTCATCCTACAAAGTCTACATCAAACTGGTGGTACGTCATAGAGGTAGCCCCTCGTAGTGCAAGGACGTATGAAGGCTACCATGTGCCAATCACAACGGCATCAATGGAGGATATCAGAGAAGATGCTCAATCAGAAGCCGCTGCGGTGGTGCCAGACGAGCATCAAGATGCTACTACTCTATATGGGGTGCATGCAGAGGAGCTACAAAATGAAACAGAGGATATGTGTTTAAATGGAGAGCTCTATATAGATATAGGAAGCTATGCTGAGTTATGTGAGGATGAGAGAGAGATCTCTTAAAGCCACAAATATTATATTTGAACAATTTTGCTCCGTGTTGTAAAAGCTCTGGCTCTCTAAGTACCTTCCATGGTGCATAACGCTCTTTTCTACTCGCGCTCACATCTTTTGATTGAAAATTCTGAGTTTTCGACTTGCCTCTTCTATCACTCAATTCATTGCGTCATTGTATTTATATGCGTCATTACGTCATTGTATTTAATGGTCTTTGCGTCATTGTCTACTCTATTCATTCAATATTAAGTTTAAATATTCGTGTGTTTACTGCAGGTATGGATGATGAGGAGTTTATGTCTTCTTTGTCACCGCAGCAGAGACAGTGGTACGTGGAGCGTCATCGCTCTGGCGCATCATCGCGCGTTCCTACTCCATCCGCATCTCCCTCTATTTCGGAGCATTCGGCGCGCTCCGAAGCTTCGGCGTCGACGAGACGAGCTTCACACTCGTCTAGACACCGGCGCTCTAGTGGTGGCGGTGGCGGTTGTTGTGGGGATTCCGCCACCGATGCCTCCACACCGCCTCGTGTTCGACGAGGCTCTTTACCCTCCCCGTCTTTGCCCGCCCCCACACCAGCCACAGCATCACCATCTACGCCAGGTTTTGCACGACTGACTGTTCCTAGCAGCTACACACCTCTACCTACTCCGCCAGGGGCCACCCCACTCGACACTCCTCGCTTCGGGGCCCAGACGCCGGTGGAGACACCTGACGTCCGTACCCCCATCGACACGCCGCTAGAGACCCCTGCCGGGACACCCAGGTTCACGCGTCACCGGCCAGAGGGCTTGCCTTACTCCGTCGACTTCAGCGGCGGCATCATCATGGATGATGACGGCAAGAAGGTGATCTTGCACATGCGTGGTCTTTGCTCTCAGCTGTTTAGACACTACATACTACACAAATGGAGTGAAGTACCAAGTGATTTAAAAAACAGAGTCATCAGCATACTTCATGATGAGTTTCCCGTTCCAACACGGGATCAACGCTTCAATGAAGACCTGATGAAGATTCAAATGCGCGAATACTGCAAACACAAGCGTTCCGAAGTGCAAAAAGCAATCAAGCATGGGTGGAACAGGCCAGATTGGCTGGCCAAAGAAGATTGGAAGAATGCGAAGAAAGCAGCGCGCGAGAATCCCGACAAGTGGAAGCAACAAAAGGATGCAGCCAGAGCGCGAGTAGAGGCAGGGAGCTTGCACCACTTGGGGAGCGGTGGATGGGCATCATTTGAGGCCGATTTTGTAAGTGTTTTCGCATTGCTCTTTATGTTTGCTAGTTTAGGGTTTATGAGTTTTTTAATTCTAACATAATGAATTCTTTGTATGTTTTGACAGTGGTCGATGACAGGACGTGATCCCACACCGTACGAGCGCAAGTACGCAGGCAGGAAGGGCTTAAACGCCCTGATGGACATTCTCAGTTCTCGCGGCGGCATGGTTAGTATTAGGGTTTACTCTTTTCTATTTTTTGTATTGTTTTATAAATGTCGTTATATGTTTATACTTACTGAAAGCTGTCTTATTGTCTTTTTTTGCAGAATCCGACAGATACGCCGCTTGGATGCGATGAGACGTTTGACTAGACGACGTCAGTTTAGCCGTAGCTAGATAGCATTAGTTTAGGGTTTCTCATAGCTTATGTATCATGAGACGGATTTTATACGTCTTTTTGAACCATGTATATTATTACATTTGTCACCGTAGTTCATTTTGCCAATCAATTCTTTATGCCTATGATGTTGTACAATTGTCATTATTACATTTGCCAATCAATTCATTTTGCCTATGATGTGTACAATTGTTAATTTTACGCTTGTCAATTTTGCAAACAATGCATCTTGTGGGTGACTATTTTGGGTCTATTATCTACCCTTGCACTTTTTTAAAAAAGTGAATCAAGTACAATATGGTTGATGGGTGGCAGGGCATTCAATGCCCTGTCACCAAAAAAAAATTCTCTCGGGTGTCGCTATAACCGTCGCTATTTATTGCTCTGTAGCGTCGCTATGAGCGTCGCTATAGACTTCTGTGTAAACGTCGCTATAACCGTCGCTATGACCGTCGCTATTAACGTCTCTATATAGCGACGCTCTCATAGTGACGCTATTAGCGACGGTTTTAGCAACGCCGGGGGTTATAAAAACCCAGTGTATTTCCGTCGCTAACAGTGTCACAAGAGCTCACAACCTCTTGTAGTGTGGAAGCGTCAGCAACAAAGAAATGGAATGCCGTTGAGACTCGTGAATTATAAGGACACTCAAAAGGAGCTTATGAAAAAGTTTCATGAGAGTCTTTATGCTGGATATAGAGGTGTGTGGGCCACCTTTACTAAAATGAAAGAGAGGTATTGGTGGAAAGGTACGGAAAGATATGTATAAAGATGTATCTCACTTTGTGGAGTCTTGTGAAACCTATCAAATGTATTCAAATGTACTTCATTGTGATGGGTTGCACCCTACTTACCCATTGGCCATGCACTATAAGTGGGTAGTAGATTTGGTTACAATGCCATTGGGCTTATGGAAAGTGAGATACTTAGTGCTTGCACGGGAAGATTTAACCAACCAAGTTGAAGGTCGTGCTCTAAGAACAAAAGGCATTGAAGGGGTATGTAAGTTCCTCTTGGATGATGTAATTAGCTATTATGACTATGTTGGGAAAATAACAACAGACAGGGGTGAGCTGAATGTTAATAAAGCAAGGGAATTTTTCTCTAGGTTCGGCATTAAACCTGTTCTCACTACTGCATATAATCCTCAGGGAAATGGTAAATCAGAGCGTGGACATCCTCCTATCATTGAAGCTTTGGCTAAGTCTTGCAAAGGTAAAATGGGAGAGTGGCCTAGGTTATTGCCTTATGCTTTAGGGGAAACTCATAGCTTAATTACTGGTTATATGCCTTTTGAGTTTATGAATGTTCAAAAACCTATAATGCCAATCGAGAATGTAATTCCCACATGGAATGTATTGCCTTGGGAATGTAATTCTCACAGGGAATGTATTGCCTTATGAATGGTCAAAAACCTATAATGCCAATCGAGAATGTAATTCCCACATGGAATGTATTGAGTAGGGCATACCTTCTTGCTTTGCACATACAACAATTAGAAAGAAGGTCTCAAGATATTGAGAATGCAGTAGCATGATTGAAATATGCAAGATTAAAGAATAAAGACAGATTTGATAAGAGACATACACTACAAGAGGTCACTTAAATTTCGGTGCCACATTATCAGCGTCACTGGCGGGTGTCGGTATATGTGTAGGTATGTATGGAGGGAGATAAAGTTTTTTAAAAATTTGATTTTCAAATTTTGGACGCCTGTTCCGGTGCTTGTTCCGACATCAGCGCGCATGCACTTTCCGACGCTTCCTTCGACGCGTTCTGATCTGACACCTATATCGATCTCTGTACCGATGATACCTACAAAGAACGAAATCGAGGTCTTTTTCTGTGCATTTCTCTTCTTCTTGCACCTTTTCTCAAGCTCTCTTCTTCCTCACCTCTTACACACTTGGTGCAAAACAAGCTGTCGGAAGCGCTAATCTTGCTTGAGTGTTAGCCCATAACACTAAGGTGAGATTGTTTTCATGTTTACTTGTAGATTTAGGGTTTAGGGTTTAACTTTGTGTTTGTGTGTGCGTTTTTGCAGGTTCCAGGACGTTTACTACATTTTTTATTGCTCAAATAGGACGAATGTGAGTGCTCGAATCTTTAAATGCATATTAAATTCATTTAAATTAATTTGTATATTAATAAAAGAAAATTTCATGTTTTAAACTTTGAATGCTTTAAACTTTCAATGCTTTAAAAGAAATTATGGTTTGTGGTGTGAAATTTCATTTTGAATTATGATTTTTTTTTTTTGGCTTATGAAAAAATCTTGTTTTGAATTATGTTGTTTTTGCAATTGATGGGCCTTATGTTTTAGGTTAAGTTTGAATTATAAGTTAACCTAGGCTAGGTTACCTTATACGTTATGTTAGATTAAGTTAAGCTACGTTAGGTTAGATTAAGTTAAGCTACGTTAGGTTAGATTATACATTAGGTTAGCTTAGGTTAGGTTAGGTTAAGCTACATTATGTTAGTTTGGATTAGGTTATCTATACGTCAGGTTAGGTTAAGCTAAGCTACATTAGGTTAGGTTAGGTTAGGTTAAGCTATGTTAGGTTAGGTTAGGTTAAGCTACATTCGACAATACGGAAAGCCATAGAGCTTACCCATAATGCATATTAAAAATAACACAATGGCGATCCATTCGTCAATACGGCAAGCCATAAAGCTTACCCAGAACGCATATGCATTGTGGGCAAGCTCTATGGCTTTCCGTATTGCCAATGGCTCGCCATTGTGTTGTTTATATGTCCGCGAGCGGTTTTCAAGTCCTAAAATAGCTAAGTGGCCCTGCAAATAATACCATGGCGAGCCGTTTGGCAATATGACAAGCCATAGAGCTTTCCCACAATGCATATGCGCTGTGGGCAAGCTCTATGAATTGACATATTGCCAAACGGCTCGCCATTGTTTTTTCTATATTTCTGCAAGCGGTTTTCAAATCCTAAAATAGCTAAGCGGCCCTAAAAACAACACAATCGCAAGCCTTTTGGTAATACAACAAGCCATAGAACTTTCTTACAATACATATGCATTGTGGGCAAGATTTATGGCTTGCCGTATTGCCAAAAGTCTCTCCATTGTGTTGTCTATATGTTTGTGAGCGATTTTCAAAGCGCTAAAATTGCCTCGTGTCCCTAAAAACAACACAATGACATTTGGCAATACGGCAAGCCATAAAGCTTTCCCACAATGCATATGCATTGAGGGCATGCTCTATGGCTTGCCATATTGCCAACAACTTGCCATTGTGTTGTTTTTATGTTCGCAAGCGGTTTTCAAGCCCTAAAATAGCTAAGCAGTCCTAAAAGCAACACAATGGCAAGTTGTTTGGCAATACAACAAGCCATAGATTTCTCCCCGACAATGCATATGTATTGTGTGCAAGCTCTATGGTTTGACCTATTTCCAAAAGGCTAGCCATGGTGTTGTCTATATGTCCGCGAGAAATTTTCAAGCTTTAAAATTGCCTCGCGGCCCTAAAAGCAACACAGTGGAGATCCGTTTGCCAAAACGGAAAGCCATAGATCTTGCCACAATGCATATGCATTGTGTGCAAGCTCTATGGCTTGCCGTGCTACAAACTGGAGCGCGGAGAGCCCTGCAAAATATCCAAACTAGATACTATAGACGATGAAACACAGAAATCTGCATACATGGCAACCATCCTTGCACATAATCAAGCTGCACACGAGAAGAGAGAGACAGAGAGGGAGATACAACGAGAGAGCACGTGCAGGCGCACCTCCTAGAGCGGAGTGCTATGCGGGCACGAGGAGAGAGAATAAAGGAGAGATGAGAAGAGCAACGCAGACACTGGGTGCAATCCCCCCCCCGTGCAAAAGTGAACATTTCCTCTTGGACGTATTTATTTATAGATTTCTTGAATGCCCAAAAATGAGTACAAACTGGCCGGCCGGTCATAAATGACCAAAGCTCATCGAGAGCACTTGAATAATCAAATATATATAAAATATAATATCCTTCTGCATAATCCATTACTTGCTAATGCTTTTGCCACCTGTCACCTGCAATAAATGGATAAATATCAATTCCATAACATACGTCTCTGTTGGAAAGCAACTGCCCTCAGTTGCGAAGATAAACTTTCTCCAAACAATACTTGTCAAAAACAATGATTAGAAATCTATATCAAATAGTACAAAATCCATAAAACTAGACCTACCTATTCTAGTGTCCCATACCACTAGAATAAGCAGCATATGTCATACCCTAATGAATCAGGATATCATTGGTCACACTCATCATCAATCTCATAGTGTCAAGTCTCATCACATAAACACTGGCGTAATAATCACTAGATACCAAATCCCAATCCAATTCCAATTCCACAATATAAGTCCAAATCCAAATCACTTTCATTATGTACCCGGGTAACAAAATCATAACAGTTACAATGGTGGCCAGCCACTGCAGCATGATTTTGTGATTGGTATTGCCTAAATCGGTGAATCTACACCAATAAGACGTGCTGTCTAAATCAGCAAATCTGCACTAATGCTACCTAGATCGGCGAATCTGCATTTATCCTTGTGAATCTGTAATTTTTCAGTGTGCTGCCTAAATCGACGGATCTGCACAAATAACTGGTGTTGCCTAAATCGACGAATCTACACCAAGATGATCATTTACACACTGCCTAAATCGGCGGATTCGTGTGCATGTGACCAATGGACTAGACAAGACATAAAAAGACAAAACATGTACTACCTGTGTGACATCGCATTGGAGTGTAGTTGAGTAGTAGAGTACTTACAAATTTTTGTTCACCAACTCAAAACACCGCAAAAATCATATGAGTAGCTGCATAGATTAATGCCAAATCCTTTCAATAGAAATTATATGCAGTGCAAGCACAAGCCAGAACTTTAGGGATTCTTAATTTCATATACCATAAGAAAATGCAAGGAAGTAAAAGATCTTTTTTCTTTCAAATTGTCCAACGGTATTATCCTTATTGCAAACTGCTTGACATTGTGTCCTTAAATATATGCACCAACAATATAAACTTCCAAGCAAGTAGAGAAAGTGAGTATTATTGTAGGAATATGTTAAGGGATGTCATTGCAATATACGCAGACGAGATATGTTGCGTAAGTGATGTGATCTTAAGAAATATGATAGCCGTAGATATATATAGGAATGGATTCATTAAGGAGAATAAAAATACCGTGGAAAACAACGAGAAATTACGTACCTGGAGGTGGTTTGCAGAAGTAACTAGTATCCAAATCTGCAAATGCTAAACAATTTCTTGAAAACAAAGGTCAATAGCAAAATTTATCATGTGAGTAATGTTATGCAAGTTAGAACAAAGCAAAATTCAAGTCGTACAGATATATGTCAGATATCGGTGAGGTGGACTGTATATGTGGGTAAGTGTTTAAACCATTGATTTTTATCGCAAGAAAATTACTAAAATTTCACTAGTGTTATTGAAAGTAGTTAAAATAGCAAAACATCGTCTAGATTCCATGCTTTTCTTCACGTAAATCGGCAAAGTTTTATAAGTTTTAGTGTGAATACTTGAAAACCTTTGAGTTTTGACCTAAAAACAAAAAAGCTTTAGGTGTGCCCCTATTGTCTTTAGTTAGAAAAATTGTTTTTGGCAAGCCCTAACTCGATCAACAAACATTGCTATGAGTACTCTGATCCAAAGAGAATTTCTCATGAAATTTTTTGTAGGAACTACTTTTGATGGTCATCTTTGAATGGATATAACAAACACCGAAATACCAAGAGACATAGCAGTGCTTATCTTCACCTTAAATATAGTGCGTAGCCACGAAAATTAACTCCAAGCGATGAAAGACCATATAGAACACTTACAGTATGTGTGTGTGTGTGTGAGTGTGTATACGTATATCATTAGAATTGACGAGTGAGTGTGTGTGGAGGGCAAGAGGTCATTGACCTGCGAGGCTGGGGAATACAAAGGTAGGGTCCGCAGCGTGGTTGCAGCTTGATATCAATCACGGTTTAAAAGGGAAGGGAGAGAAGGGTGAAAAGAGATAGAAATGTAATGAAATGTTATATTAACTATCGGCAAAAGGCCAAAATTACCTATGAGAGCAAACTAGTACAATCCTTGTGTATCTATTCCAATGTCTGGGCATAAAATAAAATAAAGTACATTAAAATATTGCACCCAGTGTCGTCTTATTCTTCTCTTCTCTCCTCTCTTCTCGCTCGTCGTGCTCGGCGTAGCACTCCGCTCTAGGAGGTGCGCCTGCACGTGCTCTCTTTCCCTCTCCCGCTTTCTATCTCTCTCTGTTTGTGTTGTGCTCGATTATGGATTTGTGTGAGTCAACAGGTACGTAGATTTATTTGTTTATGTCTTGCTATGTGCTATTTCGAGTATTTTGTAGGGCAGCCAAGGCTTCCGACTGTAGCAGTGGTATCACCTAGAGCGGAGTGCTACGCCGAGCACGATGAGAGAGAAGAGAGGAGAGAGAAGAGAGGAGAAAAGAGAAGAATAAGACGACGCTAGGTGCAATCTCCCCCTGTGTAAGAGTGAGAATTTCCCTCTTGCACGTATTTATTTATAGATTTCTTGAATGCCCAAAAATGAGTACAAACTGGCCGGCCGGTCATAAATGACCAAAGCTCATAAAGAGCACTTGAATAATCAAATATACATAAAATATAATATCATTCTGCATAATCCATTATCTGCTAATGCTTTTTGCACCTGTCAGCTACAATAAATGGATAAATATTAATTCCATAACATGCCGTATTGCCAACGGCTGGCCATTGTGTTGTCTATATATTTACGAGCAATTTTCAAGCGCTAAAATTACCTCGTGTCCCTAAAAACAACACAATGGCGATCTGTTTGGCAATACGGCAAGCCATAAAGCTTGCCCACTAGGCATATGCATAGTGGGCAAGCTCTATGGCTTGCCATATTGCCAACGGCTTGCCATTGTGTTGTCTATATGTCTACGAGTGGTTTTCAGGCCCTAAAATCGCTTCGCAACCCTAGAAAAAACACAATGGTGAGCCGTTTGCCAAATTGGCAAGCCATAGAGCTTGCTGACATCGCATATGCATTGTTGGGCAAGCTTTATGGCTTGCTGTTTTTTCAAACGACTCACCATTGTGTTGTTTTTATGTTAGGTTAGGTTAGGTTAGGTTAGGTTTAGGTTATAGGTTAGGTGAGATTATAGGTTAGGTTAGAGCTAGCGACAAATTACTAGTAGAAAAAATGCAAATGGACTTCGATGATGACTCGTGACTTCTAAAAACATAAACGGACTTTGGCTAGGTTAGGGTATAAGTTAGGGTACATTAAGTTGGGTTAGGTTTAGGTTATAGGTTAGGTTAGAGCTAGCGACAAATTAATAGAAAAAAAAAAAAGAAATCAGACTTCAACAGTGCACACAGACTTCAAGAACCTTAATATATAGTCATTGACCAATAAAGACGATATTATTACCTTGTGGTCCTATTCTCCGTGCACCTCTAGACCAAGGTGTGCGGGGATCCGGCCTAGCTAGAGAATGTGAGGTTGTAAGAGCTAGCAGCAAATAGTTGAAAAAATGCAGTCGGACTTCAAAAGTGCACACAGACTCAAGAACTTTAATATATAGTCACTGACAAATAAAGACGAGATTATTACCGTGTGGTCCTAATCTCCGTGCACCTCTAGATCGAGGTGTGCGGGGATCGGGCTTGGCTAGAGAATGTGAGGTTGTCATGTATTTTCATGTACTTAGTAGTGTGTAGAGTATAACAACTAGAGTGTTTTAATTATTTGTTGCATCATTGGTAGATAAAGTATGACGATAGGATGGTGTGTCCTTGTGTGCATTGCAAGCATCAGATCTTTCAAAAATGAAAAATTTGCTACCGCACATACGCAATCATGGTCTCTTTTCGATAGAGCAACTACAAGACCTGCGTTATCAATCTCATGGTCTAGAGATTGAAGGTCAAACTCCGCAAGTATATGTTGCTCCAACTTCATCCAAGAGAAGATATTTTTCAAACGAGCAGCCATCGACTGAGTCCTCCCAACTAATACCTGATGCGGCATTTCAAGAAGTAGAGATGGAGCATATGTTGGGAGTGTTCTTTGAATGGATTCCAACATAGAAGGCGACAACATTGAACGCAGTACTATGGACCAAACTTAGCCATCCCGTTGTCAGGGGATAAGTGTGCAAAAGGTGAGCCGGGAAGGCACCGAGCCCCTGGCTGTGAGAGGTGCGGGGAAAAGAGGCGCAACAGACACAATTAGCAGAAATGGAGCTTAAAACAGACAATCTTCCTTAAACCAAAATAAGCAACATTATCCCTATTTTAATCAAATTACAAGAATTTTTATGGTTTAATCCAAGTGCTAATAAAAATTAACTGCCTTGTACCGCCTTGCGCTTCTTCCCGTCATGGCTTAGGAGCTTCAACTTCAGGTTGGTCCAATTCAATTAAAGGTTGCCGGCTTAATTCCGGATTGAACGGGCTTGGAGATTATGACTTAGTGATTATGGAAATCTGAGATTAAGCTTAGCTAATGAGTATAAGATTAGGCTTGGATTTGGGGATTTGAGCGTAGGCTTTCCTTCAGTTAAGCGGGCTTCCGAGATTAGGGTTAGAGCGTAAGAGGATTAGGATTATCTCTGCTAATGAGAGTGAGATTAGGCATAGAGCTTAAGGTTTAATGAGATCAAGGGCTTTGGAAAGCTTGGCTTAAGAGATTAAGTTTCAGCTTTCATAAGCTTATGGTGATAACCCTCTTAAGCTTGGTTAATGAGTGCTTAAGAGCTTTGGCTTGCCTTCTTTTTGAAGAGAGAGTTTTTGAAAAGAGGAGAGAGCTTAAGAGGAAGTCGTCCTCTCCTTATATAGGTTGCATGCCTCTTTTCTATATTTCGCCTAACCATTAGCAACAATGCTAATGGGTAGCCACCCTATGACATGGCAGGGCCGGATCCCGACCATCACCAAATCCGCTACAGCCTGGACCGAATGGGGTCGCCCTGAGCTCGCCATCATTTTTCACTTCTTCATCTTGCTCACTAGAGCACTCTGCAACCCGACGCGAGCCTCTTTTAGTTTTCCTACACTACTGCCCGTCGCCAGGCCATGGCCTCCTTTATTTACTTTGCATATACACACTAAAAAGAAAACCCCCTTAATTTATGAAACGGGCGGCCATTTCACTTCATTGGGCGGCCTTTTTACCCTTTTACCTCTTGGGTGGAGGGCTTGATGCTCTTGTAGGGCACCACATTTGGCATACATATCAGCGTCCAAAGCATTGCCAAGCACGACAACTTCCTTCAGCAATCCCGTCCAACAATCTCATCAGGGAATCTCTCACCTTGGGGTAAATCCCTCAATCCATGCATTCCAAGAGGCCACATTCCGAACACGAAGCTCTTCAAGCACTTTTTGTGCTTTTGTAAAACAACATCACATTTAGTATACACATCGGCCAAGCATTGCCTAGCAACTCATTTTTCTCCAGCAAGCCGCAATAGTGTTGGCCTTTCCCCGCAATGATTGCAGTCCAAAACCTGGACGAAAGACAAAAACTTCGAGATGGCACTCCAACCGAGTGGACCGGACTAGTGCGGATCCAACCCCCGGTAAATCTTAAACGATCAATAACTTGGCAACCGTAAATCCAATCACCGATCTGAAAAGTCCGACGTGCTCTACAAAGTGAGCACTTCAGCCTGACGCATTCATTTCATTTCTGTTCCCTCAGTTGCAGTTGCCCAATCCGGCACGGATGTGCAATCGACTTGAACTTTAAACTACCATAACTTCTTCACCATAGCTCCAATCGACGAGCCGTAAAGACAAGCGGGTAGAGCACATCGAGCACTGCAGTTCTAGGTCACAATACCCCATCTGTGCCCACTTCAAGCATAAAACTTTTTAGCATCATTAAGGCATGTTTTGGTCCTTTCAACCGCATTTGACATACATTCAGTATTGAACTTGTCCTGTTACCGGGCCTTAATCTCTGTTCATTAAACATATAAGCTTCAAACAAATTTGATGTGCATTTTTCTAGCATTTTCTTAGCATGGGAGCAGAGCTGTACGACATCCACCCCCTCTGAACCTGCACAGCCTCCGGACTATGCCAATTGCACTTAATCAGCTTCATTAAACTCATCATCAGAAATATCATCTAATGTATACATAACATGATCCTCTCGAGGTGGATATGAATGGGAATCTTCAAGAACAATCTCACCTTCTCGCTTCTTGAATAGCTTGATCCTTTTTTCTGCAATAGGCACCTTAAGCATAGTACCATCTAGTTTACATAATTGATATGTCGCATTATCAAAAACATGTTGCACCACATATGGTCCAAATCACCATTTAACCATTTTCCGCATAGCAGAGTATTGGTTCTTGAAGCTACTGTCATAGACAAGTACCTAGTCACCATCTTTGATAGCATGTGGTCGTAGTATATGCTTCCCATCAAATGCTTCCTTGTTCTTCAATCTTGCCTCCTTAAGCTTCTCTTTAGGCTACTCAATATCCTCTTGACGCCTCTCAAGCTGCCTAATACATAGAGCAAGCAAGTCTTTAGTAGACATACCTTCTTTCCATGGCATTATGGTCCAAGTTGTAACTGCTTCCTCTGTAGGCATAATGGGTTTTTGCCCATGCATCAATTAAAACGGCATAAATCCTATAACTGAACTGTGTGTAGTGCGACCAACCCACAAAGCAAATGGCAAGAGTTTAGGTCAATCACCAATATGTCCTTCACATGCCTTCGCTAAAGCTTTAACAATAGGCGGATGTCCTCTTTCACTTTTTCCGTTACCTTCTGGATTATATACTGTAGTGAGAGGAAGTTTAATGCCCATGCGAGCAAAAAACTCTCTAGCTTCATCTGCATCCAACTCTCCTCTATCTGCAGTAATTCTGGCAACACATCCATACCTAGAGATAACATCTTCAAGCAAAAACTTGCATACTGAACAGGTAGATTTTGGTACGCAAAGCTCTTCCTTCAACCTGATTTGTAAGATCTTCCCTGGCAAGAACAATATATCTCATCTGCCACACTCCTACTCGCATTGTAATAAGGTCCACCACCCACTTGTAGTGCATAGCTAGTGGATAGGTGGGATGCAATCCATCTCTATGTCGCACTTTAGAGTATTGTTGACATATTAAGCATGACTCCACAAATTGAACCACATCTTTGTGCATACCTTTCCACCCATACCGGTCTTTAATATGGACAAATGTTGCCGAGACTCCTTTGTGTCCAACCCATAGACTTTCATGAAACTCTTTAATTACCTGCTGTTGAGTTGCTTTGTCGCAAATAATACATTGTGGTACCCTTCCTGGGTGCTTTGGTTGTTTCCATAAATGTCCATCTTTCAGGAAATAGCCATAGGACTTTTTCCTGATCTTCTTGAATTCTTGGTCACTCCATCCTTCTTGTCTAGTGAGAGTACTTAGGTAGCGGCCAATCATAAGCCATTCTCCATCATAAAACTCTTCAGAAAAGACTTCAAAAACATGAGCAATATTTACACAATTGGCATGTAGATAAGAAGACATGTAGAACTTCAAGCCAACATCATCACTCGTGGTCAGAATCTCTTCTTCATCTGCAAACCTGGCTGTCGATAACATATCTGCAACAGGGTTATCTCTACCTACAATATGAAAAAATTCAGGGTTAAGGGACTTAATATAGGCTATCCATCATAGCATAGCAATGTCCGGAGTAGAGCAGTTTGCAATCATCCCTATCAGTGGCAAGCAATTTGTCTCTACCACAATAGAAGATCCAATACAATATTCTTTGTTGGTCCTTAGAGCAGTAGCAATGCCCTAAAGCTCCCTCTTAACCTATGGATATCCTCGTTGACGAGCATTGAGCACCTTGGCTCCAAATCTCGCTGCATACCTGTGTCCTTCAGCATCTTCTTGACCTATAGCCCATCCAATACCTGTCAGGCTAGTGTCAACTATTTAAATAACTGTCCTGTCGCGTTTATAATCAACTTTCCTCAAGGTCAGAGCCTCAAGAAGCATCTTCTAGCAATTCCCTAAAGCTCCCTCTTAACCTATGGATATCCTCGTTGACGAGCATTGAACACCTTGGCTCCAAATCTCGCTGCATACCTGTGTCCTTCAGCATCTTCTTGACCTATAGCCCATCCAATACCTGTCAGGCTAGTGTCAACTATTTAAATAACTGGCCTGTCGCGTTTATAATCAACTTTCCTCAAGGTCAGAGCCTCAAGAAGCATCTTCTTTAATTTCTTAATAGCTCCATGGCATGTGTGGAACAGTGAAAATAACCATTGGTGAAACAACACTTGGATCCATACACCCAATCTCACTTGGCTCAAAAGAGAAAGCTTTACCATGTTTTTCGAGCATACCTTGAAAACATTTGATCTCCTCTTCATTGAGGAAACCGTCTTTTCCAACCTTCAGCTGCTGCAGTGTCTCCTTAGTAAATTTATGCCCTATGTTCTTTGGATCTCTGAGTATAGGCTGTCGAGAAGCCTCCTTGATCATCCCATCACTTCCTTCTGGCAGTCGTGTAACCACTGGCCTCACTTTCTTTGCAACAGTCTTGTATTTTGTCTCTATCTGTGCTTCAATAGTTTCACCCGAATCATCTTCAATATGCATAAGGGCTTGATATATACTTAACTCATCATACATGTCAATTGAATGGACCTTGACCACTTCAATTTCCCTTTGTAACCTGTTTTGGTTGATCTCCTCAAGCTCTGACATAGTATCTACATAAGATACCTCTTCAAAGACTCCTGAAATCACATCATCTGATTCAAGCACATCACAACCTTGCAATTCACTTTGGATACCTGAAACATACTGTTTTTCCCACTTTGGCAAATCAATAAATTTTCTGAAAGAGACTGAACCTTCAGATGTTAACCCCAAAAACCTCGAAGAGAAAGATTCTCTTTGCAAGAACTTCTCCTCACTTTTACCACCATAGTCCCGCTTTATAATGGAACTCCAAGAATATCCTGTGCAAACGTGTGTTCTCTAAACTCCTTGTGTATCTTCGGCATTGGATGATCACGTAGACTGTCCTTATTCCTAGCATGGTCAACACATACAGTCTTTCTTGCCATCACGGCTTCGAACCCTGGCATAGGCCGAGCCATCGTCCAAGCACTTTGGTTTCCATTTTGCACAACCGTAATTTAGGGTTGCCCCAAAATAAAAGAATGAGAGCAATGCTCCTGTATAAAAAAGTTTTGCTCGTCACAGACATCCCCTACAATTACCTTAACATTCGCATATCCACCATAGAGGTCGCCTGGAAGCATATTGGCAGCTCGAATCCGCCAACCATGGTCCACATCAATAGGCCATTTCCACTTTTTGTGCAAGATTTTAGCCATCAAATTGATCTCTGATCCATGATCTATGAGTGCTAAGACCGGTTCTTCAATGTCGTCAAGCTTCACAACAGTTTCAGTTGTTGATCTTGCCTAATGAGTCCTTGAAAAGTGACTACTTGGTATGCTTTCACTATCTTCATCTTCATTGAAATGAACATGCCTTACCTCAGGTACGGTTATATTTGACACCACCATAGACCTCGACTCTTCTTCTTCTTCAAGATTCGCCAAATACTCTTCATAGTCGTCTAGAATTGCTTCAATCTGGCGTACCGCCTGGCTCTTAATTGACTCCAGCTCTTGTTCACTTGGTATCTGCCGCTTTCTTTTGATGATATCTATTATCTCCTCATAAAACTCACGTTTGGAAATGCCCAATGTGAGCTCCACTTTGCCATTCATAATTCGCTCTTCAAAAACTTTCTTTAAATCTGTAGCTAATTCAATGTCAGACTTGAGCTTATAAGAGGGTCCCCTAGGTTTACCTTGCTTTTTGTCGTTACGTGCATCCTCCATCACCACTTCAGGAGTGGGCTTAGGAGAAAGACCTTCTTCTTGCTTGCTGTTGAACCTCGTTGTCCTTTTCAATGTCCTAGGAGCTTCTTCATATCTTTTCCTCTTTTTCTCCACCATAGCCTCATTAGCTTGAGACTTAACAATGAATGCATACACTGAGAGGGAATCCACTTTATCAGTCCACCCTGTGGTTTCTCGAATTGAATTCCCTACTTGCCGCAGCTTCCCATAAGTTACCTGTCCAGCTTCTGTTGTCTTCAAAGCATAAGGCCATAATTGACCCTTGGTACCTGCACCATCATCATCATCCTTCCCCCAGACTTGCAACCCATATGTAGCTGCTTCTACAAGAGCGAAATTATGTTGAATCTCTTCAACTATCTTCTTTATGCCGCCCCTACCGAAGTTCAGGCGGAGCATCTCACGTGTTGCCCTAAGGTGTATCTTCTTGTCCTTTCAGAACACCACGTTCCTTTTATTTGCTTCATCAAAATCATCACATTCTTTAACATACTTGTGATCTTCACTTTCACACCACATGCATCGGTCCCAGCCTTTGCGTGGTGGCTGCTGTCTAGGCTCAAATGTAGACCCTTTTGCAGCTAGTCCATCAAATTTAACAACTTTAAAATTCAAATTTAATTCTTGAATACCTTTCACCAATTCGTCAAGAACTGGCTCCTCCACTTTGGGTATTGCTAAGGTTGTTTTCTCTTTAGTTTCCTCTTTTGCAACATCCATGATGTCAGCCACAATCAACTTATCAACTCTCATTTGCCATTTCATGATCATGTTGACTGCCTCAGTGACTACCTTCCACTTGGACGTTAAGCCCAATTCTCTTGTTGAATCCTCCAGCAATTGCACTAGACTCTTCTGAAGTCGAGGATCAACAACATGAATGAACAGCTCAACCTTCTGATCCCTCATTGAACGTTTCTCTGTCGAGGACAGTTGCTCAAATTTCTTCTCAAATTCCCGTAATAACTCTTGTGCAGACAAATTTTTGTTCTTCTTCTGCACCCACTTCATAAAACTTTGCCTGGTTACTCTTTGTGAATCCTCCAGGAAGTATTCCTCCTGAAGCGCCTTCTTGAAATCCTGTCAATTCAGGCCTTGAACCGCTTGAATTTCTTTAATGCGACCCTTCCACTGCATTTTGATCATTAATTCCATTTTCTTCCATTGCCTGCTCGTAGATATTGCAAAACTTGCTAATATCCCGGCCTCAAATCGATGTAATTTCTCGGCAATCATGTGCCGAGCTTTACGAATCCTCTCTTGCAGATTGTATGCTGTTCGACAGCCTGTTGTTGTTGCATGTAAGCAGGAAACTGCTGCATCATTTGCTGCATGACAGCCTCTTGCGGTGTCGACATCCTTCTTCACCACACTGCTCACCCTAGCTCGTTTCGTGTCTCGTTCACCAAGAATGTCGGAGGATAAGTGTGCGAAAGGTGAGCCTGGAAGGCACCGAGCTCCTGGCTGTGAGAGGTGCGGGGAAAAGAGGTGCAACAGACACAATTAGCAAAAACGAAGCTTAAAACAGATAATCTTCCTTGAACCAAATAAGCAACAATATCCCTATTTTAATCAAATGACAAGAATTGTTCTGGTTTAATCCAGGTGCTAATAAAAATTAATTGCCTTGTGCTTCTTCCCGTCATGTCTTAGGAGCTTCAGCTTCAGATGGCCTTGGTTGGTCCGATTCGATTTAAGGTTGCCGGCTTAATTCTGGATTGAACGGGCTTGGAGATTATGACTTAGTGATTATGGAAATCTGAGATTAAGCTTAGCTAATGAGTATAAGATTAGGCTTGGATTTGGGGATTTGAGCGTAGGCTTTCCTTCAGTTAAGCGGGCTTCCGAGATTAGGGTTAGAGCGTAAGAGGATTAGGATTATCTCCGCTAATGAGAGTGAGATTAGGCATAGAGCTTAAGGTTTAATGAGATCAAGGGCTTTGGAAAGCTTGGCTTAAGAGATTAAGATTCAGCATTCGTAAGCTTATGGTGATCCCTCTTAAGATTAATTAATGAGTGCTTAAGAGCTTTGGCTTGCCTTCTTTCTGAAGAGAGAGTTTTCGAAAAGAGGAGAGAGCTTAAGAGGAAGTCGTCCTCTCCTTATATAGGTTGCATGCCTCTTTTCTATATTTGGCCTACCCATTAGCGACATCGCTAATGGGTAGCCACCCTATCATGTGGCACGGCCGGATCCTGACCAACACCAAATCCACTGTAACCTAGACCAAATGGGGTCGCCCTGAGCTCGCCATCATTTTTCACTTCTTCATCTTGCTCACTAGAGCACTCTGCAGCCCGGCGCAAGACTCTTTTCGTTTTCCTGCGCTACTGCCCATCGCCAGGCCATGGCCTCCTTTATTTACTTTGCATACACACTAAAAAAACCCCCCCTTAATTTATGAAATAGGTGGCCATTTCACTTCATTGGGCAGCCTTTTTACCCTTTTACCTCTTGTGTGGAGGGCTTTATGCTCTTGTAGGGCACCACATTTGGCATACATATCGGCCAAAGCATTGCCAAGCGTGACAACTTCCTTTAGCAATCCCGTCCAACAATCTCATTAGGGAATCTCTCACCTTGGGGTAAATCCCTCAATCAATTCATTCCAAGAGGCCACATTCTGAACATGAAGCTCTTTGAGCACTTTTTGTGCTTTCGTAAAACAGCATCACATTTAGTATACACATCGGCCAAGCATTGCCTAGCAACTCATTTTTCTCCAGCAAGCCGCAATAGTGTTGGCCTTTCCCCGCAATGATTGCATTCCAAAACCTGGACGAAAGACAAAAACTTCGAGATGGCACTCCAACTGAGTGGACCGGACTAGTGCGGACCCGACCCCCGGTAAATCTTAAACGATCAATAACTTGGCAACCGTAAATCCAATCACCGATCTGAAAAGTCTTACGTGCTCCACAAAGTGAGCAATTCAGCCCAACACATTCATCTTATTTTTGTTCCCTCAGTTGCACTTTCCCAATTGGGCACGGATCTGCAATCGACTTGAACTTTAAACTGCCATAACTTCTTCACCGTAGCTCCAATCGATGAGCCGTAAAGACAGGCTAGTAGAGCACATCAAGAACTGTAGTTCTAGTTCACAATATCCCATCCGTGCGCACTTCAAGCATAACACTTTTTAGCATCATTAAGGAATGTTTTGGCCCTTTCAACCGCATTTGACATACATTCAACATTGAACTTGGCCTATTACCAGGCCTTAATCTCTGTTCATTAAACATATAAGATTCAAACAAACTTGATGTGCATTTTTATGGCATCTTTCTTAGCATGGGACCGGAGCTGCACGACACCGTTCATATCGATGGCATGATAGTAACGATAAAGAGGGGGAAATGATGTAAAGTCTTGCACGCATGCCGCTCTACACTGGTGCAAAATCTTAGTTCTTCGTACCGCGTTGGCAATGCTTAATTCGCAGTCTGTCTATGGTTGGTCTAACGCTTAGTCACAAATCTTTTCAGGTCAATACATTGTATTCTAAGCATGATAAAGTGCAAACTACAGTTCATATAAAGCGATCAAAGGGCTGACTTGTTCATGTAACGACATGTTTCTCAATGAGAAAATCTTGCCAAAAGGGAATCACATGCCCCCTATCCATCCAACCGCTAAAAAGCTTCTTACTAGCTTGGGTTTGGATTATCACAAAATACATGCATGTCCTAATGATTATATACTTTTTTGCAATGGGTTTGCAAACTTGGAACAGTCTCCCAATTGTGGATCAAACAAGTACAGCGAGGACACACAAGGAAAATGTATCCATGCAAAGGTCTTTCGAAACTTTCCTATCATTCCAAGAATAAAGAGAATTTTCGGGTGCAAGTCCATAGCCGCTTTGATGACATGACACTCAAATACTAAATCGACTGATGATGTGATGCGGGTACCTGTTAACTCTTCTGCATGGAAGCACATAGAGGAAAGTTGGCCTACATTTAAGAACAAGCGTCGATGTATCCGCTTTGGTCTGGCAATGGCCAGAGTAAATCCATTGGGATTATGGAGTTCGTCATGGAGCACGTGGGCTATTTGTATGGTTAATTATAATCTTCCACCATGGCTAGCTATCAAGAAGGGACATTTGTTGTTGTCATTGATCGTCCCAAGAAAATACAAAGCAAAGAACATGGACGTCTATCTGGCACCACTTTTAGAAGAGCTCCAAATCTTGTGGACAGTGATATGTCCCAACCCATCGGACAACGAAATGTACATGTGCAAGGAATTCTCATGTGGACCATGCATGATTGGCCAAGCTTTGGTGAGTGCTCAGGTAAGTGCCTTTGAAACCCTCAGCCACTTGGGATTCCTGGCTATGCCAACTTTTTCATATTTTAATTTTGTGATGTTTCAAGCTTGAGCTACTCGGGCAATCATGCATGTCCAAAATGTGATCCTCGACTTGGCTTCCGCCGCTTTGAGCATTTGAGCAAGACAATTTAAGAGGAGCATGGTAGATTCTTGCATGAAGGACATGAGCTACGTGGACCAAACATATGCAAACATGACATGCATCCACTGAAAGCGAGCGATTGGAAAAACATGTGGCTGAAAAGGGGAGATTGGATGCCACCTGGAATAAAAAGACTTTCTATTTTCCATGAACTCTCGTACTGGAGTGACCTGCTGATTAATCATTTTCTTGAGGCAATGCACATATTCAAGAATGTGGGGGAGATCATATGGAAACCCATCACTGGGAAAACGGAGAGCAAGGCCCAAAGAGATGACGTGCAGGCTGTGGGTCAAATGCTGGAGATGTGGCCTCGACTTAAATCCAATGAAAATTTGCTATGCCAAAAGGTCCATGGGTTTTGAGTCGTGCAGAAGAGCAACAAGTGAATAAGACTATATCTTCATTCATGACTCCCATAGGGTGCATGAGATGTTTGAAAATGGCTTTTACGAGAGATGACAATCTTAGTGGTCCTAAGTCCCACAATTGGCAGAAATTTTTACAGTTCATCTTACCAATTTCCATAAAGGATTGTTTGACAGATGACATTAGAAGAACAATCTACAAAATCAGCGAGTCGGTACACTGGATCAGTTCAAAAAAGATAAGAGAAGACAACATCGATGCAATACGCTTAAATGCTATTGAAGCAGTGTGCATGGTGGAGAAGTACTTTCCAACAAACATTCTTACCATCCAAATACATGTACTTGTGCATGTGGTCGATGAAGTTGTAGTTGCTAGGGTGATACATAGTAGGTGGATGTTCTTTTGGAGAGATTTATGAAGACTTTAAAGGGGTTTGTTCATCAAAGGGCTCTCCGTGAGGGTAGCATGGCCGAAGGGTGTCTTGTACAAGAGTCTCTCATCCTCATTAGTGAATTTTTGTTCTCAATTGATCCAAAGATACCCCGAATGTGGATATTGAGGTCAACGTCAAGTTGACAGGGGACGAGTCGTAGGGACAAGGGACCATTAGGAAGATGGACATCACAAGCCAAGAAAAGGTTATGAGATTTTGCCTTCTCAACTCAGACATCATGCAAAAGTGTCTAGAGAGGTATGAAGGGGAAAAGCAACAATGCTTGACAGATCGCCTGCAATTCAAGCGCAACCGTGCCAGTAGCCTTCCTTTCCCGGACCATCTTCAAAAATTGCTTGACTTTCCAACTGGGTGGTGCTTAGATGAGACAATCTCAGAGGCAAAGAGGAATGGAGTGTTGATTACTCAAGAGGAAGAGGAGATGTCAAGGGGTTGTGATTGGAATGTATATTTTCACAACTTCCTTTTTGAGCCCCACATGATCACATTTATTTAATAACTTTTAGTATGTTTCAATTTTGTGGCTGTAGTATCACAAATATGGAGCTTTGTGGTTGCATGGGAAACACTTCAGAGTGCAACAAATCGATGAACAAAGGGTCACTTTCAACAGTGGTGTTAGGGAAACCTTCGTCCAAGAAACTAGGAGTAGTGCCAAGGATGAGAACACAAAGACTAGCCAACTTGAATACTTTGGCTACACCCAAGACATCTTGAAGATTAGATTTAGAAAGTTTGATATGTTTATATTTGATGTCAAGTGGTTCAGATTTATTACCAGCGGCCCTAATGCAATTGTGCATAAAGACAAGAGTGGATGCCCTACACCGACGGGTGGTTCGTCTTTGAGACGAGGTAGGCATCGTTTTGGAGGTGGTGGTTGCTCTGGTAGCGGTTCTATCGATGCGTCCACACCACCGAGAGAGTGTCCACCACTCTCTTCAGCAGATAGTTCACCGGTTGGCACACCACATACATCTTTGGGATCACACGAGCATGATCCTAGCAAGGTGTACAAGAGCAACGATGGGATAGTTGTGGCAGATAGGGTCGAAAATGTTAGGAAATAAGACATAGCTAAATAGATAATTAAGTAGATTACTTAATGGAGAGAGGCATATTTTCTCATACAAGATTAGAGAGAGAGAGAGAGAGAGAGAGAGAGAGAGAGAGAGAGAGAGAGAGAGAGAGAGAGAGAGAGAGAGAGTACACACGATACACGTGGTTCACCCAATGTGGGCTACGTCCACAAGAAAGCAGCCACTCAATGGCTTTAGTACTTCAAAACAAGAAGTAGTTTACAAAGGGATTATACCCTTTTGGAGCTCCCGCCTTGCTTCACTCTCACCACCTCACACCCACCTTGTTGCATCAACTTCACACTCTAAAATGTTTGTAGAAATGGCCTTCTTTTATAGGCCAAAAGGGCTGCCCTCTCTCATGAGAGACAGCCATGTGTAACCGCCCTTGTGTAGATAAGTTTAAATGGGACCCTCCAATCCACCCATGTGTGGCCGCCCTTGAGAAGACAAGTCCTCCTTTGAAATTGGCCATCGGCCATTGAATTTGGCGACCGGACACCGGCCATTGAATTCCAACCACCAGCCACCGGCCAACAAGCCAAACGATCGGTCGGTTTGACCACTTTTCGACTGCCATCCGGCCATAATATTCCGGCGAAAAGGAATATTCTGGCTCGAGAGTGGACGTGAATATTTTTATTTTTGGTGAGTGATTTTATTCTCTGATGAGTTATTTTTCTTCACGCACGATGGCTTCTCCTCATAATGGGGGCCTTACAAATGTGCATTTTTAACACAGAAAATTAAAAGGGATAAATCAGTCTCTATACTTAACAATCTCCCACTTGAAGACTGATCTCTAGTCCAAACCTATCACTGCTTTCCATCCTGGCTTCTTATCCTTGAATGACGATTGAAGATAAGCAAAAGCTCAACTTCTCTTTGTTGACTACCTTTGTAAACATGTCTGCAGGATTTTCACTTGTATGCACCTTTCCTAGATTTAGTTGTCCTTCTTCCCAAAGAGTGTGTATGAAGTGATATCTCACCTCAGTGTGATTTTTCCTTGAATGAAAGGCTGAGTTCTTTGCAAGATGGATAGCGCTTTGGCTATCACTATACAAGACACAATTGTCTTGTTTGAATCCAAGCTCTTCTAAGAATATGTGAAGCCACAAAATTTCTTTGCTTGCCTCCATTATTGCGACATACTTTGCCTCCGTGATAGAAAGTGAGACCACTTTCTATAGCTTGGAAGCCCAGCTTATTGCTGTGCTTCCAACCGTGAAGACATAGCCAATAGTGCTCCTTCGAGTGTCTTTGTCACCTGCCACATTTGCATCAGCATACCCTTGAAGAAAAATATCAACTCCTCCAAAATACAAAGCATTTGTTGTTGTCCCTTTTAGATACCTAAGTATCACTTCACAGCTTGCCAATGCTCTTTACATGGGTTGTCCATGAACCTACTCACAACTCACACTGCATGTGCAATATCTGGCCTTGTTTAGACCATAGCATACATTAAAGAACCTACCGCTGCATCATATGGAACTTTAGACATATAGGCTATCTCCTCTTGTGTCTTTGGACACATATCCTTGGTTAATTTAAAGTGACCTGACAAAGGTGTAGAAACCGTTTTTGCCTTTTGCATTGCAAACCTTTCTAGTACCTTCTTGATGTAATCCTCTTGAGATAGCTTTATTATCTTCTTCGTCCTGTCCCTTGATATTTTCATACCAACTATCCTCTTTGCAACACCTAAATCTTTCATTGAAAAAGATTTAGATAGCTCCTCTTTTAGGTCTTTGATGTCGTGCATGTTAGCATTTGCAATCATCATGTCATCAACGTACAACATTAGGATGATGAACTTCCCATCTCCCAAATTATTTGTGTAGACGCAGTGATCCGACTTACATCTTGTGAATCCATGATCCAACATCCATCGATCAAACTTCAAGTACCATTGTCTTGATGCTTGCTTTAAACCATACACGCTCTTCTTTAATCTGCAAACCATTTTCTCCTTACCTTTTACTTCATACCCCTTTGGTTGAAGCATGTAGATGTCCTCCTCTAAGTCACCATGAGGGAATGTCGTATTTACATCCATTTGCTCGAGATTTAAATCATGAGCAGACACAAGGCTTAAGACAAGCCTAATTGAGTTCAGTTTTACAACAGGAGAAAATATTACATTGAAGTCAATACCTTTCTTTTGAGAAAACGCTTTTACCACAAGCCTAGACTTGTACCTTTTCTTTCCACCTTCTTCTTCCTTTAGCTTGTCCACCCATTCGTTTTGAAGTTCCCGCTTACCTTTAGGCAACTCAACCAACTCTCATGTTTGGTTTCGATGTAGTGATTCCATCTCCACTTGCATGCTCTTCATCCATTCTTCTTTGGATTTGTGATGCATAGCTTCTTTGTATGATTCTAGCTCTTCAGAGTCTGAGATCAAGAGATGGTTGAAGGAAGGAACAAACCTTTTTGGAGGTCTACTTGCTCTTGTAAATCTTTGGGGAATAGGTTGAGGCTCCTCATTTGGTTTACTACGAATCCTTATAGTGAGAGGCCCGGAGCTTTCCTAGTCGCATTGCGCACTTCTTGACAGCGCAGCATGGGTATACCTATAAATCAAGAGCACCAAAACTCAGATCTGTAATCTGAGTTTTTGGTGCTCTTAGCTTATTTCTTTACCCTATCTACGTCTCTATGAGCGTTGCTACGCAACAAATAGTATAGCAACGAGCATAGCGACGTGCATAATCACGCCGTGGATTTTCACATTTGAGCATCACACTACTATCATTGCTAATATGAAGAACCTCTTGTAGTACGCAATATTTTCTCTTTCTTTTTTCCTTTGTTTTTCCATGGCTGCTAGGGGATTGCACAAGAGACACAAGACAATCCTGAGAGATTTTAGCAGCAGAGAGATGCATCCAGAGCACGTTTCGAGTCTACTAGAGAGTCACATGTTAGGAGTGGAGGCTACGATACGCTTCGACATGAGTTTGTAAGTATTATATATATGCTTTAAATTATTGATTTGAAAATTTATCTAGTGATTAAACCTTAATTTTGCAGGCAGCTGCCATGAAGCGCCCTCTGACACGCCAAGAGGAGAAGTATGGGTACAAGCATGGACTTGTGGCCCTTTTGACCGAATTGCAAGAGGAGGGAGAGGACATTGATTGGGAGGCATTACCATGAGGGTCTTCTCCCTCAGTAATTGTGTGCATATGTACAATTTTGTAGTGCTTATGTTTATGGTATGGCACAGATGTTATGGTTAAGGTTTGGTAGTCAAGTTAAGGTTATTGTTTTGCTATGATGGTATGGCAATCATGTGATGGTTATGGTTATGTTTATGATTATGGTTATGGTTATGGTTGTGCAATGATGGTATGGATGTTATGGTTATGGTATGACAAGCAAGTTATGCTAATGGTTATGGTATGGCAAACAGGTTATGTTTATGGTTTTGCAGTTTTCCACTCATGTTTTAATTATGGTTATAAAATCTTTATGCCGTTATGCCATGATCAAGATTTTGATTTTATGGTTATGTTATTCTTACAATTTTGCTAATTTCCATACACTCGCTCTTTAGCATCAGCTTGTAGGTGGAGTGCGGTTGCTTGTGCACTCTTCCTTTGGACAGAGAGGACTGTTTTCTTTTGATGCAGTACATGCAGCATGAGTTCCCAACCCTCTCTGCCCCAAAATAATTGCAAGTTTGGCCGTCGGTACAGAGGACACTACACTCGCCGGTATAGGCCTCGGAACAAGCGTCGAAATATCCTTTACAATTTCCAACGGTTATTTCATAACTTATTCTGACGATCATTTCATAGTTTATTCCGATGCATAAAATATCGGTACTTATACCGACGTCATGGAGCTGGTGTATTTTTCGAGGCCTATTTCCACGCTTTTAAGTTCTAAAACTAACTTTATTTCGTCGGTATTTGCGTCGATTTTTGCAAGAAATGTTGTAGTGATAGGCTCATACCTAAAGCTATTGGGGAAGGTGATTGGGTGTTGGTGTATGATAGTAGTCTTGAAAACCAACATTCAACAATAAGAAAGCTTTCAAAGAGATGGTTTGGTCCTTATGTGGTTTAAAATGTACATAGGAATGCAGCTTATACCTTTCATGAGCTAGACGAGACAAATGAAAATTCCCATCGCAGGGAAAAGAATCAAGTTATACAAAAGAAGAGGTGATACATACCCCTTTGATTCATAGGAAATTCAGAATGAAGGCTCTGATGAAAACTTTATGGTTGTGGATGAATAACGAGAGGATGATGGGTTAGATTTTGTTGCAAGCGATGATGAAATCAACATGTATGTGGACTTAAATGAAGATTGAACCTATTGCAAAACGATATGTATGGCACATGCCGGAGGATGTGCAGATTTAGAGGGGGTGGATGTTGTGATGTGGCACGTGCATACTATGAAAATAAAAATATCTACCTCACTCTTAACGTTTTTGATGTGTGGGACCAAATGCTACAATGTACATAGTGTGATATATGCGAGAATGGATGCCATGGTTGTAGGCATGTACATACCTTGTTGCACATGCGAGGCCGAGGATGTGGCACACGTGCATGTTTTACCACATTAAAGAATGCATAATTTTCTTTAGTAATGTACAAATGTCAAGTATTTTGAAATGGCACGCTCGTTTTGCCTAGAAAGTTCAATGCGGATGATGTTGGTAAAAAATAGCACGTTTCGTGCGTAGGCGTAAAGGACGTGTTTAAAGTGCTTACCATGTGAGAAAATGAGGTTCAACATGAAATTTGAGCCCAGTGGGATTTTTCCACAATCTTAGGGACTTTTCCCAGCTCGGTTGGGCTTTTTACGAGAAAAAAGGGACATTTTTGGGCTAAAATTGGTCATAAAATGGTAAAAAATAGCTCAATTTCCACATCAACAACGGTGCCATTGTTGCCTAACTAGAGGGAAGTTTTAGAGCCAAGAATGAGCTCATTTGGGCATATCAACAAGGAGATACAGTCATTCCTTTAGAGGGTGCTAGTGTAGTCCCGTGCTGCTTCCACTACATGGTTGAGGATGTGAGGCCTCCAATTAGGATTTTCCCTCCTCAAATAACTACTTGGGCTTCTCCAATGAATTACTAAAGCTTCCATGAAATCTTCACAACAAAGAATCGAAGCGTAAAATTAGGGTTTTTAACAGGTCGAATGAGCACTGCATGGGAGGAGTGAGGCTACACCTAATCTTCACACACACAAGAGTTTTGAGTTAATCTTGGTTCCTTTTCAAAGTGGAGCTTTTGTGGATGGAGTTTTGTTGGTTTTTAGTGTGTTTTTAGCTTCAAATCATCTATGCCTTGGGATTACTTCTCTTATAGTGATAATCCACCCAACAACAATGGATTGATGCGCTCATCCGTAGTGTTTTAGATGCATCTGATTGGATCCCTGCCATATGCATGTCCTTTGAACTTTGATCCACGAGTTCAAACACAGATAACTTGAACTCCAACACAAGGGTTGGAATTATTTATTGTGAGGACTGTTTGCCTCTCTCTACCACTCACAAGCCTCTCTCAAGCTGAAGCTACTGGTGGCAATCGTCACTTGACTAGAAATCTGGCATCGTGGCCATTGTGGTTGCCACCATGTGCACCATGTCAATCTCCTGTCTCAAATCTCTATTACCTTTATCTCTGTCTAGCTTTCCTTTGCCTTTGGATATGCATTCCTGAGTATTGGTACTACTGGCCTTGTTAAACTTACCTTTACCTCCCTCCTCTAGCGACTAGAGAATTGCCTCCCCAAGACAAATGAATCTTCTCTATTGTTGTCCTTAGATTTTTGTACTTGCCAACAAAATTGCCTTGTACAAGCCTTTTAAAGCACTGACCTATAGACCTCAAGAAATAGCCCTATTGTTTTAAAGTGCTACTTGCAAGAGCTTACAATAAGCAACCAACACCCTACGGGGATCTCAAAATATAACAATTGAGGGCTCCAAAGCGTAGGCATACAGAGGGAGTCTGAAGATGCAATTATTTATCAAAATCTCAAAACACTGGGGCGAGCCCAGCATTGTGGTCTACGTCTTAGAATGCTAGGCCTTTCCAACTGCTTTGCTGATGCAAAAATGCTATCACCCCTATCACTTGCGTTTCAAAATGCCAATCAACAGGATCTTCTCCACTTGCTATCACCCCTTCTCCAATTCCTCTTGACATCATGTGATCTCCTCCTAGGTTGATCGGGCATGCAACTCTAATAACATGTCAAAGTCCATGATGCGGAAGCTAGATCAATGTGGAGATTACATGAGAGAGAGACAGTGCTGAACCAACCAACCTTGGCAATGAATTGATGATATCACAATGGAGGCACTAGGTGCTTATATAGTGACCTTAGGAAATTTCCCTAGCAAGAGTTTGAAAAATAAGTAAAGTAAATATCTAGAGCCAGAATAAATATTGGGATCACATTGGTAAGTTCACTTGAGATGCCGTAAATGTAGCAAAAACATGTAGGGTAAAGGGGCCAAGAAAAAATCACGGCCCCTTAATGAGACACAAGATGGGGACAGGGTAAGGCCAAAATAGAGACAATTTTGAACTAATGAAAAAGTAATTTTACAATGTGGATCAAATAAGAGCCCGAGTCTATTTTTGTCTTTTTACAAATTCAAACCTTGCCCATTAAAGGTGCACGATGGCTTATAGTTGGTCCACGACTAGTTTTCAATCTAGCTTGCAAGGGAAAACTTTTGGCGTTGTCTCGTTCTGCCCATGGTCCAAGATTTTCTCCATTATTGGACATCCTGCATATTAAATTTCACAATCACCAATGATAGTGTAGCAAGAAGATAAATGACTAGGTACACACCAATACAAGATTAGGCGCTCTACCACTCTACACAGTCCACAAACCCGAGTTGAGAAAAAGCATTAGACACAACCCAAACTCTACAGAGTCCAAAGACCCAAGCTTAGAAGAAGCATTATAGACAATAACTACTTTGCTATATGTGTAGTTCATCCAAATAGCCCTGTACTCTGCACAATCCTCCTAAACCTGCAAGTTGCATATGGAAATTGATAACACATAGGCTGCAATACAACTCATCTGCAATACACCTACCTGCAACATATCTGACCTTGCCTCCATGGCTTCTAAAATACCAGCAACCTACCATGTCTAAGATGAAAACCACCTGTTTCTTGGGATTTTATATTGCAAATAGGAAAGTCAGAAGCTCAACCACACAAAGGCGCTCCACAAAGTAGGAACATTAGTCTAGGATATTGAAGGAGTCGATGCACTTTTACAAACAGCAATGCAACACTCACCAAATGGAAACTTCAAGGGAACCCTGTGAATGCAAAGCTTGTCTCATAGAGAGACATCCACAACTAGAGGGCTTTTTGTGCACACCCCTTCTCTTGCATAAGAGTGGCGAAAGAGTGTGCTATTGTGGTAAATTTCAAGTGTTACCTTTCTTTATGTGTGCAAGTCACCATAACTTCCCATTTCAACCACAAGCCAAACACCAACCGAAAACCTCGCTCAAGATCCTCCAAGACGATGATGGGAGCAAAGCGAACCCCGAACCCCGAAGGCCTCTAAAACACCGGGGACCAAATGGCGTGCCTGGAGCCTGTCATGGTAAAGAAACAGGGGGCACCACCTAGCTTCAACGGCTAGGACGCAAACAACACACCACCATAACAAAGTTTTCATCCAAGAGAGATGGATGCTTGGGAGTAGTGATGAAGAGGAAAGGGAATGAGATCAAGTGAGATCAAGAGAGAGAGAGAGAGAGAGAGAGAGAGAGAGAGTGCGGGAGGGGGTATAGCGGCTTAGTAGTTAGGCACCACAAAAGGATGGCAAATCCGCACACCCTTCACACATACACAAGCTCACTCCAAACACAAGACTAGGTGGAGATTCCGCACACCTCACATGGGCCAAACATTGCAAGAAAACATACTCACAAAACCTCAAGCTTTATTTAGAGAATAAGGCGATGAAATGGGGAGCACACGGTAGGGGAATGAGAGGGGAGAGCGTGGTAGAGCACATGGCGGATAGGTGGGAGTTGATGGCGAAGACTCGCACGAGGGTTACGGCCATCATCCTTCATTTAGTTTCCCTTCATCTTCCATAGCCCAAGGGTGTAGAGGTCATGCTTAAGACGAGCATGGTGATTGCGGTGATGGTGTGGGTGTGTGTGTGTGCACTAGGCACACACAGTGCATAGTGTACTCTTTGGTGATGGTGTGTGTGTGTGTGTGTGTGTGTGTGCACTAGGCACACACAATGCATAGTGTACTCTTTGGTGATGGTGTGTGTGTGTGTGTGTGAGTGTGGGGGAGGTTTTTTAGCTACAAGACAAGACACATGGCGCCCTTTAGAGAAAGAGGGGGGTATTTGGGTCATGGGATATGATAGGAGAGAGAAAGAGGGGGTGGGGTATACTATTTTGGAAGATAAGGTAAGTTGCATGTGAGTTAGGGTGCATTATTGGTGAGTTATAATGCATTATTGGTGAGAGGTGGGGTAGCTTGAGGGGAGAGAGAAAGGAGAAAGGACAAGGGGAAGAGAGAGGGGTTGACCTTTTGAGTGGAGGAGAGGAAAAGGGACACCCGGCGGGGCAACAATGAAGAAAAAGGAGGCAAGGTGGGGATGGGCTACCCCGCAGGCATGAGGTGGCCTATTTTACCTTTCTTATATATTTACATAATCATAATTTATTTTTTTTTCTTACTTTTTCCAATGCATTTTATCACTCCCTCCCTGAGAGGGGGTTTTCATGGGGTGGGGACGAGAGAAGAGGGGTATGGGAGCTTGGCTTGTGAAAAGCCCCCATCATTAGCCCTCCCCTTTTGGCTAGAGGCATTCATGTCTCTAGCTCATCTGTTTGATCATTATCGTCGGAGGTGGCGGCTGATGGTGTGTCCTCATCTGGAATGTCAATTGGTGGAGCCTGGTCAAATCGAAGAAAATAAGGTTTAAGTCGCCAACCATTTACCCTGGTTTTATGAAGTTTTCCATCAGCCTCCATAAGCTGGTAGCTTTCATTGGCATACTTTTTCCTGATGATGAAAGGGACCTCCCATCGGAGCAGGAGTTTATTATCCTTGCGCGTGTCGAAGCGATTGTCGTAGCGGAGTACCAACATTCCTTTCTTCAATTCTTGTTGCCGGAGATGCTCGTTAAAGCTAAGCCGTCTATGCTCTGCTTGTGCTGCATAATAATTTATTGCTTCTTCTCTGTCCAGCTGCAGTCTTTCCAAGTTGATGATGTGATCTCTCAAATGCATGTTGGGTTGTTGAAGTTGGCTTGCCATTACTCTTAGACTTTGTAGTTTCACTTCAATGGGCAAGATTGCTTCCTTACCAAATACTAGATGATACGGTGTGAATCCCAAGGATGTACGAAATGAAGTTCTGTAGGCCCATAAAGCTGGTAGTAGATACTTATCCCAGTCTCCGGGATGATTGTTTACCTGATTGGTAATAATTTTAGAAACCATTCCATTTACCTTTTCAACTAGGCCATTACATTGAGGGTAATATGGTGAAGAGTGCCTCCTTGTAATGCCCAGTTTTTGCATTAATTCTCCTACCAAGTCTGCTCTGAAACCTGGCCCTCTATCAGAGATGATCTCTAAAGGTGTGCCAAACCTACAGCATATGTGCTGGTAGATAAATTTAGCTACCTCTACCGCTGTGATTCTAGTGGTGGCTGTAGCCTCTGCCCATCTAATCATGTAGTCGACCCCCATGATAATGTAGAATTTTCCTGAGTTGGCCCTAGGTAATGGCCCAATGGCATCGATACCCCATTTTTCAAATGGGCCATATGAGAGAATAGGTGTCTGTAGTTCAGGCATAAGTGACCTAGTGCCGGCCTTTTGACACAACTTACACGTTTTGCACCAATGGTGTACAT
This sequence comes from Adiantum capillus-veneris, assembly GCF_014529385.1. Taxonomy (NCBI): domain Eukaryota; kingdom Viridiplantae; phylum Streptophyta; class Polypodiopsida; order Polypodiales; family Pteridaceae; genus Adiantum; species Adiantum capillus-veneris. Next base: position 49,793,996 of record NC_140940.1, on the reverse strand, counting down.
CACGGTTGAGGCCAGGCCATATGAAGCCTGCCTGCAAGATTTTCCTACTTGTTATGTCTAGGGCAAAGTGACCACCACAAACCCCGTCGTGACAGCTAGCAATTACTCCCGTGATTTCGTGAGAAAGAGGGACCTTCCTGAGTATTTGGTCCTTACCCTTACAGTACAAACCATCATTGATGATTCGATACCTTGTGGCATTCCGCGTCAGCCATTGCTTCTGTCCCTTTGTTAAATCTGATGGGCATTCCTCCGTTTCCAAAAAATTCATGATGTCAGGTAAGGCATCACTGCCTTGAAATAGAGGGAGCTTTAGTTTTATTGCTCCAACCACCACTTCCTGTAGTCTTTCACTTGCTAGGGCATCTGCTTCTTGGTTTTGAGCCCTTGGGATATGGTGTATTTGAACTTCTTCAAACTTACCCAACAAGGTTTTTACACCACTTAAGTGAGTCCTTAAACTAGGATTCTTGCATGTCCATGCTCCATTTACTTGCCTTACCAGAAGTAGAGCATCCCCAAATACATTAAGGCGTTGTACACCTTGCGAGACGCACCATTGTAGACCCTTGGTTAGTGCTGCATACTCAGCTTCATTGTTAGAATGTGAATCTAACAATTGGCCCAACGAAAATACCTTTGTCCCTTTGTCATCAAAGACCACTATGCCTGCAGCTTCTTTGTCGGACGCTCGCTTGTAGGCTCCATCAAAGTAGAGAGAGTATGCTCCTTCTACCATCGGTGGTACTGGAGGTAATCGGACTTCTCCTTCCTTAGATTGCTTCTCGTTCCTTTCAAAGACTTGGTAGTTCATGAGTCCCCCCAAACTTGCCCTTGTCGTGCTTTCTACCTGTACTGTGTAGTCAAACTCTTGCAGACGAACTAGCCATTTAGTAATTCTAGCAAACACATCCATGTGTCGTACAACCTAGGGAAATATTTCATCCGTGGTTAGAATCACAAATTGCTTAGGAAGAAAATATGACCTAAACTTTGTAGTTGCAAATCTAAGAGCTAGGACTAAGTGTTCCACATGGGTGAAACCTTTCTCTCCTGCTGTCATCATTCGACTAGAGAAGTAGATTGTCCTCATGAAAGATGTCGTCGTATCCTTTTGGAGTAGCACAGCCCCCAATGAGTCATCACCAACACTTGAGGTGACATAGAATTTTTCATCCCACTTAGGTGGTGAGATAGTCGGCAGAGTGGCTAAGACCTCCTTTACCTTGTTGTAGTGATGTTCGCTTTCCTCGTCCCAAGTGAAAGTTGATCTTTGAGTGAGTTGTTGCAGTGGTAGAACAAGTTGTGATAGTAGATGTATGAATCTACTTAAGTACCTCACCTTCTGTAGAAAAGAGACCAGTTGACGTGCGGTCGTTGGTGAAGGTAGGGCTATGAGTGCGGACACCTTACTTGGGTCGGCGTTGATACCTTTTGCTGAAATTTCATGGCCTAGTAGAATGACTTTACTCTCCCCAATGTGGCATTTATCCACATTTAATTTCCCACCTAGGCTCTGCAACCTGGCCAAACCTTCAGTTACATTTTCTAAATGTGAAATACGGGAGCTATATATACAAAAATCATCAATGAACACTCTTATGGATGTTCCAAAGAACGGTTGAAAAACAAATGTGACATATCTTTGGAATGTGGCAGGTGCATTTGTGAAACCAAATGGCATAACCCTGTATGCAAAACAACCCCATGGCGTGATAAAAGTGGTTTTTAGCTGATCTTCCAAGGCTATGCGTATTTGAAAGTATCCAGAATAACCATCACAGACGGTATAGCATTCAAAACCCGCTACTTCATTCAGAATTTCATCCAAGAAAGGCAGAGGAAAGTGGTCTCTCTTTGTAGCTGCATTTAGTGGTTTGTAGTCAACACAGACCCTCCACTTACCATTCTTTTTAGGCGTAATGACTATGGGTGACACCCATTCTGAGTTTTCTACGGGATAGATGAATCCCGCCTCCAGCAGTTTCCTTACCTCGGCCAAGAGTGCCTTTTCTTGTATGACCCCCAGTCATCGTAGCTTTTGCACAACTGGTTTTACCCCTTCCTTCAGCTTAATATGATGTTCCACCACTGTAATGCCTGTGATTCTTTCATAGTTGTCAATGAACAGGTTAGGAAATCCCATCAACATTTGCAAAAAACTATCTTTCTCCTCAAGTGTTAATTCCGTAGACAACATACCCTTCAACCTACTTCCTCTTAGGCCAGGTGATTTGGTCTCCTCTTCATTGGGTTGCCCTTTTGGTGATGGATCACCAGTTGTGCTTACCCTTTGTGGATCCTTCATAATGATACCCATCACATCAATGGAACTATCAGTTTCGTCGGTGGATGTGGTCTCCTCCTCAGAACTGGAAGATTCGCTAGTGGTTTCATCTGCCGATGTTTCCAGATTCATTTGCTTCTACTTGCCAATCCTCATGTCGTAGTAGATTGTCTCCCGTTTCTTACCGGTCATGCGTAGAAGGCCAGTAACCCAGTTCTGTTTTGCGTTCATGGCCATCAACCATGGCCTTCCCAAAATTAGTGGATAGCCCTCCCCCTTAGTAGGCATTACAAAAACATATACCTCTACCTCAGTGTTGAAAGCTTTGATTTTCACGGCACTTACCACACCCACACACTTTACTTTTGCGTTGTTTGCCATCTTTGCCTTGCATGGAGAAGGCTTGTCAACCTCGAGCCCTAATCGAAGCATCATAGCTTCGCTCATTACACAGATTTGTGCACCTCCATCAATGTAGGTGTTTCCAACCCTCTTTCCTTTTATGTTTACGTCGACAATTGGAAGGATGCCATCCATGTTGCATCCCGAAATTGCTCCGGCTACCTTTCTTTTGGAGCATCTTGTACTTACCATTTTAGACCATTGTTGCCTTACTTTAGGTACAAGATGTAGCAGTTGTGGCCATGTAATCTTCGGTCCTTGCTCTGCCACATCCAATGTTAGATCATAGGGCTTAGAACTTTCCCCTAGCTGGAAGTCGGTGATGCCCAATTTCCGTCGTGGCTTGGATGGCCTCTTGCTAGTTTCTCCTCTCATGCTTCTCTCATCATCTGATTGTGTAGCCTTCTCCCTCCTAGCTCTTTTCACAGTCATGGTCCCAAGTGGTTCTAAAAAGGTTACCTTCTCCTTACCCTTGTCCCTCTCCTTTGCTCTGGGTGGATCCACTACTACGGCTTTTCCTTTCTCTTCTAGCCTTATGATGTTTACAAGGCGATCAAGTGGTGGGGCTGGTGGAAGAGGTGGAATGGATGCTTGTAGTGGTGTCTCGGGTGGACGTAGAATTTGTGTTGGTGGGGTTGGTGCTCGGGGTGGAGGTGTTCTTTCTCTAGGGGGTGACAATTGGTTCCTCCTACCTCCTCTATTATAGTTTTGTGGTGGTTTGGGACAGTAGTACATACCGTGATCGTCTTCTCCGCAGTTGTAGCAATGATACTCCCTGTTTTGTTGTCGTGCTCTTCCTGGGTATTGAACTCTTTCTTGACTCCTCCCTTGTTGTATTAAGTGGACAGACAAATTCTGCAGTTGGTCAGTAATATGGGCCAGCATATCTTGTTGGTCATCTCTTACCCCAAGAGCCAGTGGTGGTGGTGGAATGGTGGTTGTCGTAGTTGCTGGTTGACGTGATGTTGTTGTTTCTGTTGACTCGGTTTCTTTGGATTTCATTCACAGCTTCTTGTCCTTAAGGCGAGCAATCTCAACGGCTAACTCGTACGTAGCCGGGAATCTACCTTTCACCTTCTCCTTGAGAAGCGGCCATAAGCCATGCATGAACCGATCTTTTTTTAGGAAATCAGGTGCAGCTTCCCCCCTTGCCAGTGACTCAACCCACCGTTCCCACAAATCCACAAATTTGTACTCCTAGGTGGCATATTCTAAAAGACCCTCCTGCTTCAAGTCTCTCAACTTGTCCCACAACTTTTCTGAAGTGGTACATCCCCCAAAGCGCCTCTTAAAAGCGGTTTTTAAGGGTTCCCAGTCATCCTTGGTTGCTTGTGGAAGTGCATTGTACCATGATCTAGCTTCTAGCTTCATGAGATGCTTAAATATTTTAACCCGGGATTCATCCGTATCTTTGTTGCTCACTACACATGCTACTTCAAAGTCATCTAGGAAGTCTGTTACCAAATCCTCCCCCTTCTTTCCTTTAAATGTTGGAAATGCTACACTTGCCATGATTACTGAGAGAGAGCTAGAAAGACACACTGCTTATCTTGCAAAAGCTTTTTTCTTCTTTACAAGGAGGCGTGTATACCCTCTTATACTAGGCCATAGATTAAAACTTCAAACGGTACATTGTCTTGTACCAAAGGTAGGACAAATGGTTGATCTCATGCCACAACCTCAAAAAATTGCTCCCCACCCAGCATTGTGTCAATGACGTGCTGGTAGTGAGCCTTCAAATCAAGTATTACCTTGATTGAGCGTACACGTGTTGGTATGTGTGATCTGTCTTGAGGTAGGTTGTACTGATTCATGTGAAGCTTAGAGGTGCTTAGTCACTGTCCAAGCTTGTGGGAGAGCGTGGTGTTCTTTCCTGAAACAAACTCAGTAGATCCCTAGTTTCTCTAGTGAGAGTGTGAGCCAATGATTCCGTTATCTGTGCTGCAGCATCAGGTGCGACTTGAAAACTGACTGTGATAATTACCTCGGTGACTTGAGTTACCCGATTCTCAAAGTAGAATAGTGTTGATTCTCTATTGTGTAGAGCTCCTTCCATTTTGTTGTTGTGGGTTAGTTGTAGCTTGCGGACATGGTTTCGACCTTCTCCTTCTTCTTCTTGGCACTTGGCCTATGTATATCCACTGGGTTTGGCGTGTTGGTTGACTCTCCCACTGCAAATCGATTACTGTTACACCTGGCACTCGAGCTTCGATGGAGATGCGGAGTTCATCTAGTTGTGCTTGGAGCTCTTCTTCTTCTGTCGTCCAATTAGCAAATCCTGCTAGCCATTCATCCACTCACAATAGTTTAGGGGTTTCGGTCTTCTAAACTAAAGGGTTTCATGAAAACATCCTCCGTGGGGGCACGAAATGACGGGAGCAAAGCGAACCCTGAACCCCGACGGCCTCTAAAACACCGGGGACCGAATGGCCCGTCTCGAGCCTGTCATGGTAAAGCAAACACGGGGCACCACCTAGCTTCAGTGGCTAGGACGCAAACAACACACCACCATAATAAAGTTTTCATCCAAGAGAGATGGATGCTTGGGAGCAATGATGAAGAGGAAAGGGAATGAGATCGAGAGAGAGAGAGAGAGAGAGAGAGAGAGAGAGAGAGAGAGAGAGAGAGAGAGAGAGAGAGAGAGAGAGAGTGCGGGAGGGGATATAGTGGCTTAGTACTTAGGTACCACAAAAGGATGGCGAATCCGCACACCCTTCACACATACACAAGCTCACTCCAAACACAAGACTAGGTGGCGATTCCGCACACCTCACATGGGCAAAACATTGCAAGAAAACATACTCACAAAACCTCAAGCTTTATTTAGAGAATAAGGCGATGAAATGGGGAGCATAGGGTAGGGGAATGAGAAGGGACAGCGTGGTAGAGCACATGGCGGATAGGTGGGAGTTGATGGCGAAGACTCGCATGAGGGTTACGGACATCATCTTTCATTTAGTTTCCCTTCATCTTCCATAGCCCAAGGGTGTAGAGGTCATGCTTAAGACGAGCATGGTGATTGCGGTGATGGTGATGGTGTGGGTGTGTGTGTGTGCACTAGGCACACACAGTGCATAGTGTACTCTTTGGTGATGGTGTGTGTCCTTAGTGTGATGGTGACCCCTCTTTATATAGGGGAGTAGGGGGAAAAATTTCTAGAATTTAGAAATGAAGAAATCATTATCTACATAGGCCATGTGACTGTGGGCCCCACTAGTCTGGCTGTGTGTATATGTGCCAGAACAGCAGTCTCATGAGAGAGATACTAAGAGAGAGAGAGATGGGTTGATGAAAAAAAGTGAGAGGTGACATGTAGAATAAAGTAATTACAAGAGGGGAGAGAGGGGAGTGTGTTCAGAGGTGAATCTGTGTGCAGATGTGTGTGAACACAAGAAAAATCAGGTAACCACCGGGTGGGGATGGGTCTATGGGTACCTTTTTCAGTGAAACTGAGTGTGTGTGAGTGTGGGGGAGGTTATTTAGCTACAAGACAAGAGACATGGTGCCCTTTAGAGAGAGAGGGGGATATTTGGGTCATGGGATATGATAGGAGAGAGAAAGAGGGGGTGGGGTATACTATTTTGGAAGATAGGGTAAGTTGCATGTGAGTTAGGGTGCATTATTGGTGAGTTATAATGCATTATTGGTGAGAGGTGGGGTAGCTTGAGGGTAGAGAGAAAGGAGAAAGGACAAGGGGAAGAGAGAGGGGGTTGACCTTTTGAGTGGAGGAGAGGAAAAGGGACACCCGGCGGGGCAACAGTGAAGAAAAAGGAGACAAGGTGGAGATGGGCTACCCCGCAGGCATGAGGTGGCCTATTTTACCTTTCCTATATATTTACATAATCATACTTTATTTTTTTTTCTTACTTTTTCCAATGCATTTTATCACTCCCTCCCTACGAGGGGGTTTTCATGGGGTGGGGACGAGAGAAGAGGGATATGGGAGCTTGGCTTGTGAAAAGCCCCCATCAACGACAACCTCCCAAAAGGAATTTTTCAGTAAAAGAGTATTCCAAACTGCTAGAAAACATATCAGGCTAGAAAAGTTTGGTTTACACAAGAGGTAAGCTTAACATGTTCACATCTAAATTTTGGTTGTATTGATTTCACTAATCTTTCACCTTTTGCTTATGTTCTTATGGAAAATTGTTTAGATTAGGTCACTAAAATGGGCAAGAGGAAGCAACAAACCAGACACCATCATTCATAGGTGGCTATCCACATACATACCATATCTATCCAATTTAAAAGACCTCATCACCAACAAAGTGCAAGAAGAGAGTGTGTTTTACTCTTGTCAAAAGTAATGTTCACATTGAATCACCAACGAAGAACAAGGGTCAAATGTCAAGGAGATACAACACTACCATTCCAACCACACCAAAAAATCCTCAAAGAATCCATGGTATAGCACTCACTTCAACAACCAAAATAGAAAACATGCAAAATCTTACAACAAGCAAAAGACCACCATTGATAAAACAAGCCAAGGAAAATTTATACTAACAAGAGCATCATCAAACTTCCAAACATAGGCAAAATTTGCAGAAGATGGATAGATAAGGAGATGGAAAAAGAATTACAAGCACGAGATGAGGGCCTTTCTTTAAGGAAATGCTTCTTACAGTTTGGAATCAGCTGATCTGTTATAACAAACTGGAAGGAAGGTAGGACAGAGAAGAAGAAAAAATGGGGGATTTTATATTTGCAAGGTTTCATTTTTGAGCTTTTGGAATTGTAACATTTTTTTCCGAGCTTTTTAATGCTCATATTATACTAATGATATCTTCAAATATTAGTGTGTCATGAAAACAGTCTTCAACAAATTGTAAAATTATGCAATCACCAAACAATCAAATGTAACATGCATGCATGGCCTTGCTTGTGGCACATCTCTTATTAGACTGAAATGTAACTTTAAACAAAGAACCATTTCTGCTAACTTTTGATTGAGCTTTATATTCTAAAGAATAGCAAACAACATACTTTAGAGATCATTTTGATCTTGTGTGTATTTTGAGTGAATATCATGCTCATTATTTTTTCCAAAAAGAGGGGATATTAGTCAATTGAGAGTTTGAAGTCATAGGGGAAGGGAGGTCAGGAATGAAGAGAGAGGAGAGACCTAGCACAGAGTGGAGGTATGAGGGCCAAGAGAGAAGGGTCCACAGTGCAAATAAAGCCTTGACTTAGCCTTATTCTTTTATGTTTGGTTAAAAATCAATATTGAATGTTTTTGTGAACTATAAGGTGTAAAATGCGCATCAGATGTTCCAAAGGGAGATTATGAATGCACGAAAATGTGTCAAGTAGAAGCTACTAGCTACCACATTTGGGACTTTGACATGAAGCATTGCTCTTGTTGTACTTGTTTGAAAGATGAATTTCATGAGCAACTTGTTTTAGAGATTGGCATATGGTATGGCAAGGGGCTGCTATAGATTGAGGGAAAAGGGGTTGTTGCCTCCAAAGGCTCCTAGTCTTATATGCTCTAGCAATCAAAGGAGAGAAAAATCAAAAACATTATTCAGATATTTAGAAGCAGCATGCCCATATTTGGTGTACAAATTAGGTAGGAGGCAGTGTGATGAAAGGTTTGAATTTATACTATTATATGTTGTCTGTCTTTAAAATTTCTTACACCAATCATGATGAGGTGTCTTAGAGGCATAGGCAACTATAGTGTTGTATGCTCTAGCAGTCAAGGGAGAGGAAAACAAAAGGCAATATTCAAATCTCGAGAAATAGCATGTCAATAATTGGTGACAAATTAGGGAGGAGGCCATGTGATGTAAGGTTTCAATTCTATACTATTATGTGTTGTCTACCATAAAAACATTTTATAGCAATCATGATGAGGTGTCTCGTAGGCATAGGTAGCTATACATAAGAGCTACTTGGAAGTGATTTAGTGTTGGGAACTTTTATGAGTTGATATGCATGCCAATTGCCATGCCCTTGGCAAAACACCTAAATCTTTTGGTGACAATATGTAAGATTTTGGAATGCAGTTTTAACAAAATGTTCCCAAACTGGCCAGAATCAATGCTTTAACGTGTTTAGAATGAATGCACCAAAAAGGATTCTCCTTGAATAAGGTGACTTTTTCCAACTACTTAAAGGCATGTAGCAATGTAGAAGATATTGACTTGGGGAAACAAGCTCATGAATAGATTTCCAGACAAGGATTCCTAGGAAAAAATAACTACACTTGGCAACATGATATGTATACAAGATGTGGTGCTCTAATAAAAGCTCAACAATTGTTTGAGGTGGTGCCCAATTGTGATGTGGTCCCTTGGTCTACATTGATTGGGGGGTATGCCCAACATGGAAAAGATTAAGATTCTTTGAAGCTATGTGTGGATGCATTGAAATTCAAACAAGCTTGATGTAGTCACCTATCTGTCGCTTCTAAAATCTTGTTCTAGCATTCAACCACTTGAAAAGAGAGAGAAAATATATGATGATATCACAAAACAAGATCTGTTCGGGGAGGGAACTATGTTTGGAAACACTTCAATGGATATGTATACCAAATGTGGTGGTCTAGTAAAGACAACACAAGTCCTTGATGATGATCTGCATGCGAGAGAGAGAGAGAGAGAGAGAGAGAGAGAGAGAGAGAGAGAGAGAGGGAGAGGGAGAAATGAAATGTTATATTAAACGTCTTCAAAAGTCCAAATGACCTATGAGAAAAAAATAATACAATCTTCATGGATCTAGTCCAATGTCTAGGTACAAAAATAAAAATGAAGTGAAAGACGGATTATTTCTAAAACATTTATGTTTGAATCTACCCTAAAGGGCATTTTGTATGTTTGTTAAATTGATTTTTTCCGAAAACACACACACACACACACACACACTGTACAGGGCTTGCACATTGATGACGTGTGTGTGTGTATCTATCTACCTTGTTGGTGTCTTTGACGTTGGGTGGACCCCGCCCCCCCCCCCCCCCCCCCCTCTCTCTCTCTCTCTCTCTCTCTCTCTCTCTCTCTCTCTCTCTCTCTCTCTCTCTCTCTCTCTCTCTCTCTCTCTCTCTCTCTCTCTCTCTCTCTCTCTCTCTCTCTCTCTCTCTCTCTCGCTCGCTCGCGCGCGCACACACACACACACACACGTTGTCGTGCCATGGCACGTTCATAATGTGAAATTAAACTATCTACCTCACTCTTAATGTTTATGATGTGTGGGACCAAATGCTACAATGTACATAGTGTGATATATGCGAAAATGAATCTCACGGTTGCATCTCTGTATATACCTTGCGGGGACAGTGAGGCCCTTGACGTGGCACTATGGCATGCTTTTTTCACATAAATATATACTTAATTTTTTTTTGGAATGTACAAATGTCAAGTGTTTTGAAGTGGCACGCTCGTTTTGCCTAGAAAGTTCAATGCCGGCAATCTCGGCCAAAAATAGCAGGTTTCGTGCGCTGGCGTAAAAGAAGTGCCCAAAGTGCTTACCAAGTGGAAAAATGAGGTTCAACGTAAAATTTGTGCCCAGTGGAATTTTTCCACAATTTTAGGGATTTTTGCCAGCTCGTTTTGGGCTTTTTACGGACAAAAAATGACATTTTTGGGCTAAAAATGGCCTAAAAATGGTCAAAAATAGCCTTAAAAATGCTCAAAATAGCTTAAAATGCCACATCAAAGACATTGGCGTTGTTTCTCAAGTTGTGTGGGAAGTTTTAGAGCCAAGAATGAGCTCATTTGGGCACATGAGCAAGGAGATATAGCCATTCCTTTACAGGGTGCTAGTGTAGTCCCATGCTGCTTCCACTACATGGTTGAGGCCGTGAGGCCTCCAATTAGGGTTTCCCCTCCTCAAATAACTTCTTGGGCTTCTCCAATGAAGTACTGACGCTTCCATGAAATGGTCATGACGAAGAATCAAAGCGTAAATTTAGAGTTTTTAACAAGTCAAATGAGCACTGCATCTATGCAATTGGGAGCGAGGCTACACCTAATCATCACACACACAAGATTTTTGAGTTAGTATTGGTTCTTTTTCAAAGTGGAGATCTCATGGCTGGAGTTTTTTTCTTCTTTAGTGTGTTTTTGGCTTTAAATCATCTACGCCTTGCTTGATTTTGCTACGAATCCTCACAATCAGAGGCCTAGCGCTTTCCTAGTTGCACTACGCACTTCTTGACACGTTTTTGGTGAACCCAACGCGAAGTAGGATAGGGTGATGGTTCAAAAGCTTCATTGAAGGTATAAAATCAAATATTTAAATCTATGGAGCAACAAGAGCAACAGGGGGTTCAGTTTGATCCAGTCACAATGCAAATGTTTCAAGGTTTTGCAATGTTTATGCAGCAGCAGCAAGCTGCAGAAAGGAGGGAGCTCCCCTTGACCAAAGCGCTTCAATCTATGGTGAAGAAAATGGACCAATTTAAAGGTAAAGATGTAACAAAGTATCTTTGTGGATATGTAAAGGAGATGGAGCTTCATCGAGTGTCCGAAGCAGAGATGGTGCAAAGTTTTGAACTTGCTGTGGTTCCCGAGATCAGAGAGCATGTAAGGGGAATTAGAAATGAGCATGGGGCAACTTGGAAAGCATTCAAATTAACCTTGAAGGAAGAGTATTTCATGGAGGACTCTGAAAGGGTAACAAAGAGGACTTTCTAGAGTGGGTAGTTTGGCCAAAAGAGGGGCTCTCGCCTACCAAACTACTAAGGGAATTCAAACACCGTTATGATCAACTTTCAAGAACTGAAAAGGCTACCCTAAACTCGGAGAAGATAGAGCTCTTTTTGCAAGCCGCAGGTAAAGAGATTCAAGAGAAGTTAGAGCTATTACTTGAGGATAAGGATGCGGAACAGGGTTTGAAGACTGATTGGAATGAGGTCGAAGATGCCATATCACTGCTAGCTAAGTGACAACAACGAAGAGACAAGATGATAGTCAACCCTACTGAATCCCCAAGTGTTTCCAAGAGTCCTATAAAGCCCGTGATTGTGGTTCCAAAGAGTGACAAATCCATCCTAGATGATATTGTCAAAGGAATGCAAGAGCTCAAGTTAAAGCTTGCAAGGCTACAAGAAAAGGGGCAACCATCAGGTCAATCTACAGGGCAACGACCGCAAACCAGAGAAGGCTTTGTCAATAGATGCATATGGTGTGATAGTACTGACCATGGAAGGAGGGATTATGAAATTTTTAAAGATGCTTTGACAAAGGAGCTCGTTTTCTTTAAAGATGGAAAAATTCCCTTAAGTGAAATAGGTAAGCTCTTGGGAACAAACTTTGGCAAAGGCGGGATCAAGAAGCTAGTTGAGGACATGGCTACTAGCCATGCCATCTCAATGGTTGAGGCAGCCGCCTATGGGTTGAAGGTGGATCCTATTAAGAGAAAAGGATCAATCAAGGTTGGAGAACAGGAATCTAATGGTATTGGAGAGTTATGGCCATGCATTATAGAGTCTGCTATGAAGGGTAAAATGGCTACAGAGGTTTTACATGAAGCTGGAGATTGCATTCGGCTTAAAACAGGTTGGAATGACCCTGTGGACTCTTTGTCATTGCATGAATATATTACCAAATGTCAAGCAAATGAGGCCATTGTTGAAGAGAAATGTAGGCGCGAGAATGGGGATGAAGGCCCTTCAAAGCGGGCAATGAGGAGTGGAGGTAGAAATGACACAGTGCCTCCTAGATCACCTTCCCCGCAACAGATGCCTATCCCCAAAGTGCCTATGCAAGAAGCCTCTAAACACAAGAAGAAGGATGCAACAAAATCCAAAGCAAAGGGTCCGGCCTACAAACTCCAATCCGATATAGAGGCAACAACGAATCTCAAAAAGGTTTTGGAAGAGAGGATTCTAAACAGTAAGGTGGAATCTACCTTGGATGAGGTCCTTGGTATAGCAAAGCGGGAATTCCACGAAGAAATAATTGATATCATAAAGAGGAAGCGGCAATCTCTTACTGAATCTATCCATGTGTAGGGTGAAGAAGAGACTTTAAATGCACAGGGTGTACAGGTCTATGGCAAACAAGGTGATGAAACTATTGTTGGATGCTACAAGTCTAGGGGAGGAGTAAAACACGTTTGCTTCTTGGATGATGAAGATGAAGTGGAGACCACTCACAAGAGCTACTACTTGAATAGTCAGTGGGCAAGAGCAACTATTGAGACGCTAGTAAAAGTGGGAGACTTAGAAGAGCCATACATTGCGTTGATAGATCATGGGTCGGAAATTAACCTCATGTCAAAGAGTCTTTCTCAAAAAGGGAAATGGCCAATTGATATAAATCATGGATGGATGATTCGTGTAGCAAACAACTCATCAGGGGAGCTGTACAGAGCTTGTCCAAATGTAAAGGTGACTATTGGGGATGTGAAAGATGACCATAATTTCTTTGTACAGGAGATGTCTACATATCCTCTTATCCTTGGGCAGCCATACATCACTGCAACTCGCATGGAAACCAAGGTGATGGATGATGGGTCAGCTTATGCAAGAATAAGGACTAGGGATGGAAAGCGTGCAGTACAGTTCCTTACTATTTGTGTAGACCATGAAAGGAACCGTGAAAGTTTTAGAGAGCAACCCTTGCCAAAGACAAACAAAGAGTTCAAGGACTATAGGGATGTGAGGGGTTTTGGCCATGTACCATTGTAGAGCGGAATTGCAGTGGTACAAGAAGAGAAAGGTTCTCGCATGATGTATATGCAAAGAAAACATTTTCTACAGGTTTTGTAGGATTATCAAACTATGGATCTATTGCTTTTACAGAGTATGAGGACTTAAAGCAGGGTGAACGACAACATGTAAATAGTGTACAAAGAGGTTTAAAGATGAATGGGTTGCTAGAAGATGATGAATGCATTGCAGGTATGTTTGATGAGTGTTCATTTGTGGATACTATGCAAGATTTGGAGTCTTTAGTGGATTGCAATTTGTGTATGGGAAGTGAGGTTGTGAAAGTATGCTCAATAGAAATGTACAAGGCCATTGAGGATTTCAAAAATGCTCAAAGTGTTGATGTACGAATGGAGACTAAGTATAAGTCCGTGGCAAAGAAAGTGAAACCAGTGGCATTACCTCTACCAAAAGACTGCACAAATAAGATGGAACAAGCTGCTTTGCAACCTAGCCTTCGTGACCCAAGCAAGATTGGACACAAGTTCACAAAGGATTCTTTGAAAGAGTTAAAGGTTGGTTGCGAGGACAATTTGACAAAAGCTGAAAAGATATGCTTTGAAGACATGCTTGCGAAACACTAAAAAGATTTTGCATTTGAGCCTTATGAGATAGGGTGTGTTGATCCATCCATTGTTGCTCCTATGGTGATCTTCACTATCCCTCATGTACCTTGGAGCTTGAGGCCTATTCCTGTTCCAAAGGCTCATTTGCCTAAACTCATTGAGTTGCTTAATGAGAAGATCAAGATGGGTATTTTGGAACCTTCTTGTGCTCCATATTCAAACACGTGGTTCACTGTTCCAAAGAAAAATGGTTCTTTACGCTTTATTCAGGATATGAAACCTGTAAATAAGCTGACAATCAGAATCCGCACGCCTTGCGATTGACATTCTCAATCACTAGTGCCATGTTATGCTTTTCGTCGGGAAAACTAGCCATGCCAAACTTACCATGTGGCACCCCAAACTGACCCTGGTTGCATTGGAACCCTTGGTGCACGCCAATGTTACCATACATGGGATTTGGCATCATGCCTTGCATACGCCCAAAGATTTTTCCTAGCATATATTGCTGGTTTCCATGCGCATAACCAGCCATGCTTTAAAACACAGATCCACTTTTGAAATACCCAGGATGTATCACGGGTGGTGGAAAAACCTGTTACATAGCTTAGAAACTGGTTCCCTGTCCATTTAATGCAACATTCGGACTCTGAAAGGTGGCTGGTTGTTTTGGTATAGCCTGTAGAACTAGTGTTCTAGCCACCCGTTTGTGGACAGAAGGAATTTGTCTTGGAGTCTCAACTGACTCTGCAACATGTGAGTGCTCCTTCCCTGTTGAGACGCATAAGAGACCTGGAATTGAGCCTCAACGGACTCTCTTGCATGAGAAATTTGCCTCGTTTGTTGTGAAATTGGTGGCGCTTGCAGAAATGCTATAAACCTAGTATTCTGCTCCAACCGAGAAAACACATTCACAACAGCAACGAACTCTGTCGTATGTTGCCCAGTCCTAAACCCTTGACCTTGTGGAGCATTCACATCAACAAAAGGCACAGACAGTGGTGGCTGCGAACTCTTGCCAATCTGAAACAGTGGAGGAATTTTCTGTTTGTCTTGCGAAGAGGAATCTTCTTCCCTGGTGTCATTCGTCCAAGTTAGCCATAGTGTAATTCCAAGTTCCTGTGCTTTGTGTCTTCGTCGATTCCCAACCAAGGTACACTTCTTAAGAAAAAAGTGATTCTGTCCAAGCATCGGAACCATGAAACTGACCCGTAGGGTGGTAGACTTTAGCTTTCACCCGAATCTTCTCTTGAAAATGTCACGTGACACATCCCAACCCTATGTGTTGATGGGGGCTTTTCACAAGCCAAGCTCCCATACCCCTCTTCTCTCGTCCCCACCCCATGAAAACCCCCTCTTAGGGAGGGAGTGATAAAAGGCATTGGAAAAAGTAAGAAAAAAATAAAGTATGATTATGTAAATATATAAGAAAGGTAAAAAAGGCCACCTCATGCCTGCGGGGTAGCCCATCCCCACCTTGCCTCCTTTTTCTTCACTGTTGCCCCGACGGGTGTCCCTTTTCCTCTCCTCCACTCAAAAGGTCAACCCCCTCTTTCTTCCCCTTGTCCTTTCTCCTTTCTCTCTACCCTCAAGCTACCCCACCTCTCACCAATAATGCATTATAACTCACCAATAATGCACCCTAACTCACATGCAACTTACCCTATCTTCCAAAATAGTATACCCCACCCCCTCTTTCTCTCTCCTATCATATCCCATGACCCAAATAACCCCCTCTCTCTCTAAAGGGCGCCATGTCTCTTGTTTTCTAGCTAAATAACCTCCCCCACACTCACACACACTCAGTTTCACTGAAAAAGGTGCCCACAAACCCATCCCCACCCGGTGGTTACCTGATTTTTCTTGTGTTCACACACATCTGCACACAGATTCACCTCTGAACACACTCCCCTCTTGTAATTACTTTATTCTCCATGTCACCTCTCACTTTTTTTCATCAACCCATCTCTCTCTCTTAGTCTCTCTCTCATGACACTGCTGTTCTGGCACATATACACACAGCCAGACAAGTGGGGCCCACAGTCACATGGCCTATGTAGATAATGATTTCTTCATTTCTAAATTCTAGAATTTCTCCCCCCTCCTCCCCTATATAAAGAGGGGTCACCATCACACAAAACACACATAGACCATCACCAAAGAGTACACTATGCACTGTGTGTGCCTAGTGCACACACACACACACCCACACCATCACCATCACCGCAATCACCATGCTTGTCTTGAGCATGACCTCTACACCCTTGGCTATGGAAGATGAAGGGAAACTAAATGAAGGATGATGGCCATAATCCTCCTGCGAGTCTTCGCCATCAACTCCCACCTATCCGCCATGTGCTCTACCACTCTCTCCCTTCTCATTCCCCTACCCTATGCTCCCCATTTCATCACCTAATTCTCTAAATAAAGCTTGAGGTTTTGTGAGTATGTTTTCTTGCAATGTTTTGCCCATGTGAGGTGTGCGGAATCGCCACTTAGTCTAGTGTTTTGGAGTGAGATTGTGTATGTGTGAAGGGTGTGCGGATTCGCCATCCTTTTGTGATGCCTAAGTACTAAGCCGCTGTACCCCCTCCCTCTCTCTCTCTCTCTCTCTCTCTCACTTGATCTCATTCCCTTTCCTCTTCATCATTACTCCCAAGCATCCATCTCTCTTGGATGAAAACTTTGTTATGGTGGTGTGTTGTTTGCGTCCTAGCCGCTGAAGCTAGGTGGTGCCCCCTGTTTGCTTTACAATGACAGGCTCGAGGCGCGCCATTCGGTCCCCGATGTTTTAGAGGCCGTCGGGGTTTGGGGTTCACTTTGCTCCCGTCAGTGTCCGTGGACACCACAACAAGGTTCAGTCAGTTCAGTCAAGTCTAGATTAGCAGTGATCTGGCTCTTTTGTGAGTCTACTCGTAGACCGTGCATGCCCAGCCACTTAGCATAGATGCATATCCTCCGGTTGCACACATCATGATCATCGGAATTCCCATCAGAATCCATTAGCATCAGTTAGGGGAATTTTCCAGTGCAGTTAGCCTATTTTCCTATTTATTGGGATTTTCACTTATTATTTTTAAGTGACTTTCCAACAAAAGTAGGTAGGGCATTTTTGCTAAGTTAATATATAAGCAAACCAAAGTTCACACTTTCTGGCAGAAGAGGCAGCAGGATCTTCCCGCTCAACTCCCCCCCCCCCCCCCCCCCCCCCCCCCCAGCGTTTTTAGACCTCCTTCTTCGTGGGGATTCCCAGAAGAACCATCGCCATACCTCCCACTACCTTGGCGTTTTCACAGATCATCCATCTCTTGAAGCTTCCCCCTTCTGGCGATAATCCCCCGGCAGATCAGCCCAAGACCTAGCGTTTTTGCTTGCAAAAACACTACAGATTCAGCCAACGTTTTCTTCACAAAAACGCCAACCCACTTTGCAGATTCCAGTGTTTTGCTTTGCAGAGTCGGATTACCCTCGCATGCACCAGATCCATCAACGTTTTGTGTTTGGAGATTGAGATCAGGCCAACGTTTTGGCAAGGAGGCAGAACCAGCCAGCGTTTTATTTTTCAGCCCTAAGCCTCCTCAGATCCACAGCGTCTTCAACAGTTAGAATCGTAGCAGATTTCCCATTCGGTTGCAGATTGTGCACCAATTTCAGCCCCTAGCGTTTTTGGATTTCAGCAGCAAATTAAGACCGGCATTATTCACCTAAAGTGTAGCAGATTCAGCTCGTAAAGACTATCAATTTTCAGCCCTAAGAAACTTCGTTTTTCAGCCAAGAAAATGCAACCAAAACAGTCATTTTCAGCCACCGAAACAGTCCCGAAATTCAGCGATTAGAAGATCCTAGATTTCAGTCATCGACATAGTCCATTGCATACACATTGTACACCTTTGTGCAATCAAAGAATAGACCACTCTCCCCGACGAGAGTGGGGCCTTCGGAGGAGGGTTTTACAACCTCTCGGGTGTCGTATCTCTTCTCTCTCCTTCTCTCAGTCTCATTCACTTGCACGTACTAGATCCACTCACTTTGTTCGTGATCATAGCACTCTCCATAAGACGGAAAGGTCTCTCTTTCCCTAAGAACTAAAAGGAACCTTGAGCAAATAAAGATCACTAATCTTGAGAAAATACAACATTCATTCCGCTGCACCTAACATTGGTATGAGAGCTTTGGAAGTGTTCTGCATTACTCAAGGGAAGAACCACAGGAATTTTTTTTATTTTTTTTTCTTGTTGCGATCGCACGAACCCAAGTTTACTTGGGCATGGCGATTCCTAATCGTGTTTTGTTGAAGAGTGACCGGAATCCCAAGAAAGAAGGGTTTGTCCAGCCTCCCCTTGTGTCTCTTTTCACTCATTGAGAGCGGACCGTGCACTTAGTGGCCGGCCAATCGACGTGAGGTGGGAAAAAGAAACCTTGGTGTGAGCGCAAGGCCTCCAAGGGGTGCGCCCGCAGAAAGGAGTAGAACTCGGGTGAAGAGAAGATCCTTCTCAACGCGATTTGCAAGCGAAAGAAAACCTCAAGAACCCAAGAACCCACAAGAACCCACGATTGCAGAATGGTCATCACTCGAAGCGGAATGGATACTTCGCTTGGAGGTGATGAGCATGAGAGAGGCGAAGGAGAATTTTCCTCACCAGAAGGTTTTTCCGACCCTTCCCCATCTACGACAAAGATTGCACTAACTCCTATGGAGGAGTTGGACCAAGCAAGAGAAGCAGACAGAAAGGCCTACGAAGAAGAAATGGCAGCCATAGAGCGTCAGTTCGACTTGGAAGAAAGAGAAAGTCAAGCAAGATTTGATCGCGAGACCAAACCAAGAATGCAAGAGATGTTGCGACTCTTTTCTCGAATACAGGCACAGATGCAACAAGATCGGGAAAAGAAGACTCTCTCAGTCTCTTCTTCTACAAAGCATGACACACAAGATTTGCATGATTGTGTGAAGCATGATGATGATTTGATTGACAATGATTTGCATGATGATTTGATTGACCATGATAAGCATGATGATTTGAATGATATTGCTAAGCATGATGATTTGGATGTCAATGATGAGCATGATGATTTGCATGATCAAGATGTGATTTCTCACAAGCATGATGCGTTGCATGAAGATGATGTGATTGTTCACAAGGATGATGTGTTAGGGGATGCTTTTCCTAGCGAAGCTAACCTCGTTGTAGATTCGATCAATCACGAAGAACCGATCTTGGCTTTCGGGTCGAGGTCCAAAGAAACCCCACAAGAAGATTCGATAGATCCCGAAGAAGCGATCTTGGCTCTCGAGCCTTGGTCCAAAGAACCATCACAGGAAGTATTATGTGTTCACATGATTGATACGCAAGCATTGTTCAAGTGTTTCATTCGTGAAGGTTTTCTGTATTTTAGTCATCATCGTTATGTGATCCCTTTTCCTAGGCATGGCATATTGCATGTTGAGCACCTTTCTCTCATGGATGAGCACGAATGTATGCGGATTATTCAGGAAAAGCTGCAAAGTTTGTATGTCAGGAAGTCACATTCCATGTCTCTTCCTTGGCATGACACAGTTTCCGAATGAGCACATGATTGTATGAGCACCAAGCATGGGCATTTCCATTGTGATTTGCCACAGTTGATTGATTTTGATCAAACAGAAAAGATTAGAGCGCATTATTTGCATGTGTTTGATGAACGGGTTGTCACTCCGTCTATTTGTTCATCTACATTGCATGCACAGTCTTTGAGAAGACAAGATTTTTTTCCTTCACTTTACATGGAATGGGTATGTTCATGGTTTTGTGTTGGAGATTGTTTCAAGAATTTTCAGCCATGGAGATCCTTGAAGATGGAAGAAGCACGACTCTACACAAAGTTGAAGCAAGGAAGGAGATTCAGAAGACTTTGTGTCGCTTTCGGCGCGGCCCAAAGAAGCAAGCGTTGCAGACCTTTATGAAGTTCAAGTACCGCACGACGCACACATCGGAGTGGGCCGGCGAAGAGTCCCTTCCAACATTCTGGATGCTATTGGCGATCTCCCTCGACGCCATACAGTTCGGTACCAGTACCTCACTTTGAAAAGGAGGGGACGTCACGTGACACATCCCAACCCTATGTGTCCGTGGACAAGCTACACCACAACAAGGTTCAGTCAGTTCAATCAAGTCTAGATTAGCAGTGATCTGGCACTTTTGTGAGTCTACTCGTAGACCGTGCATGCCCAGTCACCTAGCATAGATGCATATCCTCCGGTTGCACACAGCATGATCATCGGAATTCCCATCAGAATCCATTAGCATCAGTTAGGGGAATTGTCCAGTGCATTTAGCCTATTTTCCTATTTATTGGGATTTTCACTTATTATTTTTAAGTGACTTTCCAACAAAAGTAGGTAGGGAAATTTTGCTAAGTTAATATATAAGCAAACCAAAGTTCACACTTTCTTGCAGAAGAGGCAGCAGGAGCTTCCCGCTCAACAGGCAACTTCTCAGCAATACACCCCCCCCCCCCCAGCGTTTTTGGACCTCCTTCTTCGCGGGGATTCCCAGCAGAACCATAGCCATACCTCCCACTACCTTGGCGTTTTCACAGATCATCCATCTCTTGAAGCTTCCCCCTTCTGGCGATAATTCCCCGGCAGATCAGCCCAAGACCTAGCGTTTTTGCTTGCAAAAACACTACAGATTCAGCCAGCGTTTTCTTCACAAAAACGCCAGCCCACTTTACAGATTCCAGTGTTTTTCTTTGCAGAGTCGGATCAGCCTCGCATACGCCAGATCCATCAGCGTTTTGTGTTTGCAGATTCAGATCAGGCCAATGTTTTGGCAAGGAGGCAGAACCAGCCAACGTTTTATTTTTCAGCCCTATACCGCCTCAGATCCACAATGTTTTCAGCATTTAGAATCGTAGCAGATTTCCCCCATTCGGTTTGCAGATTGCTCACCAATTTCAGCCCCCGGCGTTTTTGGATTTCAGCAGCAAATTAAGACCGGCATTATTCACCTAAAGTGTAGCAGATTCAACTCGTAAAGACCTCGTTTTTCAGCCAAGAAAACGCAGCCAAAACAGTCATTTTCAGCCACCGAAACAGTCCCAAAATTCAGCGATTAGAAGATCCCAGATTTCAGCCATTGTCGTCGTCGTCGTCGTCGTCACCGTCGTCGTCATCGGCATAGACCAAGTTGCATAGTCCATTGCATACGCATTGTACACCTTTGTGCAATCAAAGAATAATGATTGTGATAATATCTTGTCAAGGTTGGAAGAGGTGAACCTTACCTTGTCTGGCCAAAAGTCAGTGTTTGGTGTGAATGAAGTTCTTATTGTGGGACATATGTGTGGGCCATATGATAGAATTCCTTGTCTTGCAAAGATTGATGTAATCCAGAGAATGAAAGAGAAATCGATAAATGTCACTGAGGTTCGAAGGTTCTTGGGTGCATTCGTGTTTTATGTTATCTAGATTCCGCATTATGCACATGTAGCAGAAACTTTGTATCAGCTTTTAAGAAAGAACAAAAAGTTTCAATGGGAAGAAATGCACACCCATGCCATGAGAAAATTAAAGAAGTTGCTGCTTATGTCTCCAACTTTGAGGAAAGCAAACTATGAATGTGGAAGATATGTAATTGTAACAGTGGATACTAGCCCCATAGGAACTGGATGGGCGATTGGGCAAGATGATGATGATGGAAAGCGACATGTGGTGAGGTTTGGAGAAAAAGTACTAAGTGCTCGTCAATGCAACTATCCACATGTAAAAAGAGAGTTATGGGGGGTAGTCACAACTTTGAAATGTGACAAAGAGTATTTCATAGGAGCAAATGTAATAGTGGAGACTGATTGTCTACCCCCTCTTGGAATGATCACAAGCTGCTCAACTCCTGACATTGCTATGTTGAGATGGATTGCCTACATAAAATCCTTGAATCCATAATTTAAGCATATTGCAGGGAAAGATAATCCAGTTGCAGATATGCTTTCAAGAGCAAGGTATGAAAAAGAAGAAGACATGGTTGTCGAGGGCGATGATGTAGGCACACAGTTCTATAGTATCTCTCATACCAAGGGTGATCATGTTTGCCTGTCAAATGCACTTGAGTCGTTTACATAGGACCTATATCAAGGTGACTGGTTTCTCATTGGACACGATCTGAGCACTTTGACAAGGCAAGAAGGGGTGACTGATCAAGAGTTCAAAAGAATACGGAGAAAGGCCTATGGATACTTTTTGAAAGATGGGTACTTATGGAAGCGTCCAAAACAAAGAAATGGAATGCCCACGAGAGTGGTGAATGATAAAGACGCTCAAAGTGAGCTTATGAAAAAGTTCATGAGAGTCTTTATGCTGGACAGAGAGGTGTATGGGCCACCTTTACTAAACTAAAAGAGAGGTATTCGTGGAAAGGTATGTATAAAGATGTATCTCACTTTGTGGAATCATGTGAAACCTGTCAAATGCATTCAAATGTACGTCATCATGATGGGTTGCACCCTACTTACCCATTGGCCATGCATTACAAGTGGGTAGTAGATTTGGTTACAATGCCATTGGGATTATGGCAAATGAGATACATAGTGCTTGCATGAGAAGACTTAACCAACCAAGTTGAAGGTCATGCTCTAAGAACAAAAAGCACAGAAGGGATATGTAAGTTCCTCTTGGATGATGTAATTAGCGGTTATGGTTGTGTTGGGAAAATAAGAGCGGATAGGGGTTGGATGCTGACAAAGCAAGGAAGTTTTTCTCTAGGCTGGGCATTAAACTTGCTCTCACTACTGGATATAATCCTGAGGGAAATGGAACATCAGAGCATGGGCATCCTCCTATCATTAAAGCTTTAGCTAAGGCCTACAAAGGTAAAATGGGAGAGTGGCCTAGGTTGTTGCCTTATGCTTTATGGGCTGATCGTACAACTCATAGCTCGGTTACTGGTTATATGCCTTTTGAGTTGGTGTATGGTCAGAAACCTATAATGCCAATTGAGGATGTAATTTCCACATGGAATGTATTACCTTGGGAAGATGTAATGAGTAGGGAAGTCCTTCTTGCTTTGCGCATACAACAGTTAGAAAGAAGGCCCTAAGATATTGAGATTACAGTAGCACTATTGAAAGATGCAAGGTTAAAGAATAAGGACAGATTTGATAAGAGGCATAGGCTCAGACCTAAAGCTATTGAAGAAGGTGATTGGGTGTTGGTGTATGACAGCAGTCTTGACAACCAACATTCAACAATAAGAAATCTTTTAAAGAGATGGTTTGGTCCTTATGTGGTTCAGCATGTACATGGGAATGCAACTTATACCTTGCATGAATTAGATGGGACAAAAATGAAGATTCCCATTGCAGGAAAAAGAATCTAGTTATTCAAAAGAAGAGGTGATACAGATCCCTTTGATTCACAGGAAGGTCAAAATGAAGGCTCTGATGAAAATGGTATGGATGTGGATGAACAACAAGAGGATGATGCGTTACATTTTGTTGCAAGCGATGATGAAATCGACATGTATGTTGACTTAAATGAAGACTGAACCTGCAAAAGATATATGTGGCACATGCCGGAGGATGTGTAGGTTTAAAGGGGGTGGATGTCGTGCCATGGCACGTTCATAATTTTAAATTAAAGTATCTACCTCACTGTTAATGTTTATGATGTATGGGACCAAATGCTACAATGTACATAGTGTGATATATGCGAAAATGAATGTCACGGTTGCAGCTCTGTATATACCTTGCGGGGACAGTGAGGCCCTCGACGTGCCACTATGGCATGCTTTTTTCACATAAATATATTCTTAATTTTCTTTGGGAATGTACAAATTTCAAGTGTTTCGAAGTGGCACGCTCGTTTTGCCTAGAAAGTTCAATGCGGGCAATCTCGGCCAAAAATAGCAGGTTTCGTGCGCTGGCATAAAAGACGTGTCCAAAGTGCTTACCAAGTGTAAAAATGAGGTTCAACATGAAATTTGAGCCCAATGGGATTTTTTCACAATTTTAGGGATTTTTTCCAGTTCGTTTGGGCTTTTTACGGACAAAAAGTGACATTTTTGGGCCAAAAATGGCCTAAAAATGCTCAAAAATAGCTCAAAATGCCACATCAACGATAGTGGCATTGTTGCTCAAGTTGTGTGGGAAGTTTTAGAGCCAAGAATGAGCTCATTTGGGCATATGAGCAAGGAGATACAACCATTCCTTTACACTTTGCTAGTGCAGTCCCGTGCTACTTCCACTACATGGTTGAGGCTGTGAGGCCTCCAATTAGGCTTTCCCCTCCTCAAATAACTACTTGGGCTTCTCCAATGAAGTACTAAAGCTTCCATGAAATGATCACGATGAAGAATCGAAGCGTAAATTTAGGGTTTTTAACAGGTCGAATGAGCACTGCATCTGTGAAATTGGGAGCAAGGCTACACCTAATCTTCACACACACAAGAGTTTTGAGTTAGTATTAGTTCTTTTTCAAAGTGGAGCTTTCATGGATGGAGTTTTGTTCTTTTTTAGTGTGTTTTTGGCTTCAAATAGTCTATGCCTTGCTTGATTTTGCTATGAATCCTCACAATCAGAGGCCCGACGCTTTCCTAATCGCACTGTGCACTTCTTGACAACGTGTGAGACTGTGGACGCCTATGGCTCTTTGAAAAAATGCTAAGAAAATGCATGCACGAGCAAGAGGCTTGAGAATGCCTGGCATCCGGCATCATGATATTGAAAGTAAGAACATCTCAGTGTTTCATTTTTGTGAACTCTATTTGGGCATAATTAATGCATCCACACTTGTTGTACATGTGTTTATCAACGCATTTTCAAGAAAAATATCTGGCTTTGTAACATTGTAAAGAATCTGGGAGTGAATTACCTTGCCTTATGTTAATGCTGCCTCATTGGCACATGCCCTAAGGACATTCACATACACCCCACTAGCTGCTAAAAACAAAGAGTGCCTCCTCCACATTTCTGCAGTTGCGATACATGTTGAAAAGACAGGTTGCAACACTTATATCTGATCTATATTTGCTTTTAAAGATGCATGCATGCGCAAACTTGCCAACTAAAAGAGTGCCTTTCGCTGAACACGCATCAAGTATCCCTATGTACGTAATTTCATCCGAACTTACTGCTTCTTACGGCATCTAGGCCCAAATTTGAAGCACCTCCTTGGTATTTCCATGATCTACGCAAGTCGTCATGAATCCATTGAAGACACGAAATACACAGTGAAACTCATCTATGCAGCAACATTTACTATACATACTCAATAATGCAGAGACATGTGGCCCATCTGAATCTAATTGGAAATAAATTATCGGCGCGTGCACACAATAGCCTTCCACTGATGCCGCTTATGGGGGCTTTTCACAAGCCAAGCTCCCATACCCCTCTTCTCTCGTCCCCACCCCATGAAAACCCCCTCTTAGGGAGGGAGTGATAAAAGGCATTGGAAAAAGTAAGAAAAAAATAAAGTATGATTATGTAAATATATAAGAAAGGTAAAATAGGCCACTTCATGCCTGCGGGGTAGCCCATCCCCACCTTGCCTCCTTTTTCTTCACTGTTGCCCCGCCGGGTGTCCCTTTTCCTCTCCTCCACTCAAAAGGACAACCCCCTCTCTGTTCCCCTTGTCCTTTCTCCTTTCTCTCTCCCCTCAAGCTACTCCACCTCTCACCAATAATACATTATAACTCACCAATAATGCACCCTAACTCACATGCAACTTACCCTATCTTGCAAAATAGTATACCCCACCCCCTCTTTCTCTCTCCTATCATATCCCATGACCCAAATACCCCCCTCTCTCTCTAAAGGGCGCCATGTCTCTTGTCTTGTAGCTAAATAACCTCCTCCCCCCCCCCCCCCCCCCCCCCCACACACACACACACCATCACCAAAGAGTACATTATGCACTGTGTGTGCCTAGTGCACACACACACACACACACACACCATCACCAAAGAGTACACTATGCACTGTGTATGCCTAGTGCATACACACACACCCACACCATCACCATCACCGCAATCACCATGCTTGTCTTAAGCATGACCTCTACACCCTTGGGCTATGAAAGATGAATGGAAACTAAATGAAGGATGATGGCCGTAACCCTCGTGTGAGTCTTCGCCATCAACTCCCACCTACCCGCCATGTGCTCTACCACGCTCTCCCTTCTCATTCGGTCCCCGGTGTTTTAGAGGCCGTCGGGGTTTGAGGTTCGCTTTGCTCCCTGTCATTTGGTGCCCCCACTGAGGATCTTTTCATGAAACCCTTCAGTTTACAAGACTGAAACCCCTAAACTATTGTGAATGGATGAATGGCTAGCAGGATTTTCTAATTGGACGACAGAAGAAGAAGAGCTCCAAGCACAACTAGACGAACTCCGCATCTCCATCGAAGCTCGAGTGCCAGGCGTAACGGTAATCGATTTGCAGTGGGAGAGTCAACCAACACGCCAAACCCAGTGGATATACATAGGCCAAGTGCCAAGAAGAAGAAGGAGAAGGTCGAAACCATGTCCGCAAGCTACAACCAACCAATAAAAAAAAATGGAAGGAGCTCTACACAATAGAGAATCAACACTATTCTACTTTGAGAATCGGGTAACTCAAGTCACCGAGGTAATGATCACAGTCAGTTTTCAAGTCGCACCTGATGCTGCAGCACAGATAACGAAATCATTGGCTCACACTCTCACTAGAGAAACTAGGGAGCTACTGAGTTTGTTTCAGGACAGAATGCCACCCTCTTCCACAAGCTTGGACAGTGACTAAGCACCTCTAAGCTTCACATGAATCAGTACAACCTACCTCAAGACAGATCACACATACCAACACGTGTACGCTCAATCAAGGTAATACTGGATTTGAAGGCTCACTACCAGCACGTCAATGACACCATGCTGGGTGGGGAGCGATTTTTTGAGGTTCTGGCATCAGATCAACCATTTGTCCTACCTTTGGTACAAGGCAATGTACCGTTTGAAGTTTTAATCTATGTCCTAGTATAAGAGGGTATACACGCCTCCTTGTAAAGAAGGAAAAAGCTTTTGCAAGTTATGCAGTGTGTCTTTCTAGCTCTCTCTTAGTAATCATGGAAAGTGTAGCATTTCCAACATTTAAAGGAAAGAAGGGGGAGGATTTGGTAACAGACTTCCTAGATGACTTTGCAGTAGCATGTGTAGTGAGAAACAAAGATACGGATGAATCCTGGGTTAAAATATTTAAGCATCTCATGAAGCTAGAAGCTAGATCATGGTACAATGCACTTCCACAAGCAACCAAGGATGACTGGGAACCCTTAAAAACCGCTTTTAAGAGGCGCTTTGGGGGAGGTACCACTTTAGAAAAGTTGTGGGACAAGTTGAGAGACTTGAAGCAGGAGGGTCTTTTAGAATATGCCACCTAGGAGTACAAATTTGTGGATTTGTGGGAACGGTGGGTTGAGTCACTGGCAAGGAGGGAAGCTGCACCTGATTTCCTAAAAAAAGATCGGTTCACGCATGGCTTATGGCCGCTTCTCAAGGAGAAGGTGAAAGGTAGATTCCCGGCTACGTACGAGTTAGCCGTTGAGATTGCTCGCCTTAAGGACAAGAAGCTGCGAATGAAATCCAAAGAAACCGAGTCAACAGAAACAACAACATCACGTCGACCAGCAACTACGACAACCACCATTCCACCACCACCACCGGCTCTTGGGGTAAGAGATGACCAACAAGATATGTTGGCCCATATTACTGACCAACTGCAGAATTTGTCTGTCCACTTAATACAACAAGGGAGGAGTCAAGAAAGAGATCAAGACCCTGGAAGAGCACGACAACAAAACAGGGAGTATCATTGCTACAACTGCAGAGAAGACGGTCACGGTATGTACTACTGTCCCAAACCATGACAAAACTAAAATAGAGGAGGTAGGAGGAACCAATTGTCACCCCCTAGAGAAAGAACACCCCCACCCCGAGCACCAACCCCACCAACACAAATTCTACGTCCACCCCAGACACCACTACAAGCATCCATTCCACCTCTTCCACCAGCCCCACCACCTGATCGCCGTGTAAACATCATAAGGCTAGAAGAGAAAGGAAAAGCCATAGTAGTGGATCCACCTAGAGCAAAGGAGAGGGACAAGGGTAAGGAGAAGGTAACCTTTTTAGAACCACTTGAGGCCATGATTGTGAAAAGAGCTAGGAGGGAGAAGGCTACACAATCAGATGATGAGAGAAGCATGAGAGGAGAAACTAGCAAGAGGCCATCCAGGCCACGACGGAAATTAGGCATCACCAACTTCCAGCTAGGGAAAAGTTCTAAGCCCTATGATCTAACATTGGATGTGGCAGAGCAAGGACCAAAGATTACATGGCCACAACTGCTACATCTTGTACCTAAAGTAAGGCCACAATGGTCTAAAATGGTAAGTACAAGACGCTGCAAAACAAAGGTAGCCGGAGCAATTTTGGGATGCAACATGGATGACATCCTTCCAATTGTCGACGTAAACATAAAAGGAAAGAGGGTTGGAAACACCTACATTGATGGAGGTGCACAAATCTCTGTAATGAGCGAAGCTATGATGCTTCGATTAGGGCTCGAGGTTGACAAGCCTTCTCCATGCAAGGCAAAGATGGCAAACAACGCAAAAGTAAAGTGTGTGGGTGTGGTAAGTGCCGTGAAAATCAAAGCTTTCAACACTGAGGTAGAGATAGATGTTTTTGTAATGCCTACTAAGGGGGAGGGCTATCCACTAATTTTGGGAAGGCCATGGTTGATGGCCATGAAGGCAAAACAGGATTGGGGTACTGGCCTTCTACGCATGACCGGTAAGAAAGGGGAGACAATCTACTACGACATGAGGATTGGCAAGTAGAAGCAAATGAATCTGGAGACATCGGCAGATGAAACCACTAGCGAATCTTCAAGTTCTGAGGAGGAGACCACATCCACCGACGAAAGTGACAGTTCCATTGATGTGATGGGTATCATTATGAAGGATCCACAAAGGGTAAGCACAACTGGTGATCCATCACCAAAAGGACAACCCAATGAAGAGGAGAGCAAATCACCTGGCCTAGGAGGAAGTAGGTTGAAGGGTATGTTTTCTACGGAATTAACACTTGAGGAGAAAGATAGTTTTTTGCAAATGTTGATGGGATTTCCTAACCTGTTCATTGACAACTATGAAAGAATCACAGGCATTACAGTGGTGGAACATCATATTAAGCTGAAGGAAGGGGTAAAACCAGTTGTACAAAAGCTACGACGACTGGGGGTCATACAAGAAAAGGTACTCTTGGACGAGGTAAGGAAACTGTTGGAAGCGGGATTCATCTATCCTGTAGAAAACTCAAAATGGGTGTCACCCGTAGTGGTGACGCACGCCTAAAAAGAATGGTAAGTGGAGGGTCTGTGTTGACTACAAACCACTAAATGCAGCTACAAAGAGAGACCACTTTCCTCTCCCTTTCTTGGATGAAATTCTGAATGAAGTAGCGGGTTTTGAATGCTATACCGTCTGTGATGGTTATTCTGGATACTTTCAAATATGCATAGCCTTGGAAGATCAGCTAAAAACCACTTTTATCACGCCATGGGGTTGTTTTGCATACAGGGTTATGCCATTTGGTCTCACAAATGCACCTGCCACATTCCAAAGATATATCACATATGTTTTTCAACTGTTCTTTGGAACATCCATAAGAGTGTTCATTGATGATTTTTGTATATATAGCTCCCGTATTTCACATTTAGAAAAGGTAACTGAAGGTTTGGCCAGGTTGCAGAGCCTAGGTGGGAAATTAAATGTGGATAAATGCCACATTGGGGAGAGTAAAGTCATTCTACTAGGCCATGAAATTTCAGCAAAAGGTATCAACGCCGACCCAAGTAAGGTGTCCACACTCATAGCCCTACGTTCACCAATGACCGCACGTCAACTGGTCTCTTTTCTACAGAAGGTGAGGTACTTAAGTAGATTCATACATCTACTGTCACAACTTGTTCTACCACTGCAACAACTCACTCAAAGATCAACTTTCACTTGGGACGAGGAAAGCGAACATCACTACAACAAGGTAAAGGAGGTCTTAGCCACTCTGCCGACTATCTCACCACCTAAGTGGGATGAAAAATTCTATGTCACATCAAGTGTTGGTGATGACTCATTGGGGGCTGTGCTACTCCAAAAGGATACGACGACATCTTTCATGAGGCCAATCTACTTCTCTAGTCGAATGATGACAGCAAGAGAGAAAGGTTTCACCCATGTGGAACACTTAGTCCTAGCTCTTAGATTTGCAACTACAAAGTTTAGGTCATATTTGCTGCCTAAGCAATTTGTGATTCTAACCACGGATGAAATATTTCCCTATGTTGTACGACACATGGATGTGTCTGCTAGAATTACTAAATGGCTAGTTCGTCTGCAAGAGTTTGACTACAGAGTACAGGTAGAAAGCACGACAAGGGCAAGTTTGGGGGGACTCATGACCTACCAAGTTTTTGAAAGGAAGGAGAAGCAATTTAAGGAAGGAGAAGTCCGATTACCTCCAGTACCACCGATGGTAGAAGGAGCATACTCTCTCTACTGTGATGGAGCCTACAAGCGAGCATCCGACAAAGTAGCTGCAGGCATAGTGGTCTTTGATGACAAAGGGACAAAGATATTTTCGTTGGGCCAATTGTTAGATTCACAATCTAACAATGAAGCTGAGTATGCAGCACTAACCAAGGGTCTACAATGGTTCATCTCGCAAGGTGTACAACGCCTTAATGTATTTGGGGATGCTCTACTTCTGGTAAGGTAAGTAAATGGAGCATGGACATGCAAGAATCCTAGTTTAAGGACTCACTTAAGTGGTGTAAAAACCTTGTTGGGTAAGTTTGAAGAAGTTCAAATACACCATATCCCAAGGGCTCAAAACCAAGAAGCAGATGCCCTAGCAAGTGAAAGACTACAGGAAGTGGTGGTTGGAGCAATAAAACTAAAGCTCCCTCTATTTCAAGGCAGTGATGCCTTGCCTGACATCATGCATTTTTTTAAAAAAGGGGAATGCCCATCAGATTTAACAAAGGGACAGAAGCAATGGCTGACGCGGAAGGCCACAAGGTATCGACTCATCAATGATGGTTTGTACTGTAAGGTTAACACTAGGTTGGTAACCTAACAGGACATAAAAGTGTCCTTTTAGGGTTTTAAAAAAAACCTCCAAAACCATAATAGATCCACTCATTTTGTAAAATCCTTTCATGAGGTTATAGTTCAAGGACTACTACACATGGAAAAAATAAGAAACTTGTAAAATTTTTCATATTTTGGTCACACCAAGCCTCCAAAGTTGATGGACCAGTACATTTTCATCAAAACAGTCATTTCTTACGTTTTGTTGCATAAAAATAAGATTAGGGATTTTTGTAGGACTTGAGATAAAATCCCTAGTTAACTTCAATGGGTTGGTGATGAGAACATATGATTGCTTCTCACTCACTATTGTTTGTTTTTCCAAAATAAATAGGTACAAAAAAGTTCAATTTTTACCATTCTGCAAACCTATCATCAATGTTTCTATAGCCACGCTCAATACAAATAATATATGCATCTTTGCTTAGTTCCCTATTGTCCTTTAGGCTCATAAGGAGCCATGGAGCATGTCAAAAGAATAATACATCTCATACCAAGGGGAATCTTGGGGACAAAAATGAAGTGCTAAATACAGCAAACATGAAAAAACTGGGTTCAACATTATGAGTTGTAGAATCCCATAGAAACTATTCAATATCTAGCCAAATTTGATCCTTATGACTAGATATGGTTACTACCTACAAAATGCATGTAGTTGTCACAAGAAACTAGCAATATTGAAAAAGCTATACTTGATATACTAGAATGTTTCGTTTTCTTCTAAAATTGAAAAAATCAACCATCGTTGTCTACTATGCAAAATAGGGTATTAGGTGCCCCAAAACTCAAGGAATATTAGCTTTATGTTACAATATGCGACATAGAAAATCAAAAGTGCATTTGGATATCATGAAAGCCACCAAAAAAATCATAGAAGAGCTAAAATTGGCTAAAAAACAGGATTTGACAATTTTTGTAATTTGGTCATGACTTACAACTTTAACATTTATTTCTCCCTAGAAGCATCAGGACATGTTGAGAACTACTAAAGATAGTTCTCTAGAATTATAGACCTCACAAACATGAATTCTATAGTGGTATAGTTGCAAAAAGTTGAAAAAAGCCAAAAACAGGACCCGTTTTTTCACACAGTTTAGGTTGTGAAATGTTGTGCAAGGACAAGGTTAAAGATGGAATTGATATTCCAAAAATCTGTCGAGTTTTTTTCAGCTCATGAGACAACTTTCTAGACAGATAGCACCTCAAAATCCATTTTGAAACTCTTGACATAATTCAAGGAAAATGGTCACTTAATAGGACATAAAAGTGTCCCAGGACATAAAAGTGTCCCATTACCAACCTAGTGTTAAGGACCAAATACTCAGGAAGGTCCCTCTCTCTCACGAAATCACGGGAGTAATTGCTAGCTGTCACGACGGGGTTTGTGGTGGTCACTTTGCCCTAGACATAACAAGTAGGAAAATCTTGCAGGCAGGCTTCATATGGCCTAGCCTCAACCGTGATGTACACCATTGGTGCAAAACGTGTAAGTTGTGTCAAAAGGCCGGCACTAGGTCACTTATGCCTGAACCACAGACACCTATTCTCTCATATGGCCCATTTGAAAAATGGGGTATCGATGCCATTGGGCCATTACCTAGGGCCAACTCAGGAAAATTCTACATTATCATGGGGGTCGACTACATGATTAGATGGGCAGAGGCTACAGCCACCACTAGAATCACAGCGGTAGAGGTAGCTAAATTTATCTACCAGCACATATGCTGTAGGTTTGGCACACCTTTAGAGATCATCTCTGATAGAGGGCCAGGTTTCAGAGCAGACTTGGTAGGAGAATTAATGCAAAAACTGGGCATTACAAGGAGGCACTCTTCACCATATTACCCTCAATGTAATGGCCTAGTTGAAAAGGTAAATGGAATGGTTTCTAAAATTATTACCAATCAGGTAAACAATCATCCCGGAGACTGGGATAAGTATCTACTACCAGCTTTATGGGCCTACAGAACTTCATTTCGTACATCCTTGGGATTCACACCGTATCATCTAGTATTTGGTAAGGAAGCAATCTTGCCCATTGAAGTGAAACTACAAAGTCTAAGAGTAATGGCAAGCCAACTTCAACAACCCAACATGCATTTGAGAGATCACATCATCAACTTGGAAAGACTGCAGCTGGACAGAGAAGAAGCAATAAATTATGATGCAGCACAAGCAGAGCATAGACGGCTTAGCTTTAACGAGCATCTCCGGCAACAAGAATTGAAGAAAGGAATGTTGGTACTCCGCTACGACAGTCGCTTCGACACGCGCAAGGATAAGAAACTCCTGCTCCGATGGGAGGTCCCTTTCATCATCAGGAAAAAGTATGCCAATGAAAGCTACCAGCTTATGGAGGCTGATGGAAAACTTCATAAAACTAAGGTAAATGGTTGGCGACTTAAACCTTATTTTCTTCGATTTGACCAGGCTCCACCAATTGACATTCCAGATGAGGACACACCATCAGCCGCCACCTCCGACGATAATGATCAAACAGATGAGCTAAAGACATGAATGCCTCTAGCCAAAAGGGGAGGGCTAATGATGGGGGCTTTTCACAAGCCAAGCTCCCATACCCCTCTTCTCTCGTCCCCACCCCATGAAAACCCCCTCTCATGGAGGGAGTGATAAAATGCATTGGAAAAAGTAAGAAAAAAAAATAAAGTATGATTATGTAAATATATAAGAAAGGTAAAATAGGCCACCTCATGCCTGCGGGGTAGCCCATCCCCACCTTGCCTCCTTTTTCTTCATTGTTGCCCCGTCGGGTGTCCCTTTTCCTCTCCTCCACTCAAAAGGTCAACCCCCTCTCTCTTCCCCTTGTCCTTTCTCCTTTCTCTCTCCCCTCAAGCTACCCCACCTCTCATCAATAATGCATTACAACTCACCAATAATGCACCCTAACTCACATGCAACTTACCTTATCTTCCAAAATAGTATACCCCACCCCCTCTTTCTCTCTCCTATCATATCCCATAACCCAAATATCCCCCTCTCTCTCTAAAGGGCGCCATGTGTCTTGTCTTGTAGCTAAAAAACCTCCCCCACACTCACACACACACACACACACACCATCACCAAAGAGTACACTATGCATTGTGTGTGCCTAGTGCACACACACACAGACACACACACACCATCACCAAAGAGTACACTATGCACTGTGTGTGCCTAGTGCACACACACACTCCCACACCATCACCATTACCGCAATCACCATGCTCGTCTTAAGCATGACCTCTACACCCTTGGGCTATGGAAGATGAATGGAAACTAAATGAAGGATGATGGTCGTAACCCTCGTGCGAGTCTTCGCCATCGACTCCCACCTACCCGCCATGTGCTCTACCACGCTCTCCCTTCTCATTCCCCTACCCTATGCTCCCCATTTCATCGGCTTATTCTCTAAATAAAGCTTGAGGTTTTGTGAGTATGTTCTCTTGCAATGTTTTGCCCATGTGAGGTTTGCGGAATCGCCACCTAGTCTTGTGTTTGGAGTGATCCTGTGTATGTGTGAAGGGTGTGCGGATTCGCCATCCTTTTGTGGTGCCTAAGTACTAAGCCGCTATACCCCCTCCCTCTCTCTCTCTCTCTCTCTCTCTCTCTCTCTCTCTCTCTCTCTCTCTCTCTCTCTCTTGATCTCATTCCGTTTCCTCTTCATCATTGCTCCTAAGCATCCATCTCTCTTGGATGAAAACTTTGTTATGGTGGTGTGTTGTTTGCGTCCTAGCCATTGAAGCTAGGTGGTGCCCCCTATTTGCTTTACCATGACAGGCTCGAGGCGCGCCATTCGGTCCCCGGTGT
Source organism: Adiantum capillus-veneris (assembly GCF_014529385.1). Classification (NCBI taxonomy): domain Eukaryota; kingdom Viridiplantae; phylum Streptophyta; class Polypodiopsida; order Polypodiales; family Pteridaceae; genus Adiantum; species Adiantum capillus-veneris. The sequence continues at coordinate 49,759,120 of NC_140940.1, read as the reverse complement.
TTTAGAGGCCGTCGGGGTTCGGGGTTCGCTTTGCTCCCTGTCACCGCAATACTGGCATAATATAGTGAAAGAAATGTCAAATACGTCACCTTGACTAGAGTAACTCTTTCCTCTATCATGCATGCACCTGTAACCTTGTTGCTCACAATGCTCCTAGAATTGAATTCCAAGCCAACACATTTCGATTCCTAAGCTTCTCAAATTAGATTCTTCGTGCAGACTCTAAACTAACACTTACACAAGCACACAAACCGCTTGTAAGAGTGTGAGACACACTAACTATTTGCATTCTCGATAAGATAGTGTCAACGCACTCAAACCATGCAAAGCGAAAAAAAAGGGGAGGGGCTGGAGCCCCCCTATCATCTGCGTGCGCACGGATGTGCCCCTCCCCTTTTTTTCAAACTTTTCTGGGTATGAGCTCTCTTCGTCGCTCTCGTGCATCAATTAGGTGGTCATATTGGTGATGCTACGCTATGCAACCCTTGTCCGACCATGTTTAATGGCTAATGTTTGAAAGCATAAGCATGTAGCATGCGATGCAATATTGCGCAAGCACCCCAATATCATTGGCCCTACAGTGAAATACCGGTCTAAAAAAAACAACCCTTTTTGGTAAAAAGAAAGGGGAGGGCCAAGAGCCCCCCCATCATCCGCACGTGCGGATGATGGGGGGGGCTCTTGGCCCTCCCCTTTTTTTTGCGCTCAAAGATCGAGAGAGAGAAGAACAAGAAGAGAGTGGGTTGGTGGTCTCCTTCGACTTCTGCTTTTTGCTTTGCCGGACCCCTTCTCCTCTCCTCTGGGGCCCTTCATTGTCAGGACAAGGGTCCCATAGGGGCAAGGCCAGGGGGTCGCGGACCTAAGGGGCACGGCCCAAACCTAAGGACTAGGGCGGTCATGGACTACTGCCAGGTAGCCAAGCTAGACAGTGTGTATAGGGGATCCGTCTAAGGAAAGAGGCTTGGAGCCCGCCTATATAATGGGAGATCAGGAGGAGGATCCTAGAGTCTAGTTCCCTAGTTCTTATAGTGGTATCAAAGCCAACCATTTCTAGCTTTGCATGTGCATGAGGCGAGAAGGTGAGGCGTGAAGCCGCTCTACACAGAGAAACCCGCTGCGACCACTGCGTGGGCAACCCTGCTTGCGAGGAGGGAAGGAAGCATCATCACCTGCACGAAACCGATCGATTGCGGTCTTGAACAAAGTGCGGCGGGCAAGACCGAGCAACACACACGACAGGGTTTGTCTTCCTCTCTCTCAACGGCTCTACAGCAGCACACCATCGCCCACATTGCTTTTCTTTTCACATATAGTGTTATGGAATTGATATCTTATTATTTATTGCAGCTGTGACAGGTGGAAAAGGATTGACCGAGCTAAGCTATTTCAAAAGGATATCATATTTTATGTACATTTTATTATTCAAGTTCTCTTTATGAGCTTTGGCCATTTATGACCGGTCGGTCAGTTTGTACTCACTTTGACCATTCAAGAATCTATAAATTAAATACGTGCAAGAGGAAAATGATCACTCTTGCACAGAGGGAGATTGCACCCAGTGCTTGTGTCTTCTTCTCTTCTCTCCTCCCTCCTCTCTCATCGTGCCGGCGTAGCACTCCACTCTAGGAGGTGCGTCTGCACGTGCTATCTCGCTCTCTCCCGCTCTCTATCTCTCTCTGTTTGCATACGTCGTGGTTATGTGCTATGCAAGTCGGCAGGTACGTAGATTTAATCGTTTATGTCTTGCTATGTGCTATTTTTGAGTATTTTGCAGGGCAGCCAGGCTTCCGGCTGTAGTAGTGGTATCAAAGCGGTGGCTACGTTCTTGGGCTTGCTACAACCATGTCAATAGAAAATTACCATGATCAAAGATACGTTCCACTTTTTCTAATTTAAAGTTGCATGTGCATGTTTATTTTTCATCTCCTAAGATTGTAAATGTGTTTGGATTGTTTAGGAATTACCGATTCTCATGGTTGAATGAAAATTTGCTTAATTTATCATACGACTAGTATACTTAACATCTTAATTAGGATTAATTTGAGTGTAATAGTGAGATTTAGAAAACCTAGAAGAACAAGCAGAAGAATATGACTTCGAAAAAAATAAAATAAATCGTAGGAATAATACTACAAAGAGAACCTTTCAATTTTACCTGACCTTGACGAAGAAGATGACGAAGATGTCGGAGAATATTCACAAGCTTCGTGATTTTTACTTATGAATATCTCTCATAGAGCTATCGATCTAAAGTGGTAGGAAACGATCCTAAAGGATCCTTTGAAGTAAGAGAAGAACATGGATTTTTTAACAAAAATTATTTATGTTTCGTATGGAAACCCTCCCACCACGGGCATGCTGCAGCCCCCAAGGTAACTCTTCACTTCTCCTTGCAAGGTGGAAATTGTTGAGGGCAAGCCTATGGAGTGCCACTACGGCAGCAACAAAACTCAGCGTATCCTGCTACAGTGTTGTCTTGCGACCGTTGTTGGATGGACCTTGTACGGCAAAACAGGGTCCTCGTCACATGCCACAACTGAGCATCGCATGCCCAACCTGAGGTAGACACGTGGTTGTGGGTTGGCACCCAGACTTAGAACTACAGTCCAGCGTCTGCGACAACCACCAGTGGCGACCCCAACCCTCCCCACCAAATTTTGTGGACACAATCGACCCCATCCTCGGCCATGAAAATTGGGCGACGCTGTCTCATTTGCCATGTAGCTATTATTTGCATGCCCACTTTGAACAGGAGCCGCCCCTCCCACTCGAGACAGTTGCATGCATCACCCACCAACCCCCTACTCCCGTTCTCTATCACCCAGACTAGCCGTCATGCCATTTTGTTACAGCCAGTTGCAGGCAGTTTCAACTCCCGGTCCTTGGTGGACTCCTCACCTGTGCTTTTGCGTGTGCCGCTAGTTCAAAGTCCTCACATTCACTTTTGCACGCAGTTGTTGGCAGACTTTTCTCTCTATCTTGTTAGGAAATATGACGTAGCTAAATAGATATTTGAGTAGATTACTTAATGGAGAGAGATAGATTTCACACACAAGAGATTATAGAGTAGAGAGAGAGAGAGAGTACACACGATATACGTGGTTCACCCAATGTGATCTACGTCCACGGGAAAGCAACCACTCAATGGCTTTAGTACTTCAAAACAAGAAGTAGTTTACAAAGGGATTATACCCTTAATGGAGCTCCCGCCTTGCTTCACTCTCACCACCTCACACTCACCTTGTTGCATCAACTTCACACTATGAAATGTGTGTAGAAATGTCCTCCTTTTATAGGCCAAAAGGGATGCCCTCTCTCATGAGAGGCAGCCATGTGTAGCCGCCCTTGTGTAGATAAGTCCAAATCAGACCCTTCAATCTGCCCATGTGTGGCCGCCCTTGAGAAGACAAGTCCACTTTTGAATCCGGCCACCGACCACCGGCCATTGACTTTCGACCACCGGCCAATCGACCAGTTGTTTTTCGACCACTTTCCGGCTGCCGTCCGGCCATAATATTATGGTGAAAAGGAATATTCCGATGAAGGGGAAAAAAGGGAAAATTACCAAAATACCCCTCTAATTTGTGGAAATTACCAAAATACCCCTCAAATTTCAAAAATTCCCAAAATACCCCCGATATTTTGTCATAATTTCCCAAAATGCCCCTCAAATTTTTGAAAATTCCCAAAATACCCCTGGTTGTGAGATTAAATTTTTCCAAAGATAAAAAAATTTGTACATTTCATAAGAAGAGTGAATGTCTATCAATATAAGATACTAAAAATAGAACTTGAGTAGGTTATGTAGGCTTTGGAGATGAATTGCTTCATTATTTTTAGATATAATTGCCCTTTTTTGCGAGGTAATTTGTGACAAATTACATGCTAAGCACTCAAAAACGGATCTTGATTGTCAGAAAAGAATAAAGAACTGATAAGCTTGAATAATCTACCAAAATAGATAAAAGGGTATTTTGGGAATTTTTGAAATTTGAGGGATATTTTGGGAATTTCCACAAATTAGAGGGGTATTTTGGTAATTTTCCCAAAAAAAAAAGTCTCGGGGGCGGCCCCTAAAGTTGGCCGTGATTTTTGGCCGTGAAAATTTTTGTTTCCGGCGAGTGATTTTCCTTCACGCACGATGGCTTCTCCTCATAATGGGGGCCTTACAAATGTGCTCTTTTACCACAGAAAATTACAAGGGTAAATCAGGCTCCATACTTAACATATCTCACATTATCTCTATCTCTCTCTAGCCGCCAACCACTAGCTTCATTACAGCTGTATGTCAACACTCAGAGAGGTACACCAGTCCTCCAACTACCCATGGCTCTCCCTTGCGCATGCAGAACACTCACATCTCTCTCTCTCTCTTTTCCTCCAAACTCGCCCTCTTCCTCTGTTGCCGTACTTAACTCTCTCTCTCTCTCTCTCTCTCTCTCTCTCTCTCTCTCTCTCTCAGTTTCCTGTTATGGCGTCATGTGGCTCGTGCTCATAGTGGCTCTGCAGGTGACGCGATGGACCTCCCATCAACGACCTCAATTGCGCCTCCATGCAATATAGAGTGGACCTCGACAATGTCTACTTTGCCTACCCCATGCGTGCAGTACGCATCGTTAAAATATTTTTTGTATACCATCCCTTGATCAACATACACCACTGGCCAATAACGGTTTGTTGCAGGGCTGCAGCACGTACCCTCCCTCCCTCGTGTTTTTTTCACTCCCACCCCACAATCACTCTCGCTCGGCTGCTCAATAAAGTGAGCGTTTCGCTTGGTTTTTAACCATACCATAATTGTCGGTCTGTCTTCCTTCCCTATAGCTCCCAATCTCCCTCAACCTCTTGTGTGGCCAACCCAGACGTACACTATGGTGTACTCGCAATAGACTTCTCGCAGGCCAGTCTCTTACTCCCGGCTTACATGCATTATGCAGCTCCAGTGGACGCTCCTTAGACACTTGGTCAAGTGCCTTATAGTGATTGCTGGCTTTGCATGCGCATATATTGACACAGTGGACACCACAAACAGCTCATGGTTGCTGCTCACAGAAAATTGAGGTTGCAGCATGCGAGCCCACTCTCTCTTTTGCAACTACCTCAAATAGATTCTTGGAGGCTTCTAGAAGCTTCACTACTACAAAGTCTCATGTAAATTTATGCGGACACCTTCTAATGGTGGTGGAGGTTCACCAAATGCCTCATGAGCTGCAGGGCCTACATGTGTTTCTTGCAGTCCAAGTGATGGTATTCCTATCATTTGCTGGCTACAATTCATGGATTATGCTCTCAACATCTTCCGACCATCATCACTTATGGTAATGCACGCCCCTGGTTCTCTAACCGTGGCCTCATACTCACACCCTTATGTAAATCATTAATTAATTGGTTGTAATTGGGGTAGTCTCTCATGGCTATCTTGTTCGTCTTCTTCGCTATTGCTTTAGTGATCACAAAAGCAGTCACATAATTTCTTTGTAGCATCACTTGCTAATGACCTATGAGATCCAAGTGATACAATCTTGGTGGATCTAATACAATGTTTGGATACAAAATAAGTTGACTTTAAATTACGGCGCATTGGTTCATGAAGAATGTTGTAAGTAACGGGCAATAACCACCTCCATCAATGTCATGGTGGCCCTCGTATAAAGCATTGCCGTCTAGCTCTTCCAAGCTTAATGACTCGGTTGATAATCAATATACCTTTGGTATTGCTGGACTCTGAAGTCAGTTGTGAAGCTTGTTCATCTCAATGCCGAGTCTCTGATCTAAAGAAGTAAATGATCTCCCTCTGAAAATTCTCTCATTGTCTCATCTCCTCAAGAGACTCTCCTAGTGTCTGTCCAACTCTAGCGAAAACAACTCGAGGAATCTTTTATCCTGACTAAATGAACAATGAAAGTGGCCTCATATCTCATAGTATACTGGACACTGACATATGCAACTCTATCTTTGGCTCTTTTTGACACAGTTGGCAAATCCTGGCCTTTGCTAGTATCCCCTCCCCCTCCTCTTCCATTATACATACTAGCACTTAGTCTTCAACGTAGGAATAACTTCCATTTTCTTTCTTTTTGTGTTAAGAAACAACTCAATGGGTGTATGCACCTGCTTGCGACATGTTACATGCCTTCCAGCACCTCCAATTATAAATGAAAGTCGCGTTACCTTCAAAACAAGAGCTGTATGTTTGATCCATTAGCAAGACTAGCACCTCACTATAGACATCTCAAAATGTTGTATGTATTCATTTGTGACATATAAGTCTTCCACGAGTCTTCCAAATAAAACACTATTGATGTATATTAAGAATGATAAATAATTGTGACTATTTTGCACAAGTATATAATGCGTTCCTACAGAAACATTTACTTGTTTTTGCAAACTTTGTAAAATTGATACTAATCTTCAGTCAATAATTTTTGTATGCTCCTTCACAACTTGCTGTTATACAATGTTGTAGGATCTCAACTTTATGCACACTACAAAGTTGTGAAATTTATATTGATCATAATTGCATTGAAAGTGGCTTAACATTTGTATTTTGGTTTAGTCTATAAATTTTTTTATAAAATCCAGTTGTTTATCTTGACTGAGATTAACCAAATGATGCTTTTTCTACTAACCTTCACTTTTAAAGCACTTGTTTAGCATTCGACAATTTGCCTCCTTGCCACCTTGAACCACCCCTAGGTACGTAATTTCTCAATGTTCTCTATTTCATTTTGATTCCCTTTAACGAGTCAGTTCCAAAAAGTATCTATTGCTATCATTTGTCTTAAGATCTTGTTATTATGACCCATCTCCCCTCTGATTATACTATAATGCACTCGCTTGATATACTACTATGCTAGTACTTACTCTCTCCATTTCTTTGTCAATTGTTTTTTTGATACATATATTTAGGGAGAACAACTCAAGCAGTTTTCAATAAGAATAAAAACATTGGAAAATTTCAATTTAAAAAAATAAAAAAACATAGAAGATCTTTTGTGTATATATATATTCTCTTATAGCGGGTGCCATTACCCATCTACAAAGTTATGGCTTGTGCTTGCACTACATGAGAGGATTTGATATTAAACTATGCAGCTCCTCATATGAGCTGTGGTGCTTTGAGTTAGTGAACAATTTTTTTTTTGTAAGTACTCTGTTACTCACGTATACTCCAATGTGGTGTCACACAGGTAGTCAATGTTTTGTCTTTTTATGTCTTGCCTAGTCCATTGGTCACATGCACACAGATCCGCCGATTTAGGCAGTGTGTAAATGCTCATCCTGGTGCAGATTCGTCGATCTAGGCAACACAATAAAAAACTGAAAATTCACACTTTTTCAACAATACAAAATGCAGATTCGTTGATTTAGGCAACATTAGTGCAGATTTGCCGATTTAGGCAGCACGTCAGGTGTAGATTCGCCGATTTAGGCAACACCGATCACAAAATCATGTTGCAGTAACTGGCCACCACTGTAACTGGTATGATTTTGTTACCCGGGTACATAAAAAGAGTGATTTGGATTTGGACTTATATTGTGGAATTGGAGTTGGATTGGGATTTGGTATCTGATGATTATTACAACAGTATTTATGTGATGAGGCTTGACATTATGAGATTGATGATGAGTGTGAACAATGATATCCTGATTCATCAAGGTATGACATATACTGCTTATTCTAGTGGTATGGAACACTAGAATAGGTAGTATGTGGATGACGGCAGGCATAAGCTAATGTTGTTTAGTTTCATAAATTTTTCTTTTATTATGTGATGTTTTTGACACAACATACTAATCACTGTTTTTGACAAGTATTGTTTGCAGATTTTTATCTTCGCAACTGAGGACATTTGCTTTCCAACGGAGAGGTATGTTATGGAATTGATATCTTATTATTTATTGCAGCTGTGACAGGTGGAAAAGGCTTGACCGAGCTAAGCTATTGCAAAAGGATATCATATTTTATGTACATTTTATTATTCAAGTGCTCTTTATGAGCTTTGGCCATTTATGACCGGCCGGCCAGTTTGTACTCACTTTGACCATTCAAGAATCTATAAATTAAATACGTGCAAGAGGAAAATGGTCACTCTTGCACGGGGGGAGATTGCACCCAGTGCTTGTGTCTTCTTCTCTTCTCTCCTCCCTCCTCTCTCACCGTGCCAATGTAGCACTCCACTCTAGGAGGTGTGTCTGCACGTGCTATCTCGCTCTCTCCCGCTCTCTATCTCTCTCTGTTTGCAGTTATGTGCTATGCGAATCAGTAGGTACGTAGATTTAGTCGTTTATGTCTTGCTATGTGCTATTTTCGAGTATTTTGCAGGGCAGCTAGGCTTCCGGCTATAGCATACAGTGCCCTAAGGCCAACGGCCTTGGGTAAATTATTTAATGTAGTGTGCATGCCCACCCCGTCATACACCCCATACAGGCCTAACACGCACTCTCAGCATACAAAGTTGGGCAAGCCTTTCTTCTTGGCATATATTTCAGCAAGCCATCAATAATTGAAGTTGCAGAATTTTGCACGAAACTACTCTACAATAATACCTCCGGATTAAACATCAATTTCGTAGTCAGCCAAGTGCAACATAACCTCACCGACAAGGGCCAGGAAATTCTTCAACGGGCCATCGATTTCTTGCAAATTCTCTAAAATTGAAGAAATTGCAGCAATGCGTCAAGGTTAATTTACGATGGCTTTAAGGTTTTCAAACAAGTATCCAACACCACTTGTTTATTCGGAAGATTGAATTTACTGGGACATGTTGAAGCGGTGTAATTAAATGGGTGAACTTATGGGTTGACAAAGCTTTGGCGAAAAAATTAAGTAGCACGGCTAATTCTCATCGTTTGGGGTGCATACTACGGCTACGAGATTGTTTTTTGAATCAAGGTACTGTTCTTTCTCTGCACGGTGTTGCCATGGATTCAGATATCAATATGACCTTTGATTTTGAGCATAATACGCTTGATCCTTCCCATGATGGCTCGCAGCCGGATACTCTCAAGGAGGGTGTCCGCGACGCTACGGAAGGAGATGACGCTTATGAATTGCTCGATATCCAGGAATTTCGAGCACTTCAAGCACACATCTCACTAATGGAAACAAATTTTGCATCCTTAAATGAAAGTGTCACTAATTTATCCACTTTAGTGATATGATTTATGCAGCAGCAGGCCAAGGGCCTTGTTGACACACATACATGAGCATGTTGCCAATCAGGGGCAAGGTCCTTCTGGTCATGGAAAAGGTCCATCTCCGGATTCTCTGCACTGATCTCTCACTGCAAAGGAGATGGACAAGTTGTTGAAAAACATCAAGCCACCAACTTTTAAGGGAGAGGACCGAGATCGCAATAAAGATGCAGTGGATATCTTTCTCATCAGCAAGTGGAATGGAATTCACACCTTACGGTGTACTCCAGATGCAGTCTGAGAACTGCAGACAAGTCTGCCTTTGGAAGGCAAGGCATACAAATGGTGGATGTTTCTCAAGAAGAAGAATATCAAACCACAGAGTTGGGCAGCCTTTGGGGCTATGTTTCAAAAAGAATTTATGTCTACGAATAAGGCAGATAGAACTTGGATGACTTAGGACACGTGTTCCATGCGCCAACACCCATCATTGCTTGAATATATCTCTCACTATCGGGATGTTATCCTCAAGTTGGAAGGGCTAGACATCTTGCAACAAGTACGTGGGTTTATCTGTGGTCTAATGGCCGAGCTTAAGAAGCACGTCACGACTCAGGACCCTAAAACACTCGAAGAGGCCATAGTGAAAGCACACATGCATGATGATCAAGATGAAAATAAATCACATAATAATCACGTGCACAGTATGGGCACAATAAAAGGAAAATTATAGTAGCCAATTTTGAAGAAGTTAAAAAACCCAAGGGGTCTTGTGGTCCTCTCTCTCCTGAGCAATTTGAGAAGGCTAAAAAAGAGAAGTTATGCTTTCAATGCTTGGGAAGCGACCATGGCAAAAAGCATTGTCCCAAGGGGAAATCTGCTGCTCACAGTAAGGAGAAAATAGTGCACACGGTTCAACTGTTGCCTCTTGAGTCTTCCTTCCGATTCTCTACGATGGAAGTAACACACACCGAGGTGGTGCATGATTGCTGTATCACAGCTTCCATGTGGCAACAGACCTTCGGTCCACATGAGTTAGTTCCTATGCATGTATCTCTTCAAGGGCACAAGATGCGTATCTTGGTAGATGATGATGCTACTCATATTCATTAACTATGGATTAGTGAAAAAACTCAAATTTCCCCAAACTTTGAGTTTCCACCGCTACAAGGTAGCAATGATGAATGGTTATGATGCTGGAATATGGGATACTCAAGTCAGAGCAGTACTGATGGAAATACAAGGCTATTCTACATCCTTGGATTTCTAGGTTATGAATATGGAGAGGGCAGATGTGGTATTGGGTAGAGAATGGTTGCATAGCCTAAGACCATCATTGAAGCGTAGCTACGAGCACAACAGCCTGATGTTTGACTCCCATGGTTCACATGTGTTGTTGTTAGGAGAGAAGGATGTGCCTTCCTCACCACCACTGATATGTACAACAAAGATTTATATGAAGCTCGTTTCTGATAATGAAATAGATGAAGTTTTCTTGTGTTACTAATTGTGTCATTTTCTTTCCAATGTTGAATCTGTTGAACATTCCTCAACGCCGCATGATTCTCTTTCATCTCTTCCACCAATGGCTTCTTCTCAACAAGCAAAGATTGCTAGTGAATTAATTTTTTTAAAAAAGGAATATCATGATGTTTTCCTAGTGAATTAAAGAAATTTCACAAAATTTTTACCATCGACATGATCTATGCAACATGGCATCGACATGGTTGCAGGTAGTAAACCAATCAATAAACCACCCTATAGAATGAGCTATTCTGAAGCTGATGAGGTGGAATGTCAGCTTGCTGACTATCTTAGTAGAGGTTTTATTCAACTCAGTTCTTCATCATGTGCTTCTTCTATCCTATTAGTCAAGAAAAAGGATGGTAGTATACGCATTTGCAAAGACTACCGTGGATTAAATGCGGTTACCGTTAGAAGAAGTACCATGACACTTATGGATAGTGTCTTGAGACCGTACTTGAGAAAATTTGTTATCGTTTTTCTCGATGACATTCTTGTATATAGTGCTTCTGAGGAGGGGGAGTAATGTCAGGCCAAGGGCTAGAGGGCACGGCCCGACCTACGAGGGTCAGGGACACAGGCCAAGGGCCGGACTGAAGGTGTAGACAGGGGATCCATTTAGGGCAAAGGGCCACGGTCTCTCCTATAAAAAGGCTGGATGGGAGGAGGATCCATTATTCAGTCTCCCCTCAACTCTTTCACTGGTATTAGAGCTCAGGGAAGGAGGAGCTATGGAGGAGGGGAAAAGCTGCCTTGACTGTTTTTGCATGGCCATGCATGAATTCTCTCTCTCTCTCTCTCTCTCTCTCTCTCTCTCTCTCTCTCTCAACCCATGAAGGCTATGACATTTCAAGAAATAATGAGGTCAACCCATGAAGGCTATGACATTTCAAGAAATAATGAGGCATGGCGTGGGCATGCGGGCTTAACCCAAGGATGAGGAAAACAATGTTGGCTTGTGTCGTGGACAGGGCTGCTTGTAGCGAAGGAGGAGGGAGGGCTGACCCTCACCAAATCAGCTCTTCTTTTTTTTGTTGGGCTCGCACAACCATGCTGACGACAACTCGTCACTGCATGAAGGGCCAGCGATCAGTAGAACTTGACCCCTCTGTAGCACCCGATGGGCTGTTTGCGATGCCATAGCCATGGTTTGGGTTTCAGATTTACATGTGGGCACCCAATACTCCTTAACCTTGGCCACCTACAAATTCATGCAAGGGTTCATGCCCACCTTGGATGCACACTTTGTAGTTGCTAAATTAATGAATCTTGGCAAGGTGCATCGCTTCGAATGCAAAAAAGATCGACAAAGTGTGGGCTTTCATCATATCTAAAATCACAAAAATCTGCAAATCAACAAGTATTTTTTAGCGCTTTTTGAAAACCATAATTGGTATGGTAGGACACATGGACTCGACATCAAAAAGATGGAGATTTGTTGACGGCGAACCCTTGTAAGATGCACATTTTCAAAGCGACGAATGGTAGTATGGCTTGGGCAAACGAGTGATGCTGCAAAGAGAAATTCTTCATGCATGCCGAGCAAGTGATAATTTAGATCAATTCTTTGCTGACTTTGGAGGAGGCACAAGGTGCAAGGGCATCATGTAGAGAGAAGCAATGCTCCAAGCCAATGAGATGACAAATTGCCCAATACGAGGGTGGCATTGTTACCTGTTGCAATACAGGTACACTTTGTTTATATGATTGCACCAGATATGGATTGTTGAAACTATGTGCTTTCAATATGGCATCCTAATCGACAAGGTCGTGTATCGACGCGGTCAAGTTTCTTAAAATTTTGTTTCGACCTTGAGCATGAACACACAATCGTATATGGGTGTATAATTAATGCATCAGTCATTAGATTGGAGCGGGCTCTGTATGCTCAAGGTACATTGGTTATGTACACACGTACAGGAAAGGGCTGTGCTTTGGAGGGAATAGGAATTTGGCAAGGCCGACCAGTGATGACCTATCATTTGTACTGTGAGGGGGCAAGGCACTGTACAGGGTGCTCATGTGGAAAGCTTGTGTAGCCAACATCATCTGGTTCGCCTACACAAGCAGGGTTTATTCAACCCTTCGACATGTAAAAGCAAGTCAGACATGGTCTATGATTTGTGAGGTTAAGGTACTTGGCAAGGCCAATCACTAGTTATTATTTCACGATGTTGGCAGGCAATTCTAGGAGAGAACTCCTAGGCACGTTGTCTGCCATCCATGATAGGCGAGCATGTCTCCGTACTTTACAATGGCATAGATTTTCTTCATGCATGCCGAGCAAGTGATAATTTAGATCAATTCTTTGCTGACTTTGGAGGAGGCACAAGGTGCAAGGGCATCATGTAGAGAGAAGCAATGCTCCAAGCCAATGAGATGACAAATTGCCCAATACGAGGGTGGCATTGTTACCTGTTGCAATACAGGTACACTTTGTTTATATGATTGCACCAGATATGGATTGTTGAAACTATGTGCTTTCAATATGGCATCCTAATCGACAAGGTCGTGTATCGACGCGGTCAAGTTTCTTAAAATTTTGTTTCGACCTTGAGCATGAACACACAATCGTATATGGGTGTATAATTAATGCATCAGTCATTAGATTGGAGCGGGCTCTGTATGCTCAAGGTACATTGGTTATGTACACACGTACAGGAAAGGGCTGTGCTTTGGAGGGAATAGGAATTTGGCAAGGCCGACCAGTGATGACCTATCATTTGTACTGTGAGGGGGCAAGGCACTGTACAGGGTGCTCATGTGGAAAGCTTGTGTAGCCAACATCATCTGGTTCGCCTACACAAGCAGGGTTTATTCAACCCTTCGACATGTAAAAGCAAGTCAGACATGGTCTATGATTTGTGAGGTTAAGGTACTTGGCAAGGCCAATCACTAGTTATTATTTCACGATGTTGGCAGGCAATTCTAGGAGAGAACTCCTAGGCACGTTGTCTGCCATCCATGATAGGCGAGCATGTCTCCGTACTTTACAATGGCATAGATTTTCTTTGCAACAACATGGCTATAGTAAATCAAGAGTATGTGTTAGCTATGAGCACCAGAATTGCATGAATTTTTATGTGAAGCACGGCTTCCCTTTTCACATTTGGCATAGCGGTTTCCCAAGTTGGAATATGCTAATAGCATACAAACTTAGGGCAACTTGCCAAGATGTCTGTAGATTTTTAAATCACAGAAGGGTGTAGCTCCTTTGCTCAAGCAGCAAATATGGGTATGAGCCAGTTCAAAAACTCAATACAACTCGCGCAGGGCAACCAGGTTAGACATTTTTAAGTTTTCTTGTTTTCATACATTTTAACTTTGGCAAAGATTACCTATTGTACACAGCAAAGTGCATTGACAATATTTATGAGGAGCAAGGCTTCTACCGTTGACTTCATCAATTGGCAGCCATTTCTGAGCATTCGGCAACGTGCGCGTATAAGCACACAATTTACGTCAGACAACAGCATATTGTAACATTTCCATGCTCAATTGTGCAAGACACTTCTGGTCTCAACTCAATCTGTCGGACCATCAATGACGCCAAGGGCTTACACCTCTGCGTGCATGGCATGCCAATAAGATTGACATAATTCCATCTCATTACTACATACGCTTCCACTGTAACACTAAATACTTTGTCAAGGAAAGGGTAAGTAACTACTTTGTGAACTTTTATGTTATTCAGGTAAAGTGCCATATTTAAAGTTATCTAGATACAGTCGCGGTCACATACAAGGTCAGTGTGTCAAGATGTGACTTATAGGACCTCTCTCTACGAGGGCATGGTCCAAGTACATTGTTGTACGCTTATAGGATAAGCTAAGCCTCTCTCTATGAGGGCATGTACTTGTATGCTTATAGGATAAGCTAAGACACCAACATGGTCTGCACTCGATCATATGCAAGGGACATACAACACATTCAAATAAGAAGTTTTCCTCAGCCTAGCATTCTCTCTCTCTCTCTCTCTCTTTCCAATTTTTATGTAGGAAAGATGAAATTGGGCATGATTTTGTTGACATCTTTCTATGTCAATATGGTAATAGCAAAGGCTAAGAGCCAACAAGAAGGGCTAAGCACCAATAGGAAGGGCTAAGAGCCATCTTTTGCCACCTATTTTGGAATGGCTAAGAGCCATCTTTTTGTAATCCATCAGTGATTGCTTTCAAGATCGACCAACTCTATTTAGTTGAGTACCCATCGACTTTAATGCACAAGCAAGAGTCTTGCCATTACTATTTTTTTGGGTATTATTTTCGCATTTGGTACCTTCAGTGTGAGGATCAAGTTGCATTTTTGAACAACGTAAACTCGTAAAGGCTTTTATCTACTAAGGTGTATCAATGGATCAAGCATTTTGGATAGCATGGCTATTCACAAAAACCCAAGATTATGGATTTCTGGGTCTAGAGAAGATCCAGTGGTGAATACAATTCTCACTTGAGTGGATCTTCTATTCGATCGATAGTACTAAGAGTGTCTATACGAATATAGTTTTAGGGTACTAAATTGTTGATGGTCAATTCTTGGACCCATCACACTTGCACTTTCAAGAAAAGAAGTCCATAAACTGCCAAGGGGTAGTGGATACTTTCAAATTCCAAACTTGAATTCAGATACTGTGGGCTACTAGTTCAGCAGTTTCCCTACAAAAGTCTAACCACACGGTTTGACAATGTGGATTTTTTCCGAGGGTTAGGATTGCAAAGGCAACACCCAAGGTTACATGTACAATACTACTTGCACCCCACTAATTTTCCGTTAGCACTCCCAGGCCTTAGCAGGCGGGAAATTTGGACAGGTGCCTTTTGCTACGGTTAACTGAACACTATGTTCAAACTCCTGGTACGCATCTGATTTGGTTTTGTTTCTTTTTTATTGCTTTTCCACATCGAATGCATGAACTATTTTTTCATCCATTTTTGCTCTTCAGAGAAATGACACGGTCATCTAAGAGCCAAGCTGTTTCGGTTGTAGTGTCCAACATAAGTTTTTACATTATGCAGTTATGGACCCACTTGTAGGGTTTGATTTGGCACATGTTGTCACATGGGATACAACATGGTTTAGGAGCTCACGAAGTTTGGTTTAGCCAGTGGGGAGCAAGGCTAATGAGGGTCCCTCTCACTCCCATCGTATAGTGTTTGTAGTTACCTCCACGCACAAGTACATCTCGTACTTGAAGGATGTTCTTTTTTCTAGACACCCTTACATTAGACATGTTCCACATGTAGAGAATATGAGTCTTTGGGACTAACACGGACGTCCACTATTTCAATTCTATGTCATGACAAAGTCCCTAGGTGCTGGTCAAATCATTTTCTAGACCGTTTTCAACACATCATATCAGGAACAATTTCAGTGGCTAAAAATTTTTGGATAACAGAATGACTTGTTAAGGTTACAAGTGCAGCTAAACAACATTCACGGATGGTTTTTTATACCATACAACAAGGCTTTGAGTTTCTAATGAAAAAGTTTCATTGTTTGTAGCTTCTATTATGGTTCAAGCGTTTTAGGAAGGCTTGCAAATAATTGCAGCAACAAGTATCTAGTTTTAGGAAGGCTTGCAAATAATTGCAGTAGCAAGTATCTAGTTTCTTTTCAAAACTATTTACACTCCTCTTTAATGTGTGCTTGGAGTATCACATTCGTGAATAGTATTGGCAAGGATGGTTATGAATATACACGTTCGGATCTATTTTCTGCTAAATGCATGCACACTAGGTGTTATGGGCCCTAGTGTGTAGCAAATGTTGATTTGGAGCGGCATGCATATTCATCACATTAGTGTTATGAAGCATATTTCACTTTATGTGTAGTATCTCTTTGAGATTACTTCTGGGTCTACTAATCACCCATAGAGATCATGGCTCGATTTGGGTGCGTGTGGATCTTTCACATTAACCAAGATGGTTATTCAAAACATTGTTGACTCCTCAACAATGTTGTACGATATTGTGATCCCCATTTACCTGTTCTCTGGGACTATAAACCATGGAGAAAAACACATCTCAATACTGTCAAAATCCAGGCAGATTACAAGCTACAAGTGTATTCTTGTGCTGAAGGATATGCAAAGCGCGTACGTTAGCACCAAGAAATCCAATTAGCAAGAATGTATTGCTCTCGTTGGTGTTTCTTACAATCAGGTAAAGCATGTTTGTGACTCACTTTAGTCCCTTCATGTTTAAGTCTGGTTCTCAACCTTGAACACTAGTTATGGTCGGGTTGTTTATCAAGGACTTAAATTTGGCTGATGAGTTATGTCAGCAAGTTACTTTCATGGAAAGTGGTAATCTTCAAGGTTCATTTTTGTTGTGATAACTCGTTTAGCATGCTCACGTGCGTTCTAAATGGAGTCTACACGTTATGATTGGATTGGAACCGGTAACACAAGAGGGTTGCAAATGGACAACAATGTGCACTATTGAGATGATTATTCTTGATCTCATTGGACCTCCTACTGCACCGTGTTATGGTCAAACAAATAGTTGGCTCCTTGAGGGATGCCACTGTGGAAAACATTAGTGTTCTTATGAAGATCCTCCACTTTCATTTTAGCAAACAAAAATGCTTCTCCAAGGTGGGAGAAATATCAGGCCAAAGGATAGAGGGAATGGCCCTGACCTAGGGGAGTCAGGGACCTAGACCAAGGGCCGGACTAAAGGTGTGGACATCGGATCCATTTAGGAAAAAGTGACATGGTCTCTCCTATAAATAGGTTGGCTGGGAGGATGATCCATTTTCAATCTCCCCTCGGAGCCCCTACCTATATAATGGAAGGTTCGAAGGAGAGTCCTAGAGTCTAGTTCCCTAGCTCTTATATTAGTATCAGAGCTAACCATTTTTAGCTTTGCATGTGCATGAGGCGGGATCGTGAGGTGTGAAGCCGCTCTACACAGAGAAACCCGCTCCGACCACTGCATAGGCAACCCCGCTTGCGAGGAGGGAAGGTGACATCATCACCTACACAAAACCGGCCGATTTTGGGCTTGAACAGAGTGTGAGTCGGGCTACATATAGTTCGTCACTACGGCGGGCAAGCCCGAGCAACACACACGATAGGGTTTGTCTTCCTCTCTCTCGTTGGCTCTATAGTAGCACACCATTGCCCATATTGCTATTCTTTTCACATATAGTGCCCTAAGGCCAGCGGACTTGGAAAAATTATTTAACGTAGGATGCATGCCCACCCCGGCATACACCGCATACAAGCCAAACACGCACTCTCAGCATACAAAGTTGGGCAAGCCTTGCTTTTTGGCGTATCTTTCGGCAAGCCATCAATAATTAAGTTGTAGAATTTTGCACGAAACTACTATACGATAATACTTCGGGATTGAAAATCAATTTTGTACTCAACCAAGTGCAACATAACCTCACCAACAAGGGCCGAAAAGTTCTTCGACAGGCCGTCAATTTCTTGCAAATTCTCTAAAATTGCAAAAATTGCAGCACTACATCAAGATTAATTTACAACCGCTTTAAGGTTTTCAGAAAAGTATCCAACACCACTTGTTTCTTTCAAAGATTGAATCGATTGCGACGTGTTCAAGTAGTATAATTGAACGGGTGGACTTACGGGCTAACAAAGCTTTGAGGAACAAATTAATTAGCATGGCTAATTATCACCATTTGTGATACATACTACAACTACGATATTATTTTTTGAATCAAGGTATTCTTCTTTCTCTACATGGTGTTGCCATGGATTCAAATATCAATATGACCTTTGATTTTGAGTATGAAAGGCAAAGGCAAGACCTTCCAGTGGGGAGCCACTCAACAACATACTTTTGATACACTCAAGGATGCATTAGCTACAACTCCTATTCTAGCTATTGTAGATCCTTTGAAACCATTCGTTTTGGAAACAGATGCCAATAACCGTGCTATTGGAGTAGTACTTCTACAAGAAGGGAAGCCAATTGCATTTGAAAATGAGAGCTTGATTCAGCACAACAAAATTATTCTGCTTATGAACGCGAACTCTATGCAATAGTGTCTGCCTTGAAGACATGGTGACATTATTTGTATGGAGCTCAATTTGGGATTGTGTTTGACCATGAAAGCATTAAATGGTTTACACAAAAAACCGACTTGAAGGGTCAAAAAGCCAGGTGGATTGAGATCCTTCAGGAGTATGACGCAAAGCTCTGTTATGGTAAAGGACGATACAATGTGGTTGCTAATGCTCTTAGTTGTATGCATGAGATCAATTCCCTTTTGTTCACGGAACTTCGTAGTGAATTTTTGGATTCTCTGAAGGGCAAATATGAGCATGATGACGCATATTCCAAAGTGTGGAGCCATGTGCAAATGAGGGATCCGTCTCACTCTAATGCTGGTAGTGTGTCGTTAACCTCCACACACAGTTCTCCTTTGTTGAGTGATAAACTACAACAATGGAAGATTTTTTCCATCAACAATGGGTACCTACTCCAGAAGGGGAGAGTTTCTGTATCGACGGACACGGACGTTTGGCGCCAAATTCTTTATGAATGTCATGATAGTCCAAGTGCAGGGCACCAGGGAATTAAAAAAACTTATGCTCTCGTATGACGACAGTTTTACTGGCCAAGTTTACATGGCTTTGTTCAAGATTATGTCTTGCATTGCAAAAAATGTCAAGTTAACAAAGCAGACCGCCTGAAGGTAGGAGGACTCTTACCCAGAGGGACTCACTCTATTTACAGAACGGGATGCCACCTGCGAGCTGACAACTTTGATAAAACCCCTATATACGACTCACATTAAGGAATATGACCCCCCTTTCTACGCTTATATGACAATCAATAAATAAAACTATCATACCCCTATCTTACATATAAAATCTAGGTCTCACATGATCTAACTGAGTAAAACCAACCAAATAGTGTGTAGCATTGGCAACGTACTAAGCGACCACTTGTGTTGATAGCTAGGTGTACCCTCAATGTGTCTTAGTTTGACTTTCAAACTATGTGTCTGATCAGCCTGCACTATGGCTACTCGTCGAATTATGACATATCCAAAGTTGGTATAAACAAATCTTTGACATGATAAAACTTCTCCTAAATTAATTGGAGTTCTAGTACACATCGCTGACCAAACGTGTTATAAGTAATCAACCCGGGTCAGGTTCCCCCCTAAATATGATACCCCCCTCCCTTATTACTGGGGGCCTGCCCCTAACTTATATGCTTATGTAAATTGTAGAAAAACCCCCCTCCCCTGCACTTACGTGGTGCAGTAAGTTATCCATGGTGAATCCCCGGGACTCTTACATCCTTTGGAGATTCCCAATGGCAAATGGAAAAGTATCTCTATGGATTTTATTGTGGGTTTACCAACCATTGTACGAGGTCATGACTCAATATGGGTGGTCGTAGATCAGTTGACTAAACTATGCAAGTTTATTCCAACCAAGTTGACAATTAAGACTCTAGAATTAGCTAAGTTATTTGTGGACAATCTGTACAAGTTGTATGGCTTGCCAAGTAACATTGTGAATGATCGTGATTCCAAGTTTAACAGACATTTTTGGAGGGCTGTGTTTAAACGATTGGGTACACAACTCAACCTCAATACAGCCGATCATCCAGAAATGGATGGTCACAGACTAAACGAGTTAACCAAGTGCTAGAGGATATTCTACGTGCATATGTTAGCAAGAAACAAACAGACTGGTAAGAGTATCTACCTCTTCTTGAGTTTTTTTACAACAATGGTAAGCATGTCACGAGTGGATTTAGTCCTTTCATGCTCATGTATGTATGGTTTTCAACCTAGGTCACCCGTTACGGTGGAATTTGCAACTGAAAAAATCTAGCACGTAAAGGATTTTCTCCAAGACCATATGGATATGCTGATCAAACTCGCTAATTAGAATGTCCGACAAGCACAGGATCGATATAAGAAGTACGCTGATGAGAAACGTCGGCAAGTTACCTTTAAGGAAGGGAAATAAGTATTTTAGCGTGTACCAAAGCATTCAGAAAGTCTGAAGATTGGGCCATCACCTAAATTATCTGCAAGATATTGTGGGCCTTTCAAAATGCTCAAGCGAGTTGGTAATCGTGCCTACAAACTATCATTACCCACACACTCTCGTGTCGATCCAGTATTTCATGTAAGCCGTTTATGTAAGCGATTACATGGGGACGACAAAGTCCTTGACCAACAAATTTGGTCGATTTTGTTGAACCTCCTAACGCACCGCATGAATCTGAGCAAATTCTTAACTATCATGAATTATGTACGTGTCATCATGTATGTCAACAAGCTTTAATCAAGCGGCAATATCGATCTGAAGAAGGTGCCACTTGGGAAATCATTGATGCTCTTTAAAAGAAGTTTTCCACTTTTGTTTTTGAGGATGGAAACTCTTCCTTAAGGGGGAGTAATGTCAGGACAAGGGTCCCATAGGGGCAAGGCCAGGGGATCACGGACCTAAGGGGCACGATGGGATGGGAGAAAAGGGAGCAACACCCTGCACACAACACACTGCCTCTCTATAGCCCAAGGTAATAGTCTGCACCCCTACCCACACAGAATCACACACACATGCACACTTTCTGTCGACCCTCACAATAGAGACCGCCTTCGAGCAATCACGGCTACACACACTCACACATGAGCACTTCAATACAAGAAACCCATCAACAAACCATTATAACTCGACACCAATGGATGCATACAACTCCCCAATCTGTAAATGCACTCACCTAGGGAGGCGAGACACGCCTCGACCACACATACAATCTGCCACACCATCTCTCTACCACCCTCTTTGCTCACATACACACAATCCCGAAGCCACCGCTACCACGGGCATACGACAACAAACACGAGGCAGATAATATTGGCGGCAAGCTGGACAAAAAACCACATCCAACTATGTATCACAAAAACATTATCCAATACAATGATAGTGGCCCTCGGCGGCTACTGCTCAGTGCATGGTGACTCTTCCAAACGTGATTGACGACGCTCGTTATGACGGCCACACCAAGGCGTGCAATCCTCCTTGTGCTCCACTTTATGCTATTGGCAGCCCGTATCCCTTGATGACCTTCTACACCTGCTCCAAGGCAAGCCCTCAGCTTCAACAATCCTGTCGGCTCATCAACCCGTGCTCAATATCCTATTCCTCTCTCTCCCTCGTTGATGGCTTCGGCCTCCTTGCTTGCAGCAATACACCCTTCACATGGCGGCCCTCTCCTGCTCACGGCCAGCTCTCCATTTCTTCCTTGTAGCCACCTACGGGTCCTCAGACTTGGCACCTCTTGCCCCTATAGCAGCCACGTTCACTGCCCCAGGCTAGCCTTCCTGTAGCGCTGCCCTGTACCTCCTCGTTAGGCACCTAGGACCACCCCTCCATGCAGCCCCTACTGGCTCTGCCCTGTCTTGCTGGTCGCCCCCTAGGCGGCTCGCCCTCCTTTTGTTGCCTGTGGCCCCCTGAGCTCCCCGTTAACTGCGCCCTCAGTTTTTTCCCCTTGCAGCCCCTACCTGCACGTTCATGCCGCTCATCTACAGTGCTTTCCCAAGCTCTTGATCCTGCCAACTGCCCCCTTCTCCTCGCTTCACTCACCTGTCGGCCTGAGCCCCCCTTGGCCTGTCTACTGCGTCTTGCGGGCCCCCCATCACAAATGGCGGCCTCCCTTTTTGCAGCTCACCTGCACCTCCTTCGTGCTCACCCCCCTGCATGCCACAGATGGCGCCCTCCTCTCTGGGAACTGCCACTGCCCAGGGCATCCCCAACAGATGGCGCCTCCATCGACTACAGTTCGTTTTTTTTCAGCATGGCGTTATTTTAGAGCTCAAGCTTTTTTACCTACACAATACGCTGATCCCACCCAAGGACGACCGCAATCCAAAGCACCACCAAATGGGTATACCTCAAGGTCGTGGTAGCCGAGTCTTAATACTCCCAGCTTCAAGTAGCCCCGCCCGCCCCTTTGGAGTCGCACTTCAATTGCTTTGTCATTTGCCGATAGTGGTGGTCACTCCGATTGTTGATCACCCCGAACTTGCCGTAATCATGACAAATAGCCTCGTCCAATCTTTGATCCTTGAAGCAGTCCTCCAAAAAAAACCCCATGGCCAAATAATTGAACCATAGAGCAACTGGATAGCATGTTTTATGCATCTGCAAGCACACCGATCATTAGAGATTAAATCAATCTTTGACATGCTAATTGCCACGTTTGGCATACACATCATGATCAAGCTTTCTGCTATCGGCATCTGGTAGTGACTTCACCCCCCGACCTGTATCTGCATGACTCCATACCAATGCAAGAACCATTCTGCTAGACCGATATAACTTTGTTGCACCATCATTGCCCAACCCCTCGTTGAGCATTCATGCTCAACCATAGCATTATTTAGGTAAAGTAGCATTGCATAATAAGAAGTTGATAGATAATATGTACATGAAGCAGTAGATAGATAGAGAGAGATTCAATGCCTACCATAACACCCGCCTGGGTCAAATGGGAAGCTGCAGGCTTCCCCAAGCATGATTGTAGTCCCTCCCGGATAAAAAATGTAGCTTTGGTCATCACCATCCGTTTGTATAGCACATACAAACAATCCCTGCTTTGTGCCAGAAACCTGTAAGCTGACCACTCTTGCTTGGCATAGCCTGCTCTTGCTTCAACTTGTATCCGTAAATTGGATTTGTACACTGGATAAGAATGTACTATACCAATGTTTGTAGCAGCGGCATCATATGAAACCAACTCGCCATCGGCTAGAGAGCTCGCCATATCATGCTTGTCTTCAAACAAGATAACCTATAGCAATCGGCATAGAGGTACTTGCAAAGCAACCTTCAGTAGCACATCCGTCAACAACATGGCACCAACCTGTGGCAACTTACCATCCAAAGTAGAAACTGGCATTTCTTCAACTGTAGACTCTTCAAATAGCACTGGCAAAGGCAGAAAGCCTTGCATACCTTATATTCTCGCCATAGCTTTAGCAACCAAAACCTGCGACTCATCATTTACAACGACCACTAGCTCATCGAATCCCCAATCATCTTCATCAAGACATTCTTCTTCAGTCAACATGGCATGACCATCACAAGGCACGAGAGAGGGTTGCCCAACCCCCTATTCTTCGCAGACTAGCTCTTCACCTGCAACCTGCTATTCTTTGACCAAATTATCGACATACATAACATCATATGTTTCATATCTTGAGAAAGCATGCTCCATTTTCCATGTGATGTCCGTATCCAAGGCACTGCTATAGCTCGAACACACCTCGGCTTTCTCCACAAAACTCACCGACTTTGGCACTTCAGCTATCTTCTCCACTGCTTGCTTTTCGGAAGTCACTTGGTCAAGCACATCAGGCGGTACTCGGTAGAATCCTTTTTGTAGCTACTGAGGCCTCATAGGCCCACATGGTATCCTCTCTACTCTATTATTATCACGCCTATCCGCTGCTACCACATGTGCATCAACAAAGGGTCGGATTACCTGAAGCTCTTCCCTAGCAATTGGCCTTAGCATCAATGGACTCGCCAGAACCTGCTTTGCGTGTTCCTTCTTTAAAACCTTCTTCGTCCCGTTCTGTGCATAGGCTACTGCCTCCTCGTACGTGCATGGTCCACTTATCTCGATTTTATCCTGCACTTTTACATGCAAGCAGTCCACAAACTTGGTCATCTTCAAAAACTCTGCATTCTCTACAGTAGTTACCTTAACCAACTTGCTCCATATGGCCTCGAACTCCCACACAAATGCTCGGAAATCACCGTCAAGGCTTTGCTTTACGTTGTTCATCATCTGCTTCACTTCACTCCACTGCATGTTGGCCACATACCGGCTTCGGAATGCCGGTTCCAATGTGCTCCCATCCAGCTTTTCTTCAGCCTGCAAGCCCTCGTACCATACCTTTGCTTTGCCACGAACTAGGAGCGGGAAAGCTTGGGCCACTCCCTCGTCTTTTGACAAACCACTCTCCAGCAGAAATAGGCCGTAGTCTTGTAGCCAAACCTCAGCATCTTCAACACCTGTAAAAGTCGGAAAACCACACCATGCCATTTTTGTTAGACCCTGCTCTTCAAACCGCGCCATTTTTGTTAGACCCAGCAATCAGTATCTCCTCCATGGGGGCACCACTGATGGGACGGGGGAAAAGGGAACAACACCCTGCACACAATATACTGCATCTCTATACACCAAGGTAATAGTCCACACCCCTACCCACACAGAATCACACACACATGCACACTTTCTGCCGACCCTCACAATACAGACCTCCTTCGAGCAATCATGGCTACACACACTCACACATGAGCACTTCAGTACAAGAAACCCATCAACAAACCATCATAACCCCACACCAATGGATGCATACAACTCCCCAATCTGTAAATGCACTCAGCCAAGGAGGCGACACACGCCACGACCACACATACAAGCTTCCCGCACCATCTCTCTACCTCACTCTTTGCTCACATACACACAATCCCGAAGCCACCGCTACCACGGGCATACGGCAAAAAACACGAGGCAGATAATATTGGTGGCAAGCTCCACAAAAAACGACAACCAACTATGGATCACAAAAACATTATCCAATACAATGATAGCGGCCCTTGGCGGCTACTGCTCAGTCCATGGCGACTCTTCCAAACATGATTGATGGCACTCGTTATGACGGCCACACCATGGCGTGCAATCCTCCTTGTGCTCCACTTTATGCTATTGGTAGCCCGTATCCCTTGATGACCTTCTACACCTTCTCCAAGGCAAGCCCTCGGCTTCAACAATCCTGGCGGCTCATCAGCACGTGTTCAATATCATATTCCTCTCCCTCCCTCGTTGATGGCTTCGGCCTCCTTGCTTGCAGCAATACACCCTTCACATGGCGATTTTGGTTATATTTCGTCCTGCTAGGCCTCGTGGCAAAGCAACGCATGCCAGTTGCCGGTCGAATGTAGCCGTTAGGTGATCATTGACCAAAAAGTCAACATGCGGAGCTCACGTGCAGTATCGAACCCCCGACCTGGCGTCCCAAGAGCATTGCCTTAACCACTACACTATGTGCGTACATGTGCACAGGATATTGTGGCGCATTCTGTATATATCTTTGAAATGTTTGCTGTCCCCCCAAAAAGCGATGTGACCGGCTGGGCCAGTCACGCTCACTTACACGTGGCCTAGCAGGCCGATATTGAACCAGAGCCCACCAGGTGGTGGATATGTAGAGGAAGCGCCATTTGTTGGGGATGCCTTGGGCAGTGGAAGTTCCCAAAGAGGAGGGCACCATCCGTGGCATGCAAGGGGTGAGCACGGAGGAGGTGGTGAGCTGTAAAAAGGGAGGCCACTGTTAGAAATAAATTTACTTTATTCTGTAAGGGTGAATTCCCAACAGTAATTATCCCATGTGATCACCCCAACCTATATAAAGTCTACTTAGCCCCTAGCCATCACATTCGTCTTTCCATTTGAGCATAGATGCTACTTATTGTATTGGTTCAATGTTACTAGTAATTCAATGGTCTCTGTTTTTGCATCAGTCTCTCTCTCTCTTTTGTTATTAAGTTAATCATACTTAGTGCTCGTGTGTTCATTAAAGTTTTCACATGGTATCAGAGCTAATGAAGCTTTAATTCCTCGAGCTTATCTTCCTACTTAATGCCTAACCTCCAAATCATCTTCAAGGGATCCATAACCTTGTAAGATGGCTGAGCTTGACTCTACATCCGCTACTACAGCTACCTACAAAACCCGCTATGTCATCGACAAGCTAAATGGCACTAATTACAAAACCCGTTATGTCATCGACAAGCTAAATGGCACTAATTACCAAGTATGGAAAATTAGAATGGAGCTCTATCTCCAACAACTCCAACTTTGGGATATAATGTCAGGAGGCGAGGTGCAACCTGACCCACCCAAAGAGAAGGCCCCTATGAGCACCGTAGATGCCTTTAATGCATGGCAAACCAAAACTACCAGTGCAAAGATGGAGTTGATTTTGCATTGCCAAGATCGGCAGGTTCAAATGGTAAGAACCCTTCCTACTGCTCATGCTATTTGGAAATTCTTTGAGAAAAGCTATGAGCATACTGACCTTGTTTACTAAGTTTCCCTGATCAAGAAACTCATAAACACTACTATGTCAAAAGGTCAATCATCTTCCAAGTTTTTAGAATCTTGTCAAATCTTGCTTGATGAAGTCCTTGTATCTGGACTAACAATCCCAGAGCAGCTGCAATCTATGCTTTTGTTAGCATCTCTCCCGTCATCTTGGAGAGCCTTTATCACTACTCAAGCAACAATCGAAAATCTACAGCTACATAATCTTGTGGCAAAGGTAAAACAAGAGGAAACTCTTAGAGAGCAAATCTCGTGTTCTCATTAGCCTATGGCTCTTATCACTGCTGGAAAGCATCAGAAGCATTTTCAAAGGAAACCATATAATCCTCAGCACCCTCGACAACCTCAACAACCAAGTCAAGGAAAGAAGTCCTACAACAATCCACAAAGTCGTAATCACAACAACAAGCACAAGAAGTGTTCCAACTGCCATCGCCTCGGGAATGAGGCAAAGGACTGTCGACAACCTAAGCATCAAGGTAATGTCTATCAACTGCCCCCTATTATATCTCATGGCTACATACCTCATCACCCATCTTATCATCAAGGGGGGGCCAGGCCCTCATTTACCTCCACATCTTTTCCCGGTCAAGCCCAATATGCTGAAATCTCCACATATGATAGTACCCCTCATTACCCTATGCAGCTATATGTTACTACTATCTCTTCTGCACCTAACGACCTATGGCTACTAGATACTGGAGCTACACATCACATGACCCATCAATTTTCTTGGTTATCAAATCTCACATATCTTGATCTTCCACTTGAAGTTTGCCTCGGAGATGATAGCACTCAACATGCCAAAGCTTATGGAGATGTTCTCATTGATCTTTCAAATGGTCTCCAGACAACCATCTCAAAGGTATACTATGTTCCTGGACTCAAGAAAAATTTAATTTCTGTCAGTGAGCTCACCTCTACAGGTATCAAAGTTGAATTCAACAACGCTAGCTAGAGATGAAAACGTTCACCGAGTAAGTCTACATATTTCTAAAACTAGTCGCCTCTACCCGCTTGGTCACTCCTCAAATGCACAAGCCTTATCCTCTATCGTTAATATCCCCTTACAAGAAAACACTCTCAAATGGCACTATAGATTAGGGCACATTTCTCACCGTGTTTTACATGAGCTCACACACCGCCAACTCGCTTTAGGTCTCCTAATTACACACATCACTCCCATTTCACTCTGTGAAGGCTGCATTCTTGCCAAAGCTCACCACACACCCTTTCTAAACTCCACTTCACAAGCTTCTGCCCTGCTTGATCTCATTCATTCTGATGTCTGTGGCCCATTGCCTGTCTTATCCATTACTGGCAACAAATACATGCTGGTCTTTATTGATGATTACTCCAAATACACAGTAACATACTATATGGCAGAAAAATCTGCAACTATCACTCATTTTCGGCATTTTAAGGCTCTAGTCGAGAATCACATCAATCGCACCATGAAGGTTCTTCGTATAGACTATGGCGGCGAATACACTTCTCACGAATTTCAACAGCTCTACAATGAAGCCGGTATCCGCCATGAATTTACTATCCCAGATCATCCACAAAAAAATGGCCGTGCCGAACGCAAAAATCGCACACTATTTGATGCTGCACCGGCCATGCTACTTCAAGAAAATCTGGGAGATTCTTATTGGGAAGAAGCAACTGCTACAGCCTACTATCTACAAAAACGCATGCCTTCTTCACGGAATCCCGACACCACACCTTCTACCCTCTGGCATGGCCACCCTCCAAACCTCGCTCACCTACGTATCTTCGGCTCCTCGGCATACCCTCTCGACACACATCTTGCTTCAAAGTTAGCTCCCCGTGCCCATCGCGCTCTATTTGTAGGCTATGGCGATCGTTTCGGCGTCAAAGCATACCGCTTCCACTTACCAGAGAACCGCCGCTTCATCTTTTCTCGCTCTGTCATCTTCGATGAAGGCGCGCTTCTCGACCAACCGCCTAAGCCTCCGCCTTGCATCATACCCTCGCCATTGCTCGTACCTGTCGGCCCCAATCCACATGATGTACCCAATCCAAATACCATTTCTTTCTCAGCAGGTGAACGTTCCCCAACTCACTTTGTTTTTAATTATTCAAAACCTTCACCCAACCTTACAAACCTGGATCTCCCACCACCCTGCAGTTAAACCCGCCTGCATCGAGCGCTCCTATGCCTCCTATTGGCCACCCTGCCGCTTCGCGTGCTCCCTCGCCGCCACCTGGCCCTCCGCTGCCGGAAAACCCTGCGCCGTTTTGGCTCCCATCACCACTACGGTTTCTACATCTCCTGGCGCTACTCACCAGCCTCGCATGGCCGCTTCACCACCCCTCATCAGCGCTGCCCTGCCGCATAATCTCCACACTCTCACAGCACCTCTTTAAGCGCCCCTTTGACCAATACAACCTCTGTCGGCCACCCTCAATCACAACCTCATTTGTCGGCACCCTCTCAGACCCACCCTGATCAATCAAGGCCATTGATTTCGGCCAGTGCTGTCCACCCTCGGCAATCAATCCCTGGCTCCCCTTCTCCTATAAAACTCTTTTTTGCGCCCTCTTACAGTGCTCCTCAATACCCTCACTGCAGCTCACTACCTGCGCCACAATGCCTCAGTTTGCAGCCACCTCGCCCTTGCAGCTCAATTTATGAGCAAGGAGGTAACACTCAACTCACTCGCCTCAGCTCCCATAGGCTTTTTGAGCCCGGCTGCACTCCCAATCCTCCTCTGGCGCAAACAGAGCCTCCCTCAATACCAAATTTCGCCCACCCTTTACCTCATAAGCCTTCAATTATAAACCCACAACATTTTTTACAGAGCCCTCTCACGCCCCACTCAAACCCATTAACAATGCCTCGCCCCCACTCACCAACAGCATCTTATCCATGGCATTACATACAGCCCCACCTCTTGAGCCCGTCATTTCAACATCCTCCCGCATCTCTTTACTCCCTAAATATGTCTGTGCTTCTCCCTCATCTTCGAACTCCCACGACACACCCCTCAACTATGGCATTCCCTCTGACATCGATGAGGTCGAATCACAATCTTCTCAATCGGCCACCTCTCCCGGCACAATGTCTTCGACGGACTCTTTTCCAGGAGCTCCAAATCTTGATAGCTCGGCCACGAGCCGCAATATTCGCACCCGCTCCCTCGCCGACATCTATGCTACCACCAGTTTTTCCGCAGTCATGGAAGAAGAATACTCAGCAGACCCGCTCACAGAATCGCTTGAAGATGCATTACCACTCTCAGTCGAAGATGCTCTCTCTTCCTCTGAGGGTCCATTATGGCATGCGGCCATCCTAGAAGAGCTTCACGCCCTCAATATGGCCGACACTTGGGAGCTAGTTCCTCCCCCGCCACACTTCAATATTGTCAGCTGCAAATGGTTATTCAAGAAGAAATACAACCCTGCCGGGCGCGTTGACCGCTACAAAGTGCGTCTCGTTGCTCTTGGCTTCACTCAACGACACGGCGTCGATTATTTCGACACTTATTCGCCATTCTTAGCCATGGCATCCTTTCGTCTACTTGTGGCCATAGACACAAAATTTGGTTTGCCTCTTCACCATCTTGACGTTATTACAGCTTTTTTGCATAGATTTTTATTTGAAGCTGTCTACATGAAGCAACCATCCCATTTTGCTCACTCAGACTACCCACATTATGTTTGTAAATTACAGCGTCCCATTTATGGCTTAAAGCAATCTTCTCGCCAGTGGTACACCCGCATACATGAATACCTTATAAGTTGTGGCTGGCAACGTCTCTTCGTCGATTACAACATCTATCTTTGGCAGTGTAATGAAGGTCTTGCTTTACTTGGTCTATTTGTCGACGATATTCCACTTATAGGTGCAAATGATCTTATGATTCTTCGGGCAATTGATTGCCTACAACAAGAATTCCCAATAACCGACAAAGGGCCCATGGAGTATTTTTTGGGCATTGAAGTCATCACGGACCCCGTAGGTAAATGGATAAAACTCTCTCAAATAAAATATATTGAGGAATTATTACAATACTATGGTTTGAGCTCATGCTCTCCTGAAGCTGCTCCTCTCCCACTCAAGCACAACCTAGCTCCAGAATATCATGCTTACACACAAGCTGACTCATCTCTTCTGTCCTCTTTTCACTTCCCACGCTTCTGCGGGCAACTACGCTACTTAATCTCCTGCACACGCTTTGATCTCTGCTACATAGGTCACATTCTCTCTCGCTCTATGGCTAAACCATGCAAAGCCCATAAACAAGCTGCTAAGCGCACTCTCCGCTACTTAAACACCACTAAGCATTATGCCATCACATACTTTTTTGATCCCACTATGCCGCTCTCTATCTCTCGCTATGTGGATGCCGATTGGGTTAGTGATGATCCACGCTGTTTCCCTACTGGGGGGTATATATTTCTATTTGCAGGAGGCCCCATTTCATGGCAAACGAAACGTCAAGCTTCTATTGCTTGCTCATCCACTGAGGCAGAATATGTCCGCTGCTCTTGCTGCTCGTGAAGCACTTTGGCTCTCCGAACTACTTCAAGAATTTAGCTTGTCCTATGCTATCTCCGACAAACCTCTCATACTGTACTGCGACAATCAATCAATAATTGCACTAACCACATCGCCTGGTTTTTCCTCGAAGCTCAAGCATGTTCGCATTAGCTTCCACTTTCTAAAGAAGCTCTTTGCTGATGGTTTTTTGCGCCTACGCTATGTGCCCACAACTCAAAATTGGACCGATTTCTTCACAAAGTCAGTACCTGCTACAAAGCAAACTGCTTCCTGCCGTGGATTATCCCTTACACCCCATGAGCGAACTTCCTCTTGAAGGGGGGATTTTCACCTTCTACAATAGGAAATTCATCCTTAAGGGGGATGTTAGAAATAAATTTACTTTATTCTGTAAGGGTGAATTCCCACCAATAATTATCCCATAGATTTAACAACCAATCTCCCACACTACCACTGATCTACCAATCACCCACTAATCTAAGCATTGATTGATCACCCCAACCTATATAAAGGCTACTCAGCCCCTAGCCATCACATTCGTCTTTCCATTTGAGCATAGCTGCTACTTATTGTATTGGTTCAGTGTTACTAGTAATTCAACTGTCTCTGTGTTCGCATCTCTCTCTCTCTCTCTCTCTCTCTCTCTCTCTCTCTTTTGTTATTCGTGTGTTCATTAAAGTTTTCACAGCCACCATCTGTGATGGAGGGGTGGCAAGACGCAGTAGACAGGCCGGGATGCCTCACGCCGACAGGTGAGTGAAGCCAGGAGAAGGGGGGAGTTGGCAGGATCGAGAGCTTGGGAAAGCACGCGGCATGAACCTACAGGTAGGGGCTGTAAGGGAAAAAAACTGAGGGCGTAGTAGACGGGGAGCTCAGGGGCCGCCACTGGCGACAAAAGGAGGGCGAGCCGCCGAGGGGGCGACCAGCAAGACAGGGCAGAGCCAGTAGGGGCTGCATGGAGGGGTGGTCCTAGGTGCATAACGAGGGGCTGCAGGGCAGTGCTACAGGAAGGCTAGCCTCGAGCAGTGAACGTGGGATGCTATAGGGGCAAGAGGTGCCAAGTCTGAGGACCCGTAGATATATGGCTACAGGGAAGGAATGGAGAGCTGGTCGTGAGCAGGAGAGGGCCGCCCACCTGGTGCCGTCCTCCATCGACTACAGTTTCTTTTTTTTCATCATGTCGTTATTTTAGAGCTCAAGCTTTTTTACCTACACAACACGCTGTTTCCCCCCAAGGATGATCGCAATCCAAAGCACCACGACCTTGAGGTATACCCATTTGGTGGTGCTTTGGATTGCGATCATCCTTGGGGGGGGGAACAGCTAGTTGTGTAGGTAAAAAAGCTTGAGCTCTAAAATAACGACATGATGAAAAAAAAGAAACTGTAGTCGATGGAGGACGGCACCAGGTGGGCGGCCCTCTCCTGCTCACGACCAGCTCTCCATTCCTTCCCTGTAGCCATATATCTACGGGTCCTCAGACTTGGCACCTCTTGCCCCTATAGCATCCCACGTTCACTGCTCGAGGCTAGCCTTCCTGTAGCACTGCCCTGCAGCTCCTCGTTATGCACCTCCCAGCTTCAAGTAGCCCTGGTCACCCCTTTGGAATCGCACTTCAATTGCTTTGTCATTTGCTGATAGTGGCGGTCACTCCGATTTTTGATCACCCCGAACTTGCCGTAATCACGACAAATAGCCTCGTTCAATCTTTGATAGTGGCGGTCACTCCGATTTTTTATCACCCCGAACTTGCCGTAATCACGACAAATAGCCTCGTTCAATCTTTGATCCTTGAAACAGTCCTCCAAGAAAAAACCCGTGGCCAAATAATTGAACCATAGAGCAACTGGATAGCATGTTTTATGCATCTGCGAGCACACCGATCATTAGAGATTAAACCAATCTTTGACCTGCTAATTGCCACGTTTGGCATACACATCATGATCAAGCTTGCCGCTACTGGCATCTGGTAGTGACTTCACCGCCTCGACCTGTATCTGCATGACTCCATACCAATGCAAGAACCATTCTGCTAGACCGACATAACTTTGTTGCACCAACGGCCCAAACCTAAGGATTAGGGCGGTCATGGACTATGGCCAGGCGATCAGTCTAGACAGTAGTGTGGACAGGGGATCCATCTAGGGAAAGAGGCTAGGAGGCCGCCTATATAATGAGAGGTTGGGATGAGGATCCTAGAGTCTAGTGTTCCCTAGTTCTTATATTCACCTTCCCCGCCCCTGCCATCCTCATTGGACAAAAGTTTCCTATTGGTGGATATTGTGATAGCTTTATGAGTGGTCTTCATTAAGGACAATGATGATTGATGTGAGTGATGTTACTTATCATTTTGCTACAACAGAATCTCTAATTAAAAATAGTTCTCCAAGGGATTAATTCACAAAGTGAGGCTTAAATTGTGAGTGCCAAGTGATTGTTTTTTTTTTTTTTTCAATAAAAGAGCATTGCAAGTGGCTGGTTAACCATGAGGTTCACGGACATATGTGTCTGGGAAAAGCTTGGGCAAGAGGATGAAGTACTTAAGACCATGGTTTCTAAATACAACCATGCACAATAAAAAAAAGAGCCTAGGATGTATGTGCCTGTGGTTGCTAGAGCTCAATCAAAACAAAGAAAGTAAGAAGAGAATGAGAGCTTAGTGATAACAATCAAACCAATCCTAATGATTGGCATGATAGGAGGCCTAGGATGAGTTGAAAGTAGATGCAAGAAGCTAATCAAGTAGTTGCAAACAATCTCTATAAGTGTGTAATGGTTCCCAATATCTCTTTATATGCCCATAGCTTGTGTCTACAGATTACCATGTTATTCATACCCATCTTCCACTTCAAGTCTGCATTTGATTTTACCTATGTAAGCAATGAAATAAAGCTCTTTATTGATATCCATGGCCCCCATACATATATATAATGGTCTTGATTGTGCTCTGATGTAATGGGAATTTTGGTGTTCACTTCCATTATGAATGGAGCTTGTCTCTATTTAACCTCAACCTAACATATTATACATAGAGGAGGTGGAACTGATTGTGTCACATGAGAAATCTAAACAAGTGCAGGGGGAGTAAGTGCTTCATGGAGTATATTATAGTGGTATCATTCAGCCATAATACTCAGAGTCCGCATGTATGCAGGTAGCCGTAGCAGCCCTTGAAGCAAACCACAACATCGCAGAGATCTAGCTGCAGTTCACAATTGAAGAGTTCGACTCTGGACTAATGGTAGATGCATTTTGTTGAAGTATTGCGTTAAGGTAGAAATGCTATCATATCGTCACCATTTATAGAATACCTTATCATAATGGCAATACCATCATCATACAAGATTAAAGCTAAGTATGAGCATCCAAGCTTACTTGCCATGGCATCCAAGCTTTGCACCAATAGTGCTAGAAACCCTCTCAAAACCTTGAACAAGGAGATCGAGTCTTGATGATGAAAACATGTTGTCATCTGTAGCGCACCGCAAGAAATTGCAATGGACCTAAACATTGATGTTTGTTATATTAGAAAACAAGTTTCCAATAAGCATTAGCAATATGAATGCATGCCCCGCATTTCTATATTTTCATAGTGATGTATGTTCTAACTATTTAGATGCTAATTTTAATAAAGAAATTATACTCCATTTTGTTTATAGAAATTTTGAGACTGATAGATATCTTTTCTAGTTTTCCCCTTTGGGCTACTTTTATATAAACTATATGACATGCACTATATTATACCATATATAGTCATAAAGTTACATATTGATATAGGAGGGAAACCCTTGAAAAGGTGATTAGTTTGTTAGAACATTTCAAAAGATTGATAAGGAGGGTCCTAGAAAAGTACAGATGCTAGTTGCTCAATAAATGTTAATCCAATCTTTGACTAGAGAAGATGATTTAGAAGAAATTGATCTTGAGCTTGATTATTTTCTTAAAGAAATGACACCACTTGTTCAGATTAGGGGACTCAAAGGAATTGTGTCACATGAGAAATCTAAACAAGGTCATGCTTGGTGATGGATATGACAATATACTAATGCAGCAAAAGTGTTGTGTATAACATGAGAGCATTGCAAGTGATGGAATATGTGAACGCCAAGAGAAAGACAAAGAATCGCAAATATTTTTTGGAGAAATTTAAATACATTGAACGAGAGATACGGTGTCCGGAGATTTGTGTTAAAAAGGTGAGCCCGAAGGCGCGAGGCGTTTGGCTATGAGGAAGAGAGTTGCAGCAGACACAATTAATGTAGACAAAGGACAACGCTTAAAAAAGATAGCTTGAACCAAATTCCGAAGCTTCATTACCCAAAATGGACAATTAACAGTACCCTCCTTATTTAAATGTTAATTGAGGGATTTATGCTCCTTACATGGTTTAACCTACCTTAATTCAAGTGCTAATTAAGAAAATCAAACTTCAATGATGATGGTAATGTCCAATCCGATGATTACAGTTATTAATTGGCCTACCCAACTTGTCTTGACAAAGTTCTTCTCCTTCGTTCTTCCTATGCTGCTTCAAGGTTAAGAAAGAGAAATTGACCTTCTCTTCAGCTATGGCTATGGGATCTTAGATTTGATTGGACTTAGCAGGCTTAGGATCAAGATGGCTATGGAAGCTTAGCTTAGGATTTGGAGTTTTTGCTCAAGAGCGGTTACCAAAGATTCAAATGAGTATATCCTTTTTGTCTTCGAATTCTAATGGCTTACGGTGGCTTAGCATAGGATTAGAATAAGCTATGGAGGGTTTGGATTAAAGGAGCTTAGAAGGCTTAGGATTAGAGAGTTGTCTTAGCAATAGAATTTGGTAGGCTTTGGAGTTTAGCTTAGGAGCGGCTATCGAAGATTAGAGTTCAAATGGCTATGAAAGCTTTGATTAGACTGGCTTAACAGGCTTAGGATTTGGATTAGCTAAGGGGTTTAGCTTAGGATTAGAGTACTAAAAAGATTCTGGCTTTTACAAGTGAGAAGAAGAAGCAAATGAGAGCCGCTTCCTCGTTTTTATAATAGCTGACCTTGAGAGCTGCATGAGTAAGTGCCCTTACTATTTTCGGCCAACCCACTAGCGATATTGCTAGTGGACAGCGCCCCCTGCTGATGTGGCATGGCCGACTCGAACTTACACCAAATAGGCTGGGAATAGTCTCAAATGGAATCGCCCCATCCTGCTTATAGTTTTGCGTTTCATGCTTGCCGTCATACAAGCACTTCAGCGCCCACTGCGAGCAATTCTTTTCCCCATCGTTCCTCACTGCTACAAATTTGCACCATGCTTTTTTCCATTCACCTTATGTTTTTTTAATAAAAAAAACCCTTTTGTGGTCTAGTGGGTGGCCACACTTCCTTGAGCGGCCATACCTTTGGGTATTTGGTGGTTGGCCCCTTTCAAGGCATCACCTTTGGCATACATAGTCACCAAGGCACCATAATTGGTATGTATGTCATCCAAGCCCTGCTCCTCCTTTGCTGCTCATGACCATCAATAAGCGACCATGGGTTTTCGCATACCTGACATATATATTGATCAAGGCATTGTCGTGTTAAACCTTTTGAAGCTCATCAAGACTTTAATGTTCTTTCATGAAGGCATTACATTTGGTGTTTACATCATCCAAGGCATAGCATTCGGCTTCCACGGCTCCTATGGTTAGTATAAATCAATCTGACCTTCCATTAGTTGGCCATGGAATACAATTCAATTGAAGCATCCATTAGCAATGTACTACACGGCTAGAGCTGAAAGTATGCACAAGGTACTTCTCGAGCACTTATGCTACCATTTTGCAAAACCTTGTTGAAACTCAAAAATTACGAGATGAACAACTAACCGAGGCGAACATTGTGGTACGGAACTGGCCATATCTTGACAACCAAAACTCCGATTGACAAACTGGAAAGACTGACACGTCCCTCAAAGTGATCACTTAAGGTCCATGCATTCATATCATCTTTGACCCTTTATTAGTAGCTACCCATTCTGGTACGGATCTGCTAATGACTCAACTTCAAATTGACATAACTTCCTATTTGTAGCTCCAACTGACGAGCCGTAAAGATAGACATGTAGAGCACTTCAAGTACTACAATTCTAGTCAATAAAATACCAGCTATGATAACTTAAAGCATACTCTTTGTTAGCATTAACAAGAAATTTTTTGGCCCTTTAAAGCCGCATCTAGCATACTTTTTAGCTTGTTAGCAAGCCCTTATTATTACTGCTGAATAATCATGTAGGATTCAAATAAACTTGATTGGCATCCATTTACTCATTTTGTTGTCATGAAAGCGGAGCTGCACGACATCCACCTCCTCTGAACCTGCACAGCCTCTGGTATGTGCCTATTGCACTTAATCAGCTTCATCAAAAACATCATTAGACATATTATCTAATGCATACATAATGATAGCCGTTTTTCGGCTCTCCGTAATTGCCAGAGTGAGTTAACCCACCCTACCAAAATTATCCAAACACTGTTGCTATCCCTACCATTTCACTGTATATAGGTGTGTGTGAGTTATGGGACTTTTCCCATATCTTCTTAAAAACCCTCAATTAGCTAGTCACTAGGGTAGTTGAGCCAAAAAAAGAAAAAAAAGAAAAAAAAGAAAAAATATAAGCATATTATGGCCCATTTGTGTGTAAATATTTCATTGTATATAGGGCCTAAATAAAAGAATTTTTCATAATTATTTTGGTATTTATTTAAATATTTCTACCTATGGTGTGTTATTTATGCTATGTACATTGACTCACCATTATCATATTTTTTCTTACCATTTTGCATACTCTTTATTCCATATAAAAATAATTTCATACAAGCTTCTCTTTGTTTTGGTGTAACTCCATCCCAACAAAAATCCAAAAAAACTAGTTCTATTTATGTGTATATTTTTTCACTATTGTGATTTTTTCCTTCCTACATTTATTCTCTATTACTCTCATAAATTAGACCACCAAAAATATTTATCTTTTTATGGTAGACTTATAATGATAGAGATTTATTTTGACCCCTTTATATTTTTTCCACTTATATTATTTATATTTGACATGTACATATTTTTTTAGACCCCTCAATATTTGATATTCTTAGTTGTACTATTCACTTATATCATGATCTCAACAATATCTTCAATTATAGACCTACCAAATAAGGTC
The DNA here is from genome assembly GCF_014529385.1 of Adiantum capillus-veneris. Classification (NCBI taxonomy): domain Eukaryota; kingdom Viridiplantae; phylum Streptophyta; class Polypodiopsida; order Polypodiales; family Pteridaceae; genus Adiantum; species Adiantum capillus-veneris. The sequence goes on along the minus strand of NC_140940.1, from coordinate 49,720,647 downwards.
AAGGGTGTGTGGCATGCATGCATGCACCATGGGGGGCTCACTCTTGGAGGTATTCAAAAGAATCATCCAAAGAAGGACCTCACAAGGACTTTGTGTAGTGGAAAAAAACAGTCGGTTTTGCTGATTTTTTAAAGATCACATGCTCTCCGAATTTGAAAAGGTGATACAAACAAAAGTTGTAGCTCATGGGCTGAAATTTTATCTCAAACTTTTTCATGTTTTTTGGAGCTACGGGCTGTGAGCTATGGTTTTATTGGTGGACCCCAGTTTGCTCCTGCTATGCAGCCACACTCTCTCTTCCACTTTTTCATTTTCCTCTTTCACACACACACTTCTCCACTCATCATCTCCACCTCTCTCACCACTCCTCTCTGCACCCTACTCACCTTCTTCTCAACCTTGAAGAATAAGAGAAACCATGGTGAACTCATGTCTCCTACACACACTTCCATTCCAAAATTGACCACCTAGTCTCATTTTTCCTCATCCATATTACCCATATCTATCAATAAAAACCACAAAATTCAGCCTCTTCTCTTGAAAGACAGCATCATGGTGATTGATTACTCATGTTCACTTACCTTGGCTCTCAAGGAAGGTCAAGAGTGGAGAAAAAACGTACCGTCAAAGCTAGTGGACCATCAACAAGCATCAAAATTGACCCTACTCAAGACACTCGAAGCATCAACATTGTAAGAAATCCATAATTTCTTACCTATTAAGAGTTTTTTCTTCCTTATTTGTACCCTACATGGATACTCCCATTATAAATATCCAATTCCATTTGTAAATCAATAAAAATACTAACTCTACTAGTTTACTAACACTAACCTACTATGAAAAGTCCTATCACCTCCACTTCTCTCCTCTCTCTCTTCTTCATCTATCTCCACCAACTTCTTGATAATTCCAAGCAAAATAAATTAGATAAGTGCTGAAAATCTAACCCAACCATGATTAGAGGAGTAACCCTAGCCCTCAAAATTGCTATAAAAGGAGGGTGTAGCTAGCACAAAAGGGGGGAGCCATAAGCAAGAGCACTATGCTATAGCTTGAGAAGCCAAGCTCAACCTCTCTAGAAGGAGCTCTTGATTGGAAGCTCATTGTCTTATGCATATGCATGTGTTGTATTAGGGGTGATTAGCAAGGGAACTCTATGCCATTGTAAGAGAGAGTGATCATTCAATTGAGAGTAGGAAATCTATCATTTCTCTTACTAGTGTAAGCCCAACATTTGCTGAATCAAGGAGGGTGGATCTGGACTAAGCTTGGATACTTTGTCTCTCTTCCAACGTGAAGTAATGGACAACAATGATGTGTAAGTGTCTTGGTGTTTTTTTTTTTAAAGTTCTTGATAGCTTGTCTCTGGGTGTTGTCATCAATTTAGCGATAAATCCCACATACTGTAAGAGGGCGACAGGGTGGAGAGGACTCCCCTGACCTTAAGACAATGATTGGGGTGGTTTTTTTTTGTGATGTGTTGTGGTGTAATTTACTCAAGCTATGTTGAACAAATAATAATCTCACTTGATTGGTCATGACAGATTTGTAAGAAGGTATTAATGCAACAAGCATCCCCTCCCCCTTCTCTCTCTTTCTTAAATATATAATTGTGTTTGCTTGATCACGGTTGATACATTTCAAAGCAGCCGGAGCACTCTCTCTCTCTCTCTCTCTCTCTCTCTCTCTCTCTCTCTCTCTCTCTCTCTCTCTCTCTCTCTCTCTCTCTCTCTCTCTCTCTCTCTCTCTACGCGTCCTAGTTCGCATCCAAAACTAGGTGGTGCCCCAAATTTGTGTAGGGTTAGGTTGCGGGTTTGTGTGTGTGTTTGTTTTTTTTTCCAACCCCAACCCAATTGAGCAGCATGGGAGCCTAGAAGGGTGCTTAGAGGCTACTCTTCTTGTTGCCCGTCCGGACCGCCTCAGGATGGCTTGTGTATTTTTGTGTAGGATCAACCTTTTAGCATAGTCAATAAGTTTGCATGAATCACGAGAATTTGTATGATCCCTTCATTCCCATTGCAAGGCAAAAGGTACACATAATTGTTAGTACTAAGTTGCAATTTCAACGTGTAATTCGTAGAATTTTAGGTCCTCTTAGGTTGGCAGAGATAAACGCATCAGTAAATCCTTTTATTTTGCCTCTCATTAGGTACGACCTTAGTTTGGACGTCTATATTTTTGTTTTGTTTTAAGAATTAGGTCATGCATAGACCATGGATAATGGCCCAGGGATAGAGGTTTTTCCCTTTCATTTCACTCCACACATTAGAGTAAACATTGCAATTAGTAGAAAAATCCATTTTCAACAACGTATGGTGTTCATGTTTGGTGCCCAAAGAGTAGGAGAAATTCTCGCGTCACCAAACCTTGTCATCCTACCTCTTATTGATTATCATAGGTCATTTGATGTGAATATTTTTATTTTGTTGTACAAATAGATTGCAATTTAGAAAATATTATTGTGTAAATCTTTTAAAGAAAGGAAAAACAAAAACGTGCGTCACTTTGAAATCAATTCAATGGAGAGCCAACGCCAAATGTCTGGATATCCTCTTTTCTTTGGAGAGCCTGGAGAGGATGCAGAATTATTTTTAGCGAATTTCAAGATGTCTTGCCGTATCAAGAGGATAGTAACTGATCAAGAACGTGTAGAAATGTTTGAGGTGGTCCTTAGGAAAGATGCTAGCATTTGGTTTGACTCTTTGCCTGAGGAAGTTAAGGGAAATTACACAGAAGTTTTGAATCATTTCAAGAAATACTTCTTTGATCCCCAAAACACTCAAAAACTATGGCAAGACATTGTTTCTCATAAGCAAAAAGACTTAGATGACTACTACTTGTACAAGCAAGAGTTTCTACGTCTTTGGGCTCTATGGACACGAAATGTTGCTAACCCTGGTGATGGTGTAGAATTTCTAAAGAAGGAGAGGTTCATAGCCGCACTCTATCCTGACCTTAAGGTAAAAGTTGAGGCGGGTGCACCTACTACCTTTGATGCAGCTGAAACTAGGGCTGCTGAGAAATATAGAAAACTCAAGTGCCTAAGGGGAGAGGTTCCAATAGAAGGTCTTAGACCCAAAGGTTAGTCACAAGCATCAACATCTAGGGAGCTTCCTGAGGTAACGGTCGAAGTGATTGAGAAGTTAAATGAATCTTTAAGCAGTTTGTCAATTCACCTTGCACAAGCTGTAGGTCCAAAGGGACAAGGAAAGAAGTCTGAAGAGCGAGATCCATGACCTAGTAGAGTCTTGCAATGTTGGAATTGCGGAGAGTCTGGACATGGGATGTATAATTTTCCTTGGCCCCGCGGGGAGCCAGGGAGACCTACCTTGAATTACCGAGTGATGAATGCAGGTGAAGGAACTGGTCAACAACCAAGGCTTCTACAAAGAACAAATGGACCAAGACCACCTCCACAAAGGGTAGAAAGAGTTCCACCTTTTCCAGATCCAAATGTGCATGTGATAGAGGTGACAAACTCAAATGAGGTTGACATGAAATAAAATGGCATTAAGCGTGGCTGAGGAAAAGGTAAGGAGAAAGAAGGAGTCACGTCACAAAGTGATCATGGATGAGAAAAGAAGGCAAAGGAGACTAAGGAAACCAAGAGGACTCGACATCGTATCAACCTCCAAGACTTCCCTCTTGGACATGGTATAGCTCCATACAACCTATTGGAAGACATGAGAGGTAAGGGTCTTGATATCTCATGGCCTCAATTTCTTGCATTATGCCCACAAGTTAGGAGGGATTTAACGAAGGCAGTTAGCACTAGGAGAAAGATAAAAGAGAGTGTTCCTGTTGTAAAAATTGCACATGCTGAAATGAATGAGGATATTACACCTGTGTTAGATTGTTACATCAAAGGAAGATTGGTTAGGAAAGGTCTAGTGGATGGGGGTGCACAAATTTGCATCATGACAGAAGGACTCATGCAAAGACAAGGCATGCACATCCATGAGACACCTGAAATTAAAGTCAAAATGGCAAACAATAGCAAGGTTAGGTGCGTAGGCATTTGTAAAAATGTCTCTGTGGAGGCCTTTGGCATTAAGAAGGCGGATTTCTATGTCATGTCTACCAAAGGAAATGGTTACCCATTTATCCTAGGGAGACCATGGCTAATGAAAATGCGAGCTTTGCAGGATTGGGAGAGTGGAAAGCTAATTTGCAGGAATGACAATCATAAGAAGGCTGTCTTTGACATGAAGGAGCAATGCCAAGAGGAGCTCCATGAAGAATCATCTCAAAGTGAGACGGAGGAAGGCTGGACCGATAGCACTTCAGAAGGAGAGAGTAGCGGTAGCATTACTGAAGAGAAGTCTTCCATCGAATTCATGGGGGTAAGGTTTAATCCAAACAACCAAGAGACCTCTTGCCCAAGTTTGGAAGAGGTAGGTTCTCAAGAGAACCAAAATGTGCAAGATGAAGGAATGTTAGAAGGTATGTTTTCTAAAACACTTACAAAGGATGAAAGAGAGGAGTTCAAATGTGTGCTAAGGAAATTTCCTAGGCTTTTTGCTAAAGACTACCCCAATGTGCGTGGAGTAGTTGCTATTCAACACAAAATTGAGTTGAAGCCAGAGGCCACACCTAAGGTTGAGAAACTACGAAGGCTAGGAGTCATCAAGGAGCAGGCTTTACTCAAGGAGGTAAGAAAGCTTCTAGCAGCAAGTTTCATTTATCCAGTGGAGAATTCAGAGTGGGTATCTCCCGTTGTTGTCACTCCTAAGAAAAACGGCAAGTGGAGGGTGTGTGTGGATTACCGTCCACTCAATGAGGCAACAAAAAGAGATCACTTTCCCCTCCCATTTCAGGATGAGATACTAAATGAGGTAGCTGGTCATGAGAAGTACACTGTGTGTGATGGCTATTCGGGTTACTTTCAAATAGGTATCGCATTGAAAGATCAATTGAAAACAACCTTCATCACTCCTTGGGGTTGTTATGCTTTTAGAGTCATGCCATTTGGACTGACAAATGCTCTTGCAAATTTCCAACGCTTCATGAACATGGTGTTTCAAGCATTCTTTGGAAAGTCCATTAGGGTTTTTATTGATGATTTTTGCATTTATAGCTCAAAATCATTGCATCTACAAAGGGTAGAAGAAGGTTTAAAGAAGCTCTACGACATGGGAGGTCAACTCAACCCCGACAAGTGTCACATAGGTGAGGATGAAGTGATCTTGCTTGGTCACAAGGTTTCCTATAAAGGCATTGAGGTGGATCCTTCAAAGGAAAAGGCTCTTATTGAGCTCCCATCACCCAATAATCTCAAAGAGGTCATATCATTCATTCAAAAGGTGAAGTATATGTCACGCTTTATTCACTTAGCTTCGGAGTTGCTTCATCCTTTGCAAAAGTTGACACAACAAGTAGAATTTGCATGGTCTTATGAGCTTGAAGAGTACTTTTGTAACATTAAAGTCATTTTGTTAGAGCTACCAACACTCATGCCTCCTTGTTGGGGGTACACATTCTTTGTTAGCTCTAGTGTTGGGAAGGAAACAATTGGTGCAGTTTTACTACAACAAGATCCCCACAGTACCAGGATGCGACCCAGCTATGGTCTTGTACTTTTTCTCTACCTCTGCTTCAATTTCTTTACCTGAATCATCCTCAATATACATAAGTGCTTCATATATACCCAACTCTTCATACATGTCCATTTAGTGGACCTTAACCACTTCAATTCCACTTTGTAACATGTGTTACCTGATCTCCTCAAGCTCTGACATAGTATCTACATAAGATACATCTTCAAAGATCCCTGAAATCACATCATATGATTCAAGAACATCACATCCCTGCAGTTCACTTTGGATACTTAAAACATAGTGTTTTTTACCACTTTGGCAAATCATTAAATTTTCCGTAAGATAATGAACCTTCAGATGTTAACCCTGAAAACCTTGAAGAGAAATCTTCTCTTTGCGAGAACTTCTCCTCACTTGTACCACCATAGTCCCTCTTTATAGTGGCACTTCGAGAAAATCCTATGCAAACCTGTGTTCTTTAAACTCCTTGTGTATCTTTGGCAATGGATGATCACATAAACTATCCTTGTTCATGGCATAGTCAACACATACATTCAAGAATTGAACTGCTTTCTTACTATCTCAGCTTCGAACCCTAGCATAGGCTGAGCCATCATCTAGCACCTTGGTTTCCATCTGCATAGCCGTAACATAGGGTTTCCTCAAAATCAATGGATAAGAGGAATGCTCTTGTATAAAGAAACGTTGCTCATCACACACATCCCTTACAATTACCTTAACATTTGCACATGCACCATAGAGTTCGCTTGGAAGCATGTTGGCAGCTCAAATTTGCCAGTTCTGGTCTACATCAACAGTCCATTTCCCCTTTTTTGTAAGCTTTTTGCCATCAAATTTATCTTCGATCCATGATCTATTACTGCTAAGACCGGTTCTTCAATGTCACCAAGCTTCACAACAATTTTGGTTGTTGCCCTTGCCAATGAGTCCTTGAAAAGTGATTCTTGGGTATACTTTCATTGTCTTCGTCATCATTAAAATGAACATATCTTACCTCAGGTACAATTGGGTTTGACACCACCACAGACCTTGACTCTTCTTCTTCAAGATCTACCAAATATTCTTCATAATCATTCCAAATTGCTTCAATGTGCCGAACCATCTGGCTCTTAATTGATCCTGGCTCCTACTCAGTTGGTATATGCCGCTTCCTCTTGATAATATGATTAATCTCCTCGTGGAATTTGCATTTGGAAATTCCCAGAATATCATCCAATGTGAGCTCCACTTTCCTATTCAAAATGTGCTCTTCAAAAAATTTCTTTAGATTTGTAGCTAATTCAATGTTAGATTTAAGCTTATACAAGGGTCCCCAGGGCTTACCTTGCTTTTTTTCCTTAGGCGCCTCCTCCATAGCCACTTCAGGAGTGGGCTTAGGAGTAGGACCTTCTTCTTTTTTGCTGTTGAATCTCGTTGTCCTTTTTGATGTTCCTGGAATTTCTTCATCTCTTTTTTTCTTTTCTTCCACCATAGCCTCATTAGCTTGAGACTTAGCGAGATGAATGCGTACACTGAGAGGGAGTCCACTGGATCATCCCATCCTGTGGTTTCTCCAATTGAATTCCCTACCTATCGTAGCTTCCCATAAGTTACCTTTCTTGCTTCTATTGTCTTCAAAGCATAAGGCCAGAATTGACCCTTTGAACCTGCACCATCATCATCACCCTTTGCGCAAACCTGCCACCCATATGTAGCTGTTTCCACAAGAGAAACATTATGCTATATGTCTTCAACTATGTTTTTCATGCCACCCCTACCAAAGTTCAAGTGGAGCATCTCATCTGCTGCCCCGAGGCGAGTCTTCTTGTCCTTCTAGAAAACCACATTCCTTTAAGCTTCATCAAACTCATCACATTCCTTAACATACATGTGGTCTTCACTATCGCACCACGTGCATCGATCCCAGCCTTTGCGTAGAGGTTGTTTTCTAGGCTCAGAAGTAGACCACTTTGCAGCTAACGCTTCAAATTTAACAGCTTTGAAATTCAAATTTAACTCTTGAATACCTTTCACCAATTTGTCGAGAACTGGCTCCTCCACTATGGGTATTGTCAAGGTTGACTTGTCCAAAATTTCCTCTTCCACAACATCCATGACATCAGCCACAATCAGCTTATCCACTCTCATCTATCGTTTCACGATCATATTTACCACTTCAGTGACTATCTTTCAATCAGATGTTAAACCCTATGCACTTGTTGAATCCTCCAGCAATTGCACCAGAATCTTTTGAAGCTGTGGATCAGTAGCCTGAATAAACAACTCAATTTTCTGATCCTTCATTGAATGTTGGTCTCTCAAGGACAATTGGTCGAATTTCTTTTCAATTTCTCGTAATAATTCTCGTGCAGATAAATTTTTGTTTTTCTTCTACACCCACTTCATGAAGCTTTGCCTAGTTACCCTTTGTGAATCCTCAAGAAAATATTCCTCCTGCAGCGCCTTCTGAAATTCCTACCAATTCAGGCCTTGAACCGCTTGAATCTCTTTTATTTGGCACCTGAGTTCTGGGACTGCAATTAAATGAAACCCTTCCACTGCATTCTGATCATCAATTCCATTCTCTTCCATTGCCTGCTTGTAAATTTTGCAAAATTTGCTAATTCATGGCCTTCAAATCGTTGTAATTTCTCTATAATTGTGTGACGAGATTTATGAATCCACTCTTGCAGATTATACTATTGTTGAGAAGCCTGTTGCTGTTGCATATATGCTGCAAACTATTGCATCATTTGCTGCATGGCTGCCTCTTGCGGTGTCGACATAAATTCTCCTCACCCCGGCTCGTTTTGCGTCGGGTTCACCAAGGATGTCGAGGGATTTGTGTTTGAAATGTGAGTTGAGAAGGCGCGATGCCTCTAGCAATGAGAGGACTGAGCAAGAGAGTTGTAGTAGACACAATTAATTTAGACAAAGAAGAAATCCTAAAACAAATAGCTTGAACTAGATTCTGAAGCTTGATTACCCAAAACAAACAATTAACAGTACCACTGCTAAATCACATGTTAATTTAGGGGTTTATGATCCTCATATGGTTTAACTTGCCTTAATTCAGGTGCTAATTAAGAAAATCAAACTTCAATGATGATGATAATGTCCAATCCGATGATAACAGTTATTAATCAGCCTACTGAGCTTCTCTTGACAAAGTTCCTCTCCTTCATTCTTCCTCTGTTGCTTCAAGGTTGAGAAAGATAAATTGATATTCTCTTCGGCTATGGCTATGGGAGCTTATATTTGAGTGGGCTTGCAAGCTTAGGATCAAGATATATATGGAATCTTAGCTTAGGATTTGGAGTTTTTTCTCAGGAGTGGTTATCCAAGATTAGAATGAGTATATCCTTTTTGGCTTCCGATTCCAATGGCATACAATGGCTTAGCACAGGATTAGAATAAGATATGGAGGGTTTGGATTAAAGCAACTTAGGAAGCTTAGGATTAGAGAGTTGGTTTAGCACTTGAATCTGGTAGGCTTTGCAATTTAGCTTAGGAGTGGTTGTCGAGGATTAGAGTTCCAATGGCTATGAAAGCTTTGATTAGAGTGGCTTAGCAGGCTTAGGATTTGGATTAGCTAAGGGGTTTAGCTTAGGATTAAAGTACTAAAATGATTCTGCCTTTTACATGTGAGAAGAAGAAGCAAATGAGAGGCGCTTCCTCTTTTTTATAATAGCCGACCTTGAGAGCTGCATGAGTAAGTGCCCTTACTATTTTTGGCCAACCCACTAGCGATATTGCTCGTGGGTAGCATCCCTGGATGACATGGCATGCCCGATTTGAACCCCCAACAAATAGGCTAGGAACAATCTCGAATGGAATCACCCAGCCTCCTTATAGTTTTACATTTCATGCTCGCCGTCATATGAGCTCTTCAGCGCCCACTGCAAGCAATTCTTCTCCCTATAGTTCCTCACTGTTGCACATCTGTGCCATGCTTTTCCCATTCACCTTATGTTTTGTTTACAAACCCTTTTGTGGGCTAGTATGCAGACACACTTCCTTGGGCGGCCATACCTTTTGGTATTTGGTGGTCGGTCCCTTTTAAGGCATCACCTTTGGCATACATATTGACCGAGGCACCATAATTGGTGTGTATATTAGCCAAGACGTGCTCCTCCTTTGTTGCTCATGACCATCAATAAGCGGCCATGGGTTGCTGCATACCTGACATGTATATCAATCAGGGCATTGTCCTTTTAAACCTTTCGAAGCTCATCAAGACTTTAATGTGCTTTCATGAAGTCATTACATTTGGTGTTTACATCATCCAAGGCATAGCATTTGGCTTTGACGGATCCTATGGATAGAATAAATCAATTTGAACTTCCATTAGTGGGCCATGGAATACAATTCAACTGAAGCAGCAATTAGCAATGTACTACACTACTAGAGCTGAAAGTATGCACAAGGTACTCCTCAAGCACTTATGCTACCATTTTCAAGAACATGGGTGAAGCTAAAAAATTATGAGATGAACAACTGACCGAGGCGACCCTTGTGGTATGGAATTGGCCATATCTTGACAAGCGAAGCTCCAATTGACAAACTGAAAAGACCAACACACTCCTCAAAGTAAGCATTTCAGGCTCATGCATTCATATCATCTTTGACCCTTTATTAGTAGCTGCCCAATCCGGTATGGATCTGCTACTGAGTCAACTTCAAACTGACATAACTTCCTATCTATAGCTCCAATTGATGAGCCGTAAAGCCAAACCAGTACTTCAAGTACTACAATTCTAATAAATAAAATACCAACTATGATTACTTCCAACATACTTTGTTAGCATTAACAAGACATCTTTTGGCCCTGTAGATCCGCATCTGGCATACTTTTAGCTTAAATCTGGTTTGTTAGCAAGCCCTTATTGCTACTGAATAATAATGTAGGATTCAAATAAACCTGATTAGAATCCATTTGCTCATTTTGTTGTCATGAAAGCGTAGCTGCACAAGAGCGACCATGAAACACCACACTTTGCCGGATTCATGTCTGACAAAGCTGGAGCTAAGTGATTAGCAATACGGGCTGCGAAAGTGAAGAAGAAAGGAAGTGCAACCAATAAAAATTCACATAAATCTAGATATGTAATGGAGGCAAGGTGATGTAAAATAGGGATTGACCATGAGTATACAATTTGATAGAGAGGATAATGTAGAGATATATGTCAATGACAATGAAGCAGAAGAAAGCATACCAGTGGAGAAAGGTTCTTGGAAGATAAAGTTTAAAGTGAATAGCACATGGTTTTTTGAGTCCTGATATACAGTTGTTATGTTGTACACATAAAGGCAGAAACTAGTTGCACTTGCCTTGATTTCCATAAGAGAGAATCTATGCATATGAGCTTTCTAGCATGTAAGCACATGGTCTATGTGTATGTGCAAAAACTTGGATTTCAACCAAAAGAGCACATGGTAATTTGTCCGCCTGCACTAACTCCCATGGATCTTGCATTTGTATTGGGGCAAACACATAAGATACACCCTATCATGTAGTGAACCTGTGGTAAAACAAAGTGGTCTACTTCTCTCTACCCTTTGAATTCCTTTCTGAATCCCCTCTCATTATAGATTTATGCTCTACAATTCATATCTTTCCAGATGCTCAAGATCAAAGTTAGGACTTTTGGAAACTTATGCATATTTTTTGGTATGTTTAGTATTAGTAATGTCTACTTTTTTGGTCAACTTCTTGTATCGTTAGAAAAGGCTTCAAATTTAAAGTAAAAAAACTCGCAAAAGTGGTCTTCCTTGCAAAAGCTTGAAATCAAAAGCTCGCAAAAAACACACACTTGAAAAAATGCCCACCAACTCAACTAAGTTCTCAAGAAGAAGATGCGCTTTTACAATGGATTTTCTTGAAGTGTGAATTAGGCCATGGTGTATCTGTACTAGATGTTAAGGTAAAAATTGTTGCAATATGTCAAACCAGGCATACAATGTTCTTTAACGGAATCCCAGGAAAGAGTTGGTGGGAAGGGTTTTGGAGAAGACATCTTAACCTTGTGCTCAGAGTGTTTGAAGGATTAGACCAATCAAAAGAAAAATTGTCAAATCACTTCATGACAACCTTAGGAAGATTTATACAAAACACAAATACCCCTCTACCAACATATGGAACTCAGATGAAAATGGATTCAAGGCTCCAGGGACAAGGGTATGAAGGTTCTTGCAAAGAAGGGGCAAAGGCAATCTACGAGGTTACTTGCAATTCACGCAAGTGGATGACGGTACTGGTTGCAAGAAATGCAATTGCCTCCTATTATAGATTTAAAGGCAGTGTGGGAAACTATATTCAGCATTGCGAACCTGGAGCAACAATGGTGGTGCAAAAGAAGGCTTGGATGACTAGGGAGCTTTTTGCACCGTGGGTGCTCCATTTTGCCAAATTTATTACTGAAATCGTGGGTAAGTCTAGTAGGCATCTTCTCATTCTCGATGGGCATGGAAGCCATGTCTCCTTAGAAGTAGTCAAAAAGGATAATGAAAAGGGAATAGACTTAATTACTCTATCGACAAATACGTCACATAAACTTCAGGCCTAAGATGCAAGTGTGTTCATGTCATAAAATATAATATCTAACTTTGCAAATTATTTTCTCATATTAAATTGATAATTTGATATGGGAAGATAAAAGGGGAACAAGAGTTAAGATATAGATATGTGCTTCTAGACCTTTCTCAACAAGGGACCAAAATGAGAAATGGTTGCATCTCAATAGGGGTCCAAAAGAGCACAATCTACCTAAGAGCAATGTGCAATATGTTAGGAAATAAGACGTAGCTAAATAGATAATTGAGTACATTACTTAATGGAGAGAGACAAATTTACATACAGGAGATTATATAGTAGAGAGAGAGAGAGAGTACACACGATATACGTAGTTCACTCAATGTGGGCTACATCCACGGAAAAGCAGCCACTCAATCGCTTTAGTACTTCAAAACAAGAAGTAGTTTACAAAGGGATTATACCCTTAATGGAGCTCCCGCTTTGCTTCACTCTCACCACCTCACACTCACCTTGTTGCATCAACTTCACACTATGAAATGTGTGTAGAAATGGCCTCCTTTTATAGGCCAAAAGGGTTGCCCTCTCTCATGAGAGGCAGCCATGTCTAGCCGCCCTTGTGTAGATAAGTCCAAATCGGACCCTTCAATCCGTCCATGTGTGGCTGCCCTTGAGAAGACAAGTCCGCTTTTGAATTCGGCCACCGGCCCACCGGCCATTGACTACCAGCCACTGTCCAACCGACGGTTGTTTTCCGACCACATTCCGGCCGCCGTCCGGCCATAAAATTTTGGTGAAAAGGAATATTCTGACAAGGGAAAAAAAGTCTCGGGGGCTTCCGCCCCCGAGGCCCCTAAAGTTGCCCCTGGTTCTTGCCCGTGAAAATTTTGGTTTCTGGCGAGTGATTTTGCTTCACGCACGATGGCTTCTCCTCATAGTGGGGGCCTTACAAATGTGCGCTTTTACCACAGAAAATTACAAGGGTAAATAAGGCTCCATACTTAACGATATCCCACTTGGAGACTAATCTCCAAACCAAACCTGTGACTGCTTTACATTCTGGCTTCTTATCCTTGAATGCCGATTCAAGATGAGCAAAAGCTCAACTTCTCCTTGTTGACCACCTTTGTAAACATGTCCGCAGGATTTTCACTTGTATGCACTTTTCCTAGCTTTAGCTGTCCCTCTTTCAAAAGAGTGCGTATGAAGTGATATCTCACCTCAATGTGCTTTGTCCTTGAATGAAAGGCTGAGTTTTTCACAAGATGGATAGCGCTTTGGCTATCACTATACAAGACACAATTGTCTTGTTTGAATCCAAGCTCTTCTAAGAATCTGTGAAGCCACATAATTTCTTTGCTTGCCTCCGTCATTGCTACATACTCTGCTTCCGTGGTAGAAAGTGAAACCACTTTCTGCAGCTTTGAAGCCCAGCTTACTGATGTCCCTCCAACCGTGAACACATAGCCAGTAGTGCTCCTTCGAGTATCTTTGTCACCTTCCATATCTGCATCAGCATACCCTTCTAGAAAAATATCAGTTCCTCCAAAATACAAAGCATTTGTTGTTGTCCCTTTTAGATACCTAAGTATCCACTTCACAGCTTGCCAATGCTCTTTACTTGGGTTGTCCATGAACCTACTCACAACTCCCACTGCATGTGCAATGTCTGGCCTTGTCCAGACCATAGCATACATTAGAGAACCTAACGCTGCAGCATATGGAACTTTAGACATATAGGCTATCTTCTCTTGTGTCTTTGGACACATATCCTTCGTTAGTTTAAAATGACCATCCAAAGGTGTAGAAAATGGATTTGCATTTTGCATTGCAAACCTTTCTAGTACCTTTTTGATGTAATCTTCTTGAGATAGCTTTATTGTCTTCTTCGTCCTGTCCCTTGATATTTTTATACCAAGTATCCTCTTTGCGACACCTAAATATTTCATTGAAAAATATTTAGACAGGTCCTCTTTTAGGTCTTTGATGTCCTGCATGTTAGCACTTGCAATCAACATGTCATCAACATACAACATTAGGATGATGAATTTCCCATCTCCCAAATTCTTCGTGTAGACGCAGTGATCCGAGTTGCATCTTGTGAATCCATGATCCAACATACATCGATCAAACTTCAAGTACCATTGTCTTGATGCTTGCTTTAAACCATACTAAATCTCTTCTTTAATCTGCAAACCATTTTCTCCTTACCTTTTACTTCATACCCCTTTGGTTGAAGCATGTAGATTTCCTCCTCTAAGTCACTGTGAGAGAATGCCGTATTTACATCCATTTGCTCAAGATTTAGATCATGAGCAGCCACAAGGCTTAAGACAAGCCTAATTGAGTTCATTTTTACAAAAGGAGAAAATATTTCATTGAATTCAATACCTTTCTTTTGAGAAAACCCTTTTACCACAAGACTGGACTTGTACCTTTTCTTCCCACCTTCTTCTTCCTTCACCTTATACACCCATTTAATTTGAAGTGCCCGCTTACCTTTAGGTAACTCGACCAACTCTCATGTTTGGTTGTGATGTAGTGAGTCCATCTCCACTTGCATGCTCTTCGTCCATTCTTCTTTGGATTCATGTTGCATAGCTTCTTTGTATGATTTCGGCTCTCCATAATCTGAGATCAAGAGATGGTTGAAGGAAGGAACAAACCTTTCTGGAGGTCTACTTGCTCTTGTAGATCTTCGGGGAATAGGTTGAGACTCCTCATTTGGTTGACGTTGTTGCACATTGTCACCGTTTGCAGTCCTTGAGTCTTCACCATCCTCAAGCTCCATGTACTCATCACCTGTTTCTTTTGTTTGTTTTCTTTCCAAGTAATTTTTGTACATATTTTTTTTGTTAAAATTTACATCCCTACTCCTTAAGATTTTACCATCTTCAGGATTCCATAGGCGATACCCAAAGTCACCTTCTCCATAGCCAATGAAGAAACACTTTTTGGACTTTGCATCTAGCTTTGATCTTAGGCTTCTATCTATGTGCATGAAAGCCTCACACCCAAATACTTTGAGAAATGCATAATTCACCGGTTTACTTATCCATGCCTCTTTTGGAACTCCCCCATCCAATGCTGTTGAGGGTGAGCGATTGATTAAGTACACAGACGTACTTATAGCTTTTGCCCAAAGCTCAAGCGGTAGGCCTGCATGTAGCTGCATTCTTTGTGCTCGCTCCATGATTGTCCTGTTCATCCTTTCTGAAATTCCATTTTGTTGAGGTGTCCTTGGGGTTTTCCTTTGCCTCCGAATGCCATTGCTAGCACAAAAGCTTTCAAAAGCTTGGCTGCAATATTCGCCTCCATTGTCAGATCTGAGGCATTTAACCTTGGTACCTGTTTCATTCTCCACAAAGGCTTTCCACCTTTGAAATATGGAAAATACATCGGATTTATTCTTCATGACATGAACCCATGTTTTTCTAGTCGCATCGTCTATGAATGTTACATAGTACAATGAGCCACCAAGTGATGGTGTACTTGCAGGACCCCAAACTTCAGAATGAACCAACTCAAGTTTTTTATTTTTTCTTTCAGTTCTTGATTTTTGAAATTTTACCCTCTTTTGTTTACCATAAACACAATCTTCACAGAACTCTAAGTCCACTTCTTTCAAACTTGGTAGAAGCTTCTTTGTTTGAAGGATTTTCATTTCTTTGGCACTCATATGCCCAAGTCGGTAGTGCCACACCGCACTGTCAACTTTTGTAGTTGCTGGACAAGCTGAAGGTTGCATGCTAACAGTACACAAGTAAAGTGTACCGGCTTTTTCTTCCTTGGCAACCACCAAAGATCCCTTTGAGATCTTCCACCGTTTGTTTCTAAATGCAATGTTGTGACCTTCATAGTCCAATTGTCCTGTAGAGATCAAATTTTTGTGAAGAGAAGGAACATGCCTAACATCTTTAAGCTTCCATTCATTTCCGTTAGCAGTTTTGACAGAAACTGTACGTTTAACGACAATCTCACAAGCTTCATCATCTCCCAAGTATACAAACCCAAAATTACCTTTGGTGTAGTCTTGGAAATGTTGCTTGTGTGGTGTCGCATGGAATGAAGCCCCGGAATCTACTATCCAGGAATTAGATACATTGTCTAATGAGAGAATTAGAGCATCTTGCTCTACTTTACCTGCCACATTGGCCTCCGATGTTGGCTTGTTGTCTTGAGACTCTGTCTCCTTCTTCTTCTTGGACCAGCAATCCTTCTTGACGTGGCCCTTCTTGCCACAGTTCCAACATTCAGGAACTGACTTTGTGCGTGACTTGATCCGCCTTGAGTGATCACGACCCTTTTGGTTTTTGAACCTCTCCTTAGGCCTTCCTCTTGTTTCTACTGACAGTGCAGCCCTTGATGATTCTCCTGTGCTTCTCCTTCGTATTTCCTCGCTTATTTAGGAGAACACCCACAACATCATTAATCTTAAGAGTATTTGTACCAGAGATAGAATTACTTACAGCCATCACAAGGCTGTCCCAACTATCTCGTAGAGATGATAGTATAAGGAGAGCTCACACTTGTCATCAAAATTGATTTTTACCGATCGAAGTTGACTTATGTTTGTGTTAAAGTCATTTATGTGTTTTGCAACTAAACCATTCTCTGCCATCTTTCGATTGAACAAACGCTTCATAAGAAATACCTTATTGGATGCCGATGGTTTCTCGTAGAAGTCGTCAAGTGACTTCATCAAGTCCTCCGTGGTCTTCATCTCCAAAACATTGAAGGCCACCGTTGACGCCAAGCTTAACCGGATTGTTCCCAGTGCCTTTCGATCAAGGACAATCCATGCTTCATCTGCCATTGTTGCGGGCTTCTTTGCAAGACCACCTAGTGGCAAATAGAGGTCCTTCTAGTCGAGATAGTTTTCAATCTGCATCTTCCAATGTTAGTAGTTTTTGCCATTGAACTTCTCAATCTTGAGCTTCCCTTCCTCCGCCATAACTCCCACTCAATTCAAGGAATCCTTTCCTTGAGATAATTTAGCTACGAGCAAACCTTGCTCTGAATCCGTGTTGTTAGGAAATAAGACATAGCTAAATAGATAATTGAGTAGATTACTTAATGGAGAGAGACAAATTTACATACACGAGATTATAGAGTAGAGAGAGAGAGAGAGAGAGTACACACGATATACGTGGTTCACCCAATGTGGGCTACGTCCACGGGAAAGCAGCCACTCAATGGCTTTAGTACTTCAAAACAAGAAGTAGTTTACAAAGGGATTATACCCTTAATGGAGCTCCCGCCTTGCTTCACTCTCACCACCTCACACTCACCTTGTTGCATCAACTTCACACTATGAAATGTGTGTAGAAATGGCCTCCTTTTATAGGCCAAAAGGGTTGCCCTCTCTCATGAGAGACAGCCATGTGTAGCCGCCCTTGTGTAGATAAGTCCAAATTGGACCCTTCAATCCGTCCATGTGTGGCCGCCCTTGAGAAGACAAGTCCGCTTTTGAATTCGGCCACCGGCCCCGCCGGCCATTGACTTCCGACCACCAGCCACCGGCCATTGACTACCGGCCACCGGCCAACCGAAGGTTGTTTTCCGACCACTTTCGGGCCGCCGTCCGACCATAATATTCTGGCGAAAAGGAATATTCCAGCGAGGGAAAAAAAAGTCTCAGGGGCTTCCGCCTTCGAGGCCCCTAAAGTTGCCGCTGATTTTTGGCCGTGAAAATTTTGGTTTCTGGCGAGTGATTTTCCTTCACGCACGATGGCTTCTTCTCATAGTGGGGGCCTTGCAAATGTGCGCTTTTACCACAGAAAATTACAAGGGTAAATCAGGCTCCATACTTAACACAATAAGTACTTCTAGACTTATCTCAGCAGGGGACCAAGAGGAGAGATGGTTACATCTCAATAGGGGTCCAAAAGAAGATAGTATATCAAAGAGAAACGTGCATCTAATGTAGCTTAAAGACCTTAGGGTTAGCTTCATTAAAGACATCCAAAGGTTAATGTTAAAAGTCCTTGGACCTTAGGCAAGCTAGGGCCGTGTTTGAGGTGGGAACCTTGTTTGTCATGCTTGGTCACTAAGGTGCTTGAGGTGCTTGTCATGCTTGATGAGTAAGGTGTTTGATATTATTTTCATGCTTGCTAACTAATTTGCTTGAGGTTCTTGTCAAGCTTCAGGTGCTTGATGTTCTTTTCGTGCTTAATGACTAAGATGCTTGATGTTCTTGTCGTGCTTGCTGACTAAGGGTGCTTGAGGTTCTTGTCATGCTTGATGAGGATGAGGAAGGTGCTTGTCATCCATGGGGGTAAGGTGTTTGAGTCAAAAAGATACCCTACAAAGGAGGGGGAAATCCCCAAAGCTAGGGGAATATTTGACTTACCTCCCACTTACCAAAAGGGCACCCCCTTTCTCAAGGGGCACATGGACACATGTCAGGCTCTCCCTATGTTTAGCCACATGTTGTGCTTGAATCCTATTGGGCTGGGCTAAAGAGGGTCCAATGAGCTTCTATTTCAATTCAACAAATATCTAGATATTTTCAAGCTCTCTATCTCAAAGGGGTAAAGAGGACACTTGTCCAAAGGCTACCGATGTTGCTTGGAATGCATTGTGCATGTGATTGGCTAGGCTTAGAGGGGTCCAATGAGCTTCAAGCTTGAGCTACAAGGAGGGGTCAACTAAGGCAAGCAAGGGGTGTTCTTGGGGTATACACCCTCTCACACACTCATTTTTCACACATTCGCACTTCGTGAAAGTGTAAGAACCCATTTCCTTCTGCAAGCTTGTTGAGAAGTTGAGAGCCTACACCAACACTCTTGGCTATGGAATGCAAATCCAAGCAAGATCCATTATTCAATGCTCAAGATTTCCATCTTCTCTATCTTCATTACTATGCTATTATGTTATCCTACACAAGAAGAGTGATGATAAGTGAGGAACTATTTCTTTCTCCTATGAAAGGTTCTACTTCCTCTTCCCAGCCCTCACTCCCCGCTAGCTCTCTCCACCTTCAGAGGTGTTTGAAGCCTTGGGATTGAGGCCAAGGATGGTTAATGCTTTTTACAAAGTCTTTGTTATGCTCGTGATGCATGAAGCTTTCCATCTTCATAGCATCACCAAG
Organism: Adiantum capillus-veneris; assembly: GCF_014529385.1. NCBI lineage: Eukaryota > Viridiplantae > Streptophyta > Polypodiopsida > Polypodiales > Pteridaceae > Adiantum > Adiantum capillus-veneris. The sequence continues at coordinate 49,701,485 of NC_140940.1, read as the reverse complement.
GTCACAAGGAACACAAATATTTTATTATACCAAGTCTCTCTTGATAGGAGAATCTATGATACAAAAGCCTATTGGAGGGGACCGGATCCACATAAATCTAGTCCTCAAATGTTGTCAGGCTCTCTAAACTTTCTCTCTTTCAAAAGTATTGTTCATGCCAAATTAATTAAGTATAATGGTTATGTGGCTAGTGCTAATTAAGTTCACCTTCTGTGTTCGCAAAGTAGTCTCATAAAAATGCTCACTCTAATTCTCTTAATTATTCTATTCTCAAAGTTCATGGGCCATTTCTATTACATTGGTATCATAGCTATTGGTTTCTATTTTCTTGATTAAGAAGAGAGGTCCTTAAGTTGTCCACATGAAAGGTCTGACCTGTTTATTGCAATAGGATAAGTGGGACAGGTATCTATTATCTTGGTTCGAGGTACACATTGGGAACTAGAGTATTAATAATGGAGTCTCTTGGGATTTGTCTTTGGCTTAACCACTATTGAGCTACTAGCAAGCTGAATAGGAACTATAATCAACCGAGCAATGTTACACCCTCTCCACTAGTCTTTGCAATCAACAATGTCTAAAGCACAGGTGTGGCTACTTGAGAACGAGTTTTCAAAGGTAAAGAAGAGTAACAACTATGGTTTTTGAGGGTACCAAAGCACAAAGTAATTTTATACATAAGTTTAATGAGCATGGTTGACGATAACCAATAGAGTAGAATGAACATTGATAACTTTGATTTTGCACATGAAGGTGCTAAAGATGATGCCCCCATGTTTATTATTTATCTTGTTACTAGATTGCAACAAGCTATTAGAAAACCTTTCTGTAAGCCAAATTTACTCAACAACTTCGTGCTTATGGGATTTCCCTTCCTTTCCAAGAGGAGAGAGAGCTTAGGAGGCCTCTAGATGAGACTCCCAGAAGAAGACTCTCTCCCATAAGAGAGGAGGAATCCAAATAACAAGAAAGAAACAAATCACTAAGTTCCTCTCAATATGTGGCTCCACAGAGATGGCGGTCTAGACGGTCGCCAACTCCTCCCAAGAGGAAATGGTCAACCCATAGTCCTTCTCCTCATCACTCTGAAAGGGAAGAGAGGAAAAAAACGAAGAAAGACGCGAGAAAGAGTTCACTCTCTTCTCCCTCTTCTTCACCTTCCTCCTCTTTTGATGAAAGTGATAGCTATTCTCCTATAGAATACAAGAGGAGACGACATTGAAAATCTTACCTTGCATGGCAAAGGTCCCAAAGGCTCAAGAAATTCAAAGAAGGAGGAAAGAGTATCTCTTTTCTTACCTGTAATGGCACCTTTGGTGCTACTGACAAAGTATTGGCCTTCATCCAACAACCGAGCGGCCTTTGGAGACAAGGGCTTTATAGAGTCCTCTAAGCTAGGTCATGCAGCTATGCACTTCCAAAAATATGATCGTCAATGGTGGGCTATCCTTTGTGGAAATGGAGTTGCCCCAAACACATGGAAAACTCTACGAGTTTCCATCATGAAGCAATTTCTTGCAAGTGATGCAAAGGACAAAGTGCTTACCGAATAACAAAGTTTGAAGCTGCTCTCCAAGGAGTCTATTCACAAATATGTAGACAAGTTTTGGGATCTACATCTCAAGGCTACTGTCTTTCAAAAGATAGACTTAGCCAAGAAAAAGCAACAATTTTGTGTGGGACTACCTGAAGAAATGCTCGAGTATGTTAACTCCCAACGGCCTGGTTCTATCACAAAAGTAATCCACCACAATATGGTTGCTTCACGCATCAATTGCTAACAAGGGGCTAAAAGGAATGCCAAGACCATGGAAAAATAATATGGAAATGAAGCAAAGGGGAAGAACAATACCCAAAACTCTTTCCAAGGCAATTCCAACAATTCCAACAAAAATTGGTCCACGGAGAAGGGAGTTTACAAAGGTAAAAATAAACTCTCTCCTAAATATCTAGAAGATCTCCATAATGACCACAAATGCTTTTAAGTGTGGGGAGCAAGGACATGGCTATTGTTCTTGCCTCAAAAGAAATACCCGCAACGAGACTCCTAGAGCTTCCACGATCAAAGCTCCAAAAGAGGATGCTCATTGCAAAGGATCACGTTTCTTCTATGCTTGGGGAAAGGTAAGGGAGCATGATGCCCCTTAACTCTACTCACAACTTCATATCAATGGAGTTGGCCACTAAGTTGGGCATTCAAGCTTTCAAGATGGGAGATATTGTAACTACTGATGGAGATTTTAAGGGACAACAAGCCTCTGTTACTCCCTTGATTGGTAAGTTGAGGCTTCATGTCTAAAGATATGTCGACATAATTTTTTTTTTAAACTCTCCTCTCCAACATGAGGATGTATCCTAGGGGCACCATGGTTATTCACATGGCTACCACTATGAAGTTCCCTGAAAGGATAATTTACTTCAATCACAAGGGAAAAGCCATGTATATAGATGCCAATGAGCCGAGAACCCCATATCCCTGGTAAATGCGCTTGCTTTTGACAATTCCATGAAAAGCTCATTTTTTGCATACACGATTTTTGTCAAAGAGTCCCTAAAAGGTCCCAATGTTTCATCAAATGAAAATGGTAGGAATCATGAAGAATTAGACTTGTCTAATTTTCCAAAAGGATTCTAAGATGTTTTTATCGATGATATCCCTATGGACTTACCTTCAAAATGAGGGATTGATGACCATGCTCCTACTAGGAAGCTCACCGCCTAACACCTCCTTATCGAGTTTCCCAAGCTCAACAAGAGGAGATTATGAGACAAGTGCATGAATTGGTGGAAAAAGGGATGGTGAGGCCTAGTCTATTCACCAGTACTTTTAGTGCAAAAGAAAGACGACACATATCACATGTCTGTCCAATATAGAGCACTAATTAAGATCACTATCAAAAACAGATTACATGTACCATTAGGAAAGTTTTGAACTCATTTTTGGGCTTTTTAAGAGTTCCACATCATCAAAGTTGTACAAAAGAAAGCAACCCGGTAGACCCCTCTAAATATTTCTCAGAACCCCATGATATGACCTATCATTGGAAAGCTTTTAAAAAATGGATTCTAAAGAGATGAGGTCCGAAAAGTTTGGATGACTTCTATGAAAGATATGCCATTTTTTTCAATCAACTAATTTTTGTTACCGTTACGGTAATCTAAAATCACCTTTTTCTAGATCTATATGAAGGCAATGTCGATACATGCATGCTATATATCAATAGGTAGCATTTGAAGAGTAGATTCTAAATATCCAACCTCCGACAAGTTTGGATCTTATTTACAAAAAAATTACCAATTTTTTGAAAGCTATGCCACATCAACAATTCTTACAAGGCCCAAAAATGAGCTCAAAATTTTCCTAATGTATGGGCCACTCAAAATTCTCTTGAGGAGTAAAAGTGACACCTCCAGGTAATCTTTCAAGTTTTGAGAGAGAATAAGATTTTAAAAGAAAAGTGAATTTTTCCTACAAGAGATTCAATACTTAGGTCACATTATCTTTAAAGATGGCACTCGTATCGATCCAACAATGTTAAAAGTAATAAAAGGATGGCCTAATCCAAGGAATCTATAGGAGGTACAAGGCTTTATAGGTATGTGTGCATGCTTAGATGCCTCATAGAAAAATTCTCGCTAATAGAAGGCCCATTACATGACTTAACAAAAAAGAATATTAAGTATTCATGGACTGCAAAAGTGCAAGAAGCTTTTGAGAAGCTTATCTCTCAACTTGTGCTCACACTACTAAATCTCTCAAATCCATTTGAGGTCCAATGTGATGCTTGTGGTGATTGCCTTGGAGCTATTTTGCTTCAAGAAGGGCATGCCATAGCATATGAGAGTCAAAGACTCAAGTCCAATAAGCGAGTATTGGGCAAATACAAAAAAGAGCTACTAGCTATTATGTGTTCCCTAGACACATGGAAACACTATCTCTTGGGGACTCCATTCATCCTACAAATGGATCACAAAGCCTCAAGAGCTTCATGACAAAAAACAAGCTCTTCGACAAAAAAAGAAGAGGTGGGAAAATTTTCTTTTGCAATTTAGATTTCATATTGTTCACATTGCTCGCAAGCACAATCAAGTGGCTGATGCACTTTCACGACGGCCAAGGGTGAATGTTGTGTCTATAGAAACTCACAATGATCTATTTTTTATGATAGATGAGTTTGCTACTAACCAAGACTTTAAGTACGTAATTACAACCTTTGCATTAGGGAATAAAAAAAGAACCATTCACCTCGGAGAATGGTTATCTTCCAAACGGCAATAGGCTATCTATGCCTGTCAAAAAGAATAATAAGGCACATCAAACGACAAGCCTCTTCAGATCTCAAACTTTCAAGTATCATGGCTTGCCAACATCCATAGTTTTTGACATAGATCCTAGAATAACCAGTAATTTTTTGGAAGGGTCTCTTTGAGAATCTAGGAATTAGATTAAATTTCTCTTTTGGCCTATCATCCTCAAACGGATGACCAAAGTGAAATAACTAATCTAACAATTCTTGATCTACTAAAATCCTATGTCATGGAAGTAGATTAACATTCTCAATGAGCAAAGTACCTACCTCTTATAGAGTATGTGTACAATGACATTGTACATACTTCTATGGGAAAAGCACCGGTGCTTCAGGTGCTTGTCATGCTTGATGTGAGTAAGGTGCTTGAGGTGCTTGTCATGCATGGGGGGTAAGGTGCTTGAGTCAAAAAGAGACCCTACAAGGAGGGGGAAAGACCCAAAGTTAGGGGAATCTTTGACTTGACCTCCCTTGGGGTGCCCCCTTTCTCAAGGGGCACATGGACACATGTCAGGCTCTCCCTATGTTTAGCCACATGGTGTGCTTGAATCCTCTTTTCTGGGCTAAAGAGGGATCCAATGAGCTTTTGTTCAATTCAACAAATATCTAGATATTTTCAAGCTCCCTCTCTCAAAGGGGTAAGGAGCACACGTGTCCAAAGGCTACCATGTTTCTTGAAATGCATTGTGCATGTGATTGGCCATGCTTAGAGCGGTCCAATGAGATTCAAGCTTGAGCTACAAGGAGAGGTAGACCAAGGCAAGCAAGGGGTGTGCTTGGGGGTATACACCCTCTCACACACTCATTTTTCACACATTCTCACTGGGTGAAAGTGAAAGAACTCCGTCTCCTTCTCCAAGATTGTTGAGAAGTTGAGAGCCTACACCAACAATCTTGGCTATGGAATGCATATCCAACCAAGAGCCATGCTTCAATGCTTAAGCTTGTCATCTTCTCTATCTTCATTACTATGCTATTATGCTATGCTAAGCAAGAAGAGTAATGATAATCGAGGAACTATTTCTTTCTCCTATGAATGATCCTTCTTCCTCTTCCCTACCGTCATTTCCCGCTAGCTCTCTCCACCTTCGAAGGTGTTTGAGGCCTTGGGACTTAGGCCGGGGATTTAATGCTTTTTAAAAAATCTATGTTATGCTTGTGATGCATGAAGATTTCCATCTTCATAGCATCACCAAGGTCACAAAGAACACAAATATTGTATTATACCAAGTCTCTCTTAATTGGAGAATCTATAATACAAAAGCCTATTGGAGGGGGGACCAGCTCTACATAAATCCGGTCCTCAAATGTTGTCAAGTCTCTAAACTCTCTCTCTTTCAAAAGTATTGTTCATGAAAATTTATTTAAATATAATGGTCATGTTGCTACCGCTAATTATGTTCACCCTCTATGTTCTCAAAGTAGTTTCATAAAAATACTCACTCTAATTCTCTTAATTTTGCTGTTCTCAAAGTTCATGGGCCATTTCCATTACAGTTCGTCACTAAAGGTGAAATTTTGGTGAGAAAGAGACATTTGGCAACAAAAATATTCATTAAGGAAAGCTTCAAAAATAGAGCTTGCATCTATTATGGAAAAGGCAATCAAATCCTCTTTCTCGCAATCTTATATCAAGGGCGGCTTCCGTGCAACTGACATATGGCCATTCAAATCATCAGCCGTTCATTTCAAGGGAATGCCAAGCAATCATATCACACTGGTGGAAGATTCTACAACAAAAACTAGAGAAGATGAGTCCTAGAATGATGAAAATCCAGCTTAGGTACCCAACAACCCATTGCATTCAAACATGGAAGATGTTGCAATTTTTGCTTTAAACAATTTGGCAACCTAGCTTGGTGTGGATATATCACAAACACAAGGAGAGGTGGCTCAAGCAATGTTGTTCAAACAATTAATGGAAGCAGACCATTTATCTACGTTTTAGGGTGCTTCACATGAGGACATTTGTAAGAACGAGGACGTGCACACAATTAATGCAGATCTCTCAAGGGCATTGGCCAAAAGCCCTCACATAAGCAATGAGATGAACACTCCAATAAGAGATCAAACTAGGACACACAATTTTGAAATGGAAAACGAACATCCATTGGATCTCAACCAATCAAGGTAGATGAATGAGAGGACATGTATTATTGATCTTCTCTAATACCAAAGACCAAGGTTTGTGTGAGACAGGTGTATGAAGAAGCCTTTGTTGCCTACACAAATAGTCTTGTTCTAACATCTTCTCAATACATGGAAAGTATGAAAGCCGAAAATACAAAGACGGAAGAAATTGAAAAGGTGCAGGAGACAAAGCGTGTAGCAAAGGAATAAAAGAGGGCTCATACTATAGCAAAAAGGGAGGCAACAAAAAAAAAAGGCTTGACGCCTAGGAAGCAAGGAAATCTTGAAAGAACTGGGAGATCCAACAAGAAGATTTCGAGACACAGTTAATGTATGTATTGGAGGGGGGTGCTACAGAAGATCCATACCGAAGGCCACTTCATGTTGATCAAAACTATCATGCATTTGCACGAAGACAAAGACTCAACAAAATGCGCCAGCAACTAACACATTCTTGACTTCCTTTTTTGATCTGATAATTCTTTTTGTATTTTTGGTTGGTAACATCCCAATGTACTCAGTTTGATATTCTTGTAACACCCCAATATAGATACTTGGTTGGTAACATCCCAATGTACTCAATTTGATATTCTTCTAACACCCCAATATAGCTGCTTCTACTACGTATCTTTCAGGTTGGCACCCCAATGTATTTACTGGTCTTATTTTTCTTTAATATACAATGTATGTGGCCATCCGAGTCTACATATGCTCTATGTATCAAGGATTTTAAATTTTGTCCTTACCCAAAGCGCACATCTTGTTCAATGGTCAAGCTACTTTTGATGAGCTCACCCACTTTCTATCTGTCTCAAGTGTCAATGCAGCACGTATTTTGGATCTTACGTATATTATCACCTTGCCATCAATTTCATTTTGTTTTACTTTGCATTTTAGAAAGCCTTTTAAATTCAATAGCTAAAGAAAATTCTTTACTTCAAGTGTTGAGACCAGTTATAAAACATGGTCACTTATTCACAAGGTTTGACTAACAGTAAGACACCACCACACAATAAAAGTCAAACTTAGCACTTCCAAAAATACCATTGTTGAGTGAGTACAAGCCTCATCTGATCAATTTGCCCACACACACACATATCCCAATGCCAATGTAGAAATCACAATAGCAACCAAACAAGAACTATGAGCAGCCAATACCATTTTCTTTTAGTCTTTGATCTCAAAAAACGAGAAGCAATCAATCTTGGACCAAAACCTTCATGGTGAAGCTAAGACAAGATGACGTTGATGCAAAATTCACATATCAACACATTAGCATATCAAGGAGGCTTGGACATAGGCATGCCTTGCGGATCAGGGAAAAAAAACATAAAATGAAAGCGTACGTAGTCAGCTACCTCATGGGCGAAGATTGAAAGGGGTACCAATTGTTCAATGTTTATTCTGCCATTCATTTGAGGCAACATTCATTTCAGTTCTTTTGGTTCTTATTATAGCTGCTTGAATCTATGCCTACACTTCATCATGCAACTTCAATCAGGTTTCTATGACTGAGGATTTGCACAATGATAATAAGTATAGGCACCTTAGTCTACTTGGCCAACTGGGCTCTATGGACTCTAGGGCTAGCATGGCGTGTTTTCTTGCATGGGCACTATCAATCCATAATGGGGTTGCAAAGGGAATGTAGTTGAGAATGCATGCATAACAAGGCTAGCAGTGCTCCTTTCTATCGGTCTCATAAGCAGATTTTCTTAACACTTCAGTACAAAAACAAAAAAAGGATTCTCTCCAATTCAGCCTATAGCCAGTCTCGGGATGCGGAGTGAAGTACTCCATCAAGCTTACCCCAATCTTCACTGGACTGAAATGCTTGCAAAAGGTTGATATGAGATGATATCTTTTTATGGGTACATCCTGAAGGACTTCATTATGATCTAAAAAATCGAACAGATTCTTGAAGTCATTCAATGGCCATAGGGAAATTTTGAGACAAAAAGAAAATAGCCTCCTCAAGGTGGGAGATGAGACTATTGTAGGCGATGAGATCATGATGGGGATCACCTAGGAGAGAGTGTTCCAAGTCATGCATGGCATCAAAGAATTTCAACGTAGCAGATGCAGGGGCAATGACTTTGTCAATTCCACTCAGAAGGTCATCCATGACCTTTCTATGAGATCGCAAAGGTTCAAATGCCTCTTCCAAGGAGGGAATGCGTTTGGCTATGCGTTGAAGACATGGCCCTGTCTTGTAAAAATCATCCTTGAGCTCCCTATCTTGTAAACATCATCCTGGAGCTTGAGGAATCTCTGCGTCACCATGTCTATCCTTGGCACTCCAAAGCCTTGACATCAGTGCATTGTCCAAGGAAGTAGCCCTCTCTCTGCTGTTAACATTTTTCATAGCTTATGCTTGGTAAGCTCCATAACAAACATGAGGTGTGGGGCAAGAGAGTTGGCTGGACATGGCATGCGCATATATATATATATATATATATATATATATATATATAAAGAGAGAGCGAGAGAGAGTGAGAGAGAGTGAGAGAGAGATGCGAGCGCATTCATTACATGACAGAGCGTGAGTTGTAGAGACTGAGCGGGCATCTGACATAGGGGAGAATGACTTAAGAGAGAGAGAGAGATGCAAGCGCACTAATTACATGATAGAGCATGAGTGGTAGAGACTAAGAGGGCATCTCACGTAGGGGAGAATGACTTAACTCTTTGAAGTCCACTTTTAATAGATGAGTGGGAGATTGTCATTTGGATAGGGGTTGTACAGATGATCCTTAGAGGGTGTCTCTTTATACACCCATGAAAGGGCCATGAAGGGTAGGCTCTCCATCATTCAGAGATACCCACCATACCTAGACTCCAACACCCCTAGGCAGGTGGTAGGGGTGTCATAGTCTTCTTTTCCACTCCATTATTTTATACAAAGGAATCTTTGTTTTGTCAATTACCTCAGCTCCTTTAACTGCAACACTTTTAGCTTTCTTCCAAATGTGTAGACACATAGCGCTACTAACCAAAAAGTGCCAATTTTGGCTCCTAAAACTCGCTCTCCCCTTGGGTGGCCCTAGCTTAACCCTTTACAAGTCCTTGATAGAATATTCGTTTGCGTGCTCTTGAAAGGTAAAGTGGCTCACATTGTTAGAAAAAAACCAGGGTACAGTGTATTTTAACTAGCTAAAATCATTAAATTTCGGTTAGATTTTGAGCTTGTCTTGAAGAAAACCTGCAAATTTACACAAGTTTTAGTGTAAATACCAGCAAAAGCTTCAAATTTTGAGCTAAAAACCGTTAGAGTTTCAATTTTGCCCTAGTGGATCACCAATGCTTGTATAGGACAAAAAAGGCAACAAAATAAGGCACAGATGAGGTTAGCACGTGAACAGTAATTGCGGCAAGCTTTGTGGCATGGGTGAGGCAGTTGAAAGGGGCTACGAGCCGTTGATAGACTGCTTTTGGCGTACAAAGTAGCGTTTATATACGTGGTCATATGTAAAAAAAGATGTAAATACATGCATTTGGGAGCTTTGCAAAGTGGTTTCAAGTTCGAAAAAAGGTGCAACGTGTGCACATTGTAAATATGCGTGCTTACGTGTCGGCAGTCGAGCATATGTACTTTCCTGGATAGGGTATTGGGGCCTTGGATATGGTTCTAGGTGGATTATTTTGGCTCCAGATAATGTGTTTGAGCTTTCTAGAATGTAAATAATGCAAGTGACAAGTGTGGGTACTCTCATCCCGCTCGAAAAGTTTGACACATGCAGTAACTGTCTATTTTCGGCGCCTGATCTGCGGTGATACCTGCATCGCCCTAGAAGTGGTCAAAAATAGAATGTGGGGATGTGGAAATGTGCTTTGGGTATTGAGGATCAAGCGTGTAAAATTTGGTGAATTTTGGAGTCCGTTAGGGGTTTTTTCCTGCGAAAAATGCCTGCCAGGGTCAAAACTTGGCCAAAAAAGGTCAAAAAAATGGTCAAAAAAGTTGTGAAGTGGCTTCAAATTTCCACATCACTCATGGTGGCATGAGTGATTCAGATGAGGAAGGACTTTTGAAGAGCAATATCAACACTTTCACCCCTCTGTGTGTGGGAGGGAGCAGGGTTCCTATAGGTGGTCTAGTGCAATCCCGTTGCGTTTGCGTCCTGTTTTCGAGTGTGTGGAGGAGTAAATGAGAGCTTTCTCTCTTCAATTTTGCACTTGGGAGAGTCTATGGAAGTTATGAGGTTTCCATGGATGTGTGTGTGCAAGGAATTGAGGGAAGAAGGTGCGGCTTTGAGCAAGACTATGTGACCTTGTATCGGTGCCATTAGGGTTGGCACTGGTGCAACCAAAGTTGGTCCGCACTATAAAGTGTGCTATGCAGTGCAAAGGGTGCTAACAGGTGCATGGTAGAGGGCTAAAGCCAGTGTGGGAGACCTCAGCAGGACAATGGCAACGAAAATGCATGCTTAAACTGTTTTTTTAGGCCAGGGGGACTCCGAAGTGGGCTAATTGGGACGGCACATTGTCGTGCTGTGACACGTACATAGTGGGAACGCATTCTACAAGATTTATCTTGTAACTTTTTAGATACATAGTTATATTTTCTATAATGTACATATGCATATTTAAGTATAATAATATGAGTTTCTATCTCATTCTATTATTTATCTCAAGGCTAACCTATTCTTACTTTACCATCATAAAATACTATGGGAAAATAATATGTTTTCTATCTCATTCTATTATTTATCTCAAGGATAACCTATTCTTACTTTACCATCATAAAATACTATGGGAAAAGCGTCAATAGCTCGGCCTCTTTAACTTGGGGCAAAAAGCATTGATTCTTTATTTCTACTATTTCATTATCATCTCACACCCTAGCTAGATCCTATATCTAGGGTAAACTCCAATATATATATATTCTATGTATTTTTCATATTTTTCTTATATTTCTTTTCAAATAGCTACTAAGAGGGAATCAAATCCTAGTGGGACACTAGGTGGCATGATTTCAAAGATACACTTATTTTAATGCATTATTGCAAGCATGATTACAAAACTTTGTCAAGGAGCAATGTCATGCTTTCATATGGAATGAGGTGTCCTTTGGAATCAAATGAAAGTCTAAGCTAAGGGGACCACAAGAAGACTTTTGCTGCGAGAAATGGACCCTATTTTGATGATTTTTTAACACAAGGTTCCAATCCGAATTGGAAAATGCATATAAAAAGGAAGTCGTAGATAAGGAGGTGAAGTTTATGCCCATATTTCAACTTTTTTATTTGGAGCCACGGTTAAGGAGATATGATCAAAATACTGGACCCCAGTCTGCCCACATCATGCAGGGACAGCTCATTTCCAACTTTTCCAATTTCTGTTCACACTGCCTCTTCTCTTCTTGTGTAAACCCTTGGGGATTCCCTTCACCTATAAAAGGGGACCTCTTCTTTCTTGAAAATAACTCCAGCATTCAAGCCATTGATGAGAGGAATTCATTAGGGAGTGTGTAGTAATGCTTAATTGTACTTAGCCATTAACATACGCTGTGAGCGGGATGAAAACACACACAGCGCCTCTATAACGACCCGACACACACTCTTGGGAAGATACACACACACACTAGGGGGCACCACTCGGCTTACACAATACACCTGGCCGAGACAGGAAACACACCTATGGAATGAGATGAAAGAGATTATCCACTTGCCCACTCCACACAGAGACACACACACACACACACACCCAAAAAAACTCAGCTCAAAAGAGGAGAATTTCTGATGTTTAGATACAATTGAGCTTGGGCCAACACCAATGGGGCAAATAGCTCACACAATATAGGTAAAATAAGCCAGATACAATCACAAACTAGAGCAGAAACTTCGCTCATAGGAGAAACTTACACAGAAAAATAGCAGGAAAAGAGTGAGGAATTTGGCAAAATGGACAGCGCCATCGCGTCCGGAACGGCCCAAAACCCCAGTCTACAATGTCAAAGTGCTCAAATCCGACCTCGGATGAGCAGTTTACGGCCAAAACAAGCTCCAAAAACACCAAAAACACACCTGCGGCTGTTCCTCCTCTCTTCTCCACGTTTTTTCTGGTCTTCTCTCCTTTTTTTCAGTTCCCACACTTAGCTTTATTAGTTGGGAACCCTTGGCCTTTTAGATGACCTCAAACGGACCCCGAACAGGCCAAAAACTGACCTCGCAGGGCATAGTTGTCACCTTTTTGCATCATCCGCACACCTGGCACTCAGCTTTTTTCCAATAATGCATCTCACCACCACGTGAAGTGGACCCAAAAAAAGGTCCTCATGATGACCTTTCTCCATAATTCTCACAAGCAAACACCCACGTTGTGTCCGTACTTCTCCGCGTGCAAGTATTGACCCCGTTCGGCCTCCTAACGCCACTAGATGCCATCTGACGCACCTGCTTACCTCATGTCTTCGGCCCGCGGATAGCTTCCTCGAGAAGTTTTACGCGCTACCAACTCCTCCTTATTGTAGAAAAAACACAATGGTACTGGTAATAGTGAAAATCGATGCACTATGTACATGCTGTCCTACCTGTACACATGTGGGGCCCACATAACCACCTGGCTCTGGAGAATGGGCAATTCTTTATTTGATGCGCCATGCATGTATATGTACATATGCGCAATCCCTTGCTCCAAAAAACTCCTGACATAATTTGCCCACCCCCTAGCCTGCTAGAGCATTCATGCTCAGCAGCAACACTAGTAGATGCTCATTCCACCTGGATCAAAAGGCCAAAGGCATATTGCATGATTCACAAGAAGAATCATAACACCACACCTACGTTTGTAAACAATCAACCAAAATGCACCATAGGCATATCCAACTAACACATCCGCCCTGTCTGGAGTTCCAAAAGCATAAATATTGCATGCCACATTCAACCCAACCGATAGAGACAACTCAAGTGACTCATCACCTAGCATCTTGGCTTCACTAGCCATAGCATTAACCTACAAATCATGCACCCAAGTAGCTAAAAGCATTGTGTGAAGGTAAATTTGTTGATATCCAAAGCACAAAAGTATCCCCGCAGCACACATATCCCTAGCATAGGCATCCACATAGCTGAGATTGGACTCATATATGCCAAACCCCATCTCATCATCATAAGCATACTCATCATCACACATAACTTTATCCACATCATAATCTTGGCTAGCACCACTATCCATAGCTTCTAGCATGGGTTCATCAGTCTCCAAGAATACAGATCTCTGCTCTAAACCACAATCATGCTCACAAATCGATTCAATCACTGCACATCCATCAACATATGGCTTCAAAACAGGCTCCACATCCAACCAATCCACAAAATGGCTCTCAACCTTGCCCTCTTCCCTAATTTCCAAGGAACTAGTATCCAAAGATACGTGCTCATCATCAATAACCTCAACCTCACACTCACACCCAGAATCACAAGGTACACAAGTAGCCAATGCATCCTCTTCAAGACTTTTCAATCCTGTATCCAAATCATTACTCACCTCTTTAGGCTCTTCCAGAAACCTGTCAACCTGCAAGACCTCTTTACGCTTCACAATAGACCTTGGGAAGAAACGAGAAACATCATAGGATAGGCTACTTTTCACCTGCTTAGGCTTAACTTCATCTTCCATGTCAAATCCATCTTGCACATGCATACTTGTACTGATACCATGTTCCTCAAGACGCTTAAACTTCCATTCCTTGTGCTTTGCAATGCATACTGCATCTTCAAAAGACTCGGGCCTCTTCAACTCAACCTCGAACCGCAACCAAGGTGACAAACCATCAACAAAAAAACTTTTCTTCAATGAATAAGGGGGGGTCTCATCCTTAAGAGCAACACACCAACGAGTCCATAAATCTGTAAAACCTTGAACATAGGCATCAACACCTTGACAAGAACCTTGCTTAAGAGCATTGAGCTCATTCCATACTGCATTTGCATCTTCAAAAACCTGGAAACGCTCTAAAAACGCTTCTATAAACTTGTCAAGACTCAAACCATATGAAGAAGCCACTGCTTCTTTAGCTTCCAAATCCATGAACTAACCACGGGCCTCATCTTTTAAAAGCAATCCAAATAGACTCAAAATCTTGTCCTCATCACACATTTTGTTGCTTATGCATGCCACCTCGACTTGCTCCAAAAATTCTTCCGCATCTTCACCACTTCTTCCATGAAATTCCAGATAAGAGAAAGCCATGGCTACCCAAATTATGATGCTTTGAGAACCCCTTCGAACACACGTGCAAGAACCCAAAACTTTTCACTACCCAATCCCCAGAAACTTCAATGGAGCTCAACTTTAGATAAGGACAAACACATGCACATCAAATGAGTTTTCATAGTTAATCATTGGAATTACAACAGGAAAAGGACATTCCAGGATCTCTCTCAATCTTCTTGGCCAAAACATAAAGACTATGCGCTGCTGGAAAAAGATCTTCCTGGACACATGAACATTAATCTGAATTCTTTGAGTTAAATGAAAAGGAGTGAACTGAGGGCCATTTTGATCATCCATTAAAGCTAACCATGAAGCTCTGAAGAAGGCACACCTGACTCAACCTCTGATTTTGCCAAAATTTCAGGAGTATAACAGCATAAATGGCTCAAAATACCAAAAAACCAGCCATCATAACTCGAAAAAATTTTGGTAGAGTTTTCCCAAAAGTAGAGCAGTGTGAACCCAAAAATATAGACCATATATGTATGCATAAACTGTCAACAATAGAACCCGAGCATCAAGTAGGAATCACTAGTAAATAGCCTATGGCGAGGTCACAAAAAGGGTGCTCCAGCTACCTGTATCACCGAAAGGATCTCCACATTTGAGAATCCCCCAGCTCAATAAAAACCTCACGCTATCGACCCTCACACGAAGGCTAATGCAAATCGCATATAGTCAAGTCTCAGAAATGACTATCTTCCAGACCAAGTCTCAGAAATGGCTGGGACTGCCAAATACAACCAAGTATGGCTCCACAAATGCGTACAATGGCAGTTTCCACAAGTAACGTACAATCCAGCAAACAATGCGCTCAAATAGGCGCCAAGTGATGCATTCCCACAACAACTGCAAGTGACATCACTGCTAGTATATCACTGTACTCCAGCTACCTGTACCTGTGTGAATCACCTGTACCTGTACCTGTCCCTGTAACCTGTAAACTGTAACCTGCAACCTGTAATCCCGAATCTCGAAGCTTAAAGCTCGAAGCAGAAGGTACTCGAAGAAGATCCTCCGTGGGGGCGCCAAAAGAATGTGAGCGGGATAAAAACACACACAGCGCCTCTATAACGACCCGACACACACTCTTGGGAAGATACACACACACACTAGGGGGCACCACTCGGCTTACACAATACACCTGGCCGAGACAGGAAACACACCTATGGAATGAGAGGAAAGAGATTATCCACTTGCCCACTCCACACAGAGACACACACACACACACACACCCAAAAAAACTCAGCTCAAAAGAGGAGAATTTCTGATGTTTAGATACAATTGAGCTTGGGCCAACACCAATGGGGCAAATAGCTCACACAATATAGGTAAAATAAGCTAGATACAATCACAAACTAGAGCAGAAACTTCGCTCATAGGAGAAACTTACACAGAAAAATAGCAGGAAAAGAGTGAGGAATTTGGCAAAATGGACAGCGCCATCGCGTCCGGAACGGCCCAAAACCCCAGTCTACAATGTCAAAGTGCTCAAATCCGACCTCGGATGAGCAGTTTACGGCCAAAACAAGCTCCAAAAACACCAAAAACACACCTGCGGCTGTTCCTCCTCTCTTCTCCACGTTTTTTCTGGTCTTCTCTCCTTTTTTTCAGTTCCCACACTTAGCTTTATTAGTTGGGAACCCTTGGCCTTTTAGATGACCTCAAACGGACCCCGAACAGGCCAAAACCTGACCTCGCAGTGCATAGTTGTCACCTTTTTGCATCATCCGCACACCTGGCACTCAGCTTTTTTCCAATAATGCATCTCACCACCACGTGAAGTGGACCCAAAAAAAGGTCCTCATGATGACCTTTCTCCATAATTCTCACAAGCAAACACCCACGTTGTGTCCGTACTTCTCCGCGTGCAAGTATTGACCCCGTTTGGCCTCCTAACGCCACTAGATGCCATCTGACGCACCTGCTTACCTCATGTCTTCGGCCCGCGGATAGCTTCCTCGAGAAGTTTTACGCGCTACCAACTCCTCCTTATTGTAGAAAAAACACACTGGTACTGGTAATAGTGAAAATCGATGCACTATGTACATGCTGTCCTACCTGTACACATGTGGGGCCCACATAACCACCTGGCTCTGGAGAATGGGCAATTCTTTATTTGATGCACCATGCATGTATATGTACATATGCGCAATCCCTTGCTCCAAAAAACTCCTGACATAATTTGCCCACCCCCTAGCCTGCTAGAGCATTCATGCTCAGCAGCAACACTAGTAGATGCTCATTCCACCTGGATCAAAAGGCCAAAGGCATATTGCATGATTCACAAGAAGAATCATAACACCACACCTACGTTTGTCAACAATCAACCAAATTGCACCATAGGCATATCCAACTAACACATCCGCCCTGTCTGGAGTTCCAAAAGCATAAATATTGCATGCCACATTCAACCCAACCGATAGAGACAACTCAAGTGACTCATCACCTAGCATCTTGGCTTCACTAGCCATAGCAACAACCTGCAAATCATGCACCCAAGTAGCTAAAAGCATTGTGTGAAGGTAAATTTGTTGATATCCAAAGCACAAAAGTATCCCCGCAGCACACATATCCCTAGCATAGGCATCCACATAGCTGAGATTGGACTCATATATGCCAAACCCCATCTCATCATCATAAGCATACTCATCATCACACATAACTTTATCCACATCATAATCTTGGCTAGCACCACTATCCATAGCTTCTAGCATGGGTTCATCAGTCTCCAAGAATACAGATCTCTGCTCTAAACCACAATCATGCTCACAAATCGATTCAATCACTGCACATCCATCAACATATGGCTTCAAAACAGGCTCCACATCCAACCAATCCACAAAATGGCTCTCAACCTTGCCCTCTTCCCTAATTTCCAAGGAACTAGTATCCAAAGATACGTGCTCATCATCAATAACCTCAACCTCACACTCACACCCAGAATCACAAGGTACACAAGTAGCCAATGCATTCTCTTCAAGACTTTTCAATCCTGTATCCAAATCATTACTCACCTCTTTAGGCTCTTCCAGAAACCTGTCAACCTGCAAGACCTCTTTACGCTTCACAATAGACCTTGGGAAGAAACGAGAAACATCATAGGATAGGCTACTTTTCACCTGCTTAGGCTTAACTTCATCTTCCATGTCAAATCCATCTTGCACATGCATACTTGTACTGATACCATGTTCCTCAAGACGCTTAAACTTCCATTCCTTGTGCTTTGCAATGCATACTGCATCTTCAAAAGACTCGGGCCTCTTCAACTCAACCTCGAACCGCAACCAAGGTGACAAACCATCAACAAAAAAACTTTTCTTCAATGAATAAGGGGGGGTCTCATCCTTAAGAGCAACACACCAACGAGTCCATAAATCTGTAAAACCTTGAACATAGGCATCAACACCTTGACAAGAACCTTGCTTAAGAGCATTGAGCTCATTCCATACTGCATTTGCATCTTCAAAAACCTGGAAACGCTCTAAAAACGCTTCTATAAACTTGTCAAGACTCAAACCATAAGAAGAAGCCACTGCTTCTTTAGCTTCCAAATCCATGAACCAAACACGGGCCTCATCTTTCAAAAGCAATGCAAATAGCCTCAAAATCTTGTCCTCATCACACATTTTGTTGCTTATGCATGCCACCTCGACTTGCTCCAAAAATTCTTCCGCATCTTCACCACTTCTTCCATGAAATTCCAGATAAGAGAAATCCATGGCTACCCAAATTATGATGCTTTGAGAACCCCTTCGAACACACGTGCAAGAACCCAAAACTTTTCACTACCCAATCCCCAGAAACTTCAATGGAGCTCAACTTTAGATAAGGACAAACACATGCACATCAAATGAGTTTTCATAGTTAATCATTGGAATTACAACAGGAAAAGGACATTCCAGGATCTCTCTCAATCTTCTTGGCCCAAACATAAAGACTATGCGCTGCTGGAAAAAGATCTTCCTGGACACATGAACATTAATCTGAATTCTTTGAGTTAAATGAAAAGGAGTGAACTGAGGGCCATTTTGATCATCCATTAAAGCCAACCATGAAGCTCCCAAGAAGGCACACCTGACTCAACCTCTGATTTTGCCAAAATTTCAGCAGTATAACAGCATAAATGGCTCAAAATACCAAAAAACCAGCCATCATAACTCGAAAAACTTTTGGTAGAGTTTTCCCAAAAGTAGAGCAGTGTGAACCCAAAAATATAGACCATATATGTATGCATAAACTGTCAACAATAGAACCCGAGCATCAAGTAGGAATCACTAGTACATAGCCTATGGCGAGGTCACAAAAAGGGTGCTCCAGCTACCTGTATCACCGAAAGGATCTCCACATTTGAGAATCCCCCAGCTCAATAAAAACCTCACGCTATCGACCCTCACACGAAGGCTAATGCAAATCGCATATAGTCAAGTCTCAGAAATGACTATCTTCCAGACCAAGTCTCAGAAATGGCTGGGACTGCCAAATACAACCAAGTATGGCTCCACAAATGCGTACAATGGCAGTTTCCACAAGTAACGTACAATCCAGCAGATAATGCGCTCAAATAGGCGCCAAGTGATGCATTCCCACAACAACTGCAAGTGACATCACTGCTAGTATATCACTGTACTCCAGCTACCCGTATCTGTGTGAATCACCTGTACCTGTACCTGTCCCTGTAACCTGTAAACTGTAACCTGCAACCTGTAATCCCAAATCTCGAAGCTTAAAGCTCGAAGCAGAAGGTACTCGAAGAAGATCCTCCGTGGGGGCGCCAAAAGAATGTGAGCGGGATGAAAACACACACAGCGCCTCTATAACGACCCGACACACACTCTTGGGAAGATACAACACACACTAGGGGGCACCACTCGGCTTACACAATACACGTGGCCGAGACAGGAAACACACTTATGGAATGAGAGAAAAGAGATTATCCACTTGCCCACTCCACACAGAGACACACACACACACACACACACACCCAAAAAAACTCAGCTCAAAAGAGGAGAATTTCTGATGTTTAGATACAATTGAGCTTGGGCCAACACCAATGGGGCAAATAGCTCACACAATATAGGTAAAATAAGCCAGATACAATCACAAACTAGAGCAGAAACTTCGCTCATAGGAGAAACTTACACAAAAAAATAGCAGGAAAAGAGTGAGGAATTTGGAAAAATAGACAGCGCCATCGCGTCCGGAACGGCCCAAAACCCCAGTCTACAATGTCAAAGTGCTCAAATCCGACCTCGGATGAGCAGTTTACGGCCAAAACAAGCTCCAAAAACACCAAAAACACACCTGCGGCTGTTCCTCCTCTCTTCTCCACGTTTTTTCTGGTCTTCTCTCCTTTTTTTCAGTTCCCACACTTAGCTTTATTAGTTGGGCACCCTTGGCCTTTTAGATGACCTCAAACGGACCCCGAACAGGCCAAAAACTGACCTCGCAGTGCATAGTTGTCACCTTTTTGCATCATCCGCACACCTGGCACTCAGCTTTTTTCCAATAATGCATCTCACCACCACGTGAAGTGGACCTAAAAAAAGGTTCTCATGATGACCTTTCTCCATAATTCTCACAAGCAAACACCCACGTTGTGTCCGTACTTCTCCGCGTGCAAGTATTGACCCCGTTCGGCCTCCTGACGCCACTAGATGCCATCTGACGCACCTGCTTACCTCATGTCTTCGGCCCAGGGATAGCTTCCTCGAGAAGTTTTACGTGCTACCAACTCCTCCTTATTGTAGAAAAAACACACTGGTACTGGTAGTAGTGAAAATCGATGCACGATGTACATGGTGTCCTACCTGTACACATGTGGGGCCCACATAACCACCTGGCTCTGGAGAATGGGCAATTGTTTATTTGATGCACCATGCATGTATATGTACATATGCGCAATCCCTTGCTCCAAAAAACTCCTGACATAATTTGCCCACCCCCTAGCCTGCTAGAGCATTCATGCTCAGCAGCAACACTAGTAGATGCTCATTCCACCTGGATCAAAAGGCCAAAGGCATATTGCATGATTCACAAGAAGAATCATAACACCACACCTACGTTTGTCAACAATCAACCAAAATGCACCATAGGCATATCCAACTAACACATCCGCCCTGTCTGGAGTTCCAAAAGCATAAATATTGCATGCCACATTCAACCCAACCGATAGAGACAACTCAAGTGACTCATCACCTAGCATCTTGGCTTCACTAGCCATAGCAACAACCTGCAAATCATGCACCCAAGTAGCTAAAAGCATTGTGTGAAGGTAAATTTGTTGATATCCAAAGCACAAAAGTATCCCCGCAGCACACATATCCCTAGCATAGGCATCCACATAGCTGAGATTGGACTCATATATGCCAAACCCCATCTCATCATCATAAGCATACTCATCATCACACATAACTTTATCCACATCATAATCTTGGCTAGCACCACTATCCATAGCTTCTAGCATGGGTTCATCAGTCTCCAAGAATACAGATCTCTGCTCTAAACCACAATCATGCTCACATATCGATTCAATCACTGCACATCCATCAACATATGGCTTCAAAACAGGCTCCACATCCAACCAATCCACAAAATGGCTCTCAACGTTGCCCTCTTCCCTAATTTCCAAGGAACTAGTATCCAAAGATACGTGCTCATCATCAATAACCTCAACCTCACACTCACACCCAGAATCACAAGGTACACAAGTAGCCAATGCATCCTCTTCAAGACTTTTCAATCCTGTATCCAAATCATTACTCACCTCTTTAGGCTCTTCCAGAAACCTGTCAACCTGCAAGACCTCTTTACGCTTCACAATAGACCTTGGGAAGAAACGAGAAACATCATAGGATAGGCTAATTTTCACCTGCTTAGGCTTAACTTCATCTTCCATGTCAAATCCATCTTGCACATGCATACTTGTACTGATACCATGTTCCTCAAGACGCTTAAACTTCCATTCCTTGTGCTTTGCAATGCATACTGCATCTTCAAAAGACTCGGGCCTCTTCAACTCAACCTCGAACCGCAACCAAGGTGACAAACCATCAACAAAAAAACTTTTCTTCAATGAATAAGGGGGGGTCTCATCCTTAAGAGCAACACACCAACGAGTCCATAAATCTGTAAAACCTTGTACATAGGCATCAACACCTTGACAAGAACCTTGCTTAAGAGCATTGAGCTCATTCCATACTGCATTTGCATCTTCAAAAACCTGGAAACGCTCTAAAAACGCTTCTATAAACTTGTCAAGACTCAAACCATAAGAAGAAGCCACTGCTTCTTTAGCTTCCAAATCCATGAACCAAACACGGGCCTCATCTTTCAAAAGCAATCCAAATAGCCTCAAAATCTTGTCCTCATCACACATTTTGTTGCTTATGCATGCCACCTCGACTTGCTCCAGAAATTCTTCCGCATCTTCACCACTTCTTCCATGAAATTCCAGATAAGAGAAAGCCATGGCTACCCAAATTATGATGCTTTGAGAACCCCTTCGAACACACGTGCAAGAACCCAAAACTTTTCACTACCCAATCCCCAGAAACTTCAATGGAGCTCAACTTTAGATAAGGACAAACACATGCACATCAAATGAGTTTTCATAGTTAATCATTGGAATTACAACAGGCAAAGGACATTCCAGGATCTCTCTCAATCTTCTTGGCCCAAACATAAAGACTATGCGCTGCTGGAAAAAGATCTTCCTGGACACATGAACATTAATCTGAATTCTTTGAGTTAAATGAAAAGGAGTGAACTGAGGGCCATTTTGATCATCCATTAAAGCCAACCATGAAGCTCCCAAGAAGGCACACCTGACTCAACCTCTGATTTTGCCAAAATTTCAGCAGTATAACAGCATAAATGGCTCAAAATACCAAAATCCCAGCCATCATAACTCGAAAAAATTTTGGTAGAGTTTTCCCAAAAGTAGAGCAGTGTGAACCCAAAAATATAGACCATATATGTATGCATAAACTGTCAACAATAGAACCCGAGCATCAAGTAGGAATCACTAGTACATAGCCTATGGCGAGGTCACAAAAAGGGTGCTCCAGCTACCTGTATCACCGAAAGGATCTCCACATTTGAGAATCCCCCAGCTCAATAAAAACCTCACGCTATCGACCCTCACACGAAGGCTAATGCAAATCGCATATAGTCAAGTCTCAGAAATGACTATCTTCCAGACCAAGTCTCAGAAATGGCTGGGACTGCCAAATACAACCAAGTATGGCTCCACAAATGCGTACAATGGCAGTTTCCACAAGTAACGTACAATCCAGCAGACAATGCGCTCAAATAGGCGCCAAGTGATGCATTCCCACAACAACTGCAAGTGACATCACTGCTAGTATATCACTGTACTCCAGCTACCTGTACCTGTGTGAATCACCTGTACCTGTACCTGTCCCTGTAACCTGTAAACTGTAACCTGCAACCTGTAATCCCAAATCTCGAAGCTTAAAGCTCGAAGCAGAAGGTACTCGAAGAAGATCCTCCGTGGGGGCGCCAAAAGAATGTGAACGGGATGAAAACACACACAGCGCCTCTATAACGACCCGACACACACTCTTGGGAAGATACAC
The DNA here is from genome assembly GCF_014529385.1 of Adiantum capillus-veneris. Lineage (NCBI taxonomy): Eukaryota > Viridiplantae > Streptophyta > Polypodiopsida > Polypodiales > Pteridaceae > Adiantum > Adiantum capillus-veneris. The sequence goes on along the minus strand of NC_140940.1, from coordinate 49,678,234 downwards.
ACACACACTAGGGGGCACCACTCGGCTTACACAATACACCTGGCCGAGACAGGAAACACACTTATGGAATGAGAGGAAAGAGATTATCCACTTGCCCACTCCACACAGAGACACACACACACACACACACCCAAAAAAACTCAGCTCAAAAGAGGAGAATTTCTGATGTTTAGATACAATTGAGCTTGGGCCAACACCAATGGGGCAAATAGCTCACACAATATAGGTAAAATAAGCCAGATACAATCACAAACTAGAGCAGAAACTTCGCTCATAGGAGAAACTTACACAGAAAAAAAGCAGGAAAAGAGTGAGGAAACACACTTATGGAATGAGAGGAAAGAGATTATCCACTTGCCCACTCCACACAGAGACACACACACACACACACACCCAAAAAAACTCAGCTCAAAAGAGGAGAATTTCTGATGTTTAGATACAATTGAGCTTGGGCCAACACCAATGGGGCAAATAGCTCACACAATATAGGTAAAATAAGCCAGATACAATCACAAACTAGAGCAGAAACTTCGCTCATAGGAGAAACTTACACAGAAAAATAGCAGGAAAAGAGTGAGGAATTTGGCAAAATGGACAGCGCCATCGCGTCCGGAACGGCCCAAAACCCCAGTCTACAATGTCAAAGTGCTCAAATCCGACCTCGGATGAGCAGTTTACGGCCAAAACAAGCTCCAAAAACACCAAAAACACACCTGCGGCTGTTCCTCCTCTCTTCTCCACGTTTTTTCTGGTCTTCTCTCCTTTTTTTCAGTTCCCACACTTAGCTTTATTAGTTGGGAACCCTTGGCCTTTTAGATGACCTCAAACGGACCCCGAACAGGCCAAAAACTGACCTCGCAGTGCATAGTTGTCACCTTTTTGCATCATCCGCACACCTGGCACTCAGCTTTTTTCCAATAATGCATCTCACCACCACGTGAAGTGGACCCAAAAAAAGTTCCTCATGATGACCTTTCTCCATAATTCTCACAAGCAAACACCCACGTTGTGTCCGTACTTCTCCGCGTGCAAGTATTGACCCCGTTCGGCCTCCTAACGCCACTAGATGCCATCTGACGCACCTGCTTACCTCATGTCTTCGGCCCAGGGATAGCTTCCTCGAGAAGTTTTACGCGCTACCAACTCCTCCTTATTGTAGAAAAAACACACTGGTACTGGTAATAGTGAAAATCGATGCACTATGTACATGCTGTCCTACCTGTACACATGTGGGGCCCACATAACCACCTGGCTCTGGAGAATGGGCAATTCTTTATTTGATGCACCATGCATGTATATGTACATATGCGCAATCCCTTGCTCCAAAAAACTCGTGACATAATTTGCCCACCCCCTAGCCTGCTAGAGCATTCATGCTCAACAGCAACACTAGTAGATGCTCATTCCACCTGGATCAAAAGGCCAAAGGCATATTGCATGATTCACAAGAAGAATCATAACACCACACCTACGTTTGTCAACAATCAACAAAAATGCACCATAGGCATATCCAACTAACACATCCGCCCTGTCTGGAGTTCCAAAAGCATAAATATTGCATGCCACATTCAACCCAACCGATAGAGACAACTCAAGTGACTCATCACCTAGCATCTTGGCTTCACTAGCCATAGCAACAACCTGCAAATCATGCACCCAAGTAGCTAAAAGCATTCTGTGAAGGTAAAGTTGTTGATATCCAAAGCACAAAAGTATCCCCGCAGCACACATATCCCTAGCATAGGCATCCATATATGCCAAACCCCATCTCATCATCATAAGCATACTCATCATCACACATAACTTTATCCACATCATAATCTTGGCTAGCACCACTATCCATAGCTTCTAGCATGGGTTCATCAGTCTCCAAGAATACAGATCTCTGCTCTAAACCACAATCATGCTCACAAATCGATTCAATCACTGCACATCCATCAACATATGGCTTCAAAACAGGCTCCACATCCAACCAATCCACAAAATGGCTCTCAACCTTGCCCTCTTCCCTAATTTCCAAGGAACTAGTATCCAAAGATACGTGCTCATCATCAATAACCTCAACCTCACACTCACACCCAGAATCACAAGGTACACAAGTAGCCAATGCATTCTCTTCAAGACTTTTCAATCCTGTATCCAAATCATTACTCACCTCTTTAGGCTCTTCCAGAAACCTGTCAACCTGCAAGACCTCTTTACGCTTCACAATAGACCTTGGGAAGAAACGAGAAACATCATAGGATAGGCTACTTTTCACCTGCTTAGGCTTAACTTCATCTTCCATGTCAAATCCATCTTGCACATGCATACTTGTACTGATACCATGTTCCTCAAGACGCTTAAACTTCCATTCCTTGTGCTTTGCAATGCATACTGCATCTTCAAAAGACTCGGGCCTCTTCAACTCAACCTCGAACCGCAACCAAGGTGACAAACCATCAACAAAAAAACTTTTCTTCAATGAATAAGGGGGGTCCTCATCCGTAAGAGCAACACACCAACGAGTCCATAAATCTGTAAAACCTTGTACATAGGCATCAACACCTTGACAAGAACCTTGCTTAAGAGCATTGAGCTCATTCCATACTGCATTTGCATCTTCAAAAACCTGGAAACGCTCTAAAAACGCTTCTATAAACTTGTCAAGACTCAAACCATAAGAAGAAGCCACTGCTTCTTTAGCTTCCAAATCCATGAACCAAACACGGGCCTCATCTTTCAAAAGCAATCCAAATAGCCTCAAAATCTTGTCCTCATCACACATTTTGTTGCTTATGCATGCCACCTCGACTTGCTCCAAAAATTCTTCCGCATCTTCACCACTTCTTCAATGAAATTCCAGATAAGAGAAAGCCATGGCTACACAAATTATGATGCTTTGATAACCCCTTCGAACACACGTGCAAGAACCCAAAACTTTTCACTACCCAATCCCCAGAAACTTCAATGGAGCTCAACTTTAGATAAGGACAAACACATGCACATCAAATGAGTTTTCATAGTTAATCATTGGAATTACAACAGGAAAAGGACATTCCAGGATCTCTCTCAATCTTCTTGGCCCAAACATAAAGACTATGCGCTGCTGGAAAAAGATCTTCCTGGACACATGAACATTAATCTGAATTCTTTGAGTTAAATGAAAAGGAGTGAACTGAGGGCCATTTTGATCATCCATTAAAGCCAACCATGAAGCTCCCACACCTGACTCAACCTCTGATTTTGCCAAAATTTCAGCAGTATAACAGCATAAATGGCTCAAAATACCAAAAAACCAGCCATCATAACTCGAAAAAATTTTGGTAGAGTTTTCCCAAAAGTAGAGCAGTGTGAACCCAAAAATATAGACCATATATGTATGCATAAACTGTCAACAATAGAACCCGAGCATCAAGTAGGAATCACTAGTACATAGCCTATGGCGAGGTCACAAAAAGGGTGCTCCAGCTACATGTATCACCGAAAGGATCTCCACATTTGAGAATCCCCCAGCTCAATAAAAACCTCACGCTATCGACCCTCACACGAAGGCTAATGAAAATCGCATATAGTCAAGTCTCAGAAATGACTATCTTCCAGACCAAGTCTCAGAAATGGCTGGGACTGCCAAATACAACCAAGTATGGCTCCACAAATGCGTACAATGGCAGTTTCCACAAGTAACGTACAATCCAGCAGACAATGCGCTCAAATAGGCGCCAAGTGATGCATTCCCACAACAACTGCAAGTGACATCACTGCTAGTATATCACTGTACTCCAGCTACCTGTACCTGTGTGAATCACCTGTACCTGTACCTGTCCCTGTAACCTGTAAACTGTAACCTGTAATCCCGAATCTCGAAGCTTAAAGCTCGAAGCAGAAGGTACTCGAAGAAGATCCTCCGTGGGGGCGCCAAAAGAATGTGAGCGGGATAAAAACACACACAGCGCCTCTATAACGACCCGACACACACTCTTGGGAAGATACACACACACACTAGGGGGCACCACTCGGCTTACACAATACACCTGGCCGAGACAGGAAACACACCTATGGAATGAGAGGAAAGAGATTATCCACTTGCCCACTCCACACAGAGACACACACACACACACACACCCAAAAAAACTCAGCTCAAAAGAGGAGAATTTCTGATGTTTAGATACAATTGAGCTTGGGCCAACACCAATGGGGCAAATAGCTCACACAATATAGGTAAAATAAGCTAGATACAATCACAAACTAGAGCAGAAACTTCGCTCATAGGAGAAACTTACACAGAAAAATAGCAGGAAAAGAGTGAGGAATTTGGCAAAATGGACAGCGCCATCGCGTCCGGAACGGCCCAATACCCCAGTCTACAATGTCAAAGTGCTCAAATCCGACCTCGGATGAGCAGCTTACGGCCAAAACAAGCTCCAAAAACACCAAAAACACACCTGCGGCTGTTCCTCCTCTCTTCTCCACGTTTTTTCTGGTCTTCTCTCCTTTTTTTCAGTTCCCACACTTAGCTTTATTAGTTGGGAACCCTTGGCCTTTTAGATGACCTCAAACGGACCCCAAACAGGCCAAAAACTGACCTCGCAGTGCATAGTTGTCACCTTTTTGCATCATCCGCACACCTGGCACTCAGCTTTTTTCCAATAATGCATCTCACCACCACGTGAAGTGGATCCAAAAAAAGGTCCTCATGATGACCTTTCTCCATAATTCTCACAAGCAAACACCCACGTTGTGTCCGTACTTCTCCGCGTGCAAGTATTGACCCCGTTCGGCCTCCTGACGCCACTAGATGCCATCTGACGCACCTGCTTACCTCATGTCTTCGGCCCGCGGATAGCTTCCTTGAGAAGTTTTACGCGCTACCAACTCCTCCTTATTGTAGAAAAAACACACTGGTACTAGTAATAGTGAAAATCGATGCACTATGTACATGCTGTCCTACCTGTACACATGTGGGCCCCACATAACCACCTGGCTCTGGAGAATGGGCAATTCTTTATTTGATGCACCATGCATGTATATGTACATATGCGCAAACCCTTGCTCCAAATAACTCCTGACATAATTTACCCACCCCCTAGCCTGCTAGAGCATTCATGCTCAGCAGCAACACTAGTAGATGCTCATTCCACCTGGATCAAAAGGCCAAAGGCATATTGCATGATTCACAAGAAGAATCATAACACCACACCTACGTTTGTCAACAATCAACCAAAATGCACCATAGGCATATCCAACTAACACATCCGCCCTGTCTGGAGTTCCAAAAGCATAAATATTGCATGCCACATTCAACCCAACCGATAGAGACAACTCAAGTGACTCATCACCTAGCATCTTGGCTTCACTAGCCATAGAAACAACCTGCAAATCATGCACCCAAGTAGCTAAAAGCATTGTGTGAAGGTAAATTTGTTGATATCCAAAGCACAAAAGTATCCCTGCAGCACACATATCCCTAGCATAGGCATCCACATAGCTGAGATTGGACTCATATATGCCAAACCCCATCTCATCATCATAAGCATACTCATCATCACACATAACTTTATCCACATCATAATCTTGGCTAGCACCACTATCCATAGCTTCTAGCATGGGTTCATCAGTCTCCAAGAATACAGATCTCTGCTCTAAACCACAATCATGCTCACAAATCGATTCAATCACTGCACATCCATCAACATATGGCTTCAAAACAGGCTCCACATCCAACCAATCCACAAAATGGCTCTCAACCTTGCCCTCTTCCCTAATTTCCAAGGAACTAGTATCCAAAGATACGTGCTCATCATCAATAACCTCAACCTCACACTCACACCCAAAATCACAAGGTACACAAGTAGCCAATGCATCCTCTTCAAGACTTTTCAATCCTGTATCCAAATCATTACTCACCTCTTTAGGCTCTTCCAGAAACCTGTCAACCTGCAAGACCTCTTTACGCTTCACAATAGACCTTGGGAAGAAACGAGAAACATCATAGGATAGGCTACTTTTCACCTGCTTAGGCTTAACTTCATCTTCCATGTCAAATCCATCTTGCACATGCATACTTGTACTGATACCATGTTCCTCAAGACGCTTAAACTTCCATTCCTTGTGCTTTGCAATGCATACTGCATCTTCAAAAGACTCGGGCCTCTTCAACTCAACCTCGAACCGCAACCAAGGTGACAAACCATCAACAAAAAAACTTTTCTTCAATGAATAAGGGGGGGTCTCATCCTTAAGAGCAACACACCAACGAGTCCATAAATCTGTAAAACCTTGTACATAGGCATCAACACCTTGACAAGAACCTTGCTTAAGAGCATTGAGCTCATTCCATACTGCATTTGCATCTTCAAAAACCTGGAAACGCTCTAAAAACGCTTCTATAAACTTGTCAAGACTCAAACCATAAGAAGAAGCCACTGCTTCTTTAGCTTCCAAATCCATGAACCAAACACGGGCCTCATCTTTCAAAAGCAATCCAAATAGCCTCAAAATCTTGTTCTCATCACACATTTTGTTGCTTATGCATGCCACCTCGACTTGCTCCAAAAATTCTTCCGCATCTTCACCACTTCTTCCATGAAATTCCAGATAAGAGAAAGCCATGGCTACCCAAATTATGATGCTTTGAGAACCCCTTCGAACACACGTGCAAGAACCCAAAACTTTTCACTACCCAATCCCCAGAAACTTCAATGGAGCTCAACTTTAGATAAGGACAAACACATGCACATCAAATGAGTTTTCATAGTTAATCATTGGAATTACAACAGGAAAAGGACATTCCAGGATCTCTCTCAATCTTCTTGGCCCAAACATAAAGACTATGCGCTGCTGGAAAAAGATCTTCCTGGACACATGAACATTAATCTGAATTCTTTGAGTTAAATGAAAAGGAGTGAGCTGAGGGCCATTTTGATCATCCATTAAAGCCAACCATGAAGCTCCCAAGAAGGCACACCTGACTCAACCTCTGATTTTGCAAAAATTTCAGCAGTATAACAGCATAAATGGCTCAAAATACCAAAAAACCAGCCATCATAACTCGAAAAACTTTTGGTAGAGTTTTCCCAAAAGTAGAGCAGTGTGAACCCAAAAATATAGACCATATATGTATGCATAAACTGTCAACAATAGAACCCGAGCATCAAGTAGGAATCACTAGTACATAGCCTATGGCGAGGTCACAAAAAGGGTGCTCCAGCTACCTGTATCACCGAAAGGATCTCCACATTTGAGAATCCCCCAGCTCAATAAAAACCTCACGCCATCGACCCTCACACGAAGGCTAATGCAAATCGCATATAGTCAAGTCTCAGAAATGACTATCTTCCAGACCAAGTCTCAGAAATGGCTGGGACTGCCAAATACAACCAAGTATGGCTCCACAAATGCGTACAATGGCAGTTTCCACAAGTAACGTACAATCCAGCAGACAATGCGCTCAAATAGGCGCCAAGTGATGCATTCCCACAACAACTCCAAGTGACATCACTGCTAGTATATCACTGTACTCCAGCTACCTGTACCTGTGTGAATCACCTGTACCTGTACCTGTCCCTGTAACCTGTAAACTGTAACCTGCAACCTGTAATCCCGAATCTCGAAGCTTAAAGCTCGAAGCAGAAGGTACTCGAAGAAGATCCTCCGTGGGGGCGCCAAAAGAATGTGAGCGGGATGAAAACACACACAGTGCCTCTATAACGACCCGACACACACTCTTGGGAAGATACACACACACACTAGGGGGCACCACTCGGCTTACACAATACACCTGGCCGAGACAGGAAACACACCTATGGAATGAGAGGAAAGAGATTATCCACTTGCCCACTCCACACAGAAACACACACACACACACACACCCAAAAAAACTCAGCTGAAAAGAGGAGAATTTCTGATGTTTAGATACAATTGAGCTTGGGCCAACACCAATGGGGCAAATAGCTCACACAATATAGGTAAAATAAGCCAGATACAATCACAAACTAGAGCAGAAACTTCGCTCATAGGAGAAACTTACACAGAAAAATAGCAGGAAAAGAGTGAGGAATTTGGCAAAATGGACAGCGCCATCGCGTCCGGAACGGCCCAATACCCCAGTCTACAATGTCAAAGTGCTCAAATCCGACCTCGAATGAGCAGTTTACGGCCAAAACAAGCTCCAAAAACACCAAAAACACACCTGCGGCTGTTCCTCCTCTCTTCTCCACGTTTTTTCTGGTCTTCTCTCCTTTTTTTCAGTTCCCACACTTAGCTTTATTAGTTGGGAACCCTTGGCCTTTTAGATGACCTCAAACGGACCCCGAACAGGCCAAAAACTGACCTCGCAGTGCATAGTTGTCACCTTTTTGCATCATCCACACACCTGGCACTCAGCTTTTTTCCAATAATGCATCTCGCCACCACGTGAAGTGGACCCAAAAAAAGGTCCTCATGATGACCTTTCTCCATAATTCTCACAAGCAAACACCCACGTTGTGTCCGTACTTCTCCGCGTGCAAGTATTGACCCCGTTCGGCCTCCTGACGCCACTAGATGCCATCTGACGCACCTGCTTACCTCATGTCTTTGGCCCGCGGATAGCGTCCTCGAGAAGTTTTACGCGCTACCAACTCCTCCTTATTGTAGAAAAAACACACTTGTACTGGTAATAGTGAAAATCGATGCACTATGTACATGCTGTCCTACCTGTACACATGTGGGCCCCACATAACCACCTGGCTCTGGAGAATGGGCAATTCTTTATTTGATGCACCATGCATGTATATGTACATATGCGCAATCCCTTGCTCCAAAAAACTCCTGACAACGCCTAAGCCTACACTTTGTCCTAGAGGAAGACTAGCCATTCTTACATGCTATCCTTGGAAGATACACTATAATCAAAGAAGGTCATGGACTTGGCATATCAATCAAAGTTGAATTCTCCCCTCTTCTTCTCTCTCCATCAATAATGGTGCCAAAGGGTTTGTGAAGTAAGATGTGTTCTACATTGATGTTTTCTTGATTTCTTGTTGTTTTCTTTTTCATCTCTAATCCAACATATATATATATCTAATCTCATCTCCTTAACCAAACCTATCTCTCTCACTCTTAGTAATTCATCCTCTCTACAAATTCTAGGTTCTCTTTGCTACAGGTACATCTCTCCCCGCAGTATCCTTATTGCCTACGGGCAAGAATAGGGTTTGGGAGGGAAACTTTTCATCTCTTCACTTCTCTCATATCTACATTTCTCACATACTATCCTAGATGAATAATCCACATGATGATAATTTCTATCGCTTTCACTCTGTATGATCTATTAGAATTAACGTATGGATTAGCCGTAAAATACACTTTCAACAACGTATAGTGTTTCTCTTTGGCCCAGAAAGGCTCAATGAAATACTTCTATCACCAGATCCCATCATACTACCTCTTAAAGACTATAACTTTTCTTTTGACGTAAGCGTAGTTATCTTGCTATGAACCAAGAGGATTTGTACACACAATTAATCCCAATCACTAGATAAAATATATATATTATGGTAAGCACAAAACTAAAATTTTAAAAAACAATTCGTACCCTATTTGGTTAGTGAAGATTGAATGCCATTAACTCATCTATTAACCCTTTCATACTACCCATGATACGATATGACCATAGCCTTGATGTTTTCATCTTTGTGTTGTTTTGACACTCTCTTTTGTGTTCTTTCTTTGTGTGTGTGACTGCAAGAGAGAAAGAGTGAAACTTGTTTGATTGCACTTCCGTCCAAACCCTAGTCTTCATGGAATCTATGGTTTAACTCCTTCATATAGTTTTTTGGAGTTCTCTCACAAACTCTCAGAGCCATAAGCCCGTTGCTTTCTTGGCAAGACCGCAAATTTCTCGACATATTTTTGGTGAACCCAACGTGAACAAACCGGGGTGAGAGTACGTAAAGTTGGCTAGCAAAGTGGAGCAGCTATATGCTGAAATGAAAGAGCTTGCAGACATATGCAAATGTCTTGAAGAAGGAGACCGGATTCAAAAATCGATTGAAAGCGCTAGGCAATCCGTATATAATGAGCTTAATATATTCGAAGGCTATGATCGAGAAGGATATCTTGTGTGCTATGTGACAGAGATGAGGCTTCAAGCAATTCCAGAAGCTCGGATGATTGCAACTTTTGTTGAACTTGTGAGTGATGATTTCAAGCACCAAGTTCAAGACTATGCAAGTGTATATGCAAGCAACTTGGGTGATTTTTCTACAGCTATAACACAGGTATGCTTGGAACATCAAGACCAAGAGATGGAGCAGAGTGGAAGTGGATGTGACCAGCTAGAGTTGGTGTCTCTTGTAAGCCATGCAAGTGTCAACACATCCATACAGGCTAATTTAGAAACAGTAATAGATGCATATCTTTTGCAAGATGCAAATTTATTGTATGCAGATGAAGCAGACATAGTGGAATCTATTTATGCACGTTTGGGTCTTGTAACCTTCGTATCTCAAGATAATGACTCTCATGATGCTATCCAAGCGCCTGAAATGACTCAAAGCGACTTAGAGGATGATGCAAACTCGTCGGCTATGATAGATGATTTGGACACTCCTTTTGATTTGTCTGAAGATGCACATGAGTGTATATACAAGGATGAGGATGCTATGCTTTTGACAGAGGATGTGAAGGGAAAACAAGTGGAAGACGCCTATATTAGTGATGTGCTACAATCTACTTTTGAGCAGATCCAGGAACTTTTACCAAGTTTAGAAGAGCCGGATGCCTATGCTGAAGACATATACCAGGATGAAGAAGTCATTATCAATGCTTTCCTATGCGAGTTTGATGCATGTGGTACTACCCAAATGGATATACCTAGCTGCGAAAGTGCTAATTTAGAGGGGGTGATTGAAAATATCTTCCTTTGTGAGTATAGCTCTGCTACTAGCATTGCGGATTGTGAAGTACCTCAGCTAGACGAGGTGGAAGAAGAGGAGTGCATTGATAGAGTAATATGTATGTCTCATGGGGTAGCAGATGTGATGCAGATGAGTCATGAAATTGTGCCTTATTTAGAGCTAGATGCAGAAAACTTTCACAATTCCATGGTAGAGGAAGGAATGAAAGATGCAGATTCTCTGCATGAGGATTGGGGTTCTGCGGATGAAGCTATGAATCTTCAAGATTTACAAATCAAAGATAGAGAAATGTTTGGGAATGCTATATAGGTTGAAGTGACATCAGAGGATAGAGTAGAAGAGCAAGAAACCTCTTCGGATATGGTATGTGATTGGGGTGATATTTCTGATCTGTGTGAAGATACAAATAAAGATGCTTGCCATAAAGTGCCTACTATACAGGGTTTTAAGAATTTCGGTTGCCTGAAGGTATGCAAACAATATCTGAGGCATAAAAGGGATTTAGGTCTTGTGTCACAGGGTATAAATTGCAAGCAGGTTTGTGAGCATCTATCTGCTATGGATAGGAAGGGTATACATGGTGATGCCTTGAAGCAAGAAGAGGATGCTAGCTCTATGTTGACACCAGAGTCATGTAATGAAGAAGGGTTCTCCCTAGATGAGTGGAGACATGATTCAGTTGAAGATAATTTAGGGATGGGTCAAAAAGGAAGAAGGGGTGAAGATATTGTGTCAGAGACTAACTCCAAGGAGGTTTTTGAGCAGTCGGTTATAAGTGACCGGGAGCATACCTACCAAGATGATTTGGAAAAGGAATTAGACACCATATTTGGGAATTAGACACCATATTTGAGAGGTATGCAAAGTTTTATGATGTAAAGTTGGAAAGGTATTCGGTAAAAGCTGAGAGAATTGATGAGAGGTTTACCATGCATATTTCTGAGGTTTCTCTCGATGTTGAGAAAGGCTATCTAGAGGATTCTTTTGAGAATGAAGATGCAGATTCAGACTTCTATGCGAAAGAGGTACATATGGATTTAGAGGTTGGTGAGAAGGTTGAAGTGTAGTTTCAAAAATCTTTCGATTATATTACAGGAAGCCTGGAAGTGTTTTTTGAAGAGGAGGATGAGGAACTTATGTCTCTTTGTCATGAATATTTTGCGCATAATGGAGATTTGTTACAGATGTTTTGGAGATAGATGTATATAACAATTCCTTCTGATCCGAGAGGAATTAAAAGATGCAGAGAATCTCAATGCTTGGTACAATACAAGTTATTGAGTTATCCATATGATCCTGGAGGAGATCATAGGATGACAGGGGATACAATTGCTTTCACAAGTTACCATGAGGCTGGCACATACCGGAGGATGTGCAAGTTTAGAGGGGATGGATGTCGTGCTGTGACACGTACATAGTGGGAACGCATGCTACAAGATTTATCTTGTAACTTTTTAGATACATAGTTATATTTTCTATAGTGTACATATGCATATTTAAGTATAATAATATGCTTTCTATCTCATCCTATCATTTATCTCAAGGGTAACCTATTCTTACTTTACCATCATAAAATACTATGGGAAAAGCGTCAATAGCTCCGCCTCTTTAACTTGGGGCAAAAAGCATTGATTCTTTATTTCTACTATCTCATTATCATCTCACACCCTAGCTAGATCCTATATCTAGGGTAAACTCCAATATATATATATATTCTATGTATTTTTCATATTTTTCTTATATTTCTTTTCAAATAGCTACTAGGAGGGAATCAAATCCTAGTGGGACACTAGGTGGCATGATTTCAAAGATACACTTATTTTAATGCATTATTGTAAGTATGATTACAAAACTTTGTCAAGGAGCAATGTCATGCTTTCATATGGCATGAGTTGTCCTTTGGAATCAAATGAAAGTCTAAGCTAAGCGGACCACAAGAAGGCTTTTGCTGCTAGAAATGGACCCTATTTTGATGATTTTTTTACACAAGGTTCCAATCCGAATTGAAAAATGCATATAAGAAGCAAGTCGCAGGTAATGAGCTGAAGTTTCTGCCCATATTTTAACTTTTTTATTTGGGCCACGGTTGAGGAGATATGATCAAAATATTGGACCTTAGTCTACCCACATCATGGAGGGACAACTCATTTCCAGCTTTTCCAATTCCTGTTCACACTGGCTCTTCTCTTCTTGTGTAAACCCTTGGGGGTTCCCTTTACCTATAAAAGGGGACCTCTTCTTCCTTGAAAATAACTCAAGCATTCAAGCCATTGATGAGAGGAATTCATGAGGGAGTGTGTAGTAATGCTTAATTGTACTTAGCCATTAACATACGCCTAAGCCTACACTTTGTCCTAGAGGAAGACTAGCCATTCTTACATGCTATCCTTGGAAGATCAACTCTACTCAAAGAAGGCCGTGGACTTGGCGTATCAATCAAAGTTGAATTCTCCCCTCTTCTTCTCTCTCCATCAATAATGGTGCCAAAGAGTTTGTGAAGTAAGATGTATTCTACATTGATGTTTTCTTGATTTCTTGTTGTTTTCTTTTTCATCTCTAATCCAACATATATATATATCTAATCTCATCTCCTTAACCAAACCTATCTCTCTCACTCTTAGTAATTCATCCTCTCTATAAATTCTAGGTTCTCTTTGCTACAGGTACATCTCTCCCTGCAGTATCCTTATTGCCTACTGGCAAGAATAGGGCTTGAGAGGGAAACTTTTCATCTCTTCACTTCTCTCATATCTACATTTCTCACTTACTATCCTAGATGAATAATCCACATGATGATAATTTCTATCGCTTTCACTCTGTACGATCTATTAGAATTAACGTATGGATTAGCCGTAAAATACACTTTCAACAACGTATAGTGTTTCTCTTTGGCCCAGAAAGGCTCAATGAAATAAGTCTATCACCGGATCCCATCATACTACCTCTCATAGACTATAACTTTTCTTTTGATGTAAGCGTACTTATCTTGCTATGAACCAAGAGGATTTGTACACACAATTAATCCCAATCACTAGATAAAATATATATATTATGGTAAGCACAAAACTACAATTCCAAAAAACAATTCGTAGCCTATTTGGTCAGCCAAGATTGAATGCCATTAACTCATCTATTAACCCTTTCATACTACCCATGATACGATATGACCATAGCCTTGATGTTTTCATCTTTGTGTTGTTTTGACACTCTCTTTTGTGTTCTTTCTTTGTGTGTGTGACTGCAAGAGAGAGAAAGAGTGGAACTTCTTTGATTGCACTTCCATCCAAACCCTAGTCTTCATGGCATCTATGGTTTAACTCCTTCATATAGTTTTTTGGAGTTCTCTCACAAACTCTCACAGCCATAAGCTTGGTGCTTTCCTGGCAAGACCGCAAATTTCTCGACAACATCAAAGTGTTCGAGATGCGTGGAATGTGTCCCGAAATGTGGTGCTCAAGATGCTCTAGAAGCTTGTCCAAGCGGCTCGTCAAATAGAGCCCCGGTGTGCAAGATATTGCGGTTTAAAGCTGGAGTGTGTAGCAGATCCCTGACGGACAAGGTAGCTGGGGACAGGTGGCCCGGACTGATTTCAGTGCATATATGTGTAAAGCTCGAGTTACGGAGCATGCATGTCTTCTCCGATTGCGAATCGGAGCTATGGATAGAAAGTTATGGCCGTTTGAAGATTTTCTGGGGACCGAGTCTGAGCCCACTTGACCGCATTGGAGGATGTGTCGACTTGCATATTTTGGGCCTCACCACAGTTCTCGATAATAGTGTGCGCTATGTGGAGTCAACACGAGTCCACTGCACGTCAATCGGATACTCCGTCGGTCAAATACAGCGAGATGAAGTTGGGAGCCGTGGGCATTGAAAGGCCACATATAATTTTTTCTGTTTTGGGTGGCCTCAGATTGCGAGCCTGGAAGAGTCGAGAAGCAATGGTGATTGTGTTGAAGCAAGTCGACGATGAAAACTTCCATCCGAACTTTGCGGGCTTGGCAATAGGATATTGCGGCAGGGGTAAACTCAGTTTTTTTCTCTTTTTTGAATGTGTTGTCCGAGGCTAGCATGACATTGGGTCATGGACGATGAGAGCTAGAATTGGAAATTAATCGGTGAAGTTCCCATGCAATGTGGCTGGAAAAATCTTATTTGGAGAATTCGTGCACACAGAAGCACCGACCATGTGGGAAACAAACACATGAGACTCTTTGGTTGTAATAAATAAAAGTAGCAAAGTTTGGCTGGAGTTGGAAAAAAAGAAAGGGTTTGAAATTCAAAGGCTAAAGGAAAAAAAGGAAAGGTAGAGGGAAAGCCCAAGGAGCAGTAGCGCCGGGCTTCATTGCCCAATAAAGCATGTTTTAATTTTTTTTCTTTTGCCTTGGAAAAGAAGGGAGAGAAGGGCAGCGGGTTCGAGGTTTTGTGGGCCTTGGCTTTGGAGCTGGGAGAAAAAGAAAGAAGGAGGAGGAGCAGGTTTCTTTTCGAAGAGGAGGTTTTTTCCCTTTGGGTTGGAAAGAGAGAAAGAAGAGAAGGGGAGAGGACTTCTTCGAGGGAGTCTTTTTGGTCTTGGGTTGCTTGCTCATTTGGAACCACAGGGAGCTCACGAGGAGTACAAGCCATGGAGTTCTTGAAGCCGGGCTCGAGCGGAGCTTACCCTTGTGTACTTTTTGATATGCGTTGGTTGCGGCGTTGATCCTGTACTTGTGATTGATGCTAGTAAAGCAGAGTTTATCCCATTGCATTGAGTCTCTTGCGTAGTCGCGTCCCCCCTTTCCCCCCTTCCCTTCTGCTCTCGTGTATGTGCGTGCGGGCGTGTCGGCAAGTGTGTGCCGCCTCGACAAAGTGTTGCAAAGAGAGAGAGAGAGAGAGAGAGAGAGAGAGAGAGAGAGAGAGAGAGTACGTGTAGCATTTTAAGCGTGTGGGAGAGTGTAAAAGCTACTGCATTGAGGTGCGCGGGTTGTGTGAGTTAGGGTGTGTCTATGTGAGCGCCTGTGCACACATGGTTTGGTGAAAAGAGCGAGTCGAAGGTGCTCACAAAGTGTATTGGGGTGCAGTGTGCCCCCTGGGCTATAGGAGGCATTCCGTGCTGGCGCGTTGGATGTGCTCCCCATTATCCCTCTCCATCTTCTGGTGCCCCCACGGAGGAGCATACTGATTTTCTCAGTTAAGTGAAGAAAAGCAGTTCTGGGTGTTGGTCGACATGGCGTTCCGAAGCTATGGACCGATTTTTACAGGTGAAGAAAATCCTGATGAGTGGGTTGCAGACTTTGAGTTGTATATGCTGTCGTTGCGCATGCCGAACGAGGATAGCAAGATGCAGACATTTCCTTTGGTGATGCGCGGGAAGGCAAATATATGGTAGGAAGCTTTGGAAGGTGAGCCGAGGCATGCTTGGCCGGCTCTGCGGGCGCGCTTTCTACATGACTTCCGCAAAGAGGCGTCCCCGGTCGAGATGGATGCCAAACTGAAGGCACTCAAACAGGATGTAAGTGAAGAGTTCGGTTTGTTTTTGGATCGTTTTGAAGTGTGCTGGGCAGAGTTATCGGTTGCCATGCAATTGGCCAATGGTGACTACTTCAAGCTCGATAAATTCATGGCATGCCTGCATCCTAAAGTGAGGAAGAAGGTGGATTTTGAGAGCCCAGAAAACTATAATGGTGCAGTGGCCATCGCAAAGGCAAAAAGCAGGAAAATAAAAAAGAAGATTGAACAGGGTGTGTCGGGTTATGAAGCAGTGGTCCAACCTCAGGGTCCAAGGGATGTTGTTCATGATGAGAACCAGGCAAACCGTGGTGTAGCCGTTGTGCCACAAAATTGGGTGCAAACCGTGCAGGATTTGTCTGAGCAAATGTAGGAATTGCGGCTAAGCGTGATCGATAGAGGTCAACCAAGAGGAGCAAGGGGCAGGGCAAGGCCATTGCTTGGCCGGTGTTATAATTGCGGTGAAGAAGGACACTATGCGCCAGATTGCCCTCATGTGCTAAGAGAAAGAGGCGGTATTTATCCACTGTTTGGAAGAGGTAGAGGCCAAGCACAACTCAATGGCCCGAGAGAGCAGGTGGTCGAGAATCAAGTGCAGCCAGCTCCTTAGGATGGTGGTCAAGTCCCTAGGGTGAATATCATCGGAGTGGATAAGCAGGATGTTGAAGTTTTGGCCAACAAAAGAGAAAGGAGGGAAAGAGAGACAGAAACCGAGCGGGAGACGAGGGCCTGTAAAGGTAAGGACAAAGTGTATGAAGGCAAGGAGCAGCCGGAAACTAGCAAGAAGAGGAGGCATCGCAAAATCAAGCAAGCAGACTTTCAGCTAGGGCGCGGCTACCCCGAATATGACTTGGTAAGCGATGTTCAAAATCAAAAGGCTAATATTACCTTTGGTCAGTTGTTGGCTTTAAATCCCAAGCTACAAAGACAGTGGTTTACAAGTGTCAGCACAAGGCTGCCAAAGGCTAAGGGAAATGTGCATGCAATACAAAACATGGCATTGAGAGTGGGTAGCCCGCCGACCGATGTCCTTCCTCTAGTGGATGCAATCATTGAAAAGAGGATGTAGGTTCATGCCTATATAGACGATGGAGCATAGGTTTGTGTCATGACGGAGGCTGATATGAAGGAAACAGGGGTCAAAGCAGTAGGTAAATCAAATGTACACATGAGGATGACTAACCATACCAAAGCCAGGTGTTTGGGCGTGGCTCAAGACGTAAGAGTGAAAGTGATGGGCATTGAGTGCCTAATTGATTTCTTTGTGATGAAAGCAGGTGATAATGCTTATCCAATCATCTTGGGTAGGCCATGGCTACTTGCAATAGGTGCTAAGCATGATTGGGGGAGTAGGGTGTTCACCTTGCCTAACAAGGAGAGAGGGAGACAGGTGGTGCTTGATTTGAAGACCAAAGAGAGCCGTTTTCACCCTGTGGTAGAAAAAGACAAAGATGATACGACAAGCTATGAGTATGAGACCGAGACAGGAGACCGAGACAGGCTATGATGAGGGATACACAAATACTGAAGAAGAGGAAAGCGAGGATGATATGCTAAAAATAGATGCCGACTTATTTGGGGTCACTATTGAAGGCTCCAATGTAAAAGGAGAGGTGCAACCACAGGTTGGTGGCATAGGTGTGGGGGAGGTAACTGCTATGCTAAGCAAAGATTTGACCAAGGAAGAGAGAGAAGGCTATGTGGAGCTGTGTGCCTCTTTTCCGAATTTATTTGCGACGAAGTACGAGGATTTACGAGGAGAGAAGGGTGTAGAGCATAAGATAGCTCTTAAAGAAGGATGCAAACCAAAGTCACAGAAGCTAAGGAGGTTAGGGGAGATTCAGAAGGAGGCTCTTTGGCAGGAGATTAACCAGTTGTTAGATGCAAGTATCATATATCCCGAGAAAGAGTCAGAGTGGGTTTCTCTTGTGGTTATCACCCCTAAGAAGAATGGAAAATGGAGGGTGTGCGTCGATTACAAGCCATTGAATGCAGCAACCAAGAGAAACTACTACCCGCTACCGTTCCAAGATGAAATCTTAAATCAGGTGGCCGGTCATGAGAGATACTCTATTATGGATGGATTTTCAGGGTACTTTCAAATAGGGATTGCTCTTGAAGATCAGTTGAAGACGACATTTATCTCTCCATGGGGGTGCTTTGCCTATCGCGCAGGATGCCGTTTGGTTTAGTGAATGCCTACGCCACCTTCCAAGACTGGATGAATAGGGTGTTTGGTCCCTACCTGGGCAGATTCATTAGGGTTTTCATGGATGACATTGGGTGCTATAGCTCAAGGGCGGATCATTTGTCAAAGCTCCAGCTATGTTTTCAAAGGCTGGACAAAGAAGGAGGTCAATTAAACCCTAAGAACTGCAAGCTAGCACAACCTTGAGCACAGTTGCTAGGTCATGTGGTGTCACAAAATGGGATTGAAGCAGATCCGGAAAAGGTCAAGGCGCTAGTCTTGATGGAGCCTCCCTCTAGTGCACAAGGCTTGGCGTCCTTTGTACATAAGCTAAAGTACTTGTCGCGTTTTTTTTGGATGCTGTCACAGTATGTGTCTCCTCTCCAAAAGAGGCCCCAACAGGTGCATGGTTTTGAATGGGATGAAGATGCTCAAGAAGCTTTTGACAGAGTGAAAGAAATTTTGTGTCAGCTGCCAGCTGTGTGCCCTCCAAGCCAAGAGGATGATTTCTATGTGTCAATGACGGTAGGTACCGTGGCTATTGGGGCGGTGTTGCTGCAGAAGGTAGGAAGGAGCTATAAGACTATCTACTTTCAACGCAGGGTGATAAGTCCTGGAGAGGTGGCTTACACTGAAGCGGAGCAGTCGGTCATGGCATTGGTTTTTGATTGTAGAAAGTTCAAAGTGCACCTCATTGTACGTAAGTTTTATGTGTTGACGGCTAACAATCTATTGCCGAAAATAGTACTACACTTGAATCCAGGGAAGCAGATCATGAAGTGGGTGATAGAGTTGCAGGAATTTGAGTTTGAGTTCAAAATTGACCACACAAGTCGGTCCCATTTGGCGGACATTTTGGTCAGCAAAGCAGTAGATTTTCCAATTTATCCAAGAGTGGTGCGAGATGAAGCCAAAGAGGATCTCAACCTGATTGCAGCCTTTACCATGTGGTTTGATGGTGCATATAGGAGGGTGATAAAGAAAGCTGGTGGAGGTCTGGTGATACATGATCCACACGGCAAGGTAATCTTCTCAAAAGCATACGATTTGGAGGATGTTCATACCAACAATGAATCAGAATATCTCGCCCTCCATGTAGGTTTGAAACAATGCGTCGAGTTCGGCATTTACAGGTTGGTGGTCAAAAGTGATGCATTATTGGTCATCAAGCAACTGCTGGGCCAATGGCAAGTAAAACGCAATTCCTTAAAACATTGGTTCTTTGCCATCAAGAAGTTGTTGAAGTTATTTAGAGAAATTCAGTTCAAGCATGTGAAGAGAGAGCACAACCAAGAGGCAGACCAGCAAGCAGTAAGGTGCAGATACATGTTGCAGGTATATATGTGGCCCCGGCCACATACACAAGTAGGGAGTCATTGAAGGAGGTGGAAGATTTCTTGGATACAGGGCAGTGTCCCCAAGGTTTTTCTAAACTGCAAAGGAGGAGGATAGTTCAGAAAGCACGCAAATTTACACTAGTAGGTGAAGACCTAATGACTTACGGCAGAGACGGGGTGCTGAGGAGAGTGCTCTATAAAGAAGAGATTAACTTGGTGTTGGAGCAATGTCATGAGGAGAGCGGACACCAGGGGAAAGGTCAAGTACTGTTTCGAGTGTTGAGAGTGGGTTTTTGGTGGCCTTCAGTAGTGAAGGATGTACACTATTGGTGCAAGACCTGCCATGAATGTTAGACTATAGGAGAGAGGCATTTGACAGCTGAGTCACAGGGAGCGATTATTGCTCAAAATCCTTTCGAAAAATGGGGTTTGGATGCCATCGGTCCACTCCCTAAGTCTACAACTGGCAAGAAATATGTTGTGGTAGCCATCGACTTCCTCACCAGGTGGGTCGAGGCCAAAGCTGTGAAGGAGGTAAATGCACAGGTTGTTGCCCACTTTGTTTTAGATAACATTTGTTGCCGTTTCGGAGTGCCTTGGGTACTCATTTTGGATAGAGGGCAAGGGTTCAGAAGCAAGCTTATGCAGGCATTGGTGAAAAAACTAAAGATTCAGCATCGGTTTTCTTCGCCTTATCATCCCCAATGCAATGGTCATGTGGAGAGTGCCAATGGACAAATCATAAAAATGCTCATGAAGTATGTATATAAGCAGGAGACATAATGGGAAATCAATTTAGAGAAGTGTCTATGGGCCTACAGGACGCCCTACAAAGTGGCGACCAACTTTAATCCATTTGAGTTGGTTTATGGTAAGGAGGCAGTGCTGCCAGTGCATGCACAATTGGGTGCTTTGAAAGGTATGTGGCGCATCAACGCCACTCCACAAGCTGTCTACAAGATAGGATTGTCGGCCTTGAGGCATTGCAGATGGATAGAGAGGCAGCAGCAGACTACTACGTGAAGCCGCGGGAAAGGAGGATGGCCAAAGTCAATGAGAGTCTGCCAGAAAAAAAGATAGAAGAAGGGGACCTAGTGATGAAGTATGAGAGCTACTTGGACTTCACCTTTTAGAAGAAGTTCAAAAAGAAATGGACGGGTCCGTACAGAGTGGAAAAGGCCTTTTCGAATGGAACCTATCAACTGGTGAGAGCCAATGGTAAGCTTCTCAGGCACATGGTAAATGTTGTACGGCTCAAGCTGTACTTTGATAGGGGAGTGGTGCCCGATGTACATCAAATGGTGACCAGGAGAGTTGGGCAACCCACTTGAAGGGACTCAAGAGTAACAGACATATAGTTTTGTACATATTGTACATATTGTGGTATGTTTTCCAGCGTGCTTAAGTGTTTGCAGAGTGTTGCAAGTTTCAAGTTCAATAAAGCTACTTTTGGTTGAACATGAATGTTCAACAGGGGGGTGGGCAATGATGGTGCAACCAAAGTTGGTCCGCGCTATAAACTATGCTATGCAGTGGAAAGGGTGCTAACAGGTGCATGGTAGAGGGCTAAAGCCAGTGTGGGAGACCTCAGCAGGACAGTGGCAACGAAAATGCATGCTTAAAGTGTTTTTTTAGGCCAGGGGGACTCCGAAGTGGGCTAATTGGGACGGCACGTCAAAGTCTTCGAGATGCGTGGAATGTGCCCCGAAATGTGGTGTTCAAGATGCTCTAGAATCTCGTCCAGGCGGCTCGTCAAACAGAGCCCCGGTGTGCAAGATATTGCGATTTAAAGCTAGAGTGTGTAGCATATCCCCGACGGACAAGGTAGCTGGGGACAGGTGGCCCCGACTGATGTCAATGCATATATGTGTAAAGCTCGAGTTACGGAGCATGCATATCTTCTCGGATTGTGAATTGGAGCTATAGATAGAAAGTTATGGCCGTTTGAAGATTTTCCGGGGGCCGAGTCTGAGCCCACTTGACCGTATAGGAGGATGTGTCGTCTTACATATTTTGGGCCTCGCCAAAGTTCTCGGTAATAGTGTGTGCTATGTGGATTCAGCACGAGTCGACTGCACGTCAATTGGATACTAGGTTGGTCAAATACAGCGAGATGAAGTTGGGAGTCGTGGACAGTGAAAGACCACAGATGATTTTTTCTGTTTTGGGTGGCCTAAGATTGCGGGCCTGGAAGAGTTGAGAAGCAATGGTGATTGTGTTGAAGCAAGTCGACGATGCAAACTTCCATCCGGGCTTTGCGGGCTTGGCAGTAGGATATTGCGGTAGGGGTAAACTCAGTTTTTTTCTCTTTTTTGGATGTGTTGTCCGAGGCTAGCATGACATTGGGTGGTGGACAAGAGCTAGAATTGGAAATTAGTCAGCGAAGTTCCCATGCAACGTGGTTGGAAAAATATTATTTAAAGAATCCGTGCACAAAGAAGCACCGACCATGTGGGAAACAAACACATGAGCCTCCTTGGTTGTAATAAATAAAAGTAGCAAAGTTTGGCTGGAGTTGAAAAAAAAGAAAGGGTTTGAAATTCAAAGGCTAAAGGAAAAAAAGGAAAGGTAGAGGGAAAGCCCAAGGAGCAGTAGCGCCTGGCTTCATTGCCCAATAAAGCATGTTTTCATTTTTTTTCTTTTGCCTTGGAAAAGAAGGGAGAGAAGGGCAGCGGGTTCGAGGTTTTGTGGGCCTTGGCTTTGGAGCTGGGAGAAAAAGAAAGAAGGAGGAGGAGCAGGTTTCTTTTCGAAGAGGAGGTTTTTTCCCTTTGGGTTGGAAAGAGAGAAAGAAGAGAAGGGGAGAGGACTTCTTCGAGGGAGTCTTTTTGGTCTTGGGTTGCTCGCTCGTTTGGAACCACAGGGAGCTCACGAGGAGTACAAGCCATGGAGTCCTTGAAGCCGGGCTCGAGCGGGGCTTGCCCTTGTGTACTTTTTTATGCGCGCCGGTTGTGGTGCTAATCTTGTATTTGTGATTGATGCTAGTAAAGCAGAGTTTACCCCATTGCATTGAGTCTCTTGTGTAGTCGTGTCCCCCCTTTCCCCCCTTCTTTTCTGCTCTCGTGTGTGTGCATGCGGGCGTGTCGGCAAGTGTGTGCCGCCCCGACAAAGTGTGACACACAGAGAGAGAGAGAGAGAGAGAGAGAGAGAGAGAGAGAGAGAGAGAGTGGCGTTTTAAGCGTGTGGAAGAGTGTAAAAGCTACTGCATTGAGGTGCGTGGGTTGTGTGAGTTAGGGTGTGTCTATGTGAACCCGTGTGCGCACGTGGTTTGGTGAAAAGAGTGAGTCGAAGGTGCTTGCAAAGTGGATTGGGGTGCAGTGTGTGCCCTGGGCTATAGGAGGCATTCCGTGCTGGCGCGTTGGGCGTGCTCCCCATTCCCCCTCTCCAGCGCTACTCCAAAGAGTCCAACAGAGTGGAGTTTGTGAAGCTTTTGCAATGGTTTGAGAGTTGCCTTTTGCGGCTGGAGTTTTTGGTTTTTTGATGGTTTTTCTTGTATATTTTGGTCACCATCAAGCGTGATTTCAAGTGTTGATCACCTCGACTCACCTTGTAGTGTCTGCGGGCAGGCAAGGGCTTGTAGGTCGAGGCGTTTGGAGTTTGAATTGAGCTTGTGGGTAGAGTTTTCAGGAAGCTTTTAAGTGGTAGTGAGTGAGGTGAGGAATTTAAGTAAATTCCTTGTGTTGTGTTGAATTGTCTGGGTGTGTTATTGTACGCATGACATCTTTTGCTCCATCATCCTTTGGCGATCCCACTGGGGAGCGAAAATTTGCCCGTTGTGCACCCAGGTGAAGCGGTTTTGCTGTGAAGTTCGAGCTTCATTGAAGAAGAGTGGTGGTTTGGTTGAGGTGCAGGACTTCAAATCTTGTGGAATTACTCACGCAAGGGAGAAGCAACTTCAAAGGGATGGCGTATAATCGGCCAGTGTTTACAGGGAAGGAGGATGTGAAGGGTTGGATTGCGGACTTCGAGTGGCATACGCTTGGTATGCACATTGTGAATGACAAAGCCAAGCTTCATGTTTGTCCTCTTGCGCTCAAAGGAGAAGCTCGGGAGTGGTTTGAAGGTTTAGAGGAAGAAAAAAAGCAAACATGGGAGTAGGTGAAGCTGGCAATTTTTGACAGGTTTGGAAAGAAACTAACCGCAACAGAAGCAACAACAAAATTGAGAGGTTTGCAGCAAGATGTTTATGCTAACTTTAAAGAGTTTTTGCAACACTTCAAAGGGCTTTAGGTTCAATTAGGGGCGGCATCCCCAGTACCTCCAGAGGATTTCTTTAAAGTGCGTCAGTTTATGGATTGTCTCCATCCAAGTGTAAGGGAGAAGGTCGATCAACATGAGCCTGCTACATTTGATAGAGCTGTGGAAATTGCCGAGGCCAAGAGCAAGAAGATCAAGAGAAGGTGGGAGCAAGGCCTGACACATACTGAGCCAGTTCTGGTGCAACCAATGGTCCCTGTGACAACGGATGATAGAGTGGAGCGAGTGGTTCAAGGTCCAGATCCTGTTATAGCCCGGGTTTTGCATGATCTTGCTAGTCAGTTTTTGCAAGAATTAAGAATTAACATACTGAATAGGAACCAAAGAGAGGAGCGGCCAGCTGGGAGAGGCACGGGAAGAAGGCTACAAGGTAGATGCTACAATTGTGATGAAGAGGGCCATTACGCCCCTGATTGTCCTAAACCACCAAGGGAGAGAGGAGGGATATACCCCCTATATGGACGTGGTCGAGGAAGAATAGAAGAGAATCATCAAGAGCGGGAACTAGAAGCACCGCCGCCACAACAACCACCGCAACTGTTTCCTGGAAATGGAGAAGGTAGGGCTATCAACATCATTACCCTTGAGCATCAAGATGTGGATGTTTTGGCCAATAGAGAGCTAGGCATGATAGGGAGAAAGAGACAGAAGAAGAGAGGGAAACAAGAGCAAGGAAAGGAAAGGCTAAGGTGGAAGACAAACAAGAAAGTAGCAAGAGGCAGCGAAGAAGGAAGATTGGTCCAAAGGACTACTTCCTTGGCCAAGGTGTTGAAGACTATGATATTGTCGACGACATACGAAATCAAAAGGCAAATATATATTTTGGTCAGTTGGTGGCTTTGAATGCTAAATTGACGAGGCAATGGATCAAGTGCGTGAGTACGCGGCCTCCTTCCAAGAAGGCAAAGCATCAAAGCATGGTTTCATCTTTGAGGGTTGGTCACCCAGTGGATATGGTGCCAATAGTTGAAGCAATTATGGGAAAGAAGACGGAAGTGCAAGCATATGTGGATGGTGGTGCCCAGGTGTGTGTCATGACTGAGGCTATCATGAAAGAAGCAGGTATCAAGATGTCAGTGAATGCTTTGATCCGTATGAGAATGGCCAACCACAAAAAGGCAAGGTGTCTTGGAATAGTTGAAGATGTGAAGATAAAAGTCTTGGGGATTGAGTGCTTGGTTGATTTCTACATGATGCAAGCGGGTGAGAATGCATATCCAATCATTTTAGGGAGGCCATGGCTTATAACCCTTGGTGCTAAGCATGATTGGGGCACGGGCTTGATCACCATCCACGACAAAGAGAAAGGAAGGACCATTGTCTACAACATGAAGACACACGAGAGTGGTACACAGCCCCTAGTGGAGATGCAAGATACGGATTCGACGGAAACCACATCATACGATAGTGATGCTTCAGAAGAAAGTGTAGAGGAAGGCTTGATGCAATTATGTCCTGATCTAAGTGTTAAAAAGGAAGCATCGATGCATGATGTGAAGGTCAAGGAGGAGAAGGATAGTCCAAAAGCAATTGTAGAGCATGCCAAAGTGAATGTAAGGAGCATGCTAGTAGAGGACTTGACAGAAAAAGAAAAAAAGGAGTATGAAGATTTGTTTACAGAGTTTCCAAAGCTATTCACCACTGAATATACAGAGTTGCAAGGAGCTAAATAAGTCGAGCATAGAATCAATCTAAAAGAAGGTGCCAAGCCAAAGGTTCAAAAGCTTAGGAGGTTGGGGGTCATTCATGAGAAGTCACTTCATGAAGAGGTGACGAAGCTTTTGGAAGCAGATTTCATCTTTCGAGTGGAGGAGTCCGAATGGGTCTCTCCAGTTGTTATTGTTCCCAAGAAGAACGGAAGATTTAGGATATGTGTCGATTTCAAACCTTTGAATGCTGCCAAAAAAAGGAATCATTATCCACTACCCTTTCTAGATGAAATCCTCAATCAGGTTGCAGGTCATCAACGTTACTCAATCATGGATGGATTTTCTGGCTACTTTCAGATCTTGATAGCGATTGAAGATCGATTGAAGACGACCTTCATTACTCCTTGGGGTTGTTTTGCCTACAAAAGAATGCCTTTTGGGTTGGTTAATGCATATGCTACCTTCCAAGGATGGATGATTAGAGTGTTTGGTCCCTACTTGGGTATGTTCATTCGTGTTTTCATGGATGACATTGGGTGTTATAGCTCAAGGGTCACACACTTGGAGAAGTTGAGGTTGAGTTTTGAAAGGCTTCAACAAGAGGGTGGGCAACTCAATCCAAAGAAGTGTAAGTTTTCTCATGCTAGAGTCCATTTGCTAGGACATGTGGTTTCCCAAAATGGAATAGAAGCTGACCCAGAGAAAGTTAAGGCTTTATTGCTTATGGATCCGCCCAGCAAAACAAAGGATTTGGCATCATTTGTGCATAAGCTCAGGTACTTGTCATGTTTTTTATGGATGCTATGTTAGTATGTGTATCCTCTCCAAAAATTGAGTCAAAGAATTCAAGGGTTTGAATGGAATGAAGACATGCAACAGAATTTTGATGGAATCAAGGAGGTATTGTGTGCTTTACCAACAGTGAGTCCTCCTGACTTGCAATCGATTTTCTATGTATCTATTAGTGTGGGGTCAGTAGCTTTTGGGTCGGTTCTCTTACAAAAGCAAGGAAGGAACTTCAAGCCAGTTTATTTTGAGAGCAAGATGAAGAATGTAAGTGAGTTCTCCTACACGGAAATGGAACAGTGGGTATTTTCCTTGGTTCTTGCTTGTCGTCGCAGGTTCAAAACCAATCTGTTGCCCCAAAAGTTCTATGTGCTCACCACATCAAATCTTTTGCCTAATGTAGTACAACATTTGAAGCCTAGCAAGCGCATCCTAAAGTGGACTTTGGATCTTCAAGAGTATGAGTTTGAGTTTAAAGTGGATCATTCTGTTAAAGCTCACTTGGAAGACATAGTGGTACATAAGGGAGGGGAGCTTCCATCTTACCCAAGGGTTGACAAGGATGATCATAAAGAGGAAGTAGATATTACAGATGCGTATACAATGATGTTTGATGGTGCATACAAGAAAGTTATTCAAAAGGCAAGTGGTGGGGTAGTCGTTAAGAACCCAAAAGGTGATGTAATCTTTTCTAGATCTTACGATCTTGATGAAGCTGAAAGTAACAATGAGGCCGAATACCTCACGCTTTTCCTTGGGTTGAAGCAGTGTGTTGAGTTTGGACTGAAGAGGGTCATTGCAAAAGGGGATGCATTGCTAGTCATGAATCAGTTGCTTGGTTTGTGGAATGATAAGAAAGACAATTTGAAGAAATGGTTCTATGGCATCAAGAAGCTTTTGCATGAGTTTGAGAAGATACAATTTAAGCATGTTCCTCGTGGAGCAAAATAAAGAAGCTGATGAGTTGGCTAGGGACAAGTTGGATGCCTTGGTAGCTCCTTTAAAGGTCAAGGAAGCCTTGTATGCAGGAAGGGAATCATTGCAAGATGTAGAAGTATTTATTGGTAAAGGGCAATGTCTAGAGGGCATGTCAAAGGTTCGGCGTAAGAGAATAGTTACAAAAGCAAGAAACTACACATTGGTAGGTGAGGATCTCATGCTTTATGGCAAGGATAGCATTTTGAGAAAAGTGCCGTACAAAGAAGAGATAGGCTTGATTTTGGAGCACTGCCATGAAGAAACAGGCCATCAAGGCAAGGATCAGGTTGTCTTTCGTGTTTTAAGAGCAGGTTACTATTGGCCCTCTATGATGAGAGATGCTTATTTTTGGTGCAAGTCATGCCATGAATGCCAAGTGTTTGCAAACGAAAGCTTTTGGATGAGCCTTAGAAAGCTATAATGTCTTTTGATGCACTTGCAAAATGGGGAGTAGATGCTGTAGGTCCAATGCCAAGGACCAATAATGGTAAAAGGTATATCCTTGTGGCTGTGGACTATTTGACAAAATGGGTGGAGGCAAGAGCAGTAAAAGATGTAACAGCAGGAAGAGTGGCCTCTTTTTTATATGAACAGGTGTGTTGCAGGTTTGGAGCTCCTATGGGTATTATTTCTGATCGTGGACTAGGATTTAGGGGAAAACTTGTTGCTGCTCTCATGGAGAAATTGAAAATTCAGCATAGGCATTCTTCTCCTTACTACCCATAATGCAATGGGTTGGTTGAGAACTGCAATGGTCAAATTGTGAAGATGCTACCAAAGTATGCTAGAGAGCATCCTAAAGAGTGGGATTTGGACTTGGAAAAGTGTTTGTGGGCTTATAGAACTGCGTATAGAGTGTCAACACAGTTTACACCATATGAGCTTGTTTATGGAAAAGAAGCTCTTATGCCCATACAAGTGCAGTTGGATGCCTTGAATGTAAAGAAAGAGGATGCAAGAGAGCTACACAAGACAAGCACAAAGCACACAGAGATGGAAAGCTTCTTCTTCTTCGCACAGAAAAGAGAGTACAAAATGACTAAGTGCTAAAGCTGAAAAGTAGCACATATGTACATGCGATCACTAAGTGTGAACACGCTAGAAGCGTACTAGGATGGCACTATAAGTGTAGTCCATTTGTAGAATCATTGGCAGAGATCCTCCGTGTTGGTCACCTAACGCAGCAGTGAGTAAATGCCATAAGCGGCCAAGACCCGTAGTGGATGCTAGCTCAAGATGTAGAGCTCGACATCTCAACACTCCCCCTCGAGCTCTGCATGTTGCAGAGTCCAAGAATAGTCCGAAAACGTCAAAGCTTCTCAACTTCGAGGGCCTTGGTAAAGATATCCGCTATGTGCTCCTCTGTGCTGATGTAGACCAAGTCGATGTCGCCTGCCAACACTCGCTCTCGAACGTAGTGGTAATGGACCTCTATGTGCTTGGTCCTGGCATGTAACACTGGGTTCCTAGCCAACTGCATGCTGCTGAGGTTGTCACAATGGATGAAAATCTGTTGGTCCACCTGCACTCCCAATTCCTCAGGTAATGTGCGTAGCCAAGCTACCTCACACGCCGCAACTGCTGCACCTCTGTACTCGGCCTCTGTGCTTGATAAATCAATCATAGGCTTCTTTTTGCTGCTCCAAGTAATAGTAGCACTCCCAAAAGAGAACATGAATCCACTCGTAGATCTCCTATCAACAATGCTACCTGCCCAATCTGCATCTGTATACCCATACAATGCTAATGGCACATCTGCTGCATAGAACAATGCGTAGTCAAGAGTCCCTTGCACATACCAAAGTGTGCGTCGTACTCCATCCAAATGTGGCTTCCTCGAAAGGTGCAAAAACTGACTCTCCAAGCCTATTGTGTAGCTCAAGTCTGGACTCGTGATAGTCAAGTAGATTAGACTACCCACAATCTTCCTGTACATCTTGACATCCTCAACAACATCACCCTTCTCTGCACTCAGATTTGCATTCACATCCAAGGGAATAGAAATTGGCTTACAATCATCCATACCATACTTTGACAACATGTCCAAAGCATACTATCTCTGTGTGACAGCCATACACCCTCTGGAGTCCTGATCACCTCAATGCCAAGAAAGTAGTGCAACTTGCCCAAATCTTTCATTTCAAACTCCTGTTTGAGAAGACCCTTCACATGGTCAATCTCCATAGCATTGTCACCCACAATAATAAGGTCATCTACATACATGGTAATGACCACAATCCCCACATCACTCTCACATACATAGAGTGAATGATCAGCATGAGCTCTCCTAAACCAAATACTGACAAGATACTTGGCAATCTTGTCATACCATGCTCTAGAGCCCTGCTTCAAACCATACAAAGCTTTGAGAAGTCTGCATACATAATCTGGGTAACCTGGATCGACATAACCAGGTGGCTGATCCATATACACTTCCTCTTGCAACTCACCATTCAAGAAGGAATTCTTTACATCCATTTGATGCATAATCCATCCTCTAGATGCATCCACTTCTATGACAGCTCTCATAGTCGTCATCTTTGCCACTGGAGCAAAGGTCTCCTCATAGTCTATGCCATACGTCTGTGCATAACCCTTTGCTATACGTCTCCTCATAGTCTATGCCATACGTCTGTGCATAACCCTTTGCGACCAGCCTTGCCTTATGATGCTCAATGTTACCATCAGCCTTATGCTTGGTTTTATACACCCATTTACAACCAATAGCTTTCTTGCCACTTGGCAATGGCACCAAATCCCATGTGTTGTTTGCTTCCAATGCAGCCATCTCTTCATTCATTGCATCATCCCAATGCACATTTCCAACTGCATCCTCAAAACATGTCGGCTCCACATCCTGTATCACCTTAGCCATGTAGGCTTGGTGATGTGCTAGATACCCATCATAATTCAATTTCTGAACTGGATTTCTGTCTTTGTTAGATCTGCGCAGTCCTGGATCACTCCTTTGCCCTCTAGCATCTTCTTGTACTTTCCTTACACCAAGTGTCCTGACAGCCGGAATTCCAAATTCCTCATCAATACTTTGTTCAGAACCATCTGAATCCATGTCTATATGTGAAAAGCCTGATGATGCATCAGCCATAAAGGGAGGTTCATCAACCTTTTCCTTTCCTTTTCGTGATACATTCCCTGTACCTGCTGGTGGAGTAACTTGCATACGTATTCTACCATTCCATGGCTTCTCAGCAGAGCCACTAGAAGAGGACTCTTGTGGTCCACTCAAAACTTGTGACTGTGGCCTCACATTTTGTACAACCACATTATCTTTTACATCAGCCCCAATAGTGCCATGTGCATTACTGTACCAGCTGCTCATCTCATCAAAGACTACATCTCTGCTCATTCGTAATTCTCGTGTAGTAGGATTGTAGCACCTGTACCCCTTTTGTTCAAGGGAATATCCCACAAGAATACATTTCTTTGCTTTAGGATCCAATTTCCTACGCAACTCATCTGGTACATGCACGTAAGCTATGCAGCCAAACACTTTCAAGTGTGCCAAATCAGGCTTTGTACCTGTAAACTTTTCCTCATGTGTTACATCATGCACCGCAGCTATACGTGTCCTGTTCATAATGTACATAGCTGTATTTACAGCTTCAGCCTAGAAATGATGAGGCATGTTCTTCTCATTCATCAATGCACATGCAACCTCTGCAATGTGCCTGTTTTTCCTTTCTGCGACCCCATTCTGCTGTGGAGTATATCTGCATGTAAACTGCCTACGTATACCATGCATTCGTAGAAAATCTGAAAAATCATTGGAGAAGTACTCTCCCCCTCCATCTGACCTCAATGTCTTGATTTGCATATCTGTCTCCTTCTCAATCATGACTTTGAAGTCTTGAAAGTGACCAAACACTTTACTTTTGTTACGCATGAAGTAGACCCATACTTTCCTTGTATGTTCATCAATGAAAGAGACATAATACCTGCAACCATGTATACTTGTAATATCGGTTGGACCCCAAACATCTGTGTGCACCACCTCAAGTGGATTTTTACATACATTGCGCTCATGTGGAAATGAGTCCTTTGAATGTTTTCCAAACTGGCATGCTACACACACTTTATGCATACCATCCACCTTGAATTTGGGCAAACCTTTTACAATCTGTTTTGATTGCATGCTGCACAATCTCTGCTCATTGACATGGCCAATGCGTTTGTGCCAAATGTCAACATCAGCCACAACACCTGTGCCCTGTGCAAATAATGCAGCTTTTACCATTAGGAAAAATTTGGACTCACAAAGAGGCCCTTTAAGGAGTTTGACTTTACCTCTCTCTACCAAAACGGGCACATGGATAAATTTTTGCAAACAAACTCCAAATTTGGTGGAGGTTGGACAGTTAGAATGTCCTCTTCAAGCTCTATCTACTGATATATAGCACGCCATGAGATTCCTCATATTTTAGAAGATTCTTTTTTTGATTCACCTATGATGTGACAACTCTGTCACATCATAGGTGAATCAAAAAAAGAATCTTCTAAAATATGAGGAATCTCATGGCGTGCTATATATCAGTAGATAGAGCTTGAAGAGGACATTCTAACTGTCAAACCTCCGCCAACTTTGGATTTTTTTTGCAAAAAATTATCCATGCGCCCGTTTCGGTGGAGAGAGGTAAAGTCAAACTCCTTAAAGGGCCCTTTTGTGAGTCCAAATTTTGCCTAATGCCTCAGGCATGTCTACATTCAGCGTAAACATTCTGCCCACACATTTGCCCTCTGTGATCATCTTACAACCATTCTGGAAGTCTTCTACATAACAACCATTTGGATTGAAGTGAACCTGCAAACCCTACTCAACCATTTGTCCAAACAGAAACAAGATTCTTTGTAATGTTTGGGACATGAAGTACTTTGATTTCCCACTCTTCGTATTTAGAGGTATGTCCCCTACATGAGCAATGGGGTGAGCTGTGTCATCTCCTGTCTGCACATAGCCTGACACATCTGGTTTGCGCATATCTCTAAACCACTCTCCACGAGACGTCATGTGATTAGAGGCACCTAAATCCACATACCAACATCATCTTGGGTGGAATTCTCTGCAGTCATTGTATTCATTACATGCTGCATAACAAACATGCGCTCGTTTTTTATGTCATCTGCATCTCTGCTAGTAGATGCATAGTTTCCCTATTCTCTCTTTCCACTTGCTTTTCCCTTTGGACAGTCACATGACATGTGACCTCTTTCACCACAAGTCCAACATTCTCTGCTATCTGTAGTATGTTGCTGCCTGCTTTATCCTGCACCATGACCTCTTTGACTCCCCCTGCCTTGAGATTGGTTTCTCCTACCACCTGTATTGTTTTGATTTCATTGACTTTCTTGAAATTGGCCCCTGCAACCACTTGGGCCTCGACCACGACCGCTACCTCTACCTCTTTTGGAGTTAGAATAGAAGGCCTGTTCAGACCTATTTTTTCCATGAGAAGAAGATGTGTCAAGACCAAGGTTCTTCTCCTCAAGAATAAGCATAGAAATCAAATCTTGGAACACGGGGATGCCGTCTCTTGTATTCATGGAAGACCTGAAATACACATACTCATCTCCTAGAACATCCAAGCATGCACGGACAATGTCATCGTCTTCCACTGAGACTTTAATAGATCCAAGAGCCTCAATGATACTCTTGATCTTCAAGGCATAATCATTGATGGAGAGGTTGTTCCTCTTAACCTGATTTATATCCGACTTTAATTGAAGCTTCCTGGCCTTGGTGTTCACCTCGAACACTCTGCCTAAGTTTTTCCATGCAATGGCGGAGGTTTCAGCATCCTGTAGATAGCCCATCATGCCATATGTGATGCTCATAGAAATCCAATACATCACTTTGCTGTGGCCTTGTTGCCAGTCCCTCAAAGCTTTTCTTTGTTCTGCTGTAGCATTTGCCTCGGGAATCTCTAGTTCCTTTTCATTGTCTCCTTCTACATAGTCCCAATAACCTTTTCCTTTTAGGAAATTTGTTATTCTGAACTTCCATGCAGGGTAGTTATTTTTCTCAAGCTTATCAGTAACAATTTGACTGAAACCATAAGACATCTTGAAGCACTAAGACAAAATAGCTGCAATCTGCAAAAACCTGTAAATCTGCTGTTAAGGCGGTTACGCCGCTAGCGGAAGCTAAATAGCGAGAACTCAACCAACAACAGAATTTGTCAGACGAGGACGGAGCTTGACCCGCAGGCGCATGGAAACAACTAGGTGGGTGTCAAATCACCTACTCGACCTTCTAATGACAATCAGTACTAAGGAAATCAAATCTAAGTTCTAGAATATGCAAGTGACTGAAATCCGTACTACGAACGAATGCTATACGAAACAGGATCTAGAATCATTGAATCGATCTCAAACTCAAGGGGAAGTCTATACACTAGGTAAGAACAACACCCTAAAGACTTGAACTGCAAAATCAACCTATAACCACTCCGTGTGGTAAACGCGTATGAAGACAGGCCGAAAAATACAGGTGATCGAAACTTGACCCCGATGGTACTAATGTGTAGCTCTAATCATTGTGGTTCTATAGATAAGCTGCACGCTCTATTCCGACACACGAGTTGGAAGAAAACTCACACCAAAGCTCGTAGGAACTTACCACACATAGAAGCCGATAGCGCGCACTCTTGGTATCAGTGCGTAGCTCTCGCTGTTGCTAACACAATGGCGGTGTTGCTTCTCCAATGGCGGCTCCGTAGCTCGCATAGCAAGTAGATAAGACTCTCTCTCTCTCTCTTAGACACAGTCACGGCGCTCAAAAAACTCACTTTGATTAATAAACTGAATCCCCCCTTAGGTTACAAAACTTTGGCTTATATACCTCAGCCTTGGAGGTGAGAACATCTCTAACTAATTACATCAGCAAGTGAAATTACTTCGGGATTACAAGCTGGAAACTCAATGGAGTCCCGTTACTTAATGAATGGCTCAATTCAAAATCAATTTCGGAAAGACATTTATTACAATCAATGGTTACAAAAATGATGAGTGTGAGCAAAAATGTGGGTGTGATCCTCTGCTGGCTCAACACTCCCCCCCTCCGCGTTCATGTCGTCCCTGACATGACTTTTATGCTTGGTCAATAAAGTCCTGTCGTCTTGAGCATCTGCAAATGTGATTCGTATCGTAGGTTGCCGATGGTCAAGGCTGGGCCGAATATTTTGCTTTTGTGGGTGAAAAAGCCAGTGTAGAAAGCTTCTTCTAATGTTTGCATGTGGAAGCTAGGCAAAAACATAATCCTCTGGTATAGGAGGTGCAACACTTTTGGAGAAGGCTGCAATGAAAGATCATACATCATATCAGTCATTGTGTCGGCCATCGATAGTAGACTCGAGGTCGTGGCTTTATCTGGCGCGAACACTTCAATGCAAGCTAAGAGAGTCCTGCAAATTTTCTTGAGCATCTGACACGAAAGGTCAGGAGAGCCAGTAAAGAGCTTGATGGTGCCCGTTAGGGTTTTCACCATGTAGGCTTTACCTATTCTCTCTCCTGCCTTTGGTCCTAGCATCCTGGGGTAATTAAGCCAATTTGGCTTCTTTTCTGGAATCCTGCCATGCTCTTTCCAGCTTCTGACTCTTGGCACCGGGCAGTAGGTTGCATCCTCCCGAATCTCCTTTGGTGCCTCTACCAAGTAGATGAGGTAGGCTGGGTATTTGTTCAGCCAACCTTTCCTCCATCTAAGCTGCGAATCTACAATCTTCTTTGATTGTTCCTCTTTTGTGATGTCGCCTTCGTAAAGAGCGACATACTGCTCCTCCTCTATTCTCTTTTTCGTTTTTATCACTTCAAACTTCATCAAAGGGAAAGGCAGGCTGGGTTGCATCCACTCTTCATGGAGCACTTTTGTGTCTAATCCCTGAAGTCTAATGGAGATTAGGAGTCTCCTCTCCCATTCCATTTCCGCCTTGGCACTCTCCTCTGTTGACTTTGCTATTTGGTCATGGAGCCTTTGTTCTTCTTCTTCAGAGATTCCTGAAGTTGAGGCCACCTCTTGAACTGGGGCTGGATCTTCAATTGTGGTTGCCTCTCCAGTTTCTAGTAGCTCTATGGCTGCTCCACCTGATTCTTCTTGTGGTGTCTCTGTCTCTCTTCTTTGTTGCTCTTGTAGATCTTGGAGCTGTTTGCGAAGGGTCTCATTCTCTATTCTTAGTGTTTGATTTTCTAAAGTGAGCCTCTCCTCTGCTGCCAATGATCCCTCCGTAATGTGCAACCTTTGCACTTGCTCTAATCTTAGCTCTCTTTGTAAGCTTCGGACCTGGTCTTCCAGAGCTGGTACAAGAGCTCCCTCTTGTTCGGTTCCTGCTCTGCTAGCTCTAGGGGTAGTCCTGAGTCTAGTGATTGTTCTTTCTTGGAGCTCGACTCTTTCCCTTAGCTCAATGAGCTCATCTTTAGCCACCTCCAAGTCGTCTTCCATCCGCTCCCTTGCTTCCTGTGCACGTGTTACTTCTCTTGAAGCCTCGGCTAGCTGGAGTATCAAGCCGTCTCTCTCGTTTTCCGCATCGTAGAGTGATGCTTTATGACTTTCAGATTCAGTCATAGTATCCTCTAATTTCCTCTGCAACTCGGCTTCCCTTTGTTTGGCTGTCTCAATCTCCACTTCCTTTGCCTTGGATCTTTCTTTGATCTTGTTGAGCAGTTCATGCACCATGTGCATGTCTTTTTCATCTTCCTCTGTCAACTCTAAAGCTTTTTCTGCCACCACCTCCACTGGCTTCGGCTCTTCTAGTACGTTTTGCTCGTCCAGTTTCTCTTCACTCTCTTTTGTACTCTTTATTTTTTCCTCTGTCCCTATCCGATCATCTTGTTTTTGTAGGTGGATCCCATAGACTGCCTCAAGGGCCTCTTCTTCAGTGTACCCTATCGCTACCAGATCCTCATAATCGTTTTTCTTTTGCTGAATTGGATCTATCTCCTTTTCCTTGGTCCCGGCCTCCGGCTTTTCCATACCAGTCGTGTCCATCTCTACTTTGGTCTCTTCCACAATGATTTTCGTCTTCTTCGGGCTTGGTACATCAGTAAAGGAGGGCTGATTGTCCTCAGTCATCTTGGCTTTCCCTTTGTTTGCTTGCCCGTCTTTCTCTTGAGGTTCAGTAGACTCATCTACTTTCTTCTTCCCCTTGTCGTCCTTTTTCAGCTCAGCTTTTAAAAGCTGTACTTCCTCTTCAGTGTATGGCTCGACAGGTTGCTGCTCCAGTATAGCCTCTGACTCCTCATAATCTCTAATATATTGATCATATTGATCAACATGTGGCCTGGCAGAGCTAGTTCCGACTTTAGTGGGGTCTGGAACCCACTTTTCTTCAAAGTCCCCCTTTAGAGCTCTTTCCGCTCTAAACTGCTCCACCAGTCTTTCCATTCTTGCCGCTTTCTGACTTTTGGTTTGCTTGGGAGCAACCTTCTTCTTTGCTTTCTTCATAAGCGGCTAATCCACATCCTCTTCAGGTTCTGAAACTATTTCTAGTTTCCTGCGTGCTCTTGTGGACGCCCTCTTGGATACTTCCGGCTGTTCTTCCTTCTCATCGGCTTCTCTAAGCCACTCATTCTGGGAGGGAACCTTTGGCCATTGATCTCTGGCTCCAATAGCTTCATAAGCTAATTTTGTCAGAACTTCAGCTCCTCCTATATACTTTGGCTTCTCGTTGTGCATGGCAATTACTTGCTCGTGGATGTGTTGAGCATTGTCACGGGAACCGAATAATAGAGATCGATAGCAAAAGATAGAGAAAGAGATCTTTGTATTGATGAATCTTTGTAGAGTTTTGATACAACAGAGGAGCAAAATATATGGGCGCACTCCGTTGTACGGAGCTCGAACCTCCCGACCACCCCCGAGCTTCAGTTCGCTTGCATGCAGCGTCTCACTTGCACTCGCACTCGCACTCGCACTCTCACTCTCACTCGCACTCGCACTCGCAGAAGAGAGAATGGTGAATGATTCTTAAACGCAGCACCCGTCGTGCTTTTATCCTTCTTTTCCTCGAAAAGCCTGCAGGATTTTTGCACCAAGTATACCTGCGAGAATAATATAAGAACGTGATCGCTAAGCGATCCGTAAAGGTTAGATTTTTATCATGACACTTTGCACAGATCCTATTTCACAAACTGATTTCTGCATCGCCTACAAAATAGCTAAAAGAACATACTCGTGCAACCAATTCAACATGATAATCAAAGTTAAAAAAACATAATTCTATACCTTCATAATCTCAATTTCCATACTCTACCGTGAAGAAACAATCCACTTCTTGGTTGATAGCAGGGAGAACTGTATGATGTTGTATGTCTGTCTGTCCCTGTGTAAACTACACTGCTGTTGCCTTCTGTTTGTTTTCATCATAACTTTTACAAACGAACTCAGAACAGAACAATACAGGTACTCAAGACGACGGGAATAGGTCTGATCTACAAGGCAACGCGGACAGAATTGCGAAAAACGTCTTTGTTTGGCTAAAAACGCAACTTTTAGGTCGCAACTCATAAAACCTCTATTTTTGGGTCTCCACTACTTTTACAACTTATTTTAAGCCTACCCATGCATTTTAAGCTAAAACACATAAATATAAAACATTGATATTAATAAAAATCTCAATTTTACTCTTCATAGACAGACTATCTGTTATTCATTAATCTTTATCAAATCCATCTTTAGTGTATTATTTTTTTTTTAAAAAAAGAATATATGTTCTCTCTTAATATCTCAACTCATTCGTATAAGATCTATTTAATAGACTATTCAACAATCTTTCAAATCGTACTAACGAAAGATATGCCCTGCTACATTCTTTTTGACTTTAAGAACTTCAAAGACTAGTCCTATTACATTCTCCCCTTATCAAAATTAACTCTGTCCTCAGAGTTGGTCTAAAGAGAGGAAAATTCTGTTTGCAAAACACTAAGATCAATCCATGATGCATCCTCTACTGGATAGTTCTGCCACTTAACCAAAACTTCCACAATGTCTCTATTTTTCAGATGTTTAAAACGCCTATCTAGTACTAAGTCTGGTTCTATAGTCAATGGTCCGTCATCTTTCAACTTAGAGTTGTCCTCTAAAACATGATGCACATTAGGAACATACTTTTTCAATAAACTCACATAGAATACATGATGCACTTTAACATGAGAAGGCAATTCCAATTTGTAACCTAATGAACCAATGCGCTTCAAAATTTTAAATGGACCAACAAATCGTGGAGACAATCTTCTATCATTTCCAAGAATCAAACGAGACTTCTCAGGAATAACCTTTAAAAAACCATATCACCAGTTTCATACTCCACAATACGATGTTTCTTGTCATAATACAGTTTATGTCTCTTTTGAGATTCTCTTATATTCCCCCTGATTTTGGCCAACTCGCTATCCATTTTCTCAAGCATCTCACGTGACAGTTCTACCTTATTCCTCGAATTAAGAAAATGAATAGGTGTAGGATAGTTATAGCCATACATTGTCTCAAACGGAGTCATCCTAATAGATGAATGATATGAACTGTTATATGCAAATTCAACCACCAAAGGCAGATATTCATTCCAATTAGATTGGTTTTCATTGACATACATTTGTAACATATCTTCTAGAATACGATTCACTCTCTCCGTTTCCCCATCTTTTTGAGGATGAAAAGCAGTAGACATGCGTAACTGGGTACCTATAGAGTCAAAAGTCGCTCTCCAGAAATGATAAGTGAACTTAGAATCTCTGTTAGACACTATGCTCTTGGGCATGCCATGCAAACGAAATATCTCTTTCACAAACAAGCGTGCAATGGTCAAAGCAGTATCAGTTATTTTCACGGGAAAGAAGTGAGCCTGTTTTGTGAATCTATCTACTACCACAAAGATCGAGTCATATCCTCCACGAGTAGTAGGAAGTCTAATAATAAAGTCCATGGATATAAACTCCCACTTCTGTAAAGGAATGTCTAAGGGTTGAAGGTCACCAAGTATCCTCTTATGTTCAATCTTAACTTGTTGACATTGAAAGGATTCACGCACATAATTCTTAACATCCAATTTCATACGCGGAAAAAGAATGAACTTTTAATCTTTTCATGTGCCTTATTCAATCCAGGATGACCAGAAAAAGGTGAGTTATGACACTCATGCAGAATTTGACTCTTAAAAGCAGAATTTGCAGGAATACACAAGCGGTCATAATAATACAGATTTCCCTTATACAAGTGATATCTGTTCTCATACATCTCACCAATATTCTCACGCAAGAATTTCAAAATAGGCATGTAAAAAGAATCGTTTTCAACTTCGGCATGTATCTCATCAACCAAATTGGATCGCACAACAGTCAACAAATTACACATGGGCCTACGACTCAATGCATCTGCAACTTTATTTTCTTTCCCACACAAATACTTCAAGTCAAAATCATACTCAGCCAACAATTCAATCCATCTTCTTTGTTTTTTTATTTAATAATGGCTGAGTGAAAATATACTTCAAACTTTGATGAACAATACGCAATTCAAATTTGACACCAAGCAAAAGATAACGCCAATGTTTCAATGCATGAACAATAGCAAGCAATTCTAGATCATGTGTTGCATAGTTCAATTCATGTCGTCTTAATTTCCTAAACTCATATGCAACCACTCTTCCTTCTTGTGTCAAAACACAACCTAATTGTTCACCACTAGCGTCACAGGACACAACAAATGGTTTGCCCATCTCAAGAACTTTCAAAACATAATTTTCCGCTATTTTAGCCTTCAAGGTCTCAAAAGCAGTCTCATAGCTAGAAGTCCACACAAAACCCTTGTCTTTCTTGGTCAATTAGGTCAAAGGACTTGCTACTTTGAGAAATCTTTAATGTGTGCTCTCTCATATTGTGCTAGACCCATAAAGCTTCTTACATCTCTTACTAACATAGTCTTAACTTTATCAAGATCAATGTGAATCCCCTCTTTAGAAATCACTCTTCCCAAATACACAATCTGATCCTTTGCAAAAGAATACTTACTTGCTTTGGCATACAATTTATGTTCACGCAAAACCTCAAATGTTTTCTTTAAGTGTAATGCATGATATTCTTCATTCGTAGAATACACAAAAATATTATCCAAGAATACCAGAATGAAGTCATCAAGATACGGGTGAAAAATATTATTCATTAAGCACATGAAAGTTGTTGGTGCATTAGTCAAACCAAAAGCAAGAACTCTACATTCATAATGTTCATAACGTGTACGAAAAGAAATCTTTGGAATGTCCTCGACCTTAATGCGGATTTAATGGTAGCCAGAACGAAGATCAACCTTTGAAAATATTGTGGCACCACTCAAATGACTAATCAATTCATCTATGTGAGGAAGAGGATATTTGTTCTTAATGGTCTTTTTGTTTAATCCCCTATAGTCGATGCATAACCTATATGTACCATCCTTTTTCTTTTGGAATAACATAGGACTACCCCAAGGAGATACACTAGGTTTAATGAAACCCTTTTTCAAAAGATCATCAAGTTGTATCTTGAGCTCTTTAAGCTCATCAATATTGAACCTGTATGGAGATCTGGAATAAGGTGTCGCTCCTGGATATAGATCTATGGCATGGTCTACCACTCTAGGCGGAGGTATACCAGGAAGATCGTCCGGAACACATCCTTAACTTCATGTAAGAGATCCTCTATAAATTCTCGATTTGTCTCTTTATGTTTATCCCCAGATTCTTCTTTAATCTCATTAGCAAACACAAGCAACGTCTCACACAAGCAAACACAAGCAACGTCTCACACTCTTATCTAAGTCACCTTATCAATTCCATTGCCAAAACTAGATTTAGAATCTCTTTCTTTCCACAAAGAGTGTGACTTATCATCATCAAATGATTAAAGATATATATTCTTTTCTTAACAATCAATCAAAACATGATTTTCAATGATCTAATTGATACCAATGATAACGTCATGCATATCAATGTTTATGTTATAGAAATCATCTTTATGATTTCGACTCTTCAAAGAAAAAAAAAACAAATTTTCTACTAACTCTTTCGTGAAACTATTATTACCACTAGTTAAGTCCACAAGTCTTTTAACTTCTCGATTTAATTTCAAGTTTAATTTCTCAATCAATTTAGACGATAAGAAGCAATGAATACTATTCAAATCAATTAAGAAATTCAAATTTTAATCTCAACTTCTACGCATAAATTCGATCTCACAGAAGCTTTCAAAGGACGTATCAAAGGCATAAAACATCACAAAGAAGGGGTAGATGACTTACCTTTATCGTACGCATCGCCAAAAGTCTCCAATTGAGCCATCTTGGTACGTATTGTCTTATCGGTCACCTTGCTCGAGCATTCGAAAGTCTCGTGGTCGTGTTCTCGATATTGAAAGTATAATCCAAATCTTTGAGTTCTTCAATCCAGGCTTCTAAATCTTCGCATATCTTTCTTATGCCATCAAACTCTTTAAGCTTAGCCTTCGTTAAGAATGATTTGGTTGTCGCTGCTCCCATATCGTCATCGTTTCTTTTGGCGGTACCCCAACGCCGCCACGATGATTATTGTTTCCAGGTGGATTAGCATGGTTTTCACCTTCATGTTGGCCATCAAGGTCTACATAGATATCAAGCTCTCGTGCTGCTTTGCCCCGCAGAGCCTCAACACGCTCCCGATTTGCAATTTTCATATCTTCTCATAGTCGCTGAATCAGGTCTTCTTGCTCCTTCATCCTCCTCTCGTATCCTTCCATGTCCAGAATCAACCGCTTGCTCTGATACCAATTGTCACGGGAACCGAATAATAGAGATCAATAGCAAAAGATAGAGAAAGAGATCTTTGTATTGATGAATCTTTGTAGAGTTTTGATACAACAGAGGAGCAAAATATATGGGCGCACTCCGTTGTACGGAGCTCGAACCTCCCGACCACCCCCGAGCTTCAGTTCGCTTGCATGCAGCGTCTCACTCGCACTCGCACTCGCACTCGCACTCTCACTCTCACTCGCACTCGCACTCGCAGAAGAGAGAATGGTGAATGATTCTTAAACGCAGCACCCGTCGTGCTTTTATCCTTCTTTTCCTCAAAAAGCCTGCAGGATTTTTGCACCAAGTATACCTGCGAGAATAATATAAGAACGTGATCGCTAAGCGATCCGTAAAGGTTAGATTTTTATCATGACACTTTGCACAGATCCTGTTTCACAAATTGATTTCTGCATCGCCTACAAAATAGCTAAAAGAACATACTCGTGCAACCAATTCAACATGATAATCAAAGTTAAAAAAATATAATTCTATACCTTCATAATCTCAATTTCCATACTCTACCGTGAAGAAACAATCCACTTCTTGGTTGATAGCAGGGAGAACTGTATGATGTTGTATGTCTGTCTGTCCCTGTGTAAACTACACTACTGCTGCCTTCTGTTTGTTTTCATCATAACTTTTACAAACGAACTCAGAACAGAACAATCTAGGTACTCAAAACGACGGGAATAGGTCTGGTCTACAAGGCAACGTGGACAGAATTGCGAAAAACGTCTCTGTTTGGTTAAAAACGCAACTTTTAGGTCGCAACTCATAAAACCTCTATTTTTGGGTCTCCACTACTTTTACAACTTATTTTAAGCCTACCCATGCATTTTAAGCTAAAACACATAAATATAAAACATTGATATTAATAAAAATCTCAATTTTACTCTTCATAGACAGACTATCTGTTATTCATTAATCTTTATCAAATCCATCTTTAGTGTATTATTTTTTTTTAAAAAAAAGAATATATGTTCTCTCTTAATATCTCAACTCATTCGTATAAGATCTATTTAATAGACTATTCAACAATCTTTCAAATCGTACTAACGAAAGATATGCCCTGCTACATTCTTTTTGACTTTAAGAACTTCAAAGACTAGTCCTATTACATAGCATAATTC
This sequence comes from Adiantum capillus-veneris, assembly GCF_014529385.1. NCBI lineage: Eukaryota > Viridiplantae > Streptophyta > Polypodiopsida > Polypodiales > Pteridaceae > Adiantum > Adiantum capillus-veneris. Next base: position 49,634,745 of record NC_140940.1, on the reverse strand, counting down.
ACCTCTTTTGGCATATTGCTCTTCAATGCCCATGTGATGGTAGTTGCAATGGCATGGGGTGGTGTCGTATACTTTTGCGGTCTTTTACTGCAAATATGGAGAAACCGCTCTTTGGTCTGCCATATCTCCATAGGTTGCATTCTGTTTCTTGGACCCATAAACCTCTATAGCCTCCCTTCTTTCCCTGACAGAGCTCCCTTTGTTGTGCAGCTTCAATGCATCTGCAATGAGCTGTGGAGTGATCTATACCTCTACTTTCTCTCCATCTATTGTTGTCAATGTGGCTTTCCCATCCTTCTGAATGGAGGTTGCCAACTCATACACTCTTCTTGTATCTACACCTGATGGTCTCGAGGTGAAGAATCTGTGCAAGTATGCCCTTTCCAGGTACCTGCTGATGTTCTCTGACCTGCTATAATCCACCAATTCTTGTGGGATCATCGGTATATCCACCGCTTGCCCTTGAGGATCTCTGAAAGTCCCCTGGTAGATCTTTATTCCCTCTTGTTCCAGTACTGCTTCCTCCACCCAAGTTTTGGTTGGCTTGAGGGTTTCTGCTGGAATGTCAAAGGGTTCTGCTTCTGCAAGAGCATCTTTGATTGTCGGTCTTTTTCTCTTTGTTGCTGATGACTTGGCGGAATCCATGGATCCTGTAACTCCAATTTCAGAAGTTAGCGTCTTTTTAGTACTGAAAGCTGAAATGAAGCTTTTAACTATTCAAATGACTTGAAAATTGAAACATGAGCTATTCAGGGCCTAAGGATGTAGGGTAGGTGAAAAAATATACAAACTGGGCTCAAAATCATGCTGGAGACATCATACGCGTATGATGTCTTTTGTGTCAAAATGACTTCATATTGGTTGTGCTTGTAGCTGATAGTGTATACATGAGTATCATATGCTTGGATTTGAGTTTGGATCCCATTTGGTCAGGTTTTGGCCAGTTTAGTCCAGTTCAGGCTCTTGGCAAAATTTTGAAAGGGAATTGGATTTTATGATCCAAATTGGATAAAACTTGGTGGTTCACCTTCAAATGGCATGTAGATCACTTCTGTTTGGTGGTTGAAGCCCTGAGGTGCCAAAATCACATAGTGAGACATCATACGCGTATGATGTCTTTTAGTGTATTTTTGGACCAAATTTCTCTATAAGCTTGGATATGGCTTCAGATAGGCTTATTCAGTGGATTTATGAATTTTGGATAGATTTTGGGCTAAAAATGGCTCTGGAGACATCATACGCGTATGATGTCTTTTTCATCAATTTTTCATGGGACTGGTTCTATGGACTCCCCATGTACTAGTGAAGGACTGTCCCTACTCAAATCTTGGTTTGGACTTGAGTATGTTGGATTTGGGCTAAAATAGGCTTTGGATGAATAATTTTTCCTCAATTGGGCTAATGGGGTGATCCACTTGACCAAATGGTTCCAAACTTCATATGTAGCATGTATTAGATATATATAATGGATGTATGATGTCAAATGAGCAGTTTTGGCTCTGTAAGTGCAATTAGACATCATACGCGTATGATGTCTTTTGTGTCAAAATGGTGCTTTTTGGTTCCAGATAGCTTATAGATGTGTTAATCAACAATCCTACAAAGTTTCAATGAGTTTGGAGTTATTTTGACAAAATTAGGACCAAAAATCAATTTTATGGCCTACTTTGCGTCTTTTTGGTTTTATGGCCTACTTTGCGTCTTTTTGGTTGTCCTTGGGTTTTCTAACTCCAATTCTCATGATACTTGGTTCATAGGATGTGATTAACATGTGGAATGAGGCTATGCACTCAAATGTTGAAATGGATGTGAAAATCATGCTGTGAGATATCATACGCGTATGATGTCTTTTCTTGAAATGTTGGTCTTTTTGTGCAAAGAATGCTTTGTGCTAGTGCCCTAAGCCCTGCTAACTAGTTTTCAACTTAAAAAGTCATCAGTTTAGCTAAAAAGCCCCCTTATAGGCATTTCAGTCTCCGAAGTCGTCTTTTTGCCTTGGAGTTGAATTTCTTCAGCTTTTCTTCTCGAGAGTTGCATTTCCAGCTCATTGGATATGTTGTGAAGCCACCTATTTGGTTGAACTTGACTTTGGCTCCCCGTTCTCCATCTTTCTCCATTTGGTTTCCCGAAAGCGTCTTTTTCACCATCGGTAAGTGAATCAGCTTTCTTTTGGGTTTTGCTTGCAAACATAAGTCATCCATGTATATTTGAAGCTACTTGTGAAGTTTCATGTCATTTGGTCGTCAATTTTAGCCGTTACGCCAAAATGACGCTTTGTGTGTCCGCAGCCGAATCGGTTGTTCCGACCTACTTTTGGTGATCCAAACCCAGAGATACTCCATGGTTGCATTGCCCTCGATGTTGTTAAGCTTCCTGAGAAGTTTTGTGTCGTTTCGACAACTTTTTCATGTTTGCCTCTTGCAGGCTCTGTTGACCTAGGGTTTTTCAAGTCGTTCTTTCTCGAGCTTTGAGTGTTAGAAACCCATTTTCTATGCTAGGGTAACCCACCTCTAAGTTCTTGCAAGGTTTGGTTAGGCGGTTGTGCCCCTACCTAGCGTTCTTTCCCATTCCCCGCCTGCTCTTGTTTCTTGGTTTTGGTCAGTTTTCGCGACAAAAGTTAACGATAAGCATCAAAAGCTTATGGCAACGAGTCTACCTCTCATGTCTGGTGTCCTTTGAGCTCTCGTAGCAGTCGTAGAAGGCGGTAGAAGGTCGGATGCTCCTGTGTGCTCTTTGCTCTCTCCAAGAAGGTAATAGTGGAAATGAGCTTGAAAGTGAAGTGAAAAATACTTAGCTTCGGACTTCCCGGATCACTTGTTACCAAATTTGACATGTGCTCCTATCTCGTCTTGAAATGCACTTTAGGATTTGAAATTTCTCAATTTGGACTCCGTTTGACCTGTTTCTGAGAAATCTGTCCACTTTGCCAGAATTCTGTCATTTCGGACTTTCCGCAACTTTTTCAGAATTGTATTCAATTTTTACCATGGATTGCCCTTGTCATTAGGACCATCACCGTCTATTCTTTTCTTTTTTCCGATCTCATTTCACCTGCTTTTTTATTTTTCTTTTACTTTTATTAAGAAAATCATAAAAAATAAAGGAAAATAGTAAATTGAAGCCAAAAAATTCCAAACATACACGATAAATAGCTGGTAACCCTGTGTATATGAATATACACTTATTTGTGATTTCTGGACTTGGATTACCACTTTTTTCCACTTTTTAGCTCCAAAAACACTCTTATTTAGTGATATTTACACGTCTAGAGACCCAAATTCATCATTTGATCTCTTCTTGTTGCAAAACAAGGTATATAAGGGCATAAATATTATCAATATCCGCAATCAAACATAAAAATTGCAAAATCATGTAAGACACTGCCCTTGTAATATAATTTTTGTTTTTCTTTGTTTTTGGCGCTTGTAGCTGCTTTGTAACTCCTGTATACCTGTATACCTCCCCCCCTCCTAGTCTGAGTCCTCCCGGACGACTATGAAGTGTCTGTGGGCGAAGCATTGTAGTTGTTTTGGTCATAAGTTCCCAATGCAATTGTAGAGCGACGATACAACAGTCTTTCCAATAAAGCTGCTCTTTGTTTGATTGAAAGATTGTTGGTCGGGTTTCGGGTTGGTTTTGGCACTTCGGTAGTAGAATCAGTAGATGGATTCTTCTTTACCTTGTTGTTCTTTTTCACAATCCAAATCTGCTTCCGCTTTGCTTGTGCTTGCCACAAACTCTTTGCGACCCAAACCTGCTTTGTTTTTTGTGTTGATTTCCTCGCCTTGAAATACCTAGGAGTTTCCGTTGATTGTACTGAAGGGAGTTTCTGTCTACAAATCTTTGGGATCCAAATTTGCTTGCTATAGCTTTGTGCCGTCATGAACTTCTTTGGAATCCAGATCTGTTTCACTGTCCTTGATTGTCTGGAATCACTCTGTTGTCTGGTATTGAAGACTCTGTTTTCCACCTTTGTGTTCTCTGGCACAACCTTTTTTGGTCTCCATACCAACTTTGACTCCGTTTTTTCCCAAGGTTGAGCTGTTATATTATTTCTTGTCTTCCTTATCTACTGTTGAGAATTCCTCGTCGAAGAGTAATCCGGTTGTATAGAAACTATTGGTTGCCATTGCTTCTTCTTTTTCTCTGGTTGTTGTTTACCTTTGTCTTTGGATTCGTCCTTTGGAGTTGGCTCTTCTCCGTTGGTGAACTTAACTGATTGACTTTCACCTTCGTATTTGATAAGCACTAATTTAGAACTCCAGTCAATCATTGCATTGTATTGCTTCTGCCATGGTTGTCCTAGCAATAATGGTTGTTGTGTAGCTTGGTCTTCAACCACGTAAACATATGCGGATACACATACTGGTTAATCTGTATATGTAAAACTGTGCATCCGACAGTTTTGATTGAATTCTCAGAGTAACTCTTTAACTCTTGCTTGGCAGTTTGTAGTTTAGTGTCATTTGTCAATTGTCTATACAAACTGAGTGAAAGTAGGTTAGCTTGAGCTCCTGAATCCAATAGTGCTCTGGCTTTGATTTGGTTGGTTCCTACTTTGCATTCAATGATGGGTTCTTCTTTGTCATTATCCATTTCTGTTATACTAACTGTGTTTATTCGTATTGCTCCTTCATTGCGCTGTTTCTGACGCAGTAGTCTTCTTTTCTCCATTCTTTCCTTCGCCTCGGCTTGCGCTTCCTCCACAATCTTTTTCTTTTTCTGGACACGCAGCTTTTCTTGATGTATTTTGAGAAGCATGTCTTGGGTTAGCGGCAAAAGATACTTTTTCACTCTGCATCCACTAATCCAATTGGGCATTTCTTCTCCGTCTAATGTAGCAAGCTTGACGGCTCCACTTGGTGATAGATCTTTAATCACCAGAGGTCCCATCCCTTGCTTTTTAAGCTTCTTAGCATGCTGTTTCAGAGTGTAAACTAGGACATAGTCCCCAACCTTAAACTCTTTAGTCAGCACATGCTTATCAAAAAATTCTTTTTGTCGCCTTTTTTGAGCGTAGATAGAAGCTACTGCTTTTGGGCGAAGCTCATCTAGCTTTTCCAGGTCATCTATTCTATCAGAAAGCTCGTGCCCTGTCCACTCTAGATCCTTAGCCACCCTTAAGGTTGAAATCAAGAATTCTATTGATAAGATAGCATTTAGCCCAAAAACCATGTTATATGGGGTCGTTCCTATTGATGTTTTATATGCTACCCTATATGCCCATAATGTTGAATGCAACTTCTGGTCCCAGTCAGTTCTCGACTCAGATACAATCTTCGTGAGGACCGTGCATATGGTTTGGTTATATTCTCTTCTATCGAACTCTCCTCCATAGGTTAATAGATTAACGACATTTTGAGACCACTTCGGTATCATTTCTATGTTGAACAAGTACGCGTCTGGCATGTCGTCATCTACTCCTATAGGGTCCTCTCCATTCGTCAATCGCGAAAGATGATAAGCTCTAAGATGTGTTTTTCCTTTCTTTACTACTACCGTGAAGTCGAATTCCAGTAGGATAATGAACCATCTCACTATTCTCCCGGTATTGCATGGTTTATTCACTAGGTAGAGCAAGGCTTGGTGATCCGTAAAAAACACAAACTTGTTGGCTAGAAGATAATGCCAAAATTTCTTCACAGCATATATCATTCCTAATCCCTCTCACTCTGTTGTGGTGTAATTCTTCTCTGCATTGTTGAGCTATCGACTGGCGTAACAGATAGGAAAATCCATGTTTCCTTCTTCTGGCTGAGCCAGAATGCATCCTATTGCATATGCCGACGCATCTATATGCACATGGAATATCTTCTCCCAATCTGGTGATTTCAAGATTGGAGCAGTAATGAGTGCCTCTTTCAATTTCTTGAACGATTCCTCACACTCCTCTGTCCATTCAAAGTTCACTATTAGCCTTTAAAGTGGTTGGCCTATTATAGCGTACATGTAAATGAATCGTCTATAATATCCGCAATGTCCCATAAAGCTCTGTACTTGTTTCGCATTGGTTGGTCTAGGCATATCCACTATAACTTTTATCTTCTCTAAATCCGTGGATATTTCGTTTTGTGAGACAATATGTCCCAGAATTCTGCCCTGTCGGACCATAAACACACATTTCTCAGGATTGAGACAAATGAGATATGTCCTACATTTCTCAAATACTTTTCTTAAGTGTTCTAGATGCTCATCTCTCAGAAGAGAATGTACACATAAGTCATCCATGTATATTTCTAGAAACAACCTTAAGTATTCTTTGAAAGCATGTGTCATCAGCCTCTGGAAGGTTGCGGGAGCATTGGTTAGACCAAAAGGCATAACCCTATAAGCATAGATTCCCCACTCTGTTGCAAAAGCTGTTTTATGTTGATCTTCCAGTGCTATGGCTAGCTGGTTATATCCTGAAAAACCATCAAGAAAAGAGTATGCTGTTTTCCCTGATACACGCTCTAGAACATGATCAGTTATCGGTAGGGGATAATTGTCCCTGATTGTTGCAGCATTCACTTTCTTTAAGTTGACACACACTCGGAGTTTTTCGTTCTTCTTGGGTACTACCACAATTGGAGATACCCAATCGGTGTGTTCAATCTCGTATATGAATTCAGCTTCCATTAGCTTATCTATCTCTTCTTTGATTCGCTTAGCAAACGTATCATTATATGTGTATGGTCTCTGTCTGCTAGGCTTTGCGTCTTGTTTCAGTGGGATCGTGTGTTGGCATATCGATGGGTCAACTCCCTTTAAGTCCTTATAAGACCATGCAAACACATCCCTATACTCTCTGAGAAGACTCAAAAGTCTCTCTTCCTCGCCTGGAGACAAATCTGTGGCTATGTACACCGGTCTAGGTGGCTCACCTTGAGTTGCTAAATCAACTTTTTTTGCATCCTCCGGTCCGTCATAAGATTCGTTCTCCCTTCTCTCTCGAATAGGTTGGGTTAATACCACCTTCCTATCCTCTATTGTGAATTTCCTATAGTGAGAAGGAACATCCATGTTTTCCTTGATTTTGGCGTTTTCGTCCTCTCCACTCTCAATTTATGTCGTCCAAACTTCTTTCAGAGTTTTCTTGAGCTCTCTGTACTTGTTTCTATGTTCTAACTTGGACTCCGTGTGTTCTCTATTGCGCTTGTTCTTTTCTGATTTTTCTGTTTCAGTTTTCGTTTCATTCCTTTGAACTTGATTTCTTGACCTTCTTTTGTCTTTTCGTAAGCTCTTTTGATCATTGCCTCTCATTCTTCCAGAAATCTTGTCCTTAACACAATCTTTCGCCTTTACTAGCATTAGGAATTGATTTTTTCCTCTTATTCTAGGCATCGGATTGGTTCTAACCCCCTTTGTTTTTTCTTTGCTCTATAGCGTTTCTGGCGTTGTTTAGTTTGGTTCGGAAAATCATAAAATCGGACATCCGTTATAGTTTCTTCGTTTCCACTTGAATTGTCCGTTGACTCGTTGTCTGCTTCATTTCCCCACTCAGGATGATTGGGAATGTCGTGAAACACCTCCTCTTCATCTTCCTTTTCCAGTGTATCGTTCTTTTCAGTTTCTTTTTCGAGTACAGTTCTCAACATGAAGTACGGAACCACGTCGTACCCGTCCTTGTCGCAAAATTTCGTTGTTGGACCATCCGGAATTGCACAAACATCTAGGTATGCTAGAATGTGTGTCCATTCTAATGGTTCAAGCGTGTCCTCTGGAAAGGGTTCTCCTATATAAGTTTCGTCTTCGATAGCCCTTTCTAAAACACATTCTTCTCGTTTCAGACTTCCACATTTCGAAGCTCCACACATCCATAACTCCTTGGGTTTACCTAACTAAGCTGGAAATTCGGATCCCGCCAAAGTAGCTGAATCAAACTCCTCCACCGGTGTTCGGTTCACATCTTTGTAGCTATGATCTTTCAGGTTCACACGTGTAGTGGTTTCCATATTTCTCAGGTATATGTGATCGTAGCCCCAATCCTGGACCATTTTCAACTGTCTCATGAATGGTCTTCCCAGTATGATATCATAGTTATTCTCCTTGCCAAAATCGACAATAGCAAAAGTATGTTCGTATTCAATGCCGCAAGAAGTCACTAAAACTTTCTCTAATAACCCCATAGGTTTCTCCATGTGTCCATCTGCTAATTGGAGTTTCAACCTAGTCTTCCTTATTGCTGGTTTCCCCCATTTTTTCCAGATTTCTTTTGTAGCAATGGCTACCCTAGCTCCGCTGTCTAGTATTGCCATCGTCTTCACTCCTTGGAATTCAACTGGTAAGGTTGTATTCCCCTCTTCACCTTCACAATACTCTCTGACCTTGTTTAAGGGTACAAGCTTAGCGTTCTTTTGTGGTTTACTCAGCTCTTGTATACCCTCTTGCAGTCTCGATGTTGGGTCTTTTATCCCAAATTTCTCCAAGCATTTTCCTACAGTGGTCCACATATGTGGTCTTAGCCTCAAAAGCTCAGCTAGAGTGATAGTGCATGTTACTGGTGTTGACAAGATCTCTATCAATCCTTGCGAGTCCATGATTTTTTTTGATGAGATTCTTCGTGAGGGAAGTGCTCTAATCTCGTATTTTGCTTCATACTCTCCTAAGTATGAAGGTAAGGTATTCAGTGAATGAGGTTTGCTCTCCATTGTTCTAACAGAGCCCCCATCTCCCCAGTAAGATTGCAGATCCAAGTCCACTTGAGATCCTGCCTCAAACTCCACTATGGGAGGATTCCTGATGTCCTTTTCCCAATTTGTCTGATTAGCTTGGCAACTTAGCTCGTTTGCAAAGTTTGCCTCTCTCACTTGTTTCCAAAATTCATTGTAATCCTCATCTCTTCCGTAAGACCTCTGTATGACTGGATGAAAACTCTCTATCTCCTGATCGGTTGTGTTCAACACTATGCGGTCATCCTTGTGTGTATTTTCAGGCTTTTGTGCACTGGGAGTCTTTTCAGCTACCCGTGAAACGACAGTCTCTTGCTGAATTGGGTTTTCCGTTGCACAATTCATTGTTTCTCTTGGTGGTTCTAATAAGGCTTGCGCAGTCTCGATCATTCTCTGGAACATTTCAAGTCTCTGCTTTTCCAATTCCGCGTTTGGGTATGTCACCCACCTCTGTTCTTGTGTTTGGTTGTTCTTTAACCTAGCTTTGTAAGCTCTCATCAGTGCGTCCAATGGTTCGTGCACTTTGTCGACTAGCACTGATCCCCCTGAGCTTAAGCTCGTTGTTTCTTTGATACTCTTTTGTTTCGTTCTTTCCGTGCTCATCTCTCGTTTCCCGTTTTGACTCTCAAGTTTTTCTAATCTATCTTTAGTTCGCTTTAGTTCCTTAGCTAAAATAGCGTCTTCACGTTCTTTTCTCAACTTCGTGCATGCTTTTCTCGCTTTCCATGTGTTTCTCTGACTCCGCGGTCCTTGACTAACCATTTCAGTCACTAACTTTCCATTCTCATGTTCTCTAGTGGTTTTCTTAGCTTGAGCTCTAGTAACAACTTGCGTTGGTATCAGAGTTTCATTTTCAGACCCACTGTTGGTAGGAATAGTTTCTAGCATATTCAATGTCGTCTTTTGCACTTTGTTTGGATTCTTTGAACAATCCTCAATGAAGTGAGTAACCCCACACTCAGTGCAATAAGCGTTAATTCTAATGATTTCCGTATGTGGACAAACATTCATCAGATGTTCACCTCCACACTTGTAACAGGGTACTAGTGCTGGTCTTTGTCCCATTTGATTCGTCCTTTGTGGATAGGATGGTCTTTGTCCTGTTAACCCTCCATGATCTATGAACATCAATGTTCTTGCGTCCAAATTGTATCTCTCTTCATCAGAAGCACTTGTAACTGTTGGTATTCCAACATTCCCAATCATGCCCCATGGTTCTGGTTGTTTGGGTTCTTCTGGTGTGTAATACACTGTTGGAGACATGTGTGCACCAGATTCTTCGTAATAGGCTTGAACAGGCACTAGGGCTTGTTCTTCCTGATTCTCTAAGGTTGGTGCATATCTAATGCCCACTGGTCTTGCTCCTGGTAAAGGTGGTTGTTGTCCCAATACCGCTTGCCGTCTTTCTATCCCCATAGGTCCTGGTACATTTCCCGTTGGGTATCGAGGTACTGGATTTACCTGAGGTGGTGCTAATTGAGCAGGAGGTGCATACTGACGCTCCCTTACATACCCTTTGTTGTAATAGCACTCCTCTGTTGGATGATTTGTCCATTTTTGCTCAATAGCACACCATTTCATCGGTTTTGGCAATGGTTTTTGGTATGGTGCCATCCTTTTTAGAGCCTCTTCTATCATTTTCTCTACATTTGGCATGGTTGTTGTTTGAACATTCTTTTTAGTGGTAGTCTCGCTCGCTACAGAGGAAGAGCTACTGGATGCAAAATCTGTATCCGCTGACACCTCTCCATAAACCGTACAGTTATCCACTAGGTACAATGCCTCTCTCGTTACTTGCTCGAAACTTGTACAAGCTTTCAAGTGCAAGTCCTTCTTGAGAGTGTCGTTCCTCAGTCCCTCAATAAAGAGAACAGATAGTCTGTCATCTTGTGGTCGTTCACGTACTGGACATCTCTCAATGTATTGTTTGAAGCAAAGTGAAGCTTCCTTCACTTTTTCGTGTTCTCTCTGTTTAAAAGCATATATTTGTGAGACCGTATTGTGCTTAATCCCTCGTTTTGAGAATTCCTCAGCAAACTCTCTTAGCAAATGGTCAATGTCATGGAATCCCCCTATGTTCAGTGGTTGAAACCATGTCAATGCCGTACCTTCTAGAGTAAGACCAAATCCCTCGTATTGTGTATGGAAATCTGTTATCTGCTCAGCTCTTAAGACTTGCTTAAAGAGTGACACATGTGCATACGGATCTCCTGAACCACCATACTTCTTTGGCATACACTTGACTACTTGAGATGGTCTCATGCGTCTATGGTCGACTACCAATCTCATTGCTCCTGTGTCCCGGCTAAAGCTTTCTCTAGCATCATGGACTTCATGGGTTACCCTTGTCGGTTCCCCTACCCTGAATCTACTACTAGGAGGTAAATGTGATGGTTCCGCTTTGAACCTTGGGCCTGGAGTGGTATATGTGGGGATTGGAACTGCACTACCTCGATTCGTATCCATTGACTCTCTGTAATGTAATGATCCCATCGGTCCAAGCTTTGAGTACTTAGGTTGACTGAAAGAGTCAGCAACCTGAGTTCTTTGTCCTCCTGTCGTCATTGGGTTTTGCCCTCCATTTGTTGGTGCTGGTCTTTGTGAGCTAGAAGTAACATAATACTGATGTAGTGGTCCCCCAAAGTATGTATATCCTTCTAATTCTTTCTTGCCCATTGTTGAGTATTGCCTCCCATACTTGTCGTAAGCGGCAATTTTCACTTCCGATCCCTCTGTGTAGGTAAAGACATAAAGTCTTTTTTGGTCTGTCAACTCTCCAGTGTAGGGTTCTTCACATCTATAATAGAGATCTTGCTCCCCATTATTATATTTGTATAGCCCCACATAGATGTTATCAGTGTTGATCCTTGTAGTTTCATTCTCTCTTCTTAACCTCGCATCAGGGAAGTTCATTATTGGTGCTTTCTCCTCAAGTTCTTCATCTACTTTGGCTTTGGTGCCCATCAATCCCCACTTGTACACAATGTTAGGGTTTAGGACTACCAAGTACATGGCACCCTCGTCATCTAGATATCTATCTCCGCTATAGCTCACAGGCACTAAGTCCTTGAACTCACTAGGTCTCTCCTCTATCTTTACACAATAGCGGTCCATTCCATCTTTGTAGATCTTGGCACCTTGCTCATTGTCGTACTGGTATTTTATGAACAATAGCTTCATTGTGGAGGAAGGGTTTGATGATCCTGCTGCCATATTTTCTCTGTTGTTCAGGTTCAAGTGTTCCAAGTGTTTGGTGAAAATCTCGTAAGATCTCTCCGAGGAAGTATCAGAGACACTTCCTTCAAAGATCGGCTCTAATGGTTGCACCCAACTTTGGTTTACACTTCCCTCGGTTGATATGACACTTGCTTGTTCCCCTTGTTTTGGTTGGTTATTCTGGAGATTCCTGCCCGATCTCAAATTCATCAATTCCCCTAAAGGACTTTAACTTTTCCGTCTCGGCAATTTGTTTCCCCAAGTTTTTGTGGTCAGAATTGATCCAAACTGATTGATTCTTGATCAATTGTTTAATCTTGTCAGTTGGACAACTTCTGTTTCATCAAGTGAGAATTTTGTTGCAGTTATGCTGAAAAAGACATTATACGCGTATGATGTCTTTTTTCACAGATTTAGACTATTTTGGTTATGCTCACTCTCAGTAGCCCCCTTATGCTCTTTCCACTCACAAAATTCCGTTTGAACTCTGTTTGAGCAAGTTATGGCTAATTTAGGCTTTTCTTGGCAATTTTCCGCTTTTGACTTGTTTTGGGTCAATTGGGATCCAAATGGGATGAAACTTGAAATATAACCTCTAGACAGCTATTACAATGGATTTGTGTTGGCAAAGTATCAAAATATGTCCAAAATTAGGTCAAAGACATCATACGCGTATGATGTGTTTTTCATCAATTTGGGTCAAAACTTGATATTTATGTTTCCTACAGTGCTTGTAACAATCTTGTCAGGTCAGATATCAAAAATAAGCAGTGGATGTGCCAAAAGACATTATACGCGTATGATGTCTTTTATCCCAGATTTTGACTATTCTTGGTTTTAAGCCTTCTCCAATGTTTACAATTGAGTTTCAAGTGTTTTTGTCAGGTTTGAATGTAAAAACAAGATCTGAATCCAAAATTTTCTGTTCTTTGCGTTTCTTGGGCTCCGACTTGTCTTTTTGGGTTTCTTTGAGTGTTAATGCTTTTGTTTTAAGTTGAAATTAGGGTATAACTCCCCTTTTGATCACTCTGGTAAAGTCAAAATTTCTGTTTTGGTCTCTGTTTGGTCATTTAGACATCATACGCGTATGATGTCTAAAGTTGCAGATTTCCAGTTTTTTGGCACAGAATCCTTCCTAAAGCTTTCTCTAGTGCTCAGCAACTCACAGATACACAAAAAATTTCTCTGACTTTTGTTTATTGCAAGTTTCACTACTAACTCGACGGTTTAGTGATCTAACATGCAATTAACCATATCAAGCAAATACTCCAATGATTACTAGCTCTAGATCAGGATCAAATGAAGTCCTACCTAAGCTATTCCTAATCATAAAATGGGTTTGGTAATTGTGATTTTAAAGATATCCACTGTCACTCACGGACTAGCAAATTCTTCTTCTATCAACAACTACTCAACACCAACAAAACAACAAACAAATCTAAGCTAAACTAAAAATACTGTCAACACGGAAGACCCAGGAATACCCCACTTCCTAGTATCTCTCGAGATCTTCGGAGTCCACCACTCCTAGATCTTTTCTAACTAAAGTATACAAAGTAGTTTATACGACTCACCTCGTAGGATTAGTCTAAGGTCACCTACTTAGGGCTCTCGTCCCCGGCAACGGCGCCAAATGTTAAGGCGGTTACGCCGCTAGCGGAAGCTAAATAGCGAGAACTCAACCAACAACAGAATTTGTCAAACGAGGACGGAGCTTGACCCGCAGGCGCATGGAAACAACTAGGTGGGTGTCAAATCACCTACTCGACCTTCTAATGACAATCACTACTAAGGAAATCAAATCTAAGTTCTAGAATACGCAAGTGACTGAAATCCGTACTACGAACGAATGCTATACGAAACAGGATCTAGAATCATTGAATCGATCTCAAACTCAAGGGGAAGTCTATACACTAGGTAAGAACAACACCCTAAAGACTTGAACTGCAAAATCAACCTATAACCACTCCGTGCGGTAAACGCGTATGAAGACAGGCTGAAAAATACAGGTGATCGAAACTTGACCCCGATGGTACTAATGTGTAGCTCTAATCATTGTGGTTCTATAGATATGCTGCACGCTCTATTCCGACACACGAGTTGGAAGAAAACTCACACCAAAGCTTGTAGGAACTTACCACACATAGAAGCCGATAGCGCGCACTCTTGGTATCAGTGCGTAGCTCTCGCCGTTGCTAACACAATGGCGGTGTTGCTTCTCCAATGGCGGCTCCATAGATCGCGTAGCAAGTAGATAAGACTCTCTCTCTCTCTCTCTCTTAGACACAGTCACGGCGCTCAAAAAACTCACTTTGATTAATAAACTGAATCCCCCCTTAGGTTACAAAACTTTGGCTTATATACCTCAGCCTTGGAGGTGAGAACATCTCTAACTAATTACATCAGCAAGTGAAATTACTTCGCGATTACAAGCTGGAAACTCAATGGAGTCCCGTTACTTAATGAATGGCTCAATTCAAAATCAATGTCGGAAAGACATTTATTACAATCAATGGTTACAAAAATGATGAGTGTGAGCAAAAATGTGGGTGTGATCCTCTGTTGGCTCAACATCTGCTGAACCTGCTATCGTGGTACCTGTAACGCTTTCTACACTCAACGAGTATCCACAATCAAGCGTACATACAATCACTATACTTGTACAGTAAATCTCTCTGTACTGCACTTTGGAGACATGTTTGGCATCTGGTCATGGATTGTGAACGAAGGGATTGTGATGCTCTTGCTCTCTTAGCCTCTCTTGCCTGCACTAGGCTCTGATACCATCTAAAGAAAAAGGATGCAAGAGAGATGCACAAGACAAGCACAAAGCGCACAGAGATGGAAAGCTTCTTCTTCTTCGCACAGAAAAGAGAGTACAAAATGACTAAGTGCTAAAGCTGAAAAGTAGCACATATGTACATGGGGTCACTAAGTGTGAACACGCTAGAAGCGTACTAGGCTGGCACTATAAATGTAGTCCAGCTGTAGAATCACTGGCAGAGATCCTTCATGTCGGTCACCTAACGCGCCAGTGAGTAAATGTCGTAAGCGGCCAAGACCCGTAGTGGATGCCAGCTCAAGATGTAGAGCTCGACATCTCAACATTGAAGTTGTTGTGCAAAATGCAAGGTGAGTATAGTGGCAAGCTGCAAGAAAGAATTCTTTCTCTAGAGTTGCTGCGAATGAATAGAAAGAAAGCCAGTGATTATTATCTTCAACAAGTAGAGACAAGGATGGAGAAACTGAATAAGAGGCTGCCAGAGAAAGAGATCAAGGAAGGAGATTTGGTGATGAAGTATGATTCTCGCTTGGATTTTACTTTTCAGAAGAAATTGAGGGACAAATGGTTGGGTCCATATAGAGTGAATCATGTATTTTCTAATGGCACCTATGAGTTGGAAAAATTGTCTGGTGAACGTTTGCGCTACAGAATAAATGGTTATAGAATGAAGAAATATTTTGCAAGGGATGTGGTTCCAGATGCAAATAGTCTCTTGGTTGAGCATAAATGCTCTACCTAGAGGGTGGGCAATGATGATAGACCGCTTTTGGCGTGTACAAAGTAGCGTTTATATGCATGGTCATATGTACAAAAAGATGGAAATACATGCATTTGGGAGCTTTGCAAAGTGGTTCAAGTTTGAAAAAAGGTTCAACGTGTGCACATTGTAAATATGCGTGCTTGCGTGTCGGCAGTCGAGCATATGTACATGCCTCGATAGGGTATCGGGGCCTTGGATATGGTTCTAGGTGGATTATTTTGGCTCTAGATAATGTGTTTGATCTTTCTAGAATGTAAATAATGCAAGTGACAGGTGTGGGTACTCTCATCCCGCTCGAGAAGTTTGACACATGCGGTAACTGTCTATTTGCGGCGCCTGATCTGCGGTGATACATGCATCGCCCTAGAAGTGGTAAAAAATGGAATGTGGGAATGTGGAAATGTGCTTTGGGTATCGAGGATCAAGCGTGCAAAATTTGGTGAATTTTGGAGTCCGTATTGGGTTTTTCCAGCGAAAAATGCTCGCCAGGCGTCAAAACTGGGCCAAAAAAGATTAAAAAAAGGTGTGAAATGGCTTCAAATTGCCACATCACTCACGGTAGCATGAGTGTTTCAGCTGAGGGAGGACTTTGAAGAGCAAAATCAACACTTTCACCCCTCTGTGTGTGGGAGGGAGCAGGGTTTCTAGAGGTGGACTAGTGCAGTTGCATGCGTTCGCGTCCTGTTTTCGAGTGTGTGGAGGAGTGAATGAGAGCTTTGTCTCTTCAATTTTGCACTTGGGAGAGTCTATGGAAGTTCTTAGGTTTCCATGGATGTGTGTGTGAAAGGAATTGAGGGAAGAAGGTGCGGCTTTCTGCAAGACTATGTGACCCTGTATCGGTGCCATTAGGGTTGGCGCTACTCCAAAGACTCCAACAGAGTGGAGTCTGAGTTTGGTGAAGCTTTTGCAATGGTTTGAGAGTGGATTTTTGTGGCTGGATTTTTTGGTTTTTTGATGGTTTTTCTTGTATATTTTGGTCACCATCAAGCGTGATTTCAAGTGTTGATCACCTCGACTCACCTTGTAGTGTTTGTGGGCAGGCAAGGGTTTGTAGGTCGAGGCGTTTGGAGTTTGAATTGAGCTTGTGGGTAGAGTTTTCAGGAAGCTTTTTAGTGGTATTGGGTGAGGTGAGGAATTTAAATTCCTTGTGTTGTGTTGAATTGTCTGGGTGTGTGAGTGTGCGCACGACATCTTTTGCTCCATCACCGCGTGAAGCAACATAGCTGAACCATGTGGAACTCCTCACTACAAAATTGAAATGTGTGCAAGAAGAAACAGGATTCACGGTGTTGGTAAGCCTCTATGGATTCTGTGGGGTGATGAAAGTGCAGTTACTAGTGCTTTCCAATAGTATGGATACCGGAGATGAAGGATGAGTCCACGAAATGGTGGCTAAGTGCTATAGGGTTTTGTTAATGCACATGCATAGCAATTATCTTTACTACTAGCTTTCTGAAAGGTAGGTATTCAGATGCAAAATCTTTGATAAGTGGTATTGAGGCTTGAGGAAGGATGCTTTCAAGCAGATATAATCATCTCGTGGATCACGGGTGACATTTTAGAGGTATTCTATGAGGTTTAGCTTTGGCATTAATCTCTCCGATTTGTGAAAGACCACTAACAATATATATTCCATGTTAAGTTGGTCTTGCTTTGGATGTTTGTTGTCTTCATTTGAGTGTAGGTACAAATTGGATTTTTTGATGCTCTTATTGGCTATGAAGCATGAAGACTGCTTACGTGATTCAGCCTGACGATGGGATGGAGTATGTTGAACATGAAGACACTTATAGATCTCAAAAAAAATTGTGATGATATTTCAAATGAAAGCATGTAGGAGCGAAGTCTTTTTCTAAACTATCCTCCTTTAAATTTATAGCAAAGATTTGCTTTTGTTTATTTGTGTTTGCTAGGCATGGGATTCTCTATAGATCTTGGACAATCTGTTTCTTTTTTGTTAACTATTTTATTTATTCTTCTTAGAGGCTACCTGAATCACGAAATGTGTGCATGTGTGTGACTTAGTCCATTTTACTATGTAGATATAATTGTCCCACATGCTGTCACATTTGTGGTGCATGCATTTGCACCAAAGGGGCTTTTTGGTCTTTAAAGGCTTTAGTATCCCAAGGGTGAAGGTAGTTCAATTTTCATTGGGAGCCAAGTGTCCTAAGGGTCTTTAAAAGTATTGGTGAATAGAAAGAAGACTTGCCTTTTTAAATGCTATCCTCTACAGCAGTGCGCTGTCGAGAAATTTGCGGTCTTGCCAGGAAAGCATCGGGATTTTGGTTGTGAGAGTTTGTGAGAACACTCCAAAACTATATGAAGGATCTAGGGTTTGGAAGGAAGTGCAATCAAAGAAGCCCCATTCTTTCTCTATTGCACTCTCACACACACAAAAATAACACAAAAGAGAATATCAAAACAACACAAGGATGAAGACATCAAGGCTATGGTCATATCGTATCATGGATAATATGAAAGGGTTAATAGATGAGTTAATGGTGTTCAACTTTACCGACCAAACAAGCTACGAGTTGTTCTTTGGAGTTGTAGTTTTGTGCTTACCATAATATAAATGTTTTGTCTATTGATTGGGGTTAATTGCGTACAAATCCTCTTGGTTTGTAGCAAGATAAATACACTTACGTCAAAAGAAAAGTTATAGTCTATAAGGGGTAGTATGATGGGATCCGGTGAAAGAAGTAATTCATTGAGCCTTTCTAAACCAAAGAGAAACACTATACATTGTCGAAAGTGTATTTTACGGCTAATCCATAGGTTAATTCTAATAATTGTACAGAGTGAAAGCAATAGAAATTCACATCATTTGGATTATTCATCCAGGATAGTATGTGAGAAATGTAGATATGAGAGAAGTGAAGAGAAGAGAAGTTTCCCTCCCAAGTCTTATTCTTGCCCATAGGCAATAAGGATACTTCGGGGAGACATGTACCTATAGCAAGGAGAATCTAGATTTTGTAGAGAAAATGAATTTCTAAGAGTGAGAGAGATAGGTTTGGTTTGAGAGGGAGATGAAATTAGAGATATATCATGGAGGCTTGAGAGTCGGTCTTCGAGTTTCTTATAGGAATTATTAAGGAGATTTTGAAAATTCTTGGAAGATCTTGGAACAAAATTTTTGAAGACTCTAGAAGATGGCATCATCGCTTTTGACATCACCTGCATCATCATTGATGTCATTGCTTGTATCATTATCTACATCATCATCTATGTCATTTCTTGTGTCATTGCGTGCATCATTGTTGATGTCATTGCCTACATCATTGCATGTGTCATCGTCTATGTCATCATCTACATCGTCACTAGAAAACTCTAGAAGAATCTATAAGGATCCAAAATGTTCTAGAAGGATCTAAAAGTATCAAGAAGCTTCTAGAAACTTGAAGAAGCTTTTGGAAATAGCCACCCTCCAAGGGTCATGTGTACAACCCCTATCCAAATGACAATCTCCCATGCATCTATTAAAAGTGGACTTCAAGAGTTAAGTCATTCTCCCCTACGTCAGATACCCACTCAATCTCCACCCCTTGCACTTTGTCATGTAATTAATGCTCTCGCGTCTCTCTCTCGCTCTCTAAGTCATTCTCCCCTACGTTAGATGCCCTCTCAATCTCTACCACTCATGCTCTGTCATGTAATGAATGTGTTCCCATCTCTCTCTCTCTCTCTCTCTCTCTCTCTCTCTCTCTCTCTCTCTCTCTCTCTCTCTCTCTCTCTCTCTTTCTCTGGGCATGGAGGCTTGAGAGTCGGTCTTCTCGAGTTTCCTATAGAAAATCATTAAGGAGATTCTGGAAAGTCTTGGAAGATATTGGAAGAAAGTTTTGAAAGACTCTAGAATATGAAATCATCTCTTTTGACATCACCTACATCATCATTGATGTCATCGCTTGTGTCATCATTTGCATCATCGTCTATGTACTCGCTTGTGTCATTACGTGCATCATTGTTGATGTCATCACATACATCATCGCATGTGTCATCACCTATGTCATCGTCTACATCGTCACTAGAAGACTCTAGAAGAACCTAGAAGGATCCAAAATATTCTAAAAGGATCTAAAAGTATCAAGAAGATTCTAGAAGCTTCTAGAAACTTGGAGAATATTTCGGATCTAAAAGTATTAAGATTCTAGAAGCTTCTACACTAATGGGCTTTTGTCCCAAGACCCCTCTTTATTCTAGTGCTTGAGGAGGTTAGAACTTTCTAGGTTCTTCTTGAGAAGGTTAGAATCTTCTAGAACCTTCTCGATCCTTCTAGTCCTTCTGGAACCTTCTAGATCCTTCCAAAAGCTTTCTCCAAGTTTCTAGAAGCCTCTAGAATCTTCTTGATACTTTTAGATCCTTCTAGAATATTTTGGATCCTTCTAGATTCTTCTAGAGTCTTCTAGTGATGATGTAGATGATGACATAGGCAATGACACATGCGATGATGTAGCCAATGACATCAGCGATGATGCACGCAATGACACAAGAGATGACATAGACGATGATGCAGATGATGACACAAGCGATGACATCAATGATGATGCAAGTGATGTGAAAAGCGATGATGCCATCTTCTATAGTCCTCCAAAACTTTATTCCAAGATCTTCCAAGACTTTTCAGAATCTCCTCAATGATTTCCTATAGGAAACTCAAGAAGACCGACTCTCAAGCCTCCATCATGGCTTACCTAGCCATGCAACAATGTATTTTGGAAAGCATTGCATCCACATTGCAAAAGGTGCAACAACAAATTTAGGAGATTCATGCACACTAGAAAGAAGAGCAATCACACTTGCCAATTTTAGTGGTGCAAGAGATTCAACCCCCATCCCATTCCCAAGAGCTTCAACCCCCAACACAAGAACTCCATAAATCCACTATACGCCAAGATCCACCCATGAATTTGGCTAGTGCAAGGGGTCAAGTAGAGAAACCACACTTTCGAAGTCTAGTAGTGCAAGAGCCTCAATCACCAGTCCAAGAAGCCAATACGTTCAAAAATCTTCTCGTGGTTTCAACTAGTTCACCACAACAGGGAAAGGAGCCTGATGACAACTTACCTGAAAAGTATGATGAGATAGGATCGAATTTAGAGGTGTTGGGGTATAAATCCCAATGTGGTCGCCCAGGTAAGTGGGCGGGCCGCCAGGTATGTACACATATTCTTTTGTAAAAACCTAATAAGAACTCACTATGCTCTACACATTACAGTAGAGAGAGTTCACCATATCGTCGTGCTCTTCTTCTCGCACTCTCTCTCGCGTCGCACTTCCGCTCGTACTCCTTCAACTGGTATCAGAGCTCAGATCGAGGCTCGGGGCAGCACTGCAGGAGGCTAGAGTCACCAGCTCAGATTGGAGTGAAATTCGACAGGCAAAGACACGGTGTTCTCAGAATTTCATTCTGAGGTCATCTCGGCCACCGTTCGGCTTCGACAAAGGTCTGCGCAGGACATTTTCGACTACGTGGTCTCGACGGGTGCAGATCCGACTCTGCAAATTTGGGGTTTTCGGCCTATGACTTCAGGTGCTGAGGATATCGACACTCCCAGAGTGTTGATTTGTGGCTGTCTACACATCGAAGGACGGCTCACAGTTCTTGGAGGCGTGTCACATACGACACGGGTGCATCTACACACAGACTGTAGGCGACATCCACTAGTTCATCAGGTAGCTTGTGTTTACTTCTTGATATTCCAGATTTCATCTTGACATTGCAGGTACTTCCACATGGGATGTATTGTCAGAGATGATGTATGTCTGTTGAGGGTTTGCTGGCTGTGAGTCATGCAGCAAACAACCGCTGCAGCGGTTACAACATACAGTGGGAAATTTGTGGATGTATGACTTTGTGGGAAGTCTATGGACTGTCAAATTTACTGCAGCCTTTGTTGAGGGTCGAGTGAGGTTTTATTGAGCTGGGGGATTCTCGAATGTTGATATCCTTTCGGTGATACAGGTCTTGGAGCGATCCCTCGAGCACCCTTAGATAGGCAGCTAGGATGTATTGACTGTGAGTTAGACAGTTGGGATTGCATCTTTGCTTTACTGCCGTTGAGGCATTGTCGCAGTCTATGCTTACAGGACAGTGACAGGACAGTCAGAGACAGTACAAGTGCAGGACAAGTTTACCCACAGCTTACAGTGTTAGAGAGACAGTGGTTTTTTGAGCTGTTTTTTGGTCTGTTTTTTGAGTACACCAGAGCCATTTTACAAAGGAGACTCTGCCAAAATTTATGCAGAATCTGAAGCTTTCTTGGTTCATTTGACAGGTTGATATTGGTTCAGAGGTCAGTTTACAGGGGAAACTCTGCCGAATTTTTCCCAGGAAAGTAAACTACTGTGAAGCGTAGCTATGGCTGGATCACAGGACACTGCTCTTTACAATATCAAGAAGCTGGATGGAACCAATTTCACATTGTGGAAGAAGCAGATTTGGCACGTGTTGGTACAAAATAAGCAGATAAAACCTATAAAGCTCAAGGGGATAAAACCAGAAGATATGGACGAAGATGAATGGAGCGAAATGGATGAATTGACACTTTCTACCATTATGCTGACTTTGGCAGAAAGCGTTTACTTCAATGTAGCAGACGAGATGTCGGCTTATCAAGCATGGTTAAAGCTGAGTGATCTTTATGAGACGCAGAGTGCAGCTTCACAGGTATACTCGCTTAAGAAGCTCGTTGACTTGAAGATGAAAGAAGGGACACCTATGTCCAATCATTTGAATGAATTCAACACCATCTACAGTCAGTTGTCAGCTCAAGGTGTCAAGTTTGATGAACCTGTTAGAGCTATGTCCCTATTGATCACATTGCCGGAAAGTTGGGACACTTTTCACACAGCTTTGAGTAATTCTACACCTCCAGATGGTTTGAACATAGCAGGTGTAGAAGGAAGTCTGCTTACTGAAGAAACCAATAGAAAGACAATGGACAAAGGCAAAGGAACAGCCTTAGTTGTCAGGGGAAGGACCAAAGAAAAGTACAAAGGTGGAAAGAGGAATCAGTCTCGTAGCAAGTCCCGCAGTGCTGAAGGCAAGAGTGACATAGAATGCTACCATTGTGGCAAGAAGGGTCACATGAAAAGAGACTGCAGAGAATGGAAATCAGAAAAAGGCAAAGAGAAAGCTGAAGACCATGGTGAGAAGAACAAGTCCTCAGTGAAGATTCAAGAAATAAATGTGACAAACACTATTGCAGAGGATGACAGTCTAGTGTCAGGAGACATCTACTTCTTGAAGAATACAATGGACTCAGCTCTTCTTACAACATCTGATGGAAATGCACTGAGTGACTGGATTATAGACTCAGGGGCATCACTTCATGTGTCTCCAAACAAGGAGTGGTTTACTTCTTATGTGACCACTAAAGATCATGTTCGGCTAGGCAATGGGCAGACATGTGAGATCTTAGGTGTTGGAGATGTTCAATTGAAGTTTCAGAATGGCTCTTCTTTCACGCTGAAGAATGTGAGACATGTTCCCGCAATTACAAAGAGCTTGATCAGTACTGGCTTACTTGATGATGCTGGCTACGTCACCACTTTTGGACAGAACATGTGGAAGATATCCAAGGGTTCTATGACAGTAGCACATGGAGTAAATTCTGGAGGACTTTACATGATTTATGTATCAAATGTCTCTAAAAATGTAATCAATGTAACCGAGCAGCCGAACGTTTCTTTGTGGCATAGCCGGTTAGGACATATGTCCAAGAAGGGAATGGAAATCTTGTCTCGTTCTGGTTATTTTCCTGGCTTTTTATTTAATGATTTTGAATTCTGTGAACATTTTCTGTATGGTAAGCAAACACAGCAGCCACATAAGCATAGAAGCAGTAGAAGAGATACACAGTTGGCACTTGTTCATAGTGATTTGTGTGGACCTATGCCTAACCTATCTCTAGGGGGAGCTTCTTACTTTATGACATTTATAGATGATTACTCAAGGAAAGTATGGGTTTACTTTCTCAAGCACAAGGATGAAGCGTTTAGTGTTTTCAAAACGTTTGTGACACTTGTGGAGAATCAGAGTGGCAAGAAGCTTAAATGCTTACGCACTGAAAATGGTGGAGAGTATGTTTCAAAGGCCTTTCAGGACTTTTGTGAGTCAAAAGGTATAAAACGTGATCTTAGTGCTCCTTACAATCCTCCTCAAAATGGTGTTGCTGAGAGGATGAATAGGACCATACAAGAGAAGGTCAGAAGTATGTTGTCTAATGCACACCTGCCAAATGGGTTTTGGGCTGAAGCTGTATCAACAACTGTTCATCTTGTAAATAGATCTCCTAGCAAGGTTTTGCAGAAGGATTCAGTGCCAGAGATGGTATGGTCAGGCAAAATGCCCTCATACAAGCATCTTAGAGTCTTTGGATGTGAGGCATATACTCACGTTCCAAAGGAATTTAGGAACAAACTTGAGCCAAAGAGTAGAAAGTACATCTTTCTAGGCTATAGTAATTCTGGTGATATGGGGTACAGACTTTGGGATCCCGAATCCAGAAAGGTTATCCGCAGCAATGATGTTCACTTTAATGAATCCAAATATCATTCTAAACCATAGAGGGTTGAGGAGATTAGAAGAGTTGTCTTCCAAGAAGATGGACCTGCACGTGCAAGACATAATGTCAGGGCTCCAGAGGAGCAAGGACAGGATAGAGTGGAACCACAGGTTGTGGCTGAGCCTGAGCCACCTATTGTGCATAGATCTGGATGTGTCACACGACCTCCTGATAGGTTTGTTCCATCTATGAACTATGTCATGTTGACTGATTGCAATGAGCCTTCATGTTACAAGGAAGAAGTGCAAATGAAGGACTCCGGGAATTGGCAATTGGCCATGCAATCAGAGATGACAGCTCTACATAAAAACTAGACATGGAAGCTAGTTACATTACCACAGGGAAAATATGCTCTACCCTGTAAATGGGTTTACAGGTATAAGATCACCGCTCATGATAGTCAGCCAAAGTACAAAGCAAGGCTTGTTGCCAAGGGCTTTAAGCAAGAACAAGGCATTGACTTTGATGAAGTCTTCTCTCCGGTGGTCAAGATGACTACATTGAGATGCTTTCTTGCATTGGTCTCCATATTAGATTTGGTGTTGCACCAAATGGATGTCAAGACAGCGTTCTTGCATGGTGATTTAGATGTGGAAATTTACATGCAGCAGCCAGAAGGATTTGTTGAGAAAGGCAAGGAAGATTGGGTATTCCAGTTGTTAAAGAGTCTTTATGGCTTAAAACAATCACCGAGGGCATGGTACAATAAATTCCACAAGTTTATGCTTTCTCAAGGCTACAAACGTAGTGAGTTCGATCACTGTCTATATACAAAGAAGGCTAAGGATGGCAGTTGGCTGATCCTTATTTTGTATGTGGATGACATGTTGATTGCTGGCAAGCACTTGGAAGAAATTTCAGCTTTGAAGTCAAAGATGGCAAAATCGTTTGACATGAAAGACATGGGTGAGGCAAGTCATATCCTTGGTATGCGCATTGAGAGGGACAGATCAAAGAAGTTGATTTGGTTATCTCAAACAGAGTATATTGACAAGGTTTTGCAACGTTTCAATATGGAGAAGGGAAAGGCACTGAGTGTTCCATTGCCACCATATGTGAAACTTAGCAAACAAGATTGTCCCGTGTCTGAGGAAGAACAGGCTGAAATGGATAAGATTCCATATGCGCCTGCAGTGGGTAGTTTGATGTATGAAATGATTTCTACTCGCCCAGACATTGCATTTGCAGTGGGAGTAGTAAGTCGATACATGTCAAACCCAGGCAAGAAACATTGGGAGGCAGTGAAAGGAATATTGAGATACCTGAAAGATACAAAGAGTATGCGTATATGCTATGGGAGTCTGGAGCTAAGTGTAAAGGGTTTTACAGACTCAGATTATGCAGGTGACTTAGACAACCGAAGGTCTACGTCAGGGTATGTCTTTACATTGGCTGGTGGAGCAGTATCATGGCGTTCTAGATTACAAGATTGTGTTACTCAGTCTACTACAGAGGCTGAATATGTTGCAGCATCAGAGGCATGCAAAGAATCAATTTGGCTTAATCGACTAGTAACAGATTTGGGAATCAAAGAAGAGATGCCTGTGTTATATTGTGATAGTCAAAGTGCTATACAATTGGCTCGCAATCCATTTTATCACTCAAAGACAAAGCATGTGGATGTGAAGTATCATTTCATCAGGGAAATGCTCGAGGATAAGCAACTTCAGCTTGTCAAAGTTCACACCACAGAAAACCCTGCTGATCTACTTACAAAAGGACTTCCCTCAGAGAGCTTTGCGCATTTTCGCAAGCAGTTAGGTGTAGGCTAGTACATCACTTCTCTACATCTCTTGTATATTAGCTTGTATAGTAGCTTCTCTCACACTTAAAGTACCACATTGGACTTTAAGTGGGAGGTTGTTGGGGTATAAAGCCCAATGTGGTCGCCCAGGTAAGTGGGCGGGCCGCCACGTATGTACACATATTCTTTTGTAAAAACCTAATAAGAACTCACTATGCTCTACACATTACAGTAGAGCGAGTTCACCATATCCTGGTGCTCTTCTTCTCGCACTCTCTCTCGCGTCGCACTTCCGCTCGTACTCCTTCAAGAGGCTTCTTCCAACAAGCGGAGCTATTTATATGCATGCAACCAAAGATTTATTCAGATGGTGCCTCTCAAATTAATTTAATTGGTGCACTTCTCTCAACAACGTTTGGAGAGGTAGTTATTGAAACCAAGCTTAGCAAGCTATGTCAAGGCTATCACCCTTCTTCATTCATTAGGAAAGGAATGGGGAAGCTTTTCTATGAGGATATTTACTGCTATCATGGACTTCTAGGTGACATTTTTCAAATCAAGGGCCAGAGTTGCTATCAAGATTTTGGAAAGACTTGTTCAAGATTCAAGTTGTAAAGATTAACCTCTCTTTATCCAATCATCCACAAAGTGATGGATAAACAAAGAAGTTGAATCAATCCATAGAGAAGTATCATCAATGCACAATCAACTATCATCAGCACCTAATGATGGATCTCCATATGAACCATCAAGTGAAGAAATCGACTACTACAAATTTAGCCACACATCCACAAAGCATTCACAAAGAATTGTCAGAAACTATCAGAAGAGCTCAACAGAGGTATAAATCTAGTGAGGAAAAACATCAAATGCAATATCCACTCTACAAGATTAAGGATCGAGTGTGGCTTCTCCATCGTAATCTATGTTCATCTCACACTTTGCAAAGCTAGATTATTAAAGACTTGGACCATTCAAGATAGTTGGCCAAGTGAATCCAGTCACATATCATCTCCAGTTTCCATAGTCTATGTAGATTTATGTAATCTTACATGTTTTAGTACTAGAGTCTTTCTCATTGGTACAAATTTCATGAGTACCATCAACAGCCATCCATCAAGCTTTGTTCCCATGCCAAGAACCAAAACCGCTCCTCGTGGAACTCGTCGGCTAGAGGAGGGGATAATGTCATGGAGGCTTGAGAGTCGGTCTTCTTGAGTTTCCTATAGAAAATCATTAAGGAGATTCCGGAAAGTCTTGGAAGATCTTGGAAGAAAGTATTGGAAGACTGTAGAAGATGGCATCATCGCTTTTGCATCACCTGCATCATCATTGATGGCATCGCTTGTGTCATCATCTACATCATTGTCTATGTCATCACTTGTGTCATTGCGTGCATCATTGCTGATGTCATCACCTACATCATCGCATGTGGCATCACCTATGTCATCATCTACATCATCACTAGAAGACTTTAGAAGAATCTAGAAGGATCCAATCTAGAAGGATCCAAAATATTCAAGAAGCATGTAAAAGTATCAAAAAGATTCTAGAAGCTTCTAGAAACTTGGAGAAGCTTTCAAAAGGATTTAGAAGTTTTTGGAAAGCTATAGAAAGTTGAAGAAGGATCTAGAAGGTTCTAGAAGGACTAGAAGGATCAAGAAGGTTCTAGAAGATTCTAACCTCCTCAAGAAGAACCTAGAAAGTTCTAACCTCCTCAAGCACTAGTATAAATAGGGGTCTTGGGCCACAAGGCCCTCAGTCTTGCCAACACCATTTGTGAGGCTCCTGTGAGGGAATCCCTCTTCTAGTTCTTATGTTCAAGTCTTGTCCTTACAATCAAGCCTTGTCTTGTACTCAAGTCATGTAATCCAAGTCATGTATCTAGCTCTCTTAATAAAGTATTAAGTCTTGTAATCAATATTAAGCTTATCATCAATTCCAAGTTCTTGTACATTGTGAGCACCTCCTCTTGCTCTCTTCTAGCTCTATAGGCGCTCATAACAGTTTGGCAAGACTACCATCATGGCTTACCTAGCCATGCAACAATGTATTTTGGAAAGCATTGCATCCACGTTGAAAAAGGTGCAGCAACAAATTCAGGAGCTACATGCACACCAGAAAGAAGATCAATCACAATTTCCAAGTCTAGTGGTGCAAGAGCTTCAACCCCCATCCCATTCCCAAGAGCTTCAATTCCCAGTGCAAGAACTCCATAAAGCCACTATATGCAAAAATACACCCATGAATTTGGCTAGTCCAAGGGGTCAAGTAGAGAAACCACACTTTCCAAGTCTAGTAGTGCAAGAGCCTCAATCACCAGTCCAAGAAGCCAATACATTCAAAAATCTTCTCGTGGTTTCAACTAGTTCACCACAATAGAGAAAGGAGCCTAGGATCGAATTTTGGAGGCTTCTTCAAACAAGCAAAGTTGTTTATATATATGCAACCAAAGCTTTATTTGGATGGTGCTTTTCAAATTAATCTCATTGGTGAACTTCTCTCAACACTGTTTGGAGAGGTAGTTGTTAAAACCAAGCTTAGCAAGCTACATCAAGGCTATCACCTTGCTTCATTCAGTGGGAAAGGAATGGGGAAGCTTTTCTATGAGGATATTTACTGCTATCATGGACTTCCAGGTGACATTGTTTCAAATCAAGGGCCAGAGTTGCTATCAAGCTTTTGGAAAGACTTGTTTTTGGAAAGCTCTAGAAAGTTGAAGAAGGATCTAGAAGGTTCCAAAAGGACTAGAAGGATAGAGAAGGTTCTAGAAGATTCTAATATCCTCAAGAAGAACCTAGAAAGTCCTAACCTCCTCAAGCACCAATATAAATAGGGGTCTTGGGCCACAAGCCCCTCAGTCTTGCCAACACCAATTGTGAGGCTCCTGTGAGGGAATCCCTCTTCTAGTTCTTATGTTCAAGTCTTGTCCTTGCAATCAAACCTTGTCTTGTACTCAAGTCATATAATCTAAGTCTTGTATCTAGATATTTTAATAAAGTATTAATTCTTCTAATCAATATTAATCTTATCATCAAGTCCAAGTTCTTGTACATTGTGAGCACCTCCTCTTGCTCTCTTCTAGCTCTATACGCTCTCATAACAAGATATATATTGGATTAGAGATAAAAAAGAAAACAACAAGAAATCAACAAAATATCAAAGTAGAAGACATGTTACTCGACAAACCATTCGGGAGTTATTCACCATTTTTGATGGAGAGAGAATAAGAGGGAAGACGTCAAGCCTTGATTGATGCACCAAGTTCAAGTCCTTCTTTGATTAGAGCTCATCTTTCAAGGATAGCTTACAAGTTTGGCTAGTGTTTCTCTAGGAGTAAGTGTAAGCTTAGGCTTATGTTTATGGCTAAGTACAATTAGGCATTACTACTCTCACTCCCTCATGAATTTATCTCATGAATGGATTGAATGGTTTTCAAGGAGTAGAGGTCCCCTTTTATAGGTGAAGGAAACCCCCAAGAGTTTACACAAGAAGAGAAGAGCTAGTGTGAGCAGAAACTGGAAAAGTTTGAAATGGGTTGTCCTTGCATGATGTGGGTAGATTGGGGTCCAATATTTTGATCATATCTCCTCAACCATGGATCCAAATAAAAAAGTAAAAATAGGAGAAAAAAAATCATCTCATAAGCTACGACTTCCATTTTATATACTTTTTTCAATTCGGATCGGAACTTTTTGTAACAAAATCATCAAAATAGTGTGCAATTGTGTCAAGAAAAGTGTTCTTGTGGTCCCCTTAGCCTAGACTCTCATTTGATTCCAATGGACACATGCAATATGAAACCATGACATTGCTCCTTGACAAAGTTTTGTAATCATGCTTGCAATAATGCATTAAAATAGGTGTATCTTTGAAATCATGCAAGCTAGAGTCCCACTAGGATTTGATTCCTTCCTAATACCTATTAAATAGATATATAAGAAAAATATAAAAAATACATAGAATATATATATGTTGGAAGTTACCCTAGATTTAGGATCTAGCTAGGGTGTGAGATGATACTGAGATAGTAGAAATAAAAAATCGATGCTTTTTGCCCCAAGTTAAAGAGGCGGAGCTATTGATGCTTTTTCTATAGTATTTTGTTACGGTAAGTAAGAATATGTTTACCTTGAGATAAATAGTAGGATGAAATAAAAAGCTTATTGTTATACTTAGATATGCATATATACACTATACTTAATATATTTATGTATCTAAAAAGCTGCAAGACAGATCTTGTAGCATGTGTTCCCACTATGTATGTGTCACAGCACAACATCCACCCCCTTTCAACCTGCACATCCTCCGGTATGTGCCACAGTTTCTCTTTGTTGTAAGATTAGCCCTCTTGTACATCTTCCTTGCTTTCTTCTTCACTGGATGATTTCAAAGCTTCAGCTTCACTTGTGTTTTGCTCTTCCTCCTTGTCAACATCTTCTGGATCATTGTCACCTCTTCTCTTAATTATTTTGATCCTTTTTCCTACAATGGGAATCTTTACTTTTATACCATCTAGTTGAGACAAGCTGTAGGTAGCATTTTCATGCACATGCTTTACAACATACGGTCCAAATAATCCTTTTGAAAACTTATGTATGATTGTGTGCTGGTTATCAAGGCTACTATTATAAACTAAAACCCAGTCACCTTTGTCAATTGCTTTGCTCCAGAGCCGATGTCGCTTATCAAAGTAGTCTTTGTTTTCTCAACCTTGCATTTTTTAGTCATTCTTTTGCAACCTCAATGTCTCTAGGTATTCTCTCTAGTTTTCTTATGCGCAATGCAAAAAGATCTTCCATGCTAAGCCCCTCGTGTCAAGGTAGTACATTCCATGTGGGAATTGTAACTTCAATCGGACTTACACGCTTTTGACCATACATTAGCTACGCATGCATATAGCCAGTTATTACTGAGCTATGTGTTGTACAAGCAGCCCATAAAGTAGACGATAATAGTTTTGTCCACTCACCAACTCTTCCTTCGCAAGCCTTGGCAAAAGGTTTGATGATAGGAGGATGCCCTCTTTCACTCTTTCCATTGTCTTCAGGATTGTAAGTTGTAGAAAGAGAAAGATTGATTTCTAATCTGGAAAAGAACTCCCTTGCTTCCTTGGTATCTAGCTCACCTCTATCTACAGTGATCTTTCCAACACAACCATAACGGCAAATCACCTCATCAAAAAGGAATTTTCACAGAGCTTCTGTGGTTTTAGCTCTTAATGCTCTTTCTTCAACCTGGTTTGTTAGGTCCTCTCGTGCAAGAACCAAGTATCTCATCTTCCAAAGTCCTAAAGGCATTGTGACTAGATCCACAACACATTTATAGTCCATGGCTACTGGATATGTAGGGTGCAATCCATCACGATGTCGAACATTTGAATATATTTAACGAGTTACACATGACTCTATAAATTGAGATACATCTTTATGCATACCCTTCCATTAGTATTTTTGTTTCAACTTCGAGAAGATTTTTCACACACCCTTGTGTCCAGCCCATAGACGCTCATGAAACTCTTGCATGAGCCTTACTCGAGTCTCTTTTTTACATATAACCCTTTGTGGTGTAGCACCCTTCGGTTTAGGATTCTTCCACAAGTAACCATCCCACAAAAAGTACCCATATGCTTTCCTGTGTATCCTCTTGAAAGAGCACCAGAAATTGTATTGAAAGAATGGTGCTCTTCAGGTTGTAATCGTCCCAAGAAGTGGTAGACAATCTGTTTCTACCACCATACATGCACCAGTTAGGTACTCTTTCCCATTTTTCAAGGCTGTAACCATACCCCATAATTCTTTCTTTATTTGTGGATAGTTTCTTTGGCGAGCACTTAGTACCTTTGCTCAAAATCTCACCACACACATGTGTCCTTCATCATCTTGCCCTATTGCCCATCCAGTTTCTATAGGACTAGTGTCTACTATTGACACAATTACTAGCCTTTGACACTAATAGTCTACCTTTCTCAAATTTGATGCTGATTGGAGCAACTCCTTTAGTTTTTTCATGGCTTTTACATGTGCTTCTGTCCATTTAAACTTATGATTCTTTCTAAGAAATTGATAAAGAGGATCATCTACATGTGCATAATGTGGAATCCAAATAACATAAAAGATACATGCTCCTAAAAACCTTCTAACCTCAGTGATGCTAGTGCATGTTTCTTTCATTCTTTGGATGGCATCTACCTTTTTTGGACAAGGTTTCCTACCATATGGCCCGCACATGTACCTCACAACGAACACTTCATTGACACCAAACATAGATTTTTTCCTTGACAATGTGAGATTCACTTCTTCCAGCCTAGACAAAATTTTATCACAATCATTTATGTGATTTACCACAAACCTGCGACATTCCTTGAGATCCAAAGCTTCATCTTTTTCACTTTCTTCACATCCTTTGATAGGCAAACCATCAATGAAAGGCATTGTGATTTGAGGAATAAAGTCTCGTAAGACCTTATTCATTCCATTCATCATAATATGTGCAACCGAGTTGGTTGCTCCCTATGGCAAGGTACACATCCTTACCAAGCCCAAAGGTGTTCTCATGGTTGTCAAGTCTCTGCTTTCAATTGCAAGCTGAAATTGATCATACCCTAAGTAGGATGCCCCATTGAGTAGATTGCTCTCCCTGCAAAGACTCTACAAACTCATTCATCATTGATCATGTACCTACATTTCTCAATGTCACCTTGTTCATTGGTTGCATATCTTGGATGAAGCAAAGAGCACCATTCTTCTTTGGAACTGTGAACCACATGTTCGATATGGAGCAAAAGAAGGCTCCAAGATTCCCATTTTGATTTTCTCATTCAATAGCTCTACTAACTTTGGAAAATGAGCCTTTGGAATTGAAATAGGCCACAGATTCCAAGGCACATGAGGTATTGTGAAAATTACCATAGGAGCTACAATAAAAGGATCAACATATCCTATCTCATGTGGCTCAGATGCAAAAGTCTTACCATGCTACGCATTTCTTTGAAGCACTTTTTCTCCTCCTGTAATAGAAACTCCTCGCAACCAATCTGAAACTCTTGAAAAGACTCCTTTGTGAAGGTATGCCCTATCTTTTTAGGATTCCTTAAACTTGGTTGCAAAAAAGATTGCTCAATCTTTTCCCTATTGTTGGGTGGTAAGGGTGAAGCTACTGGTTTCACCTTCTTTGCTACACTCTTGTATTTAGTTTCAACATGGACTTCTTGGCCAATTGTTTGGTTTTCTTTAAAGGCTTCTATTACTTGATACATTTCCATATAGCAAACTTCCACAACTTCATTTTCAAGATGCAAACTAGACTCCATTATAGCATCAAGCTCACCCATAGTATCCACTAAAGAAACTTGTTCACACAAGCCCAAAACATTTTCAGTAGGCTCTAGCAAACCACTCTTTTTCATGCCTATTTGTACATTATGTACATATTGCCTCTCACATCTCTTCAAATCTTCAACTTTTGTAAAACATATTGATCCATTCCTTGTTACCAAGGAGCCCATTGAGAAATTTTCATCTATTTTTGGATCAGGCAAGACCCTTTTTTTTTATGTACCACTGCAGTCCCGCTTTACAATGGTACTTGGCCAAAACCCATCATTTTCCTATGATCATGAAACTCTTTGCTCACCTTTGGTAGAGGATGTTATGTGAGGTTGTCAGGATTTCTTTCATGGTTTACACAAACTGTGAGAAATTGGACAACTCGTTTACCATCTTTAATATCCTATCATATGCTGAACCATCGTCCATTACCTTTGTTTCCATTCAAACTCCCACACTGTAGGGTTATCCAAGGATGAAATGATATGAAGATGTATCCTCTATAAAGAAGTTTTGGTCAATCTTTACATCACCTATTTTCACCTTCACACCTGGACATGCTGCATACAATTCATCGGAGAATTGTTTTCCACTTTTACCATCCATCCATGATTTGTGTCCATCGGCCATTTTCACTTGTTGTAGAGACTCTTTGACATTATGTTTATTTCTGAACCATGGTCAATCAAGGCAACAAATGGCTCTTCAAGATCACCTACCTTGACAAAAGTTTCTGTAGTAGCCCTTGCCCAGTGACTTCATGAATAGTAGCTCCTAGGAATAGCTTCAACTTCTTCATCATCATTTGAGAAATGCACTTGCTTCACTCTTCCATTAGATTGGTAGCATCATACCACACCTCCATCATCCTCCTTATTTCACAACTACATCCCTTGTGTCTTCAAGGTTTCCCCTTCAACCTGTGGATGTGAAACTTTAGCAAGAGTTTTCCTCTACTCTTGATGATGTCAATGATCTCCTCATGGAATTCGTGCTTTGCAATACCAAGAACTTCTCCGAGAGTAAACTCAATCTTTCTATTCAAAATCCAATTCTCCAAGAATCTCTTTAAATCATGTAGCAACCTCAATACCAGATTGTAGTTTGTAAGTTGGGCCTTTTGTCTTAACCTTTGTTGGCTCTTTCTTCTTTCTTGTTGTAGACTCCTCCATGAGTACTTTAGGCGGAGATGCACCTTGTGTCGGGGGTGTTTGGGAATGCATTGAGTCGCTTCTTCCCCCACTTCTAGAAGCTCTTTTTTATGTTCCTTCATCAACATTCTTACCTCTATGCTTCTCTTCTACAATAGCCTCATTTTGTTGGCATTTCATAATGTAGGCATGCACTGAGAATGAGTCCACTAGATCATTCCATTCTATTTCTAGACGTATGCAATCACCTGCTTCATGTAGAATCTCTTTCATAAGATTTCCCTTTTGAGCTAATTGCATGACATTTGGCTAAAGTTGACCATGATGGTCATTCACCTCTTCATCGCTAAGATTCTCAATTTTGTACTCCATAAATAGCTACCTCAGCTGAAGAGGTGGCAAGGCTAGTTTCCATATCTTCAACTAAGGTTTGCATTCCCCCTTTCCAAAGTTAGTGCTCAAGGGTAGACCTGTCTCTCTTAAGTGGATTCTAATATCCTTAAAAAAGACAACATCTCTTGTCAAAGCATCACTAAAATTATCACAATCCCTTATTACATGGTCTATACTATCACACCAAATAAATCTATTAACAAAACCTTCTTTGGGATGTTGTCTTTGCCTAGGGATGGTTGGCCTTTTTCTTCAAGATTTTCAAGCTCCACCTTCAAGTCACGCACTCCCTTCACAAGCTCATCTAGCATGGACTCATCAAACTTAGGAGCTATAAAAGTAGGCTTTACCATTTTGTCAGAAGTTGAGGTGGAAAAACTTGTAGTGTTTACCACCATCTTGTCACTTCTTCTTTGTTGTTAGGTAAGTAGTGACACAACACCTTCAAGTTCATTCCAGTCGGTCTTTAGTCCTTGCTCAACATCTTTATCTTCAAGAAATCCAAATTTTCTTGAAACTCTTTACCTACACCTTGTAAGAAAAAATATATCTTCTCTACATCTAGTGTGGCCCTTTCTGTCCTGGTGAATTGTACATAGCGCCACTCAAATCCCTAAGTAGCTCTGTTAAGGATAGTCCTTGCTTTGGCTTGACTACCCATTTTAAGAATGTCCTTTTGGTCACTCTCTCGGAGTCCTCCATGAAGTATTCCTCCTGTAAAGCTACTTTGAGTTCTTCCCAAATTCTCCCATGCCCATCTTTAATTCCCCTAACATGTTCCCTAGTTTACGGAGCAACAACTAGCTCAAAGCTTTTAATCATCTCACCTTCTGACATGTGATGTAGCTTCATCTCCTTCACATACTCGCACAGATACTTGGTTACATATTTTTCGATGAACTGATCCATTCTATTGATGACCATTTGTGAGAGAACTCCAAAACTATATGATGGAGTTAAACCATAGATCCCATGAAGTCTAGGGTTTGGAAGGAAGTGTAATCAAAGAAGCCCCACTCTTTCTCTCTTGCACTCACACACACAAATAAAGAACACAAAAAAGAATATCAAAACAACACAAAGATGAAAACATCAAGGCTATGGTCATTTCGTATCATGGATAATATGAAAGGGTTAATAGATGAGTTAATGGCGTTCAATCTTTGCCGACCAAACATGCTACAAATTGTTCTTTGAAATTGTAGTTTTGATCTTACCACAATATATATGTTTCCTCTAGTCATTGGGATTAACTGTGTGTACAAATACTCTTGGTTCATAGCAAGATAACTACACTTACGTCAAAAGAAAAGTTATAGTCTATAAGGGGTAGTATGATGGGATCCGCTGAAAGAAGTATTTCATTGAGCTTTTCTGAGCCAAAGAGAAACACTATTTGTTGTTGAAAGTGTATTTTACGGTTAATCCATACGTTAATTCTAATACATTGTAAAGAGTGAAAGAAATAGAAGTTCACATCATTTGGATTATTCATCTACGATAGTATGTGAGAAATGTAGATATGAGAGAAGTGAAGAGAAGAGAAGTTTCCCTCACAAGCCCTATTCTTGCCCGTAGACAATAAGGATACTTCGAGGAGAGATATACCTGTAGCAAGGAGAACCTAGACTTTATAGAGAGAAAGAATTTCTAAGAGTGAGAGAGATAGATTTGGTCAGAGAGGGAGATGAAATTAGAGATATATGTTGGATTAGAGATAAAAAAGAAAACAATAAGAAATCAATAAAATATCAAAGTAGAACATATCTTATTTGACAAACCATTTGAGAGTTATTCACCATTTTTTATGGAGAGAGAAGAAGAGGGAAGACTTCAAGCCTTGATTGATGCACCAAGTTCAATTCCTTCGTTGATTAGAGCTTATCTTCCAAGGATAGCTGACAAGTTTGGCTAGTCTTCCTCTAGGAGTAAGTGTAGGCTTAGGCTTATGTTTATGGCAAAGTACAATTAGGCATTACTAATCTCACTCCCTCATAAATTTATCTCATGAATGGCTTGAATAGTTTTCAAATAAGAAGAGGTCCCCTTTTACAGGTGAAGGGAATCCCCAAGGGTTTACACAAGAAGAGAAGAGCCAGTAAGAACAGAAACTAGAAATGTTTGAAATGGGATATCCTTGCATGATGTGGGCAGACTAGGGTCCAGTATTTTGATCTTATCTCCTCAATCGTGGATCCAAATAAAAAAGTAAAAATAGGAGCAAAACCTTTATCTCTTAAGCTACGACTCCCACTTTATATACGTTTTCTAATTCGGATTGGAATTTTGTGTTAAAAAAACATCAAAATAGTTTTGGTAGTAAAAGTCTTCTTGTGCTCCCCTTAGCCTAAACTTTAATTTGATTCCAATGGACACCTCATGCCATATGAGAGCATGACATTGCTCCTTGAAATTTTTTTGTAATCATGCTTGCAATAATGCATTAAAATAGGTGTATCTTTGAAATCATACAAGCTAGTGTCGCACTAAGATTTGATTCTCTCCTACTAGTTATTAAAAAGAAATATAAGAAAATTATAAAAAATACATAGAATATATATATATATATATATATATATATATATATATATATATATATTGGAAGTTACCCTAGATTTAGGATCTAGCTAGGGTGTGAGATGATAATGAGAAAGTAGAAATAAAGAATCGAGGCTTTTTGCCCCAAGATTAAAGAGGCAGAGCTATTGACACTTTTTCCATAGTATTTTCTGACGGTAAAGTAATATATATTACCCTTGAGATAAATAATATGATGAAATAGAAAGCTTATTATTATACTTAGATATGCATATGTACATTATAAGAAATATAATTATGTATCTAAAAAGTTGCAAGATAGATCTTGTAGCATGTGTTCCCACTATGTACGTGTCACAACACGACAACGCTTGCAGTCACTTTTTTGGGATACTTAAAAAAAGATCTAGAGGACAAAGAATTAAAGATTAATTCAAAGAGTTTGATTCCATGATGTGAGGTATTGCTAAAGGGTCTTCTCATTTAAGGACTTTAAAAATTCATTTTATTAAATTAATTTATTATTTTTTATGTTTGTTAAATCTTAAATTTTAACAAGAATTTATTTGAATATTTTTTTATTTTTTAATGTGTTTTCTATTTTATTGTTTTTATTACATATAAATTTCTCACAAAATATAAGAATTATTTGTTAAAATTTTTATAATATCTTATGCTTATTAGACTTACCTTTTCATATGAAACATTCAATTTTTCTTTTGTTTTAATTTGGCAATGGATCCCTTTATTTATTTTACTTCTTTTCCATTTTATTTTATTTTAAGCTAGTTACAGACTAGAGGCAGCTCGCGCTATTATTAGACTCACAACCAGTAACTCCTTTGCACATGGATTTGGACTCTTCTACTTGTTACACGGAGCCATTGTGGAGGTGACACCATATCCTAGTTGTATGCTAGCACACATCCAAATCTGCTAGGGATTTGGACGACACCCAAGAGCTTCCCAAATATGGTGGGCAGGTATTTCACCAAGTAGATCACCTGCTTACGACCAACTCCATACGTCCATCGTTGCAACTAAACTAGTGTCCACCTTGGTGGTATGTAAATTGGAGCACCAAACCAGTGCCCACAATGCCTACGTTGACACTATGTGTTGGGCAAGGTGGGTTTTTTTGATATGGTGATTTGTAACCTCCCTTAGAATGCCAATGTGAGTCTTCAACTTGTTGTTTAAGTGGGCCTCATAACATATAAGCCATTTGTGGTTATGTGTGTATAATGGACAATCAAATTTTATAATAAAATACAAAACAAAATTGACGTGTGATTGTTACCATTCGTTCATACCCCCTCCCCATAACTTTTATCTCCCTTGATGATGGGCCTTATCTTTAGTAGGCCTTCATGACTCTTCACCTTGTTTATCTATAATGAGTGTGATCTTGACACTTTGTACCTCTATATCTGAGCTTGTGGGTTGTTTAAGACAAATGTGCAAGTTTACATGACATTTGGTAACTTGAAGCATACGTTGAGTGTCTAGGTGGTGCTTGCATTGGAGTTAAATAAGCTTGGCTCACATAGTATCTGAGTGATGGATTTCTATCTATACTATCTATCTATCTATCTATCCATCTATCTATCTATATCTATACTATATATAATGCAACTTAAAATTTTCAAGGAAGGA
This sequence comes from Adiantum capillus-veneris, assembly GCF_014529385.1. NCBI lineage: Eukaryota > Viridiplantae > Streptophyta > Polypodiopsida > Polypodiales > Pteridaceae > Adiantum > Adiantum capillus-veneris. The sequence goes on along the minus strand of NC_140940.1, from coordinate 49,595,950 downwards.
GAGGCTATCCACATGTCACTCATTGGCTCACTTGATAGAAATCCTTACAAAACATATGCTCTAAAATGCAAAAGTAAAGGGTAACATTGAAAATGCAAAAGAGAAGGGTAACATTGTAAGAAATGACAAGCTTTAGCTTTTCAGACTCTAAAGTCAAATGATAGTATACTTACATGGAATAAATGTTCTAGTTTAAATGCACAATTAAAAAAAAAAACACTTTTAGTAGAGATTTTGTTATTTAATGAGAATTTAAATTTGGAATATATATTTGGCTTAGTTTTTTCAAGGTTTTTTTCAATATTTTTTTAAAAAAATTGGAAGTTGTATTTCTTTAAAGAGTTTGAGAAAAAGAGAAAAGCTCGACTAACATCGACTTGGGGTTGTCTCACTTTGAGGACGTGCATACAAATAAAGGGGGCCTTATTCACATTATTGGCCATGAGAGAGAGAGAGAGAGAGAGAGAGAGAGAGAGAGAGAGCATTGCCTATGTGTGTGTGTGAGAGAGAGAGAGAGAGAGAGAGAGAGAGAGAGACAGAGAGAAGAGAGAGAGAAAGAGAGAGAGAGAGAGAGAGAGAGAGAGAGAGAGAGAAAGATTTTACTGTCGAGCTCATAGGGACTCTGTCTCACCAAGGGCACCCTTCAAGTCCTTCAAATCTCCAAGATATTATGATTTTCTTGACATTAGAGTGTATTTTCAAAAGAGTAGCTAACGTTTTTCACCCATATAAAATGGACTATATTTCCAAGAAAAACAAACACTCACATTGGCATCCCAAATGGGGAGAGAGATTGCCAGTTGAGGGGGCTTTTACCAATTTTGGGATCTTTGGTCATTTTACTTTTAAGAGTTTAACTATGGGACATGCTTAAAAATGTATAAATTCTCTACATTTTGACATGCAAGGGTCTCATAAAAAATTAACTTGAGGGGGGAGGGGGGGGGAAGAACGAGAGAAGACAATTTTTTAGCACCCAACAAATGATGAGACAAGGAGAAGAGGGGAGAGAGAAAGAGAGAGAAAAATGTTTAAGGGTGTAGGATCAATCTAAAGAGATGTTAAAGTTACACAACAAGTGCAACAATGGATATACCTATGGGGGAGAGAGAGAGAGAGAGAGAGGCTTTTTTTTTTTTTTTCTGGGGGGGGGGGGGGGGGGGGGGGGGGTCCATGAGGGGAGCATATAAATTTTTAATCTCATAGTTACTGTATTGGAACAATAGAAAGAGGCCTCAAGACCTATGTGACAAATCTTCAAAATCAGCGTAGGCACGTATACACACACACAAAGATATATATATATATATATATATATATATATATATATATATATATATATATATATATATATATATATATATATATATATATATATATAGAGAGAGAGAGAGAGAGAGAGAGAGAGAGAGAGAGAGAGAGAGAGAGAGAGAGAGAGAGAGAGATCTCAACTTATGCATGTGACTTCTTGACAGAGAATGAAATAACATTTTTTGAACAGACACTCTACAAACATAAAAAAGATTTTTCATTTGATCCACATGAGATATTGTGTGTGGATCCATCTATAGTTGAACCAATGGTAATATTCATTGTACCTCATGTGCCTTGGAATCTACGACCAATTCCAGTGCCAAAATCACTCTTACCAAAGCTTATATTACACAATGAAAAGATAAAGATGGGGATTTTGGAACCTTCATGTGCCCCCTACTCAAGTAGATGGTTCATTGTACTGAAGAAAAATGGAGCTCTACGCTTCATTGAAGACATGCAGCATGTTAACAAAGTAACAATCAGGAATGTGGGTACAAGACAAATTGTAGATGAGTTTGCAGAAGCATTTGCAGGAAGGGCTCAGGGTATGATCAATTCCAACTAGCACTGGAAAGCAGGGACTTGACTACCATGAGAACATCCTTGGGTTTGGTAAGGATCTGCACCTTATCGCAGGGAGCAACCAACTCGGTTGCACACATGATGAAACGGTATGAACAAAGTCCTGCGTTACTTCATACCTCAAATTGCAATGCCTTTTCTTGATGATGTGCCAATCAAAGGATGAGAGTTAGCTAAAAAAGATGAGGCTCTGTATTTGAGGGGGTGCCGTAAATATGTAGCTAACCACATCAATGATTGTGACAAAATTTTAACAAGGCTGGAAGAAGTGAACCATTATCTGGGCAAGCGTCACTATTTAGGGTTGAAGAAATATTGATAGTGGCACTATGGGAGAATGTTGCTGTTACCGCACAAAATTACCGCATAAGAGGAGAGAGAGAGCTTCAAGAAAGAGAGAGATTGTATGGTGCAAACCCGCCGGCGCATTTCCTGAATTTCCCACGAGCATTACCGCATTTATTACCGCAATAATAACCGCCCCGATTACCGCAACAGGAACAGAGAATCCACGTGGCCCATTCCTCTCCCACTTTTCCCTTTCTATAAATCCTATTCTAGTTTGTTACTTTTTAGAAATTGGTACCCCCTTTTTACATGGAATATAAGAAATCCCATTCTCATTGGGATTTTTAGTACCTCTCTTCTCTTTGCTTGCCTCATCTATTGGTATGATTCTCCTACTCTACTCATTTGTACTCCATGAGATTCTATAAACAAAAATATTTTGTTTCCACCTCAAAATCTTATGTCAACTATGCATTCATATGGAAATGGCAAGCGAACGATGATCAAAATTGTATTGTCTTGCGTTCATAAACAAATATCCCTTTTGTACAGCATAAGTAGAGAAAGAAGTCAAAATCCAAAAGATATTTATTAATTTTCATCCTCCAAGAGATCTCTACAAGTGCTTACATCCATGTCCAACCCCATGGTAGCTAAATCAACAAATAAATCTATTGATTCATCCTCTACAGCCTCTTCTATTGAATCATCATCATCCTCTCCATCCTCGTCCTCGTCCTCACTATGGTTGGTTCTCCTCGACCTCAACTACATCATCGTCATTGGCGTCTTCTTGAGATGTTATGGTGGGATCTACCAAAGTCTCTATGTTCGTATCTGCAAAGATAGATATGCTCCATGGTGTGACTGGAATAACATACCATAGTCGTCTTCGATATATACAAGGCACATAAAACACCTGTAGGTCATAGAGCAAACAACAACATGAATGTAGTTTTGTATGTATCATATAATGTTTTAGTGAGTTGCACATGGACTTTACCTGCTCACAACTACTAGGTTGCACCAAGTTGTCGGTCTTCCCGTGATGAAATTGCCCAGAGTCTACCATATAGAGTCCATTCTCATGTCTCTTAACCTCACCCGCAAACCATCGGCAGTCAAAGAGATATTTGTGAAATGTTCTAAAATCCACTTTGATTATCCTCTCTATTGTTCCACATTCCCTCACCTCTTGTGTTGTCGTGTCAAAGTTGCCCATAACTCCACTATCGTGAGTGGTTCGACGCTCATCTATCTTGTGGGTTCGAAAATGACGTCCTTCGGACCACATAGAGTTGAATGTGAAGGCCTGCAAAAACCAATCAAGATAGATGAGAGAGAGAGAGAGAGAGAGAGAGAGAGAGAGAGAGAGAGAGAGAGGTGACACACATACACACACACACACACACAGAGACTCGCACACACACACACACACACTAAACACATTGAGTATATTACCCTTGGTAGACATCCTCGCACGTACTCCCATTATTTAGGGCTTATTTGTTCTCCTTGTGCCTTGGCCTTGGTCATGGAATTGTGTATCCACCCAATTGGAATTAGATCAGGGTATTTGGCAAGCTCTTTAGGAAAGGGAGGTGCTTGCCTACTGCCATGCGACCTCTTCCATGCTTCCCTCTCCCTTTCTCTTGTTGTACGCACCTCCACATACATATCCACGCATTTGCCCATGATGGGAGCATTGAGTAGACAATGGTTGTTGACTATAGCTTGAAATTCACTATCCAAAATCAAGAGAGAACCTTTCCCACTTGGAATGTTTGCGTGTTTTTTTGGATCCTCTTCCTCCGTCTTTAAACGAGGCAATGATGGGTCTATTGTGAAAAGATATTGAGAGACATACACAAAAGCCTCTTGTACAATCCAACCCTCTGCCATGCTTGCCTGAACACATGTACATGAAACCATTAGTGATTAAAGTAACCAATAAAAAGCGTTGTGAATACAATCCAATCCTAATAAGGTTTAAGGCTTAACACTAGAATGGTAATAGGACACTTTTATGTCCTTGGACACTTTTATGTCCTTGGACACTTTTGTGTCCTGTTAAGTGACCATTTTCCTTGAATTATTTGAAGAGTATGAAAATGAATTTCCAGGTGCTATATATCCACAAATTTGTCTTATGAGCTGAAAAAAACTTAGCATTTTTTTTGGAGTATCGATCTCACCATTAACCTTACTCTTGCACAACATTTTTGAACCTAAACTGTGTGAAAAAACAGGTCCTGTTTTTGGCTTTTTTCCAATTTTTGGAAACTATACCACTCTAAACTTTATGTTTGTGAGGTTTAGATGGCTAGAGGTTAGTCCTTCATAGTTCTCAACATGTTTTGATACTTGTAGGGAGAGCTAAGTGTTAAAATTGAAAGTTACGACCAATTTACAAGAATTGCATAATCCTGTTTTTTGGCCAAAATATGCACTTTTATGATTTTTTTGGTGGCTTTCTTGATATCCAAATTCAATTTTGATTTTGTAAATGTAATGTATAACAGAAATCTAATCTTCCTTGAGTTTTGGGGGACCTAATATGCTATATAGCATAGTATATGATGATGGTAGCTTTTTCTGATTGCTGAAGAATACGATACATTTTAGAGTAGCAAGTATAACTTTCTCAATATTGCTAGTTTCTTAGGCCAATTGTGTGTATTTTGTAGGTAGTAACCATATCTAATCATAGACTACAAACTTGGCTAGATATTGAGTAGTTTCTATGGGTTTCTAGAGGTCATCATGCTAAACCCAGTTTTTTCATGTTTGCTGTATTTAGCACTTTATCATTGCCCCCAAGGTTCCAATTGTAAGAGATCCATTATCCTTTTGACATGCTCCATGGCTCCTTTTGAATCCAAAGGCCCAAAGGAAACTAAGAAAACATGTATATAGTATTTGTATTGAGCGTGACTATAGAAACTTTGATGATAGGTCCGCAGAATGGCAAAAATGCAACTTTTTTGTACCTATTTTTTTTTCCCAAAAAAAATTTAGTGAGGTAAAAGCAACCATATGTTTTGGTCACCAACCCATTGAAGTTAACGGAGCATTTTATCTCAGGTCCTAGAAAAATCTGCACTCTTATTTATATGCAATCAACCGTAAGAAATTGCTGTTTTGGGCAAAATGCATTGGTCCATCAACTTTGGAGGCTTGTAGTGACCAAGGGATGAGAAAAATTACAAGTTTCTCATTTTTTCCATATGTAGTAGTTATTGAACTATAAGCTCATGAAAGGATTTTTCAAAATGAGTGGATCTACTATGGTTTTGGAATTTTTTCCCAAAACCCTGAAAGGACACTTTTATGTCCTGATTAGGTTACCATTCTAGTGTTAAGATCGATGAATACCTCTGGTAGTGATCGTAGCCTTAGAAAGTCTTTCAAGGTCTTTAGGAACCTCTCAAGAAAGAACATCCACCTGAAGTGAACCACACCACAAATGGCTATCTCCTCAACAAGATGGAGCAATAGGTGAACTTGGCTAACAAGGAGAGAACGTAGGAATGCATCTTCAATAGCACAAGTTGCTTCAATCGCTAGAAGTCGAGCTGTTGGAATGGCTGAAACTTCGATTTCTTTGGAACTCACAAACCTGTAACCAAAAAACCCTTCATAATATTCATAGTAAAGTTAGTCTTCAAAGTAAATTTTAGGAGGGAGGATCAAATGTTCTATACCTGACAACTTCTCCCACCTTGAATATTGCAGTCTTTACCTTCATGTCCACAAATCCACTAATGCTAATTGGAAGCACAAACTATTGCACAAACAAAAAGACTCTTTAGTATCCAGAACCCTAAACCACATACACACACACTCACATATACACACACATACACACACACACACATTACCTGGAGAATCTTGTGCCAATCATGGGATTTGAGGCCATACAGTTGTGTGGATCCTCCTTTCTTAGTTTTAGTGAAGGCACCCTTGAGCGAACCCATATAACCTGTTGGAGTACGGATGGATTCAATGACTTGTTTCATCCGCTCTTTATCCACCCTTGATAGAATCCAAGGTGCCTTTGGAAGAAACATCTTCCCCGGAGGCCCCATGCGAGGTGTGGCCGAAGGAGGGAGCCTCCGTATGGCCCTCATGTCCTCTCTAGCCCCCAATGAATCTTTCTTGCCTACTATGTGAACCCATATAGCTTGCCCAACATTTTTGAACACATGCATTGGATCCCATAGGTGTTGGATTTTTAATGAAGCCCAATAGGGTAGTGATAAGAAAATAGAGTACCTAGACATACCCCTAGGTGGATCATTGGGAGGAGGCAATGTGTTGTGATGCTCATTCCAATATCTTGCCCAATCGGGCATGGTCCAATGAAGTGTCTCCATCCCATTGCACGGTGGAGCATAAGATGGATGTGTGGGCGGAAATAAGCAATGGTTATTGGGGTAGATAATCTTACCAAGTAGAGCGGGTCTCTCTGTCACGAGTGAGGGTCCACAAGATGGGCATGCTCTATGTCCAGATGTAGATAGTCCTACAAAAAAAAAAGACATAACCGCATATAAGTGACCAATGCAAAGACATTAAAGAGTGTCACAAAGTATATATAAGCTTACCAAAAATCTCTCCAAGCCCGAGGAAATCATGCATGGTCCACATGAGAATGCACTTGATCATTGTGCGCCGATCACGAAGTGGTCTTGATACATCAAAAACATCTATGCTGTTCCATAGCTCTTGAAGCTCTTCAATCAAAGGTGCTAAATATACATCCAAGTTCTTCACCTTGTGTTTTCCTGGGACTAGAAGAGAGAGCAAAATGTTCCCCTTCTTGGTTGACTCCCATGGTGGAATGTTGTAGTTCACAACAACCACTGGCCAAGTACTCCATGAGGTAGACCGATGCCCAAATGGGTTTACCCCATCACTAGCCAGACCAAGCCTGAAGTGACGAGGCTCTTCTCTAAACTCCGGCCATGTCTGCTCAATGTGTTTCCATGCCGGCGAGTCAGCCGGCACTCTCATAACCCAATCGATGGAGCGATTTGTCATATGCCATGTAAGAAGCTCGCTTGTTCCTTTGGTGCTGAACATGTGCTTGATGCGGGGAATGAGGTGGAAATGACGAAGAACCTTGCGAGGTATTGTGGTTCCTTGCATTCCCTCTTTGTACCTTGATTCTCCACACTCGGTTCAAGCATCAAGCCCTGCATGTTCATTGCGGAATAGCACGCAATCATTGACACATGCATGTATGCGATCATAGTCCATCCCAAGCCCTGTCACCACCTGTCGTGCCTTCCTTCGATTTTCTGGAAGATGATTGCCTTTAGGCATCATCTTGCCTAATAGCCTATGACATAATTAAAGAACACTCGTTATTGCATATAACCACGAAAAAAACTCACAACTAACACTTATTACACTTAAATGTACCTCAATAGTGCATCTACCCCTGCATTGCTCCATCCAAACATTGCTTGAATATTCAAAATCTCAAGAGACGCTCGTAATATGGAGTAGGAGCATCCCTTGTAAAGAGCGGTGTGTGCTGCCTCTAGCAATGAATCTATGGTTTTTTGGGCGGCTTCTTCACATGCACACTCAGGCTCGCACTCATTCGCCACCTCATGTGCAAGAAGATCCTCAACCATATTGTGCAAATGATCTTCCTCCACTTCTATGTGGGGCGGGGTGGTGGGGAGATCCCCATATGTGGTGGATGTAGGATGCGCATGCGCTCGTGTGGACCCACCCACATCAGACGGCGGAGGGTGTGACCCCCCTCCCATGACTACTTCCTGGCGCAATCGCTCTTCCGTCCTCCTCCCGCCTCCGCCCCCGATCACACTCCAATGGGTAGCGACATCAATGGATGCCAAAACCCTCGGATCGCTAGTTTCCATTCGAGCGCATTTTCTCGGATCGTCCCATAGCCCATAATCATCCACGTGATCCAAGCATATACACCGAAGCCATGCAATTGCACGCTTACATCGCGTACATGGGCATGGTAATCGCTCGCTCAACCATCAAGTTCGTTTCGCGCCAACCGGCGGACCCATGTCATCCCAATCGTCCTACACACACGACCACACACTAAATAGGAAAAAATTAAATAAGAAAAAGAATAATCAATAATGTTGGTATTGACATGACTGACACTCATTAAAGATAGAGGGGAGGTGGGTACAAGAGGTCATGCAGTCGGCGTAACACATGCAGTTTCATCAGAGATTTTCGTGGTAATACCAGTGGTAACAGGCGCGGTAATACTCGCGGTAAAATCCCAAGCAAATTTTTTTATATAAAGGGGGCACCTGCGTGCCCCCGTGAAATTGAATGCCAAAAATTCAAAAACGACCTCCTCTTCTTGGCGGGCCTGTTTCCCTCTCCATCTCCAAGCTCTCTCTCCTTCTCTCTCTCCATCTCCAACCTCTATTACTCTCTTCATCTCCATCCCCACCATATCCAAACGATCGAGGTCACGAACGTAAGTGCTCAAACTCTCTCTCTTTCTTCTCGTTCTTCTACACACACACACACACACATGCACTAACATGCACACACAAACACAAACACATACACACACACACATGCATACACATTGCACACACACACGCACACATGCACACACACATTGTACACACACACGCACACACACACACACACACAATTTTGTGCACAATCACACACTAATGCTTGCATTAGTGTATGCATGCATTATACACACACTAATGCTTGCATTAGTGCGTGCATGCATTACAAGCACACACTAATGCTTGCATTAGGGTGTGCTTGTGCATGAATTAGTGTGTAAACACACTAATGCATGCACAAGCACACACTAATGCAAGCATTAGTGTGTGCATGCATTATACACACACACTAATGCTTGCATGCATTAGTTAGTTTTTACACACTATTTTGTGCACAAATTACCCACTAATGCCCGTATTAGTGTGTGCATGCATTATACACACACGCATTAGTTAGTTTCTACACACTAATTTGTGTCCAAGCACACACTAATGCAAACATTAGTGTGTGCATGCATTATACACACACTAATGCTTGCATTAGTGTGTGTTTGTGCACAAATTAGTGTGTTCTCACACACTATTTTGTTCACAATGCATGCATTATACACACACACACCCTAATGCTTGCATTAGTGTGTGATTGTGCACTAATTAGTGTGTTTGCACACACTAATTTTTGCACAATCACACACTAACGCTTGCATTAGTGTGTGCATGCATTAGTGTGTTTCCACACACTAATGTGTGCCCAAGCACACACTAATGCAAGCGTTAGTGTGTGCATACCTCTCTAGCACACACTAATGCTTGCATTAGTGTGTGCTTGTGCACTAATTAGTGTGTTTTCACACACTATTTTAGGCACAATGCATGCATAATACACACACACACTAATGCAAGCATTAGTGTGTGCATGCATTAGTGTGTTTCCACACACTAATGCAAGCGTTAGTGTGTGCATACCTCTCTAGCACACACTAATGCTTGCATTAATGTGTGCTTGTGCACTAATTAGTGTGTTTTTACACACTATTTTAGGCACAATGCATGCATTATACACACACACACACTAATGCAAGCATTAATGTGTGCATTAGTGTGCGCATACCTCTCTAGCACACACCAATGCTCACAATAGTGTGTGCTTGTGCACAAATTAGTGTGTCTACACACTAATGCATGCACAAGCACACACTATTTTGAGCATTGGTGTGTGAAAAAATTTCACACACTAATGATTGCTTTAGTGTGTGCATGTGCACTACTTGCATTAGGGTGTGTGTGCATGCATTGGTGTGTTTTCACACACTAATTAGTGCACAGGCACACACTAATGCAAGCATTAGTGTGTGCATGCGTTACAAGCACACACTAACGCTTGCATTAGTGTGTGCTTGGGCATGCATTAGTATACCAAAACATACCTCCATGTGGGTGTGCGATGAAGTTGATTGAGACCCCAATGGTCACCGAGAAGCCCAACGGTAGATTAAGGTCCAACACACACACACTATATTAATTTCTTTGCCACACACTAATGCACACACACAATAATTAATTAGAAGCACACACACACACACTCTGAATGGATGCAAAAAAAAAAGCACATAAACCATTTCTTAAATAGGAGATAAAAGGAATCCTATGCAAGCAGAAATCCTATGCAATAAAGAATCTCACTTTGACTAGAATCCAATGTTAATTAGGGTCCCTTTTTTTTGTGAAATTTTATTTCTCGCCGAGGGCCTCTCTTACGAGGACGCTTGTGATGCTTACTACTCGCAGTCTTCCTCCCACTAGTCACAATCCACCTTCGCCTTTCAATGGTTCCGAGATGCAGTACACAACCCCGACCTCAAGAGGGCATACCGCACCCAGGCAAAGTGGCTATCCTTGTAGCAGAGTCTTCGAGGGTGGTACACACCAGCACACTTGGCTACCTATGAGCTCTCACCGCTCGTGACACCGGGCGCTGGCACACCGATCGTGCAGAGTGTGCCTCCCAGTGGGCCTCCCTCCACCTTACCCTTGAATTTCCCGTCACCCGCAGCTCCCTCCACCTTGCATTCGCAACGATCCACACCCGCACCATCGAGTTATCCGTCACCTACACCACCCAGCGGTTCGAGCTCGGGCCAGCACTCTTCGGGTGGCCAGCACTCTTCCCGTAGTGGTGGCTCACGCTCTCACCTCCTCGCTCACCCCTTGGAGCTCCACATGAGGATGAGGACCGCGATGCGCCCGCCCTGGACACTAGTGGCTACTACTATTATATACATCGAGGGGGGGAGGTGGATCTAGGTTCCTCTTTGGGGAAGACATTTCGAGGGCACCTTAACCAACTGATCCACTCGACATACCAAGATTGCTTTAAATGTTTCAAAGATCAGGACCCAGCCGACTTGACGTACATTCACACGACATTGCTCATGCGGTTCCCTAATCCACAAGTGAAAGAGTTCTCCAGGAAGTGGCTCGAGAAATACATCAAGAATTCCTTGAAAAATAAGAATTCCAGTGTGTGGAGGGCGGAAAAGCGAACATGTGACTCTGAGGGTCACAACTATCGCCCTGGAAATGTTCACGACGAGGAGTGGGAGAAAGCCCAGGGCGAGCTGGAGGATGAGAGAGCAGCAGGTGCTAGGGTGCACACTCGGCAGGTAGAGGCGAGGGCGCAACAAACGCCCACGCATTACGGCTCGGGCGGAAAAGGAGCATGGAAATATAAATTTGTGAGTGTGCATATTTTCATTTGAATTGATTTAATTTGTGGTAATAAGGTTAGGTTTGTGATATTTGTTAATTGATATACAGCAAAATATTACTATGACCTGTCCAAGCCGAGAGATCCAGAGATACAGAGAGATCCACTCCGAATATCAGACATGGTGCTGGCTGTATGAAAACAACAAAATCAATCGCGAAGAATTTGAAAATGCATGTCCTACACTACATCCTGTAAGTGTGAACTTTTTTTTAAAATCATTGCATGCAGCTTTATGTATCCATTTGTATTAATTAAAGGTTTTGTTGTTTTTTTCTTTTCCAGAGTCAAGGAGTCCCTCGAGAGGTCCCAAGATCCAAGTAGCTCAATCCTCCAAGTGTTTTTGGGCCCGCGTGTCTTCTTTTTGCCACAGTTGTATAGCCCCCATGTATCGCCTATTTGGGCAATTTTTTGTAATATCCAATATAATTAAACACTTGATTTTGGCCGAAAGTCTTCTTTTGGCCACAGTTGTATAACCGCCATGCATCGCCTATTTGGGCAATTTTGTAATGAACAATTTCTCCAATATAATTAAAAATTTGATTTTGGTCCAAAGTTTTGGTGCAATGAAATTGTTGTTTTTTTATTTATTAAATGTATAGGAAAAAAAAGACAAATGACCATTTGGATGGGTCCTACCAAGGACCATCCAAATGGTCATCTGGTTTTTTTTTAAAAATACCCGCGTGTGCGGTAATGGTCGCGGTAAATACGGCGGAAATAAATGCGGAAATGTAGCCGGGCCGATTACCGCGTGCATTGCTGAAGGACCATTACCGCAAGGATTGACTCCAGAATTACCGCTCCCGAGATTTTTTGACTTGAACTTTTCCTTTGTTTTTGTGCGTCTATCTGAGCGGTAATGTGCTCCAAATGTCATAGTGTGGGACATATTCGTAATCCTCATGGCCGCCGACCTTCTCCAACTAAAGTGGATGCAATATAGAGGATGAAGGAATTATGCGTAAATATCACAGAGGTGAGAAGGTTTCTAGGTGCATGTGTCTTCTATCTCATATGGATTCCACATTATGCACATGTCGCAGATCCTCTTTTATCAATTGCTAATGAAGAATCAAAGGTTTCAATGGAATGATGTACTTGTAAAAGCTATGAGAAAGTTGAAGCAATTGTTGTTGTCTTCATCAACTTTGAGGAAGATTGACTATGAGTGTGGAAGATCGGTGATTGTGATAGTGGACACTAGTCCAACGGGAATTGGATGGGCAATATGACAAGACGATGAAGAGAAACACGGGTATGTGGTGAGGTTTGGGGCCAAGGTTGTAAGCTCTCTCCAAAGAGCATATCCACAGGTAAAAACGGAGTTATGGAGGGTGGTTACAACATTAAAGTTTGACAAATAATACTTCATTAGAGCATCTATAGTTGTGAGAGGAGACTGATTGCTTACCACTTCTAGGAATGAATGCAAGCTACTCTACTCCTGATATTGCTATGCTTAGGTGGATTGTTTATATAAAGTCCTTGAACCCAAAATTGAGTCACATTGCAAGAAAGGATAATGCAATGGCAGGTATGCTTTCAAGGGCAAGGTATGAAGATGAGGATGATATTATTGATGATGAAGAAGATGTGGGCACAAAATTCTACACAATTTCTCATGCAAAGTGTGATGATATATGGATTGTATCTTCACTTGAGTCCTTTACAGAGGGGTTCTATGAGGATGAATGGTTGCTCATAGGTTGCTACCTGAGGACTTTACAAAAGGAAGATGATTGGATTGAATCAAAATTCAAAAGGATCAGAAAGAAAGCATATGGATTCTTCTTGAGGGATGGCTACTTATGGAAACATCCTAAAAGAAGAGATGGGACTCCATTACGACGACGAGTAGTATGTGATACGCCTACTCAACTCAAAATTATCAAAGGCCTTCATGAAAGCCTATAAAATGGACATCGAGGTGTATTGTTAGTAGCAAGCTAACTCGGATACCATTTTTTGGAGTTCTCATTGTAAAAACACTTATTATTTTGATAAATCGGGAATATTATAACTCCTATTTCCCGAATAAACTTTGTAATAGATGAGCCGGGGCTACAAGCTTCCAGATTGTAATAACCTGTGTGGTAACCATATTTAATTAGAGCTCCCGCTCTTAGTTTATTATTTTTGACCACCAAAAACCTTGGCTAAGGTAAAAAAGCCAATTTTTGTAAGTTATTTTTAAGTTTTGAATAATGAAATAGACTCAGATTGTGTGATTTTATCTATTGGTGATGGTGGAGGGCTTGGGGTGGTCATCTTGTTTTGTAAATGGTGAGGATGGTCTAGGAGACATCCCACCTTCTTGGTGTTGGGGTTCACCTTGGTGTGTTTCTTCTTCTGCTTGTTTTTGCTGCTCCACCGCATCTCTAGCTTGCTTTCCTACTTCTTGAGCCTCTTTCTGCTTCAATGATTCTGCCTCTTGATCATTCATTCTAACAGATCCTTTGGATCTTCTTATTCTCTTCGTGTAGGGTGCTTTGTTCTCGGACCTTTTAATTCTATAGGTACCCACTTTGCAGGGTCCTTGCCTTGAGCTTGGCGACTTCGTTCATAGGAGTGCTTTTCTCTCTCAAACCTTGCCTGCTTTTGTTGAGTCTCCTCTTGATGTGCTACCAATACCTTTCTTTTAATTTCTTTGATGCGTGCTCTTCTCTCCTCATTGTCGGAGATTTCACTGTTATGCCGTTCTGGAGAGCTCTCGGCGGATTCTTCATCAGATTTGTAAGTTCTCTTGGTAGATCTTGTGCCTCAAGGAGATGGTTCTACAGACACAATCCATGTGTTCTGATCTGGTGCAAGTGGCAAGTTGTTTGCTATGCTGATAGCATGGTAGGCAATTCTTGTGAAAACTTCAGGTGCTCCCAGATATGTTATCTTAATTTCTTTCTTTGTCCCCTTCAGTATGGACAACTCGTACTATTCGTGGTCGATTGGTTGCTTGGTTGTCGACTTTAGAACTTGTGTAAATGTGGTCTCAACCGCATGATTGGGTGTTGTATACCTTGGCGGTCTCTTGGTGAGGAAGTGGAAGTGTTGGTGGTATAACCTTGCTGGTTCCTCCACTTGCTTCTGGATAAGATCGGAAAATGTCGCAATAGTTGTTTCCTTGGTGAAAGTGCCTGCTATTTTTTTTGTCTCTTGCTCTCATGGTCATTCCTTTTGTTGGATCTTTGAAAGATTCTACCACTATCTCTTTTGTAATGAACACTTCTTACCTTGTTCCCTTGCTGGTCAGAGGTTTGGGTGGTTCCATATTTCTTGATTGTTGAAAGGAGCTTATAAGCTTTCTAAAAATCCACTCCACATGGCTCTTGTTTGTAGAACTCTCTAAGCCCCAGCCTTCTATTAGCTTCTTTGGTCTCGATCTTTACTGCAATGTCATAGACCTCTTTTGGTAGAAGTTGCAGTTCTACCTGATGTCCTTCTTCGCTTTTGAATCTGCCTCTGAATATTGTGGTGTTGTTCTCCTCCAGCTGCTCTTTTGGCAGATAGGTCGCTTTGGGTGTTTTGATTGAACCAAAGTTTAGTTCGTATGGCGGTAGCTCTTGCAGCTTTTTCTTTTGAGTGACTCTCCTCTTGGACTTTTCTGCAGCTTGTGTGGCTCCTGTTAGGTGAATAAAGTGTCAAAGTTAGCAAATTTGGCAGATTGCTCTCCAAAATGTCCTTCATTCTGAATTGCTTGATGAATTGAGTTCAATTTTCTTCAAATCAAGTTTTAAACATGTATTGATGCATAAAAACATGTAAAGACCAAATTGATCAAGTCTAAGAAAAAATTTGCAACAAAAGTAAATAATCACGATTATTTACAGCTGAGAAATTTTTCCAACTTTTTGCAAATTTGGCATTATAGGCTTAAAGTATATATCAAATGAATACTCTGAGTGAAATGTGGGCTCATTTGGCTGCACAGGGTGAAAATGGTGCCAGATTTAGACTTTAGGTCTTTGAAATAGTAGATGTAAAGAAATTTTGAGATTTTGAGCTCCAAATATGTTCAAAATTGGCTAGTGGGCTTAAGACATTATGTACTTTGGTCCTATGATGGCAAAGTTGAAAATTTTTCCCATCTTGGCAAAAAAGAAAATAATCGCAATTATTAACTTTTTCTTCAAAATGAACATTTTTTTGGTACAACTTGGTTCTATGCATGGTGTAGTCCCTCTGTATGTGATATGAGGTGATTTCGATCAAAAAATGTGGCTAATAACTCAAAAATTGGCTTGCAACGACTTTTTTGCATTTTTTTGGTAATTTTCCAAGTTATAATTGATCATTTTGGCTCGTACTTGAAATTTGGCATGTAATAGATGTGTACAAGTGATAAGTGAGGTGTTGATACCATTTTCAAGCCAAAATATTGCCAAAGCAGATCATCTTGATTATTTACAACAGTCAACTTTTTCGTGCAAAATTTGAAAATTTTGACCTAAACACATTCTATACACCTTTAAAAAATCCTAAATTGAATTTGGTAAAATTTGGTCTTGTCGGCGTCACTTCGTGCTTTGTCAACTCTGAAATCACCGATTTTTGTGACTACATGGCTTGTAGAGTTGGTTAGTCACTTTTGAGGCTATGGATTTGTCCGCTACATAGTCTTGAAGCAACTTATCCAATTTTAGCCCATTTGGAGTCAGTTTAACCTCATATGTCGAATTTGATGCTTTGTAGCCTTCTAGCCATTTTCTGCTTTTTGAGGCTTGGCTTGACTGATTTTATCAAACCAATCATATACATTACATATAGTCCTCGTATGTAATCTGTCCGTGGAGTTAGTATCCAATTCTGGCATCTGCCAAAAAACCTATCTTTTCTACTTGGGACCCCCTCGACCCTTGCCGAAAGGTCAACTATTGATATAGAAGTTTTCTATTATGTTGGGGCATGCTACATTGCAAATCTTGTTTGGTTTGGTTGAACTGACAGGCCGCTATGGTCGATTTTTGGTCGTAGGTCTTCGTGCACTACTCGAATTCTAGGGTTTTTTCCAAGGGTTTAGACTAGCTACTGGCCATATAAAATAGATCATTGATAAGTATAGAAATCACCCCTCATGTCTTGTGTGAGACGGTGCTAAAAAGAGGCGACTGTGGACTCCAAAAAATACGCGTGAAGAGGGTCGAAATGCTCTCTCTCCAAAGGCAACAAGTGAAAATGAGGTGATTTTAGCCTACCTTGGGTATCTTTACTCGGAGTTCCCAAACCAGTTTTCTCCAAATTCCCCATTAGTCCTACTAGACCGTCAAATCTACGTTAGACTCAAAAAATTTCCCAATCGGATTCCTGTAGCTCATTCTGCAAGAATTCTGCAAAAGTAGGTCTTGTCGCCTAATTGACGCTTCCTGCTTCAATCCGCCGATTTGATTGAATTTTTTGTGCTTGCCCTCCTTGTCTTTGATCATCACTGTGTCTTCAGTTTTTTCATCTGAGCTCCTTTGCTATTTGTTATTAATTTTTGACCCGTTGATTAGAAAAATCAAGAAAAATAACCAAATGCGCTAAAAAAGTAAAGTGAAAATCCAATAATTAGAAAAATCCATTAAAGAACACAGCTTTATTGTTTTTTGCTGAGTTTCTCCATTTTTAACTCTCAATATCAAGAAAAATAATGAAAAATAACCAAAAAGGACTATTTTTAATGATTTTTTTATAGTATATACACTATTTACACACATCGGAGAGATATCATCCGTTAATTTTCCCATGCAGATGAATTATAATGTATTATTAGATAATTTGGCAAAAAATCACACATTAATATCAAACTTTTTTCTCTCTCTTTAAACATTGTCCTTAATTGCTTAGTGCCCTTCCACCACTCCTAGATGGCGTACTACGGGACGACTATGTATATGGGTTGAACAATCATGTCTATGCATAGTCGTGGTTGGATATACTATTCTTTGAAGATCAATGCAATAAAAACCATCATGCTGTGCAAGAGTTGGGTCTTGAGTAGTTAGCTCAAGGATGTCTAATGTCGAGGCTTTTTTATGCTGTCTTCCAAAGAGCAAATATTGTAGCTTGTGTGCTCTTTGCTCGACTGTACCATCAGGATGCTTTAGCATGCTGATTTCCTGAGCTGCTGGTATCAATTTTGACTGTTGTGGAGCTTTTACCCGCCATTGATATCTTGGTTTGTCTTGGTCGGAATGGTGTGGTTGAGTTTCTGAGACTTAACTCTCCATTGCTTGATTGGTTTTCCAGTTTGTGGAGAATATAAGTGTTCTTTTTTTCTCTAAATCCATTTTGTGTTAGGTTCCTTGCTTAGAGATGCTCGTCTTTGTGTTTTGATCTTTGGAACCGTCTTTGGTATTGTCGATGATGTTTTGGACACCCAAATCTGAATCGTCTTGTCCTTAAGATGTGCTTTCAGTACCCAAATTTGCATGAATCCTCGCATGCTACATGTAGCATTTACTTGTCGATAGGATGGATAATATTGATTACTTCGTGGTTTGCTTTGCTGGTAATTGCCTTTCCATTCCTCCTTGCTTGGTGCAATTGAAACAATGAGTTGTTCGTCTTTAGGTGATAGCTTAAGCTGATTGGTATCCCAATATAGTAGTGCCTTGTATGTCCGCATCCAGGGTATTCCCAAATCATTGTCTCATTCATGTGTTCATGGGTAAGCATACAAACTGATGAGGACATGAACATCCATGGAATGTCACATTCAAGTTGACTACTCCCAATGTTGGTGTTGGGTTCTTGTTGCATCTTTTGATAGTCTCTATTCCTACTATCAAGGACTGACTTGTTGCTTTCTTGTACGTGGAATAACTGATTGCATTTACTCTAGCTCCTGTATAGACCAAAGCATTTTTGCTATGATTGTTGAGTTGTACTTTGATGCAAAGGTCCATTCCATCTAACCATTCATCATTTGTTGACGCTGCATCTTTCTGTAATTCCCATTGTCGAGTATCTATATCCAGAGTGTTGATGGAAATATGAATTTGTTGATTCTTGAGAGCATCTTTCCTTTTGAGTACTCGAAGACAAGCTTATTCTTAGGCTTCATCAATAATCTCCTATCATTTTACCTTCCTTTTCTTAGCTACATGCCTTCTTTCTAGAAATTCATTGGTTAGTGGTAGATTGTACATTTTTAAACGACATCTACTAATCCAATTAGCCCTTGGTTCACCATCTAGGGTGGACAACTTAACTGCTCCACTTGGAGACATATCTTCAATGATAAACGGTCTGTTTCTCTTTTTCTTAAACTTGGGAATGTGTTTCTTAAGGGAATAGACTAAAACTAAGTCCCCTTTTTTGAAGATTTTTGTAGCTAGATGGGAATCAGAAAACTATTTTTGTTTCTGCTTTTGTGCATAGATGTGAGCTATAGCATTTAGCATTTTCTCATCTAGCTTCTCAAAATCTTCAAGTCTCTCTAACAATTCATATCCAGTCCACTCAAAATTCTTAGCTACCTTTAGTGTTGGCAATAGAAACTCTATTGGCAGTATGGCATCAAGACCATAAACAAGGTTAAAGGTCATAGCATTTAGAGCTATTTTGAATGAAACTCGATACACCCATAGAGCTGCATAAAGATTCATTTCCCAATCTGTCCTTCTTGAACTAACCATTTTAGTCAATATTGAGCTAAGAATTTTATTCGTATGCTCAGCTTATCTGTTTTCTTGTGGGTGATAGGGAGCTAATTTGTTATGCATGACCATAAATTCATTAAGCAGATACTCGATTACCTCATTGAGGAAATAAGTTCGTCATCACTGACAATTTCTATTGTGGCAGTCCATATCTTGTGAATACGTACTCATAAAAGAATGCGGTAGTGGTTCTGGCATCATTCTTTTGAGTTGATTTAGCCTCAGCCCACTTGGTCAAATAGTACGTAGTGACAATAATGTATTGAACTTGGGTTCTGTAAGCAGGTGGTTGTATTGGCCCAACAAAGTCTATACCCCATTTTGTGAAAACTCTAGCCCCCATCATTGGTCTTAAGGACATGCTATCTACGTTGTCGGGGGATTTGTGCTCGAAAGGTGAGCCAAGAAGGCGCGAGGCCTTTGGTTGTGAGAGGTGTGTGGAAGAGAGTTGCACCAAACACAATTAATGTAGACAAAGCTTAAAACTGACAACTTGAACACGATTTTGAATCTTGATTACCCAAAGCGGACAATTAACAGTATCGCTACTTAAATTATTTAAACTCCTTACATCATGTTAATTTTCCTTCATTGGGTTGTCGAGCTTTCCTTGATAATATTTGTCTCCTTCTTTCTTCCTCTGCTGCTTTAAGATTGACATAGAGAGAGAGATCCCATGAAAATGATTAATTATGGCTTGAGAAAGAGATTATATCTTGGGTTATGGATTTTTTTTATTAGAATGGATATGGAAGCTTCGATTAGAGTGGGCTATGGAAGCTTGGAAAAAGAGAGTACTCAAAGCTTATGGCTTCCTCCCCTGATACAGCAGAGAACGAAAACTTGAATATCTCCTAATCGTTGCAGGATTAGCCTCTGTGCGTGAGATACAAAAATGCTCAAAATGCCTTGAACAAGCACATGTTGGACTAGCTATTTTACAAAAATGTTACAGAATAAGACTTTTTCGGTCTCCCCTTCATGCAAAGATGTGAAGTCTCTCACACACTTTCCTTTTTACCACTGACCACATGTCTTCCTATACCCAAGTTGCCTTAGATTTCTTAAGAGCCTTTTCACATGTAAAACCTTTTCTTCAAGCATGAAATCTCTACGCCTAGGCCTTCATAACCACATAAAGCATACACTTTCTGGATCCCCTTGCTTGTTCTCGAGCCCTGGTCACTGTTCAATAAATGTGTAATCCGCAGTTCCAATAGACTTTTTCTGCTTCCCTTTGCTCTTTTTTCCATCATGGAAGCGGATCCGCACGACATCCACCCCCTCTAAACCTTTACACCCTCTGGTCTTTGCCAACCGGTCTTCAATCTATATATGCTATAATCACCTTAAGCTGCTTGCCATCAAGATCACATAACTCGTAAGTACATGTAAAACAAAATATGGCTTAAGCCATATCATCATTGGTCTAGCTCAATTATTTGGTAGTTGTCCATCGCAAATCTTTGAACCACGTATGTCGTGTCTCCAAAGCATTCAATTATAAAAAACCCGTTTAGTGAACCCCGCCAGACTCAAGTGCTCGAGTTAATGATGCACACAACTTGAGCATGAAGCTCCCTTTAGGGAACCCTATCAAGCTCAAGTATGCCTTACTCTGTCTGCACATGGAATAGCCGTCAAGTCCTTTACTTCAAGTTTTGGTAGCAGAACCAACTCAAAAGATGTGAAGATACTTTATCAATTGTCCAAAGATGTCAATTGGAAGCTAGCCATATAAGATTACTGACCACAAAATCCAATACTCTTTTCTTGATAACATAAATCCAAAAACAAAACCTAGTGCCAAGTAACCTGCTACAAGAGAATAATTGATATCCTTGAATCAACAAGTTTCACTTCAATAGCTCCCAGGATCAAATGGGATAGTAAGAAATTGTCCCAATAGTGGAGCAGCATAATACCCGCATGGGCATACATTTCCTTATCAATAAACTTCAAGCATTTTTGGTGTAGGTGTGCTATTCTTGGATCAAATAGCATGCAACCAAAATGCATATCCACAAGTAACCATCCCTACTGAACCTGCTACAAGATTCTTAGAATCTCCTGGATCAAATTTCATTAAGAGGACATAGCATTGATGGGCCCCACAATATACTAGAGAATCACCTGAAGCATAGTGCAATATCCATATCCTTGCAACTTAAGCTCGTTACCAGTAAGCCTTAGCATTGACTCCTTTTTATAGGCAGCCAAACCATCACTGACATGAGCATCAATAAAAAACTTAGCATCCAAATCTTACCATAATTGGCATACTGTCCAAGGAAATGAAAAACTTTGTGTACTTTTTGATGTATCAAGGATGATTTAGCATCATCACCACCTCTAGCTTCATAGCCATTACGAAAAACCTTGGGACTCTCTGGACCTGTATCATCAGAGGAATCTTTACTTGGGATTTGAGCTTGATCATGTAAAAAATCTTTAGCCTGTAGATCTTCATCCATAATAGCACCCTTGGGAAAATCACTTTACAAAATATCAACATTCATCAAAATTGTAGGAGTTATCTCCTCATGCAGCCCATGTATAAGTATAGATGTAGAATCTTTGTCGATATTCTATTCACAATCAGCATGAGCTAGGCAATCTTCAAACTCATCAATATCGTCCTCTGCTTCCTCATATGCATCCATGCTATTGAGCAATCCATCATAACACTACGAAGGTTCATCTAGCACCCCTTATGAAGGAATAGCCTCAAGCATATCCTGTGTCGGTTCATCAACCTCTTGTACTTTTTTACGTATTGTGTATATAATAGCTTTATTGATGCAATCATCTATAATAAACCTGTTGTATTCCTCAACTATAGTGTTGATAGACCCATTAGTAGTCTGTAATGGCTCATCTTCTTGATAGACTTTTTGAGAACATCCCACGCCAGGGTCAGTAGCTTGAAAAACATTTGTTGTACATTCTAGCTCTTCACCAGAACCATTATCGTAGGTAACTTCCATGCGAACAATCTTTGAAAAAAATCATATATTTTTTTTGACGATTAAATTCATTCTTTATCTTTGCTAGGTTGCTCAAAATATGGTCCTCTGAAGTTGAATCTGCTACTTCCAGAGCTGTATTTGCCTTGGCTTTACTCCTTGTAGAAATATGTTCCCAAAATTGATCGTACTTAAGGAGCTACATCTGATCCCCTTCCTCTTTATAGAAAACAATCTGGCTTCATTTGATAATCTCCTTCATTGCCAACTCGATAATCCTTGAGCTTTCATGAACAAACCCATCTACAAAATAGTCCCATTGTGTGGGATATGTTTTTGCCAATTCTCAAACCTTATCTTTAAATTCGGAGGTCACCACTTCTTCAAAACTCGAAATCATCCAATCTTCTACAATTCCTTGGCTCTTCATCTCCGCTTTATAGCATGAAAGGAGTCCATCTGGATCATGTCCTTGAAAAATACCACACTGCTCATGTACGGTATCAAGTGCCACCTTTACTGCATCATCAATCTACTTTTTCATCTTCATAGCTTTCACTTCTTCCAAACATCCCTAAACTAAGCCCAATATTTTTGCCAGATCTGCAAGTGTTACACTTTTATCAAATCTTTTGGAATTAAAATCTTCAATAAACTGCCTCAACTCTTCTGGCATCTCCATCTTTACCTCCCACCCCGGCTCATCTCAGGTCGGGTTCACCAAGAATGTCAAGGGATTTGTGCTTAAAAGGTGAGCTGGGAAGGCATGGGGCCTCTAGCTGGGAGAAGTGTGTGGAAGAGAGTTGCAGCAAACACAATTAATGTAGGCAAAGCTTAAAATTGACACCTTGAACACGATTCTGAAGCTTGATTACCCAAAGCGGACAATTAGTAGTATCGCTACTTAAATTATTTAAACTCCTTACATCAGGTTAATTTGCCTTCATTGGCTTGCCGAGCTTTCCTTGGTAACATTTGTCTCCTTCATTTTTCCTCTACTGCTTTAAGATCGACATAGAGAGAGAGATCCCGGGAAAATGATTAATTATGGCATGAGAAAGAGATTATAGCCTAGGTTATGTATTTTTCTTATTAGAGTGGCTATGGAAGCTTGGATTAGAGTGGGCTATGGAAGCTTGGAAAAAGAGTTAAGAGTTCTCAAAGCTTATGGATTCCTCCCTTGATACGGTAGAGAATCAAAACTTGAATATCTCCTAATCGGTGCAGAATTAGCCTCTATGCGTGAGATGCAAAGATGCTCAAAATGCCGTTTTCCTTCTCATTGCGTTGCCTGTTTTTACCAAAAGCCTATTCTGCAAAAATTTTATGGACTAAGACTGTTTCGGCCTCCCTCATGCAGAGATGTGAAGTCTCTCACACACTTTCCTTTTTACCACCACTGACCACATGTCTTCCTCTACCCAAGTTGCCTTATATGTCAACACTAGGTTGGTAATGGGACACTTTTATGTCTTGGGACACTTTTATGTCCTGTTAAGTGACCATTTTCCTTGAATTATATCAAGAGTTTCAAAATGGATTTTGAGGTTCTATCTATCTAGAAAGTTGTCTCATGAGCTGAAAAAAACTTGACATTTTTTTGGATATCAATTCCACCTTTAACCTTGTCCTTGCACAACATTTCACAACCTAAACTGTGTGAAAATATGGGTCCTGTTTTTGGCTTTTTTTCAACTTTTTGCAACTATACCACTCTAGAATTCATTTTTGTGAGGTCTATAATGCTAGAGAACTATCTTTAGTAGTCCTCAACATGTCTTGATGCTTCTAGGGATAAATAAATGTTAAAGTTGTAAGTTATGACCAAATTACAAAAATTGTCAAATCCTGTTTTTTAGCCAATTTTAGCTCTTCTATGATTTTTTGGTGGCTTTCATGATATCCAAATGCAGTTTTGATTTTCTATGTCGCATATTGTAACATAAAGCTAATATTCCTTGAGTTTTGGGGCACCTAATACCCTATTTTGCATAGTACACAACGATGGTTGATTTTTTCAATTATAGAAGAAAACGAAACATTCAAGTATATCAAGTATAGCTTTTTCAATATGTCTAGTTTCTTGTGACAACTATATGCATTTTGTAGGTAGTAACCATATCTAGTCATAAGGATCAAATTTGGCTAGATATTGAATAGTTTTTATGGGATTCTACAACTCATAATGTTGAACCCAGTTTTTTCATGTTTGCTGTATTTAGCACTTCATCTTTGTCCCCAAGATTAGCCTTGGTAAGAGATGTATTATTCTTTTGACATGCTCCATGGATCCTTATGAACCTAAAGGACAACAGGGAACTAAGAAAACATGCATATATTATTTGTATTGAGTGTGGCTATAGAAACTTTGATGATAGGTTTGCAGATTGGTAAAAATTCAACTTTTTTGTACCTATTTCTTTTGGCAAAACAAAAAATAGTGAGTGAGAACAATCATATGTTCTGATCACCAACCCATTGAAGTTAACTAGGGAATTTATCTCAAGTCCTACAAAAATCCCTAATCTTATTTTTATGCAACAAAACATAAGAAATGACTGTTTTGATGAAAATGTATTGGTCCATCAACTTTGGAGGCTTGGTGTGACCAAAAGATGAGAAATTTTAAAAGTTTCTTATTTTTTCCATGTGTACTAGGCCTTAAACTATAACCTCATGAAAGGATTTTACAAAATGAGTGGATCTACTATGGTTTTGGAGGTTTTTTTCAAAACCCTGAAAGGACACTTTTATGTCCTGTTAGGTTACCAACCTAGTGTTAAGAGCCTTTTCACATGTAAAAACTTTTCTTCAAGCATGAAATGTCTATGCTTAGGCATTCATAACCACATAAATCATACACTTTCTAGATCTCCTTGCTTGTTCTCAAGTCTGGTCACTGCTTAATAAATGTGTAAGCTTCAAATAGACTTTTTCTGCTTCCCTTTGCTCTTTTTTCCATCATGGAAGCGGAGCCGCACGACAATGCGGGTTGGCATTTGTGCTCATTTACAAGCATCACATTGCCGAATTTATTCTTTAGTATCTACAAAAAGTGTTGGCCACCATTGTGCCTGCCATTAAGATTTCTCTTGCGGTGGTCTCACTAGAAAAGTGACCTCCAGCTAGTCCAGCATGTGCTTGTTCCATTATAGGAATATATTCTTCTTCATTTGCACAAAGATGAAAATGTTGGTCCTTACCTCTCTAATACAATTGGTTTTCAATAAGAGCATAATCTCTTGCTTTAATTTCAATTGCTCTTTGATGGCGTTTACTCATATCCTCAGGAAATGTTTGGCTTGATAAGTAAGTAACTAGATAGTTACTCCACTTAGGAACATGCGACAATTGGAACAATGTCACATGAGGTATGGGTATTTGTTTTTGACATTGAGGACAATACTTTACAAAAGAATGAACATCACTCCTCATAGTTGGCCAAAATACTCCCAGTCTCAAGATTCGTCGCATAGTTTGATCTTTTGCAAAGTGAAGTCCTACTATGGTAATACGTGCTTGACCTACGTATTGGGTTTTCTCTTCAGGATTAATGCATAAGAGAAATATTACATCTCGATTTCTTTTGTATAGTATCCCAGCTAGTAATTGATACATAGACAATAGCTCAATAAATCGGATTGTGATAGGAAGTGGTATTTACGAATCCACTTGAGCTACGGTCATCAATGATACCATATTTTTCGACCATCGAGGTATCATTTCCATGGAGAATAGATATGCATCTGGTAGATCATCGTCTACTCCTTTAGGTGGTTCCCCTAAAACAATCCTAGACAAATAACCTACTTTTTGGTGAGTAGTGCCCTTTTTCACAACTACAGTGAAATCAAATTCCAAAAGTTCAATGATGAACCATCTCACTATTCTTCCTGTGTTGCATGGCTTGTTGACCAAGTACAATAAGGCTTGGTGGTCCACAAAGAACACAAATTTTTTTGCTAATAGGTAGTATCTATACTTTTTTACGGCATAGATCATTCCTAATCCTCTCCTTTTTGCGGTGGTATAATTATTTTCCGCCATATTCAACTGTCGGCTAGCATAAAAAATAGGAAAATCAAATTTTTCGTCTCCTGGTTGAGCTAGTATACACCCAATGGAAAAATTGAAAGAATCTACATGTATGTGGAATATCTTATTCCAATTTGGTACTTTCAATATTTGAGCAAAAGTGAGGGCTTGCTTAAGCTTCATGAAGGATTCTTCACACTCATCAGTCCATTCAAAGTGTGTAATCAAGATATACATGGGTTTTGCAATTATAGCGTACATGTAAATGAATCGTCTGTAATATCCACAATGTCCCATGAAGGCTTCAACCCCCTTGACTATTGTTGGTCTAAGAAAATCATCAATAACATGAAGTTTATCCATATCAGTAGCTATGCCATTTTTAGACACTATATATCCAATAATTTTTCCTTGTTTACCCATGAATGTGCACTTTTCAAGATTTAAGAAAATCCTCTAAAGTCTATATTTTTCGAATACCTTTTTGAGGTGTTCAAAATGATCAGTTTGGATTTAGGAATGTACGCATTGATCATCCATATAAACATCCAAGAGATTCCTAAGATATTCTTTAAAAGCATGGCTCATCAATCTTTGAAAGGTGGCAGGAGCATTAGTTAATCCAAACGTCATAAGCCCATAGGCAAAAATACCCCATTCCATTGCAACAAATTTTATACTAATTTTTTGGGTCAACCAAAAGTTGATTGTATCCCGAAAATCCATCTAAAAATTTGTAAGCTTCTTTACCTACAACTCTCTCTAAAACATGCTCAGTGATAGGAAGAGTAAAGTTGTCTCTAATGGTAGCTGCATTCACTTTCTTGAGGTTGACACAAACTCGTAATTTTCCATTTTTCTTGGATACTACCACAATTGGAGACACCCAATCTGTGTGTTCTATCTCATAAATGAATTAGGCTTCCTTTAGTTTTTCAATCTCTTTTTTGATAGTTCTGGCAAATGTCTCATTATATGTGTATGGCCTTTGTCTGCTTGGTTTTGCATCATCTCTCATGGGTATGGTATGTTGACAGATTTTTGGATCAACACCCTTGAGATCCTTGTACCAAGCAAAGATATCTCGGTATTCTTTCAGTAAGATTAACAAAATCTCTTCTTCTTATTTTGTTAGGTCATTTGCAATGTAGGTAGGCCTAGACTTGTCTCTTGGTTCGGCCAGATCTATTCTTTTTGCATTTTTAGGTCCTTCGTAGGATTCGCCCTAACTTCGTAATTCTCTAACAGGTTATTTGACTATGATTTTTTGGTCTTGGAGAGTATATTTCTTGTAATGGGATGGAACATTCATTACATCTTTACCATACTCTTCTGTGGTTTCCATTTCTGCTATATATATCTCCTTTAGGGCTTTTTTCAACTCTTGATACTTCTTTTTCCGCTCAACTCGTGTCATGGTTGAATCCTTGTCCTGCTTTTCTGGCTTTGCTTGAGTTTCCTTTCTCATTTTTCTCGATGTTTTTGACATTTTTGGATTTTTGATTGAAGGATATCTGCCAGTGACTTTGTCCTTGACACAATCATGTGCATCTATCTGCATCAAGAACCGTGTTCTACTGGAGTTTGATGGCATAGCTCTAGCTTTCACGTTTCTAATGTCTTTCTCATCTATACCATTTTTGTCTTGTTGATTTCTGGTTAGGAAAGTCAAAGAACTTTTCCTCCCCTCCTTTCATGAGTATCTTAGATCTCACATGTTCTTTTTCCGACCCCGAATCATCTGAGGTAGTTGAATGTTCTTCCACCTCATTTGCTGCATCTAGTAGAGGTCTGAAAGGACTTGTTGAGCTTTTATCAAGTCTTTGGATTCATGAATTTTGTCTTCAATGTGAAGGGTTGAAATCATTTGTATGGAATTCTATCATAGCCGTCCTCATTGCAAAATTGAGTAGGCATAACGCATTCACGCATACATCCATTGTCGCTAAAATTTGAGTCCATTCAAATGGCTCAAACAAATGCTCTAGAAAGGGTTCAGGTACATAAGCTTCATCTGTGCAATCCCTTTCTAAGATACATTTTTCTCGTTTCAAAATCCCATTTTCTGAAGCTCCACACATCCAAATAGGAGTGTCTTTGTTCAACCAAGATGGAAGCTTAGTTTCAGCCAAAGAGATCGAATCGAACTCTTGTATGGGCGTTTTCATGACATCTCTATAAGTATGATCTTTTAGATTAACCCTTGTTATTGATTCTACTTGCTTCAAGTACAAATAATTGTTTACTCAATCTTGGATGAGCTTTACTCGTCGCTTGGAAGGTCTTCCCAATATGATTTTGTAATTGAGTTTCTTCCCAAAGTCTACTATGGCAAAAGTGTGTTGACATTAAATCCCCCAAAAATTATTTATCACTTTTTCAAGTAGTCCTACGGGTCTTTCAATATGTCCATCAGCCAATTATCATTTGAGTTTGTCTAATGGCTGGTTGTCCCCAGGATTCGCATACTGCTTTCATGGCTATGGCTATGTCTGCCCCACTATCCAGTACTGCCATGGTTTCTATGTCATTATATTTCACTAGAAGGGTGGTGTTTCCTTCTTCCCCTTCGTAGTATTCTCCAACTTTGTTCATTGGAACAGATTGAATCTCTTTGTTGTCCATTTCGTGTTTCAATTTTCCCAATTTTTTTGCTATTAATCCTATTATTCCCAACTTCTCTAGAGTTTTCTGTAGACCATTCCATAATTATGGTCTGATTCTTAAGAGTTCTCCCAAAGTAAAAGTGCACTGGATGGGTGTAAACACGATGAAATGAATATTGTCTACTTCTAATATTTGTTCGGCTTTTTTTACTTGAGTGGTCTTACACACTATGGATTCATCTTTGTCATCTCACAAGAAAGAGGGTAATTTTTTCAAGGTCATTGGTTTATACATCCCTAAAGCTTCAGATCCGCAGTCCTCATACAAGGATTGTACATCCATGTCCATATTACGAGGTAGATTGTCTAACCATACTTCCTCTATAGAGGTTGACTTAAGAGTTAGGCTCCCATCATTGATTTCTCTAACTTTTTTCCATAAATTTACTGGCTAATCTTCTTCTACAAATGGAATCCCATCTAAGGCATCTTCATTGTTTGGCACTACAAGTTATGGCTCTTTTGTTTCAAGGTGGGGTTCTACCACCACTTCGGATTTTTCTTTACTATCTCTTTCCGAAAGCCCCTTAAGTTTTGCCATACTTTCGAGCTTGGGTTTTTGTTTTTCTAGCATCTCTTGCGTGATTCCTATCAAATTTTGATAAGCTTCAACCTTAGCTGCTTCCATGTCTGGAGAAGGATAGTTTTTCCATTTGTTTTCCATGTTTTTGTCTGCTTTAAGTCCTGCTTGGTAAGCTTCCAAGGCTGCATTAATAGGCTCAAAATTTTTATCAACCAAAATTGATCCTCCCTATTTCATGGTGGTTTCTTTGACTTTGCTTCTAGTTTCTTTCACCTTTTCTTGGAATAGCTTCTTTGCTTTCTCCTCAATTTCAGCCCGTTGGTTCTGTTTTCTCATCTCATACCTTTTGTTTCTGCTTCTTTTGGTCTTTTGAGACACAATGTGTTCTGCGAATCATTTGTTTCTTTTTCTCAGCCTTGGCTCTGGTGAATATCTTGATTAGCACAATCGGTTTACTCTCAGATGAGCTACTAGATATCACTTGGACTACGTTCACTAATTGTTACCCTTGTTTAGAGAATTTTTAGGACAATCTTCTGGGAAGTGTCCTCCCTTTTTGCAACATTGTATGAAATAATCTTCAACTGGCTTGAGGTTCTTGTCAAGATTTGGACATTCATTTCTCTAATGATCATCTGCACCACAATTATGACAGTTTCCAATTTTTTGGTTTAATCATGGGTCCTACCATTGGATTTCTAACACCTTGATTAGCTACATAATACATGGGTGCAAGCTATGGCGGAGTATAAGTCACAGGTTCTTCCATTGGTGGTGGATGTGAATGATACCAATCTCCTTCTACCATTACTATTGAGGGCGATCTTTTTGAAATGGGGCCTCTTAACCCAAACCAATGGGCCTGCCCTCACAAAATGTTCGTAAAGAGGTACGCACACTACTTGGGGCACCACCTTCTTTTGGGAGTGGAGAAGGAAACCAATCAAAATGACACTTGCACTCACCTACTCAAGCAACACACTTTGAAAACCCCCTTACTCTATATACACTTTGGACACTTGAACACCATCAACGATTATGCAACCCAATGTCGTGCATCAAAATGAAATATGCAATTTGTGGAATAGCATTCACCTTCTCCCCATAAGAATACCCATAATACATCCAAACTCTTCCTCTCTCAAGCACTCATCAAAAAATCATGCACACAATACTTGCCTCTCATACACACAAGAGAATCACTTACATCAAACTAGCACACTTTGCATAGAGAGCTCATCTCCATCTATGCAATACCGTGACACAAATAAAATCACCATGAGAGGTAGCCACATGCATATGTAATAAAGCAAAAGAGAGTTGGAGTGAGAAATTTCTTTAGACCAATTGAATAAGTGTGGAGAAACAAACCAATGGTAAATTGAGAATAGAACACTTACTTGATTTCTCGCACACCTTTTAAGGGGAGGACCGACGCTTACTAACCATCACGAATTGCGACACTTGAAAGTTTTGAAGATGATTTCATGATCATTAACATAACCATGAGAGAGATCATGATGTATTTACAAGTTATTGAGGTGCTACAAATGATTTATTGGGTTGATGGAGTAAGAGATTGTAGAATGGAAAGAGTGGAGAATAGAGTTGCACTTCCTCCAAAGAGGAAGGTTAGGAGGGAGGATGTGAAAGAGGGAGAGTTGGGGTTTTCTCTACTATTGATCAAGAAACAACATGAAGTTGAAAATATAGGTGTGTGTGTCCTTGAGTCTCTCCAAGGGGGGCTATTTATAGTTGTGTAGGAGTGGGATTATGCTACACTTAATTAGAGTAAGTGATTAGACCTAATTAAGTGTCCTTTGACCACTCATTGAATATTGGACGTAAAAGGGACTATTTATTCACCAAAAATATCATTTTAGACCGTGAAGGCTCCATAGGGGTGCATAATGTAGGTGGGCCCCACCATGAGGCCCTACGGGTGGCTCCTGCGGGGTATCTCAACTTGTCTGTCTTGGCATTTAGAAAGCATCTTTAGGTTGGTCCCATCACATGCAAGTGACCTTGAACACTCATTGCTCTTCTAGAAGATGAGTAGGGGAAAAATAAGATCTCACCCTCTTGATTTACTTGATTTACAGTTCCCTTTTGCTACGAATCTGACAGATTTACACTATTTTGACCATAACTTTTTACCTGTAGCTCGGAATGACATGCTTCAAAAGGAAAAATTGACCTTCTCAACATGTTTGATATGAATTTGGACTATTCTTCACGCCCATGCACCAAGGAATTCGGTTCGGAAGGTCCACACTAGGCTAGGGAACCTTTTGCGTCCAAGTCTTTTTGTATGGGCCCTTTGCTTGTATGCATCCAAGGGGAATCATGCTTTTTCAAAAGGCTATGATGCTTAAACAAATAGAGGAGGGCCCAATATTATTTGCTTGTGAAAAGAATATACAATTGGAGTCTTTTTTGAAAGGAGAAAAACTATATGTATATTCTTAAGAGATATTGGGCCACCTATGTAGGGGGCATAGAAGACTTGTAGAGAGGGACCATAATCTTTGGTAAAGACAAGTGGAGAGTTGATTTCCATGGGAATTTATCTATATGGGGTGGAAGATGGATATATTATTTTTCTACTACTAATTCAAAAGAGGTAAGAAAGTTTGGGGGTATATAGTTGGTTATTGTATGCTTATTCTATTTACAAAGCAAAGAAAAAAAGGGTGGTAATATAAATAGATGACTAAGGTGACATTTTTGAGAAGAGTATAATGTATGTGTCGCCACAAAGGTTAAACGAAGAGGGGGAATTTACTCTAGATAACTTAATAGCGTAGAAAAATATATACACATATGAGGAAGAGGACGTTGAGTAGGCTGACAAATGTTGCAAAAAGATGGTTACCATTTTATGCCACTCATATTAGCCCTTCCCCAAGCCTAGAGATATTCATATCTTTAGGAGGACGGTGTTGCTTCTTTTTCTTCTTTTTTTTTCTCTTTTTTTGTCAATTTTCCTTTTTCACTTTTTTTTTTTCCGATAGGAGGAGTGTCATGCACTCTTTTACTCCATTAGACCTGCTTTTCATTACCTCAATCCCATAAATCGGAGATGGGAGGGTTGCCCTGGGTATGTTCAGATTCCAAGACTGGTCTTCTTTGCACATCAAAGCTTTAAAAATAGGTGAATCATTTGCCAAGCCGAAGGGAGCCATGTCAATTTGGAGCTTAGAGGATGTAAACAGATGACTGCCTATCAATGGATTGATACGTTGAAAGTAGGGCTTTAATCTCCATCCATTGACTCTGGTCTTGTAGAGTTTTCCTGATAAATCTGCTAATCTGTAACTACCATTCCCAAACTTTGTTTTTTTCATCAAAGGTCCCTCCCATCTTTGCAAAAACTTTTTGTCAAGTCGAGTATCAAGTCGGTTATCATAGCGAAGAACCAACATACCTTCCTTCAATCCTTTCCCCTTGAGCTTCTTGTTGATTTTATCCCTTTGGCTTGTCGCTTTGGTGATGTAGTGATCAATGGACTCTTCTCTATCTAGCTCAAGTCGTTGGAGATCTAAGATCCTTTCATGTAGAACCTCCTTTGGTTTTTTTGTCACTCTTGCAAGAACGCGCAAGCTTGAGAGCTCTACCTCAATGGGGAGAAGTGCTTCCTGTCCATAAACTAGATGAAAAGGGGTGAATTGGGTAGATACCTTGAAAGATGTCCTATACGCCCAAAGAGCAGCCGTCAAATGGCGATCCCAATCATTAGGCCGGTCCACAACCTGTTTAGAAATGATCTTACATATCATTCCATTCACTTTTTCCACCAATCCATTGCATTGAGGATAGTAGGGTGTGGAATGCAGGTGTTTCACTTTTAACCTCCTCAAGAGATCATTCAGAAGGTCAGCCCTAAAACCCGGGCCTCGATCTGATAAGATTTCTAGGGATGTCCCAAACCTACTACAAATATGATCAAAAATAAACTTTGATACCTCTTCAGCTGTGATTCGGGTTGTGCTTGTTGCTTCCGCCCATCGTGTCATGTAGTCAACACCCATGATGATGAAAACCTTCCCTGTAGAAGTACGAGGTAGGGGACCTATTGCATCGACACCCCACTTTTCAAAAGGGCCATAAGATATTATTGGGACTCGAGGCTCATATGTTAGTCGTCTATCCCCAGCAATTTGGCATGGCTTACATGCTTTACACCAATATTGGACATCACGATGTAAGCTCGGCCAAATAAACCCTGCTTGTAAAATCTTCCTACTTGTAATATCTTGAGAAAAGTGACCACCACAGACATCATCATGACATGAAAGAATAATTTTCTCTATCTCTTGCACACCTGGTACTCTCCTCAAGACCAAATCTTTCCCTTTGTGATATAAATCATCCCCGATCAGCTGGTAAGGTGTGGCCTTCTTAACTAGTCTATGTCTTTGCACCTTGTCTAAGTGTTTGGGACACTCACCTGCTTGTAGAAAGAAGATAATGTCTTTTAGCTCCTCTTGACCTTGATATTTGGGTTCATATAGTTTCACACCTCCTACCGCCATTTGAAGCTTTTCATTTGCGAGTAAGTCTGCTTCCTTGTTATGAGTTCTCACAATGTGTTGTACCTGTGTTGCTTTAAAACCCTTCATCAAAGCTCTTACACTACTAAGCCACTCAAACAATGTACGATTCTTGCACCTCCAAGTCCCTTGGATTTGCCTGGCCACTAGCAAAGAATCACCTTTTATAATAAGTCTTTGTATGCCTAATTCTTTGCATTCTTCTAACCCAAGGGTTAGAGCAGCATACTCAGCCTCATTGTTAGAGTGAACATTGGGTAGAGTGATACCTTTTCTAACCATTACCTCCTTTTGTGGGTTTAAAATGAGGATCCCCCCTGCTGCTTTGTCTTGTTGGCGTTGATAGGCTCCGTCAAAGCATAAAGTATGGGCATTATCAATCTCCTTCACTTTGAACTGTTTTGAGCCTTCCTCTCTTTGTAGTCGTGATCCTTCCCTTTCTCTCACTTTGTAGGTGAGAATGTCTGCAAGTCCTGCTCTTGTGCTATCTTCTACAAGGAAAGTGTATTCAAATTCTTGGAGTTCAAGCACCCACTTTGCTATTCTAGATGAGAGGCTCATGTGTTGTACTACATATGGTAGATTGTGCTCTAAGGTGAGAAAAACAAATGGCACAGGGAGAAGATACAATCGAAACTTCCTTACCGCAAACAAGATTGCAAAGACCACTTTCTCCATTTCAGTGTATCCCTTCTCGGCCGGAGTCATCACCTTGCTTGCAAAATAGATCGGCCTCATGTATGATGTTTTAGGATCTTTTTTCATCAAAACAACACCAATTGCTTCGAAACCTACACTTGGAGTGACATAGTAAGTCTCCTTTGGATCTGGTGGCATTAGGATTGGGAGAGAGCTAAGAATGCCCTTCACTTCCTCAAAACATTTTGCATGTTCCCTCCCCCATTCAAATGTAGATTGTCTTGCCAACCTATGCAAAGGGGCGATGGCTTCTGCTAGGAGATGGATGAAGCGAGACATGTACCTCACTTTGTGGTTGAAGGTCATTAGCTCCTTTGTTGTTGTTGGTGGAGATAATGACAAAAGGGCCTCTACTTTAGAGGGATCCACTTGAATTCCTTGTGAAGAAACCACATGGCCTAGCAAAACCACCTGAGATTCACCGATATGACACTTCTCTGGGTTGAGTTGTCCCCCAAATTGATGGAGCCTCTTAAGCCCCTCTTCAACCTTTTGGCAATGAAGTGATCTACAACTATAAATACAGAAATCATCCATAAAGACTCTTATAGATTTTCCAAAGAATGGATGAAATACAAATATTGTGAATCTCATGAAGGTGCTAGGAGCATTGGTGAGCCCAAAAGGCATTACTCTGAATGCAAAACATCCCCAAGGTGTGATGAAGGTGGTTTTTGGTTGGTCCTCTTCTGCTATTCTAATTTGAAAATATCCTGAATACCCATCACACACAGTGTAGCATTCGTGACCTACTACTTCATTCAAAATTTCATCTTGGAAAGGGAGAGGAAAGTGGTCCCTCTTTGTCGCAGCGTTGAGGGGTTTGTAATCCACGCAGACCCTCCACTTACCATTCTTCTTGGGAGTGACTACAACAGGTGATACCCATTCGGAGTTGGATACTGGATAGATGAAGCCAGCCTTCAAGAGTCGATTCACTTCCTGTAGGAGAGCCTTTTGTTGCACAGATCCTAGTCGCCTTAACTTTTGAGCCACGGGTTTAGTCCCTGGTTTCAATTCAATTCAATGCTCTATTACATCTACACCTCTTATTTGTGAGTAGTCAGTGATAAACAAATTGGGATACCTCCTTAACATATTGATGTAGGACCTCTTCTCCTCACAAGTAAGATCTTTTGCAAGCATCTTCTCAAATCCTTCTTCAGGGTGGTGGCATCTTTCATCCCCTCGTGTGTGATTGTCTGTTGGCTTTTCTTCTATTGGAACATCTTGAGTGTTGGCATTGAATACAATTCCCATTACCTCCAAAGAAGATTCCTCTTCACTGGTTGATGCACTGGTTGATGCTTCCTCATCACTTGAGTAGGGACTCTCCTCCTCGCTCTCTTCATCTGTCGTGGTTTCATAGTTGATATCTAGTTGCTTTCCTTCTCGCCAACCATACACCACCGGTTGACCCTTCTTAAGAATCAAACGACCACTTCCCCATTTTTGATCTGCATTCACAGCAATGAGCCAAGGCCTCCCTAGGATGATGGGATAGCCCTCCCCCTTAGCTGTCATGACATACATATCCACTCGTGCATCTATGTTACATACAGAGACTTTTACATTTTCAATGATCCCCAAACACTTCACACTTGAGTTGTTGGCTAGCCTAGCTTGACAATTAGAGGACTTTGTAATTTCAAGCCCTAACTTGTTCATTGATTTTTCCGTGATCACACACA
Organism: Adiantum capillus-veneris; assembly: GCF_014529385.1. Taxonomy (NCBI): domain Eukaryota; kingdom Viridiplantae; phylum Streptophyta; class Polypodiopsida; order Polypodiales; family Pteridaceae; genus Adiantum; species Adiantum capillus-veneris. The sequence continues at coordinate 49,559,690 of NC_140940.1, read as the reverse complement.
TTTGAGCTCCACCATCAACATATACATTAGAAACCTTTTTACCCCTTATGTAAGCATCCACAATGGGTTCCACATCTTTTTGTAGCTTTGCGGCCACAACCTTAATGGAAAGATTTGCTTTCTTTTTTGGAATTCTTGTACTTACCAACTTTGGCCATTGCCTTCTTACTTTGGCTGATAGGTGTAGAAGTTGAGGCCATGAAATGTTTGGCTTTTGGGTTTGTAAATCCTCCAAGATGTTGTAGGGCTCTAGCTCCTTTCCCAATGGGAAGTCGTTGATACCAATTTCCCTTCGTCTTGATCTTTTCTTCCTGCTACTTTCAGCTTCTTCCATCTTTGACTTCTTCTTCTTGTCCCTTCTGGCTGAATTTGTTCCTTCACTTCTCATGTCTTCATCCTTATCATGTGCTCTTGTGCGTTTTTCTGCCGGCATAACATCAAAGTTTAGAGTATGCTCATATATTACCTCTTCTAGCTTGATGATGTTGACTCCTCTTTCTTCCTCCTCATGTGGGACGGGAGGTATATTTGATGGTGGTGGTGGTCGTCGAAGGATTTGTGGGCCTTGAGCTTGTTCTTGTTGCACAGTGAGAGGAGGCGGTCTAGGGGGATATATGTCTCCCAGAAGTCGCCTTGGATGTGGACAATTGTACATGCCATGTCCCATTTCATTGCAATTCCAACATCGCAACTCTTGAGCTTGTCTTCGTTGATTGCGATTCCCTTCTCTTGGTTGTCGTTGTTGAGGTAGACCTTGTACTAGATTCAGAGTGAGGTTCTCAAGCTGTTGAGTTAGCCTTTGTAAAACCTCTTGTTGAGAGTTATCTCCTATTTGTGAAGATTGTGCAAGAGGGGCCCTAATTGCTGCTTCCATGGTTTGTGAAGACTCACTCTCACTCACTTCATTCAAACCCCTTGCCCTATGTGCTTGGAAGTGTAGTTTTCTAAACTTGATAATGGCTACCTCACGTGCTTCTTCGAAGGTGGATGGGAATTTTAGCTCTACTTTAGCCTTTAAAAGTGGATACAAGCCAACCATGAATCTCTCTTTTTTTAGAAAGTTAGGTGCACCACCATGATTTTCTAATGTAGCCTCCCACCTACCCCATAGATTGACAAAGGTTGCTTCATAAGAGGGATAGTCTTCAAGTGATACCTGCTTATGCCCAATAAGACATTTCCATAGTCCTTCAGAAGTATCACCTTGCCCGAACTTGGAGAGGAAGCTTGCTCGCAGTCTCTCCCAATTGGACTTGATTTGGGGTTGCAAGGTCTCATACCATGCTTTAGCTTCTGCTTTTATAACCAACGGGAAGGCTCGTAGCTTTACTTCCTCTTCATCTCTCCCGGATATGAGATGTGCCATCTCCAAGTTGTCAAGAAACTCTTGCGCATCTTCCCCACTTCTTGCATAGAACGTGGGAAAAGAACTTGACATTTTGTTTAGACTTTTTTAAATCTCTTTTTTTAAAGAAACTTTTCTCTTACAGGCCGCACAAGATTATTGACACTATAAATCTGATTACATTAAAATGAAGATGTACACATCCATTGTTAATTCGTACTTTATCATAGGTAGAATAAATGGGTTAATTGAAGCATTGATTTCATTGAGGCGAGTGGATCCAAATATCCTCCTTATGATAGACTGAAACCTAAACTTAGTTGCAATGATTATATGAATGGATTGCCGAGCAATAGGCCTAAAAGGTTCATTATTTTGATCGTGATTCATGTGCTACTCCTCGTTGTTGGTTTGAAGACCTCGTTCCTTCATATGGCCCTTGAGCACCCCTTCACCACTCCTTGTTCCTGCCTTTAAAACAAAATGAAAACGTGAACATCAAAAGAAGTTTCATAATTGATGATTGGAAGTATAATTGGATTGGGTGATGCCAGTATTTCTCTAAGTCTTTCTACACCAAACATAAAAACAATGCGTTGCTGGAAAAAGACTTTTCTATCTATGTGAACATTTACTCTAATGTGTTGTGCAAAATGAAATGGATAGATGGGAACTCCATTGTTCATCACTAAAGAATTTGAAGGTAACTTGGAAATATTTTCCTCCGTGGGGGCACCACTTTATGAGGGCGAGCTTTTTGAAATGGGGCCTCTTAACCCAAACCAATGGGCCTACCCTCACAAAATGTTCGTAAAGAGGTACGCACACTACTTGGGGCACCACCTTCTTTTGGGAGTGGAGAAGGAAACCAATCAAAATGACACTTGCACTCACCTACTCAAGCAACACACTTTGAAAACCCCCTTACTCTATATACACTTTGGACACTTGAACACCATCAACGATTATGCAACCCAATGTCGTGCATCAAAATGAAATATGCAATTTGTGGAATAGCATTCACCTTCTCCCCATAAGAATACCCATAATACATCCAAACTCTTCCTCTCTCAAGCACTCATCAAAAAATCATGCACACAATACTTGCCTCTCATACACACAAGAGAATCACTTACATCAAACTAGCACACTTTGCATAGAGAGCTCATCTCCATCTATGCAATACCGTGACACAAATAAAATCACCATGAGAGGTAGCCACATGCATATGTAATAAAGCAAAAGAGAGTTGGAGTGAGAAATTTCTTTAGACCAATTGAATAAGTGTGGAGAAACAAACCAATGGTAAATTGAGAATAGAACACTTACTTGATTTCTCGCACACCTTTTAAGGGGAGGACCGACGCTTGCTAACCATCACGAATTGCGACACTTGAAAGTTTTGAAGATGATTTCATGATCATTAACATAACCATGAGAGAGATCATGATGTATTTACAAGTTATTGAGGTGCTACAAATGATTTATTGGGTTGATGGAGTAAGAGATTGTAGAATGGAAAGAGTGGAGAATAGAGTTGCACTTCCTCCAAAGAGGAAGGTTAGGAGGGAGGATGTGAAAGAGGGAGAGTTGGGGTTTTCTCTACTATTGATCAAGAAACAACATGAAGTTGAAAATATAGGTGTGTGTGTCCTTGAGTCTCTCCAAGGGGGGCTATTTATAGTTGTGTAGGAGTGGGATTATGCTACACTTAATTAGAGTAAGTGATTAGACCTAATTAAGTGTCCTTTGACCACTCATTGAATATTGGACGTAAAAGGGACTATTTATTCACCAAAAATATCATTTTAGACCGTGAAGGCTCCATAGGGGTGCATAATGTAGGTGGGCCCCACCATGAGGCCCTACGGGTGGCTCCTGCGGGGTATCTCAACTTGTCTGTCTTGGCATTTAGAAAGCATCTTTAGGTTGGTCCCATCACATGCAAGTGACCTTGAACACTCATTGCTCTTCTAGAAGATGAGTAGGGGAAAAATAAGATCTCACCCTCTTGATTTACTTGATTTACAGTTCCCTTTTGCTGCGAATCTGACAGATTTACACTATTTTGACCATAACTTTTTACCTGTAGCTCAGAATGACATGCTTCAAAAGGCAAAATTGACCTTCTCAACATGTTTGATATGAATTTGGACTATTCTTCATGCCCATGCACCAAGGAATTCGGTTCGGGAGGTCCACACTAGGCTAGGGAACCTTTTGCTTCCAAGTCTTCTTGTATGGGCCCTTTGCTTGTATGCATCCAAGGGGAATCATGCTTTTTCAAAAGGCTATGATGCTTAAACAAATAGAGGAGGGCCCAATATTATTTGCTTGTGAAAAGAATATACAATTGGAGTCTGTTTTGAAAGGAGAAAAACTATATGTATATTCTTAAGAGATATTGGGCCACCTATGTAGGGGGCATAGAAGACTTGTAGAGAGGGACCATAATCTTTGGTAAAGACAAGTGGAGAGTTGATTTCCATGGGAATTTATCTATATGGGGTGGAAGATGGATATATTATTTTTCTACTACTAATTCAAAAGAGGTAAGAAAGTTTGGGCGTATATAGTTGGTTATTGTATGCTTATTCTATTTACAAAGCAAAGAAAAAAAGGGTGGTAATATAAATATATGACTAAGGTGACATTTTTGAGAAGAGTATAATGTATGTGTCGCCACAAAGGTTAAACGAAGAGGGGGAATTTACTCTAGATAACTTAATAGAGTAGAAAAATATATACACATATGAGGAAGAGGACGTTGAGTAGGCTGACAAATGTTGCAAAAAGATGGTTACCATTTTATGCCACTCACTATAGATGAGCTAGGATCAAGATAGGGTGTAATAGGCACTAGTGCATGTTCATCTATGACTCCTTCTAGATGCATGTACTTTACAAGCAATGCATTATGTCCTGGAAATGGAGGTTGTTGACCCAACACAGGTTGAGGTCTTTCCATACCCATCGAAGGTCTTTGAGCTGGGGCCATGTTAGGCTGATATCTGTACATGGGTTATCCTTGTGACGTCATAGACACGTACTGAACATTCCCATCATACTTGGTCGTTAATAGCACTCATTGGTCTCGTGGTTGGTCCATTTACCCTCAATTTCACACAATTTCTATGGTCTAATTGGTGGTTCTTGTTGAGGTATCCCTTGCCCTGGTCCTCTCATAGGTGCTTTTTGCATGTTATTCATCATGTCATTCATCCTTTTGAGCATGTCTCCTATGGCTGAAAGTGGTACTGCAGTAGCCGTTCCCACTTATGCTTGTTTAGTGAATGTTGTTTTCTCACTTTGGTTATCCTTAGGGACATCTTCTTTGTTGAAAATATCACAATTTTCTCCTAAGTCAATAGCATCTGACACACACTCTTCTAGGGTTGTATGCTTCTTGCTATACAGTATAGCATGAAGTTCTTTGTTTAGTAGTCCCTCTGGAAACAATGATACAAGTCGTTCTTCTGCAGGTATCTCTAGCTCTGGGCATCTGGCAATGTATTGTTTCATTAGAGTTGCAGTATCCCTAACAGGCTCACATTGTTTCTGTTTAAAGGTGTAGATTTGAGCTATCGTATTGTGTTGGATCTGCACCCCCTCTCATCTTTGGCTTCATATTTTTCACTCTCTTCACACCCTTTTATCAGCACATTGATTTGAGGAATGAAATTCCATAGCACTTTTTTCATTTCATTCATCATGTGTGAAACTGAGTTAGTTGCACCCTATGGCAATGTACACATTATTACTAATCCCAAAGAAGTACGCATGGTTGTCAGATTCCTCCTTTGTCTAGCCAATTGAAATTGATCATAACCTGAATACAAGTCTCCCATAGAATAAATGGCTCTCCTTGCAAAAGCCTCCGCAAATTCATCAACCACTGGACCTATACCTACATTTTTTATAGTTACCTTGTTCACTGGTTGCATATCCTGTACAAATCTCAATGTACCATTCTTCTTGGAAACAGTAAACCATCTGTTAGAGTAAGGAGCACAAGAGGGCTCCACAACGCCCAAGTTAATCTTCTCATTTAACAGATCGACCAACCTAGGAAGATGAGCTTTCGGAAGAGGGATACGTCGTATATTCCAAGGGAGATGTGGCACACTGCAGATCACCATGGGAGACACAACACTAGGATCCACACAACCAATCTCACCTAGTTGGAAAGCAAAATCCTTCCCATGATTCTTTAACATTTCTTGAAAACTTGCTATTTCTTCTTGATTTAAAAAATCTGCATTAGAGATTTGTAACTCCTTTATAGTTTCTTCCATAAATGAGTGCCCAATTTTACCTAGATTTCGGAGGATAGGATGTCAAGATTCTTTCTTCATAACGGTGTCACTCTCTGTTGGCAATAAAGTAGCCACAGGTCTGACCTTTTTTGCCACTGTTTTGTATTTTGTATTCACTTGTATCTCCTCTGGATCCAACTCTGCTTTGAATTGAAAAAGGACATCATACATATCTAGAGATTTTACCTTAACAATCCCAATCTTGGATTCATCACTGGATTGCATGGATGCATCCAATTCCCCCATTGTGTCCACAAATGCATATTCTTCAAGATTCTGTGAAATTGCTTCATTTGGATCCAATAACTCACATTCTTGAAACATACCTTGGGCATTCAAACATGTTGCTTCTCCCATTTGCATAAGTAATTGAGTTTCCTCTAAAATATTGATCCTTTTGAAGATAAACCCAGAAATCCTGAAGAAAAAGCCTCTCCGAAAACACCTGCCGTTAGTGAGAACTTCTCCTTCAAAGCACTATCATAGTCTTGCTTTACAGTGGCACTTGGAAAAAATATGGGAATCCCCTGTTCTCTTTAAACTCATTTGTCCACTTTGGCAATGGATGATCCCTTAAGGTGTCCCTGTTCCTAGCATGGTCTATACAAATAGCTAGAAATTGTATTGTTTTCTTTCCATTACGACTTCGGATCCTGGCATATGCAAATCCATCATCCAAAACCTTAGTTTCCATTCGCATTGCCATAATATAAGGTTGTCCCAATATAATTGGATAAGTTGAGTGCTCTTGCATAAAGAAATTGCGTTCATCACTTACATCTTCTATAGTTACTTTAACATTAGGACATGCACCATACAAATCACGTGATTGTGTATTAGCAGCTCAGATACTCCACCCATGTTCGACATCAACGGGCCGCTTCCCTTTTGAATAAGCTTTTTGACATAAAGGTTTACTTCTGAACCATGGTCTACCAATGCAACAACCGGCTTGTCCGAATCACCTATCTTCACCAAAGTTTCAGTAGTACCTATGGCCCAATGATTCCGTGTAAAATGGCTTCGAGGTACTTCTTCACAATACTCATCCTCATGTAATATGATATGATTTACCCGCCTTGAAAGCTCGTTATTGTCGACTATGCTTCCCGTTCATCATCCCCGAATTCTTCTTCATTAACACTGCTCAATATGGCTTCAATTTGTTCATAAATTCTCTTCACTCCATGTGTCCTGGTTGGATCATTCTTGGGCCCGTATAGTATTTGACACTTCCTCTTCATAAGATCAATGATGTTGTCATGAAATTCCCACTTGGCAATACCTAGGATCTCTCCTAGGATAACCTCCGACCGACTATTTAGAATCCGTTCCTCAAGTACCCTCTTAACATCAGTCGCTTGTTCAATATTAGACCTTAGTTTATATGATGGGCCCCGAGCTTTTCCTATTTTCTTCTCCTCTCGGCTTCATCCATTGAAACATCAGGTGGGGTAGGAGCCACACATAAGCTAGATTCCTTAGCCTTTTGTACAGTTGACCAAGTTGCCTTATTCAAAGTTCCTACCAAATCCTCTTCCCATTTCCGCTTTTCTTTAACAAAAGCCTCATTGTTTTGAGACTTCTCTATATATGCGTATACTGAGAGGGATTCGACATGATCCTCCCACCCAATAGTCTTTCTAATGCAATTTCCCACTTGGCATAGCTGTTGATATCCGACCTTCCCATTTTTTGTTGTTGTCATAGCATATGGCCAAAAAAGTCCCTTTTTGTGGTGGGAAACTTCAATAGGTTTTTCCTGTAAGTTGCTTTTAATTTTCACTCCATAAGTCAATGTCTCAGTACACTAGCATGATGTCTTGCAGCATTTCTTCCATACTCTTCTTCATCCCTCCTTTCCCATATTTGGTCTTTAAGGGCAAACCTATTTCTCAAAGATGTATTAGCCCATCCTTCCAGAAAACCACGTATTTATTCTTGGCTTCTGCAAATTCATCACTGTCACTCTTGATATGATCAAGAAGGTCGCACCACATGAAATTTTGATTACCACTTCCCCTCTGCGGCCAACCTTGTTTTGATCACGATGTTGAACCTTTTTCTTCCAGCTTTACAGGTTTCAAATTGATGTTTAACTCTTGGATTCCTTTCAAAATCTCGTCCATGAAAGACTCCTCTAGCTTTGGGGTCTTCTCCTTTAATAGCACAAGGACCTCTTCCATTTTTTCTTCCACGTCGGTAGTCATCCCGACTAACTGTCCAACCTTTTCTGTCGCTTCACCACCATATTGACTACTTCAATCACTTCTTTCCAATCTGACTTCAGCCCTAATTCCCTGTTGGATCCTCAAGGAAATCCACTAAGCTCTTTTGTAGTTTTAAGTCTGTAGCTTGCACAAACAATTCTACCTTTTTAGAATTCAAAGCGGTACGTTCTATAGCACATAACTGACCAAATCTTTTCTCGACTTCTTGTAGCAACTCAGGTGCACAAAGTCCCTTATTGCGGTGTTGAACGCACTTCAGAAATATTTTCTTTGTAACCCACTCTTTATCTTCAAGAAAGTATTCATCTTTGAGAGCTTGTTTGAATTCTGCCTAGGTTTCCCCATGTGCAGTCTGAAGCTGCTCAATCCGTGCGTGCAGTTCAGGCACGACTACCAACACAAAATTTCCACTGCAGCTTGTTCATTTGCTCCCTTGTCTTCCACATCCCATTCATGTCCTTGACAAAATTTGGTAGCATCACGGCCTTCAAACTGCCCCACTTTGTTTGTCACTATTTGCCTAGCTTCACAAATTTGAGCTTCCATTTCTCTTGCTAAGCTTTGAGTCTGTTGATGGTGCAGATGTTGTTGATGCATAAGCACAGCAAATTGCTGCATCAATTGATGTATCCCATTATCTTGGCCTGATGACATGGATGGCTCCGTCTACCCCGGTCAGTTTCGCATCGGGTTCACAAAATTGTCAGAGTGCGGAGTTCTCGAGGGTTGACCGGAAAAGCACCGGGCCTTTGGCTGTAGATAGGAGCTTAGCAAACACTCCAACTAGGATAACATAGTGCAGATAGATGTAATTCATAGTTTAATACACATAATAATGACGATTCAAGAGAGTTTGAGAGAGAAGACTGGAAATAAGAACAATATTTATTGATATGATGAAGAAACAAAGCTTCCAAACTCAAGAGATGCGGGCAACAGATACATTGTAAGATTTTTGACTGCTCTTTTAAAATCCTGTTGCATACGCCCGCTTGGTATGCCTTTCAAATTGCAACCCTTGCCTCAGAATTCTTCTCCAAGCCGTCCCACCATCCAGTTTCCTTGTGCTCTGGATACTCCTTCTTGCCTTTCTCTTGCCTTCTCCAATTGCTCTCAAGTAGAAAAACTCCCCACCGCCTAGCCGGTTCCCCAAAAGCCCTCTCCAGAATGCTCAAAAATTGACTTTCCCCAACGAAAGGAAACCCCCCCAAGAGAAAAAAAAAACCTCCAATGGCAAAAGCCTGAGCTGGCAAAAAAAGCCCAAAAACCCTCATGTTTACATCCTTTTATAGGCGGAACTAAGCCCTGAAAAAGAAGTGTGAGTTCTCTTGCTCGTTCAATCCACTTGCAGCTTCATTTAGCATTCTCTTGCATTGCTATCACTTGGCACACTTCACTTTTGGCAACCATTGCATGATGCACACATTGCTTGGAACTACACTTTAGGCCATCCTTCTTGCTCTTTGGCATATGACTCCCACATTGGGCGGGCTCTTTAAACTTGCTCCCTCTCTCTCCCACTTGCCAGCTGTGGCGCGGAAAATCTCCCTTGGCTCATTTTTGACCGGCCTTTGGCCCTTCTCTCTCTCTGGCTCGCTTTCTCCTGCCCACGGGACCCCTCTCCTATGTGAGCAATAGCGACCTCGCTATTGTGGGGGGTGGGGGGGCCTTCAAAAATTAGGGGGAGCCCTCACGGGTGTGTGAACCATAGCCCGCAGGCACGCCACATCATCTCAGCGAGACTGTACCACTGCAAGTATTGCCCAGTGCGGGACTGCTGTCGTGCTTTCGTTGCAGCCCATAACCGCTGCATTGCAGTGCCCTGAGCTGCCAGGTGCACGCGCGGGATAGAGAGAACAGCGCCCAACATCAACCCGCTGTGGCTAAGGCCTTGAGCTCCTTCGAGAGCTCGCACTCAATATCCCAGATGGTATGCCCGCATAGCTTTTGTTCACTTCAATCGATAACTCATTCTTACATATGGGGCCACTGCTTGGCCACATGGCATGATCTGAAGCGGCCACCCCTTCAAACCTCTTGAGGAACCCCATAGTGAGGTACTCACACACAAAAAAGTCACCATCAAATTCTAGAGCTTGCAAATCATTGCTCGGTGATTAGGTTCCCAAATTGCAAAGCCCTACCAAAAACTCACGTGCTTGACTCCAACTTCTCTTTGTCTTGTTGCTTCTCGATATTCTCAAGACCACGAACCCAGGCTGCAAAAACATGAGAAAATCATTTGTATACTCCCCGTCTCCAAAGCACCCTCAACTTTGACCTTCAATATCTCCACCGCTAGTACTCCGTTTGGTGAGCCATCAATTCTTGCTGAGTTCGTATGATTCACACCTCACTGTAGAACCCTGTCAAGGTCCAAAAAAATTTCCAGATGGCATGACTTTCCAAGCGGTCAAGTGGGCACCAACCCAGCCCGATAAAACTTCAAATGGCCATATCCTGCAGTCCATAACTCTTATCTACAATCTAAAAAAGATGGGTATGCTCCATAAATCAAGCACTATGCACCTACACATTAACATCCACTTGGGCCGCCTGCCCCCAACTGCCTTGCCCGACAAGAATCTGCAATGCACTGCACCTTCACACTTCAATATCTTGGGCTCCGTAGCTCTGTTTGATGAGCCGTCTTCACCTGCTCCTTTAGCACTTCACGCTCTACATTTTTAGGAAGAAAACCAGCCCTTCTTTACTTCTTCACATTAGCCCAATTAGTTCAATTTTGGTGTACAAAAAACCACATAATACAAACAAAACTCTGTTTTTTAGCTTGTGCACACAAAGCCACATGACGATGTGAATGGTCAAGGTTGATACGATATGCTTTATGGGCTGATCATTGTACAACTCATAAATCAATGAGGGATTACATGCCTATTCAATTGATGTATGGTCAGAAGCCAGTCATGTCAATTGAGGATGTAGTTTCTACTTGGAACATCTACCTTGGGAAGCTGGTGTCAGTAGGGAAAATCTACTTGCATTGCGCATAAAGAAATTGGAAAGAAAACAGGATGACATAGACATTGCAAAAGCTCGATTGAAGGATGCAAGACTAAAGAATAGAGATAGGTTCAATAAAAGACATAGGCTTCGACCAAAGCCTATTGAATAGGGTGATTGGGTCCTAGTGTATGACAGCAGCCTTGACAACCAACACACCACACAAAGAAAATTTCCAAAAAGGTGGTTTGGTCCCTATGTCATTGTGAGCGGGATGAAAACACACACAATCCCTCTATAATGACCCGACACACACTCTTGGAGGATACACACATACACTATGGGGCACCACTCGGCTTATACAACCCACCTGGCCGAGGCAGGGAACACACCGATGGAGTGAGAGGAGAGAGACTATCTGTTTACCCACTCCACACACAGAGAGACACAGACACACACACACCCAAAAACTCAACTCAAAAGAGAATAATTTCTCACGTTTAGATACAATAGAGCTTGGGCCAACACCACTGGAGCAAATAGCTCACACAATATGGGTAAAATGTACTAGATACAATCACAAATTCGAGCAGAAGCTTCGCTCTCATAGGAGAAACTTACACAGCCAAAACAACAGAAAAAGAGTGAGGAATTTGGAAAAATAGACAGCGCCATCGCGTCCGGAATGGCCCAAAACCCCAGTCTACAATGTCAAAGTGCTCAAATTCGACCTCAGATGAGCAGTTTACGGCCAAAACAGGCTCCAAAAACCCCAAAAACACAGTTGCGGTTGTTCCTCCTCTCTTCTCCACGTTTTTTCTGGTCTTCTCTCAGTTTTTTCAGTTCCCACACTTAGATTTATTACTTGGGCACCCTTGGCCTTTTAGATGACCTCAAACGGACGTCGCACAGGCCAAAACTGACCTCGTAGTGCATAGTTGTCACCTTTTTACATCATCCACACACCCGGCCCCAACATATGGTCCTCATGATTACATTTCTGCATAATTATCACAAGAAAACACCCACGTTGTGTCCGTACTTCTCCACCTGAAAATATTGACCCCGTTCGGCCTCCTGACACCACTAGATGCCATCTGATGCACCTGCTTACCTCATGTCGTCAGCCCGCGGATAGCTTCCTCGAGAAATTTTACGCGTGAGAAACTCCTCATTATTATAGAAAAAACACACTAGTACTGGTCATAGTGAAAATCGATGCACTATGTACATGCTGTTCTACCTGTACACATGTGGGCCCCACGTAACCATCTGGCTTTGGAAAATGGGCAATCGTTTATTTGATGCACCATGCATGTGTATATACATATGCGCAATCCCTTGCTCCAAAAACTCCTGACATAATTTGCCCATCCCTTAGCCTGCTAGATCATTCATGATCAGCAGCAGCAACAACAAACGATATGAGACTCGCAGCATCACAAGTCTCCTCATCCTTTACCAACACTGCTTGATCCACAGACAACTCATTTGCTCCACCATCATTAACCTGCCATGATATAATTTAAGACGCAATCCATTTACCCTTGACTTATGTAGAATCCCATCCAGGTTAGCCAATTGATATGTACCATTAGGAAAACACTCCATTACCTTGAAAGGGCCTTCCCACTTAATCTGAAACTTCTTTTGGAAGGTGTTGTCCAGCTTACTATTGTAGCGCAAAGCCAAGTCATGCTTCTTGATACCCTTACTGTTGACCTTTTCATTTATCTTTGCCAAATCCTTATCCTGCATCTGCCCATAATGTTCCAATGCACTCATCCTATCCAGTTGAACCTCTTGTAACTGTAAGAGCCTCTCTTTGAATGCATCACTAGGCTGCCCAAGCAACTTCTCTAACATCTTTACTGTAGGAAAATCTACCTCCATAGGCAATAGTGCTTCCTTTCCATATACCAGATGAAATGGAGTAAACCCTGTACCTGTCTTCACCAAAGTACGGTAAGCCCATAATGCACTAGGAAATTCCAAGTCCCAATTCTTTCCTTGGTGCTCTGTCACTTTCGAAATAATTTGTACCAACTCACCATTGAATCTTTCATTTACTCCATTACACTACGGGTAATAAGGAGTGGTATGCTGATGCCTAATCTTCATCTTCGCGCATAAAAAGTCTAGCAATTTAGCTCTAAATCCTGGCCCCTTATCTGAAAGTAGCTCCAGTGGCACCCCAAACTTGCAACATCTTTCATCATACACAAATTTTTCCACATACTTTGCAGTGATCTGTTTTACTGCTATAGCCTCTGTCCATATAGAGAGATAGTCCACTACAGTCAAAATATAGCTTTTGCCCCTGCTTGTGATAGGTAACGGGCCTATTTCATCAATCCCCCACTTCTCAAACACATCAAATGCCATAATGGTTTTTCGTAACTCTAGCTTCAACACTCTCTTCCCAAATGCTTGACACCTATTGCAAGACCTACACCAATGGTGAACATCCTTGTGCAAACTAGGCCATACATACCCCTCTTGCAAGATCTTATGCAAGGTGATCTTTAGAGCAAAATGGCCGCCACATGCGCCTTCATGATTCTCTTCCAACACTCTCTAAATCTCCTCCCGCCAAGGTACACGTCTCAACACAAGATCAGCCCCTTTCATGTACAATACATCACCAATCAATTTGTACCTGTATGCTCTACACACAAAACAATACTTCTTAGACTTCTGAATGTCCTTCGGAATGATTCCTGTTAGCAAAAACTTTTCTTCTTGAGCCAAACTTTCCCGGACACGATAAAGAGGTAAGTTGGTCCTCAACACAAATAGCTCCCCAATCATGCTTTGAGCCGCTTTATGTGCCTCTCCATTTAGAGCACGTTCAATATGTCTGATGCTCCATGCTTCAAACTTTTTTAACAGGCCTTTAATTCTGAAACACATTTCCTTCAATGAGGTGTTCTTGCTCTTCCACACACCCAGCACTTGCTTCACAACTAACAAGGCATTACCTTTTATGCTCAACCTTCTAATTCCATGCTTCAAACAAATGTGTAATCCAGCTTCCAAAGTTGCATATTCAGCCTCATTGTTACTATGGGCATCCAATTTGAACCCTCTCTTGCATACGAGCTTCCCCTCTGGATCATAAAGTGCTATACCCCCTGAAGCTGCATCATGGCTCTTTCTGTATGAGCCATCAAAGAACATCACATGTGCATTGCTGATCCGTGGCACTTCTTCAACTACCTTCCTCACCGCCTCTTCCTTAACAAGGAGGGGATTCTCCTTATAAGTCAGCAAATCAGCTAGGGTAGCCCTTGTACTGTCTTCCACTAGAAAAGAGACCTCAAACTCTTGCAACTTAATTACCCACTTCTTGACCACATTTGACATGTTAGTGCCATTAATTAGCTTTGGCAAAAAGGCATAACTCGTCAAAAAAACAAAAGTTCGTGGTAGCGAGTAATGACGAAATCGTCGAGAGAAGCAAATATTACATTGGCCATCACTAGCTCTACTTCCGAGAATTTTCTCTCTTCTACCAACTTCACTCGACTTGCACAATACACTGGCCTCATATAATGGTTGCCCTTCCCCTTTTCCAATAGCATGGCTCCAATGGCATCATCCCCTACTGATGGATTTACATAAAAAAATTTCTCCCAATCAGGAGCCTGCATGGCTGACAACCCCCCTAATACCTCTTTCACCTCTTGAAACACTTCTTCACACTTGTCATCCCATTGCAATGGATCATGCTTTGCCACTTGTTGTAATGGATAAAGAATCTGAGAAGACAATGGAATAAACCGTGCCATGTACTTCACTTTGTGTATAAAAGTTGCCAATTGCTTTGTACTTGTAGGTGATGGAAGAAGAATAATAGACTTAACCTTGTCTGAATAATAGACTTAACCTTGTCTGGATCAGACTTAACCATGTGGCCCAATAACTTCACCCTTGGCTGTGCTAGATGACATTTCTTTGGATTTAGTTGTCCTCCACATTCATCATATCGAGCCAATACCATCTGCAACTTCTCATGGTGTTCAACCCTACTGCTGTAGATACAAAAGTCGTCCATAAAAGCTTTAACACAACTACCAATGAATGGTTCTAACACCCAATATGCTCTCTCTTGATAGAAGGAAGGTCCATTTGACAACCCAAATGGAAATACTGTGTAGCAATAGCAGCCCCATGGCGTAATGAAAGTTGTCTTTGTGAGGTCTTTAAGAGCAATCTTCAATTGAAAATAGCCTGAAAAACCATCACACACACTGTACCTCTCATAACCTGCCACTAAATCCAAGATCTGATCAATGAATGGAAGAGGATATGGGTTCTTCTTAGTGGCTGCATTTAAGGGTTTAAAATCTACACAAATCCTCCACTTTCCATCCTTCTTTGGACTGACATTGGACTCACCCATTCTGTGGTTTCCACTGGGACTATGAACCCTGCCTTCAATAACTTGTCCACCTCTTCCCGCAAGGCTTTCATTTGCTCTTGACCCATCTGTCTTAGCCTTTTCCGCAGTGTCTTAGCACCTTCTTTCAGCTCTATATGCATCTCTTCGCCCTTGAACCCTCTGATCTCTTCATATGAAGTAATGAACAAATCAGGAAAACTAGCCAGCATGTGCAAATATATCTCCTTCTCCATAGCTGAGAGGTCTCCACTGATCATTTGTGTCATCAATTCTTGCTTCTTTGACAATTCAACCTTGGTTTGCATCATCCCTTCAATCACTTCATAAGGCCCTTCACTTTCATCTTCAACCTCACTCGCAAATGCAACTAAACCAGACTCCTGGGTTTCTCTGTCCATCATAAAAAATGCAACATCAGCATCCTCATCATTGCTGGTAGTACTATCACTGTCCTCATCAAGCACTGTGGAATAGTCTCATCACTAGACTCATCTTCATCTTCATAAATCTCTTCCAGTCGTTTCCTTGTGTCCATATTATATAGCTTCTTGGCACCTGTCTTTCCATAGAGGCTAATCGTACCACGTTGCCAATCTTGAACAGCTCCCACTGCACGTAACCATGTTCTACCCAATATAATAGGATATGCTCCCGACCCCGCTGGCATCACATGAAAATCAACCATTGCCTTTGCATCATACGCCTCCACTTCTAAGCTCTCTACAACACCCAAACATTTTACCTTCTGATGGTTTTCCAATCTGATCCGGAAGCCTGACACGCCAGTCACTGTAACGCCCATATTCTCAACGCATGAGTGTGTTATGACACATATTTGGGCTCTGCCATCAACATAGCCCTGTCCCATATTTTTTCTTTTGTGCCACACATCTACTATTGGACAAATGTCTGGTAGCTCATCCATCGCCAACACCTTCATTGAACCTCTCTCTGGCTCTTTCTCCATTGGGTTAACCATCCTCTTCCAGTGTCGCTTTAGCTTAGGCACCATCTCTATAAGCTGCCCAAAAGTAACATCTGCCTTCCTGCTTGTCAGATCCTCCTTCAAGTCATAGCTTAATTGCCCACCCCTAGTGGAAAATCTGAAACATGAAACTTGCGACGAGCCCTTTTTTTCCTCTTGGCCTTGACATCCTCGCCTTCATGTCTCTTTCCCTTCTTCTTACTAGGACCTGGGGCACTTCTTCCTTCCTTTTCCTCTGTAGTCCTCTTCCCAATAGACATCACTAATGTATCCTCTAGCTTTGATGCCTTCTCCAAGGTGACTACACTTAACAATGTTGTCTTTCCCTTTTCCTCCTGGGTCAATCCACTGGTTCCTTCGTCTCCCTTAATTTCAATTCCATAATCATTTGACCTAGTTAGCACCTATCTTGGCAATGGATACATGTCTCCACCCATCCTTGGTAGCTTATCACATTGCGGGCTGATGTGGCCCAACTCTCCACAATTATAACATGTGGGCGTCTGCCTCCAGAACCTACCATTTCTTTGTCCAACACCATTCCTGGGCCTTTCTTCACCTCCTGGCTGATTTGCAAACCTCCCTCGACCTCGATTATTTCCCACTTGAACTAGCATGTTTAGGCTGAGATTCTTCATTAAATCTACCACTTGCCTTAGCCCATCATCTTGCACTGATGTAGTGACCACTCCTGGCATAACCTAAGGAGTAACAGCAACCACTGGTTCATGATGAACCCCTGGCATGCGACCTTGCGAAGAATCCATAGGCTGAAATTCAGACCTCATGGGCAAAGACTCTACTCCTAGCTGACTCATTTTCCTCAGCTTCCACTCTTTGTTCCTTGCTACCTCCAGTGCATCTTCATATGTCCTAGGCTTCTTTAGCTCCACTCTCCAACGTATATTCTCCCAAAGACCAGCCAAGAACCTATTCTTCTTCATCATGTCAGGTGGGGGTACTTGTGGTGTTAAGGCCTTGCACATCCGCTCCCATGCCAATGAGAACTTACGTATGTACGCATCTACTGGCTCACCTTCCTTTTGCACTAAAGCCTGTACTTCTTGCCACACTTTGTCAGGATCTTGTGTCTTCACAAACTCCACTTCCAACCCATGCCTTAGATTGTCCCAAATCAACCTTATGGGTGGATCAGCCCCACTCAACTCCTCTTCAAATGCTTTGGACCAAACTCGTGCATCACTCTTCAAACAAATTTTGAGAAGACGTAACATCTGTGCAGGGTCATGAATCTGGTTGCTAATGCAGGCAACCTCCATCTTTTCCAAAAAGTCTTCCACATCTTCATCACTTCTTCCATGAAACTCGGGATAAGAGAAAGCCATGGCTACCCAAGTTACAATGCTTTGAGAACCCCTTTGAACACACGTGCAAGAGCCCAAAACTTTTGACTGATTCAATTCCCAGAAACTTCAATGGAGCTCAACTTTAGATAAGGACAAACACATGCACATCAAATGAGTTTTCATAGTTAATCATCGGAATTATAATAGGCAAAGGACATTCCAGGATCTCTCTTAATATTCTTGGCCCGAACATAATGACTATGAGCTACTGGAGAAGAATCTTCCTGGACACATGAACATTTATCTGGATCTTTGAGTTAAATGAAAAGGAGTGAATTGAGGTCCATTTTGATCATCCATTAAAGCCAACCATGAAGCTCTCAAGAAGGCACACCTGACTTATCCTCTGATTTTGCCAGAATTTCAGCAGCATAACAACATAAATGGCTCAAAAGACCAAAAAACCAGCCATCATAACTTGGAAAAATGTTGGCAGAGTTTCCCTAGAAATAGAGCAGTGAGAACCCAAAATATAGACTGTATATGTATGCATAAACTGCCAACAATAGAACTCGAGCATCAAGTAGGAATCACTAGTACATAGCCTATGGTGAGGTCACAAAAAGGGTGATCCAGCTACCTGTATCACCGAAAGGATCTCCACATTTGAGAATCCCCCACCTCAATAAAACCTCACGCTATCGACCCTCACACGAAAGCTAATGCAAATCGTGTATAGTCAAGTCTCAGAAATGACTATCTTCCAGACCAAGTCACAGAAATGGCTAGGACTGCCAAATAAAACCAAGTATGGATCCACAAAGGCATACAATGGCAGTTTCCACAAGTAACGTACAATACCAACAAACAATGCGCTCAAATATGCACCAAATGATGCATACCCACAACAACTGCAAGTGACACCACTGCTAGTATATCACTGTACTCCAGCTACATGTACCTATGTGAATCACCTGTAACGTGTAGTCTGCAACCTTTAATCCCAAATCTCGAAGCTTGAAGCTCGAAACACAAGGTACTCGAAGAAGATCCTCCGTGCGGGCGCCAAAAAAATGAGCGGGATGAAAACACACACAACGCCTCTATAATGACCCGACACACACTCTTGGGAGGATACACACACACACACTATGGGGCACCACTCGGCTTGTACAACCCACCTGGCCGAGGCAGGGAACACACCGATGGAGTGAGAGAAGAGACACTATCCGTTTACCGACTCCACATAGAGAGAGAGAGAGACACACACACACACCCAAAAACTCAGCTCAAAAGAGAAGAATTTCTCATGTTTAGATACAATAGAGCTTGGGCCAACACCAATGGATCAAATAGCTCACACAATATGGGTAAAATATACTAGATACAATCACAAATTGGAGCAGAAGCTTCACTCATAGGAGAAACTTACACAGCCAAAACAACAAAAAAAGAGTGAGAAATTTGGCAAAATGGACAGCGCCATCGTGTCTGGAACAGTCGAAAACCCCAGTCTACAATGTCAAAGTGCTCAAATCCGACCTCGGATGAGCAGTTTACGGCCAAAAAAGGCTCCAAAAACCCCAAAAACATAGTTGTGGCTGTTCCTCCTCTCTTCTCTACGTTTTTTCTGGTCTTCTCTCAGTTTTTTCAATTCCCACACTTAGCTTTATTACTTGGGCACCCTTGGCCTTTTAGATGACCTCAAACGGACCCCGAACATGCCAAAAACTGACCTCGTAGTGCATAGTTGTCACCTTTTTGCATCATCCGCACACCTGGCACTCAGCTTTTTCCAATAATGCATCCCACAACCACGTGAAGTGGCCCCAACATATGGTCCTCATGATGACATTTCTGCATAATTATCACAAGAAGAAACCCACGTTGTGTCCGTACTTCACCACGTGCAAATATTGACCCCGTTCGGCCTCCTGACGCCACTAGATGCCATCTGACGCACCTGCTTACCTCATGTCCTCAGCCCACGGATAGCTTTCTTGAGAAGTTTTACACGCTAGCAACTCCTCATTATTATAGAAAAAACACACTGGTACTAGTAATAGTGAAAATCGATGCACTATGTACACCCTGTTCTACCTATACACATGTGGACCCCACGTAACCACTTGGCTTTGGAAAATGGGCAATCCTTTATTTGATGCACCATGCATGTGTATATACATATGCGCAATCCCTTGCTCCAAAAAACTCCTTACATAGTCAACATGTGCATGGAAATGCTACATATACTTTGAGGAAGCTTGATGAAAATTCCCAAAGCAGGCAAAAGAATCAAGATGTTCAAGAGGAGACATGATAATGATCCTTTTGATTTGCAGCAAGATGATGATGAATAACCTAATGACATTGCTACAGATGAGGATGAATAAGTAGAGGATGATCTTACTGACTTTGCAGAAGATGAAAATGACATCCAACTATTTGTGGATCTTAATGAAGCTTAAACCTACATAAGGAAAAATGATATCACATGCTGGAGGATGTGCAGGTTCAAAGGGGGTGGATGTTGTGCCGTGGCATGTACATAGTGTGAAATAAAAACATTCACCTCACTTTTGACTCTTCTTGATGCATGGAAAGAAAAGCAATAATATACATATTGTGATATATGCTAAAGCGACTGCTCTGACCGCTATCATGTGCATACCTATCCGGGGAATCGTGGCCTTGGATGTGGCACCTTTTCGTGCTTTCCCACTTGATAATATTTCCAATTTGATTTGAAAATGTACATATTTCAAGTGTTTCTTGGTGCCACACTCATCTTGCGTATAAAGAATGATGCGGGCAAAAACTGCCAAAAATAACAGGTAACAGACGCCGTTGTAGAATTGCATGAAAAGTGACCCAAAATGGTATATTGATGAAAAATGATACTTATCTATGATTTTTGTGCTTATGCAAGTGATCCCACAAATTTAGGGATTTTTCTGACTCCGTTTGGGAATTTTTGCACCAAAAAAGGCATTTTTTGGGTCAAAAATGAGCTGAAAATGACCTACTTTTGGTCCAAAGTGGCAAAATGGCCCAAAAATTGACACATCAGCTCATATTTCCTTGGGGAAGAGAGAGAGAGAGAGAGAGAGAGAGAGAGAGAGAGAGGGCTTTTTTTAACCAAAAAAAACCATCAATTTTTCTCTACTATGTAATTGCTTCCATGGTTGCTCAATCTATGTGTAGGGCAGTCCCGCCTCTTCGTAATCTTGTATCTGAGCTAGTGAGGGAGTGAGTTAGGGATTCCCCTTATCAAAATGGTGTGTGGGATTCACTTTATAAGCTCTTAAATATCTACAAATTCATAAAATGGTCTCCATGAAGGTGGAAGCTCGTGTATTCCTTTCAACTGATTGATGTTACGACTATGTAATTGGGGGCGATGCTACATGATACCATGAAATAGGTTTGGGTTTTGATTGAGATTTGTGCTTGTATGAGCATTGAGGTTTCATGGCTGAAACTTTAGCGTTTTTAAATGGTCTTTTCAAGTGAAAAGGAACCATCATCTCTGATACCACATGCCATAGGACTAGTGATACTAGCCAGGATGTGTTATTTTAGCATTCATGGTTACATTAGTATGGTAATTAACACTAACACTAATTAGATCAACTAAATTCTAATGACAAAATAAGGTAGATAACTAAGATCTCATTGTATAGTGATAGCATCGAGTTACAAGGCTAGAATGTGTTACAATTGGGCATACATATGAGATCATTATATAGGAGTGGTAGGTCGGATGACATCGTATATGAGTTCTGGTAGAAACTAGATTTCATGTATTTGGGAGATATTGTAGGGAACATTCGGTATGCACCTTTTCTGGGGTAGTTTTGACCTACCAAATGTGACCCTATGCATGTGTAGAGGGACTATAAATGTCCATGGGTCATATATATATAGATGGGCATCATTTTCCATCATCTAATTAATCATGCATGGCTAGGGATAGGCCTCATAAGGCTAGATAATATAGGATCATCCCAACACCTCCTTCAATTCTTCATTAAGGTGATTTCTTGGAAGCTTAAAAGTTTCCATAGATAATCCCACATACCTTTTTGAAGAGACAAAACCCTATATGGAATTTGGAACCCATGAGGATTCTAGCTGCTCCACCCCAAAAGTATTGCAACTTGATGGCAAATTTTATAGGTCTCCAACATGCTCAACATCCTTCTCACCTTGCCAAAGAGACTCAATGCCTATATTTCATTCCAATATAGATGACGCTTGTCATTCCGTTTCAAGAAAAATTTGTGGTGGCCTCTCGTCACTTTTTGAATGAACTAAGGAGCTCCATAGTTCCATGCACACACCATGAGAGAGAGAGAGAGGGAGGGAAAACAAACGTTTTGAGCAAGAAAAATCATTCATGAAACATTTAAAGGACAAACATATGACATTCAAATCATCATTCATGTGATGTTTTGTGTCACAATGCAATGCATAAAGTGACATGTTTTTGCACCTATAAGTAAAATTTCATCTCCATAGGGGAATTATGTTGTAGTGAGTAGAGGCTAAGGAGACGAAAAGAGTCCATGATGGTTTTTGGCTCATGTATCTCTCCCACCCTATTTCCCTCTATATGCACTCTTGGGTTCAAGACCTCTACCCGTGGGAACACTCTCTTGGAGCGTGCAGATGAACTCCAGTTCTTTTAGAAGTATTCATGACAAGTTTTTCATATTACAAAATTAATAGAAATGTGCTCTATTTTGCATCATGTCGAGCTTCTCTCTCTCTCTCTCTCTCTCTCTCTCTCTCTCTCTCTCTCTCTCTCTCTCTCTCTCTCTCTCTCTCTCTCTCTCTCTCTCTCTACCATGGCTTGTCTCCCTCACTACCATGGCTTGTCCATGATGGCATCCTCCATAAATCCACAAACTATCAAGTGGTATCAGAGCTTTTCTCTAGGCAGGCGCAATCGCTGCAAGCGGGCAAGCTTGAAGGAGGTGTTGATGGCAACGTTCTAAAATGCTGCCGTCAAAAGCTCTAGGAGGTGCCTCTATAGGTCACGTTTCAAAACGTAGGCATAGACAAGACGCAAGAAAAATTTCAAAACGCCTAGTGCGAATCGCTTTGTGCAGACGAGCATCTCAAAATGTTGCAAAAAGCGGATTCTAGCGGGTCTTTGCAACACAACGTCTTGAAATGCTACAATTGACACCTCTCAAAACGTTGCTAAAGAGCATATTAAGTAAATTGGGAAAAGTTTCGCAATATGGGAATTTTGGAATTACAAAGTTTTAAGTTATTTGGAATTTTTTGATTTTGGGAATCTTGTGTACTTAAGAATAACTATGTGGCCAAAAGAAAGATATAAATCTTAGAAAAATGTGGTGTTGCTAAACATCTTATGAAGAATATTTTCCATCAATTCTATTTTTATTATGATTCTCTTCAAGGATTTCACACATCCTCAAGAGAAGGGTTTGATTCATGCATAAGCAAACCTTGTTGAGCCTTTTTGGCTTACTTCTTAGGTATCTTGATTCTTGTAAATGGTCCTAGCTTTTTTGGTCTCCAAGACCAAACAATTGCATCAACATTTTCCCAAACACGTGGATCTGCCTTATACTCTACCCAAAATCCTTTCCAACAATCAGTAGAGGACTCTGCCTCTAATAAACCACCTTTTCTTGCACATGGTGCCCAATAATGTATCAATACTTTTTTATAGTTTGATGATTTTCTATCCATATCAATGTCAAAAATAGCCATTGCAAGCCAAATGTGATACACATCCCGATCTGTAGGGCATGGCATAATAAAGTCTCCCATTTGGACATCTAATAGTGGATTGAATTCTTCCTTTGGTTTCTCTCGTTGTGATCCACAGTAATCATTGTTGTATTCTTCACATCCTATGCATGTCTCGGGATCCAATTGAGCATCCATGAACTCAACAAGATTGAGACATTTAGTTTTTGGCCAAAAGCTCTAATACAATCCACCCTCTCATATGATTGGTGTTTCAAGTTTTTGGATTACATTGCTCCAATAATCTATCATAGGATTATAATATCGAGGAGTAAACCATCCATTTCCAATGCTTTTCCATAATTTGATGTAAGCCTTGATTTCCAAAATCACATCTTTATGAACTTTCACATACTCCGACATTGCTAGCAAAGGTGGATCACCTAATGCAAGCATTGGTTTTCCTTGATTGTCTTTCTTCCAAAGTGGAATACCACCATCACTAGGCCTCCAATGTGGTGTGGCTACATGTACTTTATATTGAATTATTGGTGTGTTTCCATTCACAAAGAATCAATGTCCCATGAGTGCATCTTGTCCATCACAAAGATAACCATCACAACATTGCTTGAAATCAGGAACTTGTGTCAACAAAAATGGTGTTGGAGATGAGCTTGAGCTAGTTCTTAATGTTCTTGAGCAAAGTAAAGGTCTGTCCCACTCGTAATGTTTTTGAAAATATGCTAAACATAGAGTTTATATCTTCATGTGTATGTCCAACCATTAGAAATCCAAACTAAATGTATTTAAATACACCTCATGCAGCCAAAAATGAGAGGTATGCAAAAACACATTGATTCATGTTTTCACTTGCACAACAATCAAGATGAAGAAGCAAGCTCTTAGGTAAATTGTGAAACTCCTTATTTTGAGAATCCTCCATTACACTCATTGATGAAGTATTTGTGTGTTGGGAGGCATTTTAGCACGCCCTAATCGCAACCCACACAAAATTATCAAATCCGTGGATCGACAACCCAGCTAGAGCATGGAAGCATGAGCATCGGATGAACAAAAATAGAGGACTCAAGAGATCACCTCTCCAATGCAGGTAGAGATTTTATCCATGGCAAGACTAACTCTAATCATTCTCTAATCACTAATCTAACAACTCCTATACACATCAAGTCCACCAAAGTCCAACTTACCATAGACTAGAAACCCTAAGCACACTAATGATAAGCACACACTAATTACCACATTTCAATCACGGTACTTCATCAATAGCTTCACACACTAGGTGAATGGTGCTAGAGCTTCAAAAAACCTATCTAGACACAAGCAAACAATAGGACACACACTAATTACAAGATCAAGATCCAACCTAATCAACCTAATTAATGATGCTAAATATCAGTGATCACAAATCAAATGCTTACGGAAGAATAGGAGTGGTTAATATCAAGAAGTAGATACCACTCTCAAATCTAGAATAATGAGAGTGTAATACTACTTCATGACAAGATGAAATGGAGAGAAAAAGTAGACTAATAAAAAAATAGGAATTAGATTAATCATCAAGCTCTTACATTAATTACAATGGTTAGAAATAGCCACTTAAGCATTGACATTAAGCTCCAGGCTAGTCCATAGAGTGAACACTCAAGAGAGAGGGAACTCTCAAAAGTGGATACTGAAGAGTGGATACTCAAGAATAAATCCTCCTTGCATAAAGGATTCCTTTTAAAGGCTTTTTCCACAATCCCTTCTACCATGGTTTAAGTTTGAGCCTCTAGCTAGCATATACAACTTTGGAACTCCAAGTGAGCCTAAGACTTATACAAAGTGTGTGGAAAATATTGTGACATCCATAGCATATCTCCCGCTTGATGCATAACCGGTGTAGCTTGTGTTAGCCGTTACTAACACATGCTACACCGAATATGCATCAAGCGGAATATATGATATGGTTGTGCATAATGTTTCCAACTCACTTTGTATAAGTCTTGGGCTCACTTGGATTTCCAAAGTTGTATATGGTAGTGTGAGGGCTCAAGCTTAAACCCATAGTAGAAGGGATTGTGGTGAAAGCCTTTAAAAGGAAGCCTTTAGGCAAGGAGGCTTCATTCTTGAGGATCCACTTTTGAGAGCTCCTTCTCTCTTGAGTGTTCACTCTATGGCTATCCTTGAGCTTAATGTCTATGCTTGAGAGGCTAGTGCTAACCATTGTAGTCAGAGTAAGCTCTTATTGATTAATCTAATCCTTATTTTCTCATTATTTTACTTCTTCTCTACATTTCATCTTGTCATAAAGTAGTATTACACTTGTTAGGAAATAAGACGTAGCTAAATAGATAATTGAGTAGATTACTTAATGGAGAGAGACAGATTTACATACACGAGATTATAGAGTAGAGAGAGAGAGAGTACACACGATATACGTGGTTCACCCAATGTGGGCTACGTCCACGGGAAAGCAGCCACTCAATGGCTTTAGTACTTCAAAACAAGAAGTAATTTACAAAGGGATTATACCCTTAATGGAGCTCCCGCCTTGCTTCACTCTCACCACCTCACACTCACCTTGTTGCATCAACTTCACACTATGAAATGTGTGTAGAAATGGCCTCCTTTTATAGGCCAAAAGGGCTGCCCTCTCTTATGAGAGACAGCCATGTGTAGCCGCCCTTGTGCGAATAAGTCCAAATCGGACCCTCCAATCCGCCCATGTGTGGCCGCCCTTGAGATGACAAGTCCGCTTTTGAATTTGGCCACCGGCCATTGAATTCGGCCACCGGCCACCGGCCATTGACTTTCGACCACCGGCCATCGGCCATTGACTACCGGCCACTAGCCAACCGACCGGTTGTTTTCCGACCACTTTCCGGCCGCCGTCCGGCCATAATATTCCGGTTGTTGCCCCTGATTCTTGTCCGTGAAAATTTTGGTTTCCGATGAGTGATTTTCCTTCACGCACGATGGCTTCTCCTCATAATGGGGGCCTTACAAATGTGCGCTTTTACCACAGAAAATTACAAGGGTAAATCACGCTCCATACTTAACAATCTCCCACTTGGAGACTGATCTCCAAACCAAACCTGTGACTGCTTTCCATTCTGGCTTCTTATCCTTGAATGCCGATTGAAGATGAGCAAAAGCTCAACTTCTCCTTGTTGACTACCTTTGTAAACATGTCTGCAGGATTTTCACTTGTATGCACCTTTCCTAGCTTTAGTTGTCCCTCTTCCAAAAGAGTGCGTATGAAGTGATATCTCACCTCAATGTGCTTTGTCCTTGAATGAAAGGCTGAGTTCTTCGCAAGATGGATAGCGCTTTGGCTATCACTGTACAAGACACAATTGTCTTGTTTGAATCCAAGCTCTTCTAAGAATCTGTGAAGCCACATAATTTCTTTGCTTGCCTCCGTCATTGCTACATACTCTGCTTCCGTGGTAGAAAGTGAAACCACTTTCTGCAGCTTTGAAGCCCAGCCTACTGCTATGCCTCCAACCGTGAACACATAGCCAGTAGTGCTCCTTCGAGTATCTTTGTCACCTGCCATATCTGCATCAGCATACCCTTCTAGAAAAATATCAGTTCCTCCAAAATACAAAGCATTTGTTGTTCTCCCTTTTAGATACCTAAGTATCCACTTCACAGCTTGCCAATGCTCTTTACCTGGGTTGTCCATGAGCCTACTCACAACTCCCACTGCATGTGCAATGTCTGACCTTGTCCAGACCATAGCATACATTAGAGAACCTACCGCTGCAGCATATGGAACTTTAGACATATAGGCTATCTCCTCTTGTGTCTTTGGACACATATCCTTCGTTGGTTTAAAATGACCAGCCAAAGGTGTAGAAAATGGTTTTTCATTTTGCATTTCAAACCTTTCTAGTACCTTCTTGATGTAATCTTCTTGAGATAGCTTTATTGTCTTCTTCGTCCTGTCCCTTGATATTTTCATACCAAGTATCCTCTTTGCAGCACCTAAATCTTTCATTGAAAAAGATTTGGACAGCTCCTCTTTCAGGTCTTTGATGTCCTGCATGTTAGCACTTGCAATCAACATGTCATCAACAGACAACATTAGGATGATGAATTTCCCATCTCCCAAATTCTCCGTGTAGACGCAGTGATCCGAGTTGCATCTTGTGAATCCATGATCCAACATCCATCGATCAAACTTCAAGTACCATTGTCTTTATGCTTGCTTTAAACCATACAAGCTCTTCTTTAATCTGCAAACCATTTTCTCCTTACCTTTTACTTCATACCCGTTTGGTTGAAGCATGTAGATTTCCTCCTCTAAGTCACCATGAGGGAATGCCGTATTTACATCCATTTGCTCGAGATTTAGATCATGAGCAGCCACAAGTCTTAAGACAAGACTAATTGAGTTTATTTTTACAACAAGAGAAAATATTTCATTGAAGTCAATACCTTTCTTTTGAGAAAAACATTTTACCACAAGCCTAGACTTGTACCTTTTCTTCCCACCTTCTTCTTCCTTTAGCTTGTACACCCATTTGTTTTGAAGTGCCCGCCTACCTTTAGGCAACTCAACCAACTCCCATGTTTGGTTGCGATGTAGTGAGTCCATCTCCACTTGCATGCTCTTCGTCCATTCTTCTTTGGATTCATGTTGCATAGCTTCTTCATATGATTTCGGCTCTCCAGAATCTGAGATCAAGAGATGGTTGAAGGAAGGAACAAACCTTTCTGGAGGTCTACTTGCTCTTGTAGATCTTCGGGGAATAGGTTGAGGCTCCTCATTTGGTTGACGTTGTTGCACATTGTCACCATTTGCAGTCCTTGAGTCTTCACCGTCCTCAAGCTCCATGTACTCATCACCTGTTTCTTTTGTTTGTTTTCTTTCCAAGTAATCTTTGTACATATTTTGTTCATTAAAAATTACATCCCTACTCCTTAAGATTTTACCATCTTCAGGATTCCATAGGCGATACCCAAAGTCTCCTTCTCCATAACCAATGAAGAAACACTTTTTGGACTTTGCATCTAACTTTGATCTTAGGCTTCTATCTATGTGCATGAAAGCCTCACACCCAAACACTTTGAGAAATGCATAATTCATCGGTTTACCTGTCCATGCCTCTTCTGGAACTCCCCCATCCAATGCCGTTGAGGGTGAACGATTGATTAAGTACACAGACGTACTTACAACTTCCGCCCAAAGATCAAGCGGTAGGCCTGCATGTAGCCGCATGCTTCGTGCTCGTTCCATGATTGTCCTGTTCATCCTTTCCGAAATCCCATTTTGTTGAGGTGTCCTTGGGGTTGTCCTTTGCCTCCGAATTCCATTGCTAGCACAAAATCTCTCAAAAGCTTGGCTACAATATTCGCTTCCATTGTCGGATCGGAGGCATTTAACCTTGGTACCTGTTTCATTTTCCACAAAGGCTTTCCACCTTTGAAATATGGAAAATACATCGGATTTATTCTTCATGACATAAACCCATGTTTTTCTAGTCGCATCGTCTATGAATGTTACATAGTACAATGAGCCACCAAGTGATGGTGTACTTGCAGGACCCCAAACATCAGAATGAACCAACTCAAGTTTTTTATTTTTTCTTTCATTTCTTGATTTTTGAAATTTTACCCTCTTTTGTTTACCATAAACACAATTTTCACAGAACTCTAAGTCCACTTCTTTCAAACCTGGTAGAAGCTTCTTTGTTTGAAGGATTTGCATTCCTTTGGCACTCATATGCCCAAGTCGGTAGTGCCACACCACACTCTCAACTTCTGTAGTTGCTACACAAGCTGAAGGTTGCATGCTAGCAGTACACAAGTAAAGTGTACCGACTTTTTCTCCCTTGGCAACCACCAAAGATCCCTTTGAGATCTTCCACCGTTTGTTTCCGAATGCAATGTTGTGACCTTCATCGTCCAATTGTCCTGTAGACATCAAATTTCTGCAAAGAGAAGGAACATGCCTAACATCTTTAAGCTTCCATTCATTTCCGTTAGCAGTTTTGACAGAAATTGTACCTTTGCCGACTATCTCACAAGCTTCATCATCTCCCAAGTATACATACCCAAAATTACCTTTGGTGTAGTCTTGGAAATGTTGCTTGTGTGGTGTCGCATGGAATGAAGCCCCGGAATCTACTATCCAGGAATTAGACACATTGTCTAATGAGAGAATTAGAGCATCTTGCTCTACTTTACCTGCCACATTGGCCTCCGATGTTGGCTTGTTGTCTTGAGACTGTCTCCTTGTTCTTCTTGGACCAGCAATCCTTCTTGAAGTGGCCTTTCTTGCCGCAGTTCCAACATTCAAGAACTGACTTTGTGCGTGACTTGCTCCGCCTTGAGCGATCACGACCCTTTTGGTTTTTGAACCTCTCCTTAGGCCTTCCTCTTGTTTCCACTGATAGTGCAGCACTTGATGATTCTCCTGTGCTTCTCCTTCGCATTTCCTCGCTTAGGAGAACACCCACAACATCATCAAACTTAAGAGTATTTGTGCAAGAGATAGAATTACTTACAGCCATCACAAGGCTGTCCCAACTATCCGGTAGAGATGATAGTATAACGAGAGCTCGCACTTCGTCATCGAAATTGATTTTCACTGATTGAAGTTGACTTATGTTTGTGTTAAAGTCATTTAGGTGTTCTGCAACTGAACCATTCTCTGCCATCTTTAGATTGAACAAGCACTTCCTAAGAAATACCTTATTGGATACTGATGGTTTCTCGTAGAAGTCGTCAAGTGACTTCATCAAGTCCTCCGTGGTCTTCATCTCCGAAACATTGAAGGCCACAATTGATGCCAAGCTTAAACGGATTGTTCCCAGTGCCTTTCGATCAAGGACAATCCATGCTTCATCTGCCATTGTTGCGGGCTTCTTCGAAAGACCGCCTAGTGGCAAATAGAGGTCCTTCTGGTAGAGATAGTCTTCAATCTGCATCTTCCAATGTCGGTAGTTTTTGCCGTTGAACTTCTCAATCTTGAGCTTCCCTTCCTCCGCCATAACTCCCACTCAATTCAAGGAATCCTTTCCTTGAGATAATTTAGCTACGAGCAAACCTTGCTCTGATACCAGTTGTTAGGAAATAAGACGTAGCTAAATAGATAATTGAGTAGATTACTTAATGGAGAGAGACAGATTTATATACACGAGATTATAGAGTAGAGAGAGAGAGAGAGAGAGGACACACGATATACGTGGTTCACCCAATGTGGGCTACGTCCACGGGAAAGCAGCCACTCAATGGCTTTATTACTTCAAAACAAGAAGTAATTTACAAAGGGATTATACCCTTAATGGAGCTCCCGCCTTGCTTCACTCTCACCACCTCACACTCACCTTGTTACATCAACTTCACACTATGAAATGTGTGTAGAAATGGCCTCCTTTTATAGGCCAAAAGGGCTACCCTCTCTTATGAGAGACAGCCATGTGTAGCCGCCCTTGTGCGAATAAGTCCAAATCGGACCCTCCAATCCGCCCATGTGTGGTCGCCCTTGAGATGACAAGTCCGCTTTTGAATTTGGCCACCGGCCATTGAATTCGGCCACCGGCCACCGGCCATTGACTTCCGACCACCGGCCATCGGCCATTGACTACCGGCCACCAGCCAACCGACCGGTTGTTTTCCGACCACTTTCCGGCCGTCGTCCGGCCATAATATTCCGGCGAAAAGGAATATTTCGGCGAAAAAAAGTCTCGGGGGCCTCCGCCCCCGAGGCCTCTAAAGTTGCCCCTGATTCTTGTCCATGAAAATTTTGGTTTCGGGTGAGTGATTTTCCTTCACGCACGATGGCTTCTCCTGATAATGGGGGCCTTACAAATGTGCGCTTTTACCACAGAAAATTACAAGGGTAAATCACGCTCCATACTTAACAACACTTTCATTATTCTAGATTTGAGAGATGTATGTACTTCTTGTTATTAACCATTCTTATTCTTCTATAAGCATTGGATTTGTGATATTTAGCATCACTAATTAGGTTGATTAAGTTGGGTCTTAATCTTGTAATTAGTATGTGTGTCCTATTGTTTGCTTGTGTGTAGATAGGTTTTATGAAGCTCTAGAATCATACACCTCGTGTGTGTAGCTATTGATGAAGTTCCATGATTGACATGTGGTAATTATTGTGTGCTTACCATTAGTTTGTTTGGTGTTTCTAGTCTATGGTAAGTAGGACTTCGGTGGGCTTGATGTGTGTAAGAGTTGTTTGATTAGTGATTAGAGTAGGTTTAGAGTTAGGCTTGCCATGGCTAATCTCTACTTGCATTGGAGAGGTGATCTCTTGAATCCTCTATTCCATTCATCATATGCTCGTTCTTCCATGCCCTAGCCGGGTTGCCGATCCACGGATTTGATAACTTTGTGTGGGTTGAAATTAGGTCGTGCTAAATGCCTCCCTATATTTGGTGCCATTTCTATGGATCGATAACCTAAGTTAATGTGTTTAGGATGTGTAGAATAGAGTAATTTCATTACTAATTTCTCGGTTTTTGAGTGTGTGTAACTCAACTTTGGTGTGATTTAATGATGTTTGTGCAAGAAATTGATGCTAACGTTGAGTTATGAATACCCCAAACCCCCAATTCCACCCCCAACTTCACTAATTTCATACTAACCATTGCTAATTTCGCTTCAATTCCATGCTAATTGTACTATTTTCATGGTAATTTTTACTAGTTTTGACTAATCTTGCTAACCTAACCACTAACATTTGAAGTGTAAAGTATGTTAAAATCATCACTCTAAACAAGGTTAATTGTGCTAATTTATGCTTAATTTGATGATTTGAGTGTTTGAATTTTGGCATAGAATAGTCAATTTAGGAGCCAATTTGATGGTGCACACACTTGTGTGTGCAATGATGCGTCTTCGCGTGGAGCAAAGGAATAGCTTGGAGTGTTATTACAATGTAAGTGCACTACTTGCTCATGTCAATACTTGATTGATTATAATGTGATTCAATGTGATAATTATTTGCTAAAATTAGGTGCGTAACACAAATTGACCTACACTTTACACCTAATTTTGATACACTTGGAATGAAATTGATGGTCAAATTGTGACTAATGAACCTTGTGTGTATCAAACTAATGCTTAATTCTCATCAAGAATCCATGTGTGTGCATAAAAATCATTGTGTGTGTGCATGCACCAAGGAGGGAAAAAAACTGTCAAAATTTTCAAGTGTGTGTGCACCTAATCTTGAATGTGTGCATACATAAAAATTGATGGAATTGATGATTCACAAGTATGCAATCATGTAAATGATGTGTATGCTAGGTTAATTCAATCATTGGATAAGCCTAATTGACAAAAAAATGGGCAAAATTTGAGTGTGTGCGTCCATCCAAGACCACTTGATTTTCTATAATTGATGGTCAATTATGGTGCCTAAATGATTTTTGATTGTGAAATGTTCATATACATGTATGCTTATCATTAATGTGCTTGGGGTTTCTAGTCTATGGTAGCTCGGACTTCGGTGGGCTTGACGTGTGTAGAAGTTGTTTGATTAGTGATTATCGTAGGTTTAGAGTTAGTCTTGCCATGTCTTATCTCTACTAGCATTGCAGAGGTGATCTCTTGAATCCTCTATTCCATTCATCCGATGCTCGTGCTTCCATACCTAGACGAATTTTCAATCCACGGATTTGATAATTTTGTGTGGGTTGCGATTAGGCCATGCTACAACGCCACCCTACATTTGGCACCGTTGTAGGGAGGCCTTGTAGCACGACCTAGTCATAACCCACACAAAATTATCAAACCGTGGATCGACAACCCAGCTAGGGCATGGAAGCATGAGCATCCGATGAATGGAATAGAGGATTCAAGAGATCACCTCTTGAATGCAAGTAGAGATTAGTCATGGCAAGACTAACTCTAAACCTACTCTAATCACTAATCAAACAACTCCTATACACATCAAGCCCACCAAAGTCCGACTTACCATAAACTAGAAACCCCAAGCACACTAATGATAAGCACACACTATTTACCACATGTCAATCATGGCACTTCATCAATAGCTACACACACAAGGTGAATGGTGCTAGAGCTTCTTATAACCTATCTACACACAAACAAACAATAGGGCACACACACTAATTACAAGATTAAGACCCAACTTAATCAACCTAATTAGTGATGCTAAATATCACAAATCAAATGCTTATGGAAGAATAGGAGTGGTTAATTGGCAAGAAGTACATATATCTCTCAAATTTAGAATAATGAAAGTGTAATACAACTTCATGACAAGATGAAATGTAGAGAAGAAGTAGACTAATGAGCAGGGATTTCAAAATGACGTGATCACACTATAATTTCAGGTTAATAACAATAGAAATGCAAAATAACAAATATTATGTTAATTGACATTCATCTTTTTGACCTCCAGGGAGACCTAGAGACCGGCTCGTAGCCCGCCGAGCAAGTTAGTTGGCCCGCCGGGCCCACCGTGGCTATATAAAGGCAACCTCGGTGCTTGTCTTTTTCACAAAAGAGGTACATTGAAAGTCTTCACCAAAATTTCTGGCAGCTTTCCACATTCTCAAAGCAGTGTAGCAGTAATTTTTTTAACCCTTCCTTATTTTATTGATGTTTTTTTGAGTTTTTTGCGTTAAATCTTAAAGGTATAAAATTTCTTTTATCAAATCATCATACGTGGATGCACTGGCACATGGTTGCAATTGCGGCTAGGTGTGTCATTGCAAAAGCACACGATGATTATGTTTTATATTGCTCCCAGTCATTCATGCTTCGGCACATGGTTGCAATTGCGACTAGGTGTGTTACTACTAGAATGACAGGAGCATTTGTTTGAAAGAAGTAACCGTGCGTGAATGCACTGGCACATGGTTGCAATTGCGGCTAGGTGTGTCATTGCAAAAGCGTAGGGTGATTATGTTTTATGTTGCTCCCAGTCATTCATGCTTCGGCACATGGTTGCAATTGTGACTAGGTGTGTTGCTGCTAGAACGACAGGAGCATATGTTTGAAAGAAGTCAACGTGCGTGGATGCACTGGCACATGGTTGCAATTGCGGCTAGGTGTGTCATTGCAAAAATACAAGATGACTATGTTTTATGTTGCTTCCCGTCATCATTCATGCTTCGGCACATGGTTGAAATTGCGACTAGGTGTATTGCTGCTAGATTGACGGTAGCATCTAATGCATGAATGTGTGCTCAAATAATTTCATAATGCCTCATATGATTGAATCTTGAAAGAATACATCGTGCGTGGATGCACTGGCACATGGTTGCAATTGCGACTAGGTGTGTCATTGCAAAAGCGTAGGATGACTATGTTTTATGTTGCTCCCAGTCATTCATGCTTCGGCACATGGTTGCAATTGCGACTAGGTGTGTTGCTGCTAGAATGACAGGAGCATCTGTTTGAAAGAAGTCACCGTGCGTAGATGCACTGGCACATGGTTGCAATTGCGGCTAGGTGTGTCATTGCAAAAGCGTAGGGTGACTATGTTTTATGTTGCTCCCAGTCATTCATGCTTCGGCACATGGTTTCAATTGCGACTAGGTGTGTTGCTGCTAGAATGACAGGAGCATCTGTTTGAAAGAAGTCACTGTGCGTGGATGCACTGGCACATGGTTGCAATTGCGACTAGGTGTGTCATTGCAAAAGCGTAGGGTGACTATGTTTTATGTTGCTCCCAGTCATGCATGCTTCAGCACATGGTTGCAATTGCGACTAGGTGTGTTGCTGCTAGAATGACAGTAGCATTTGTTTGAAAGAAGTCAACGTGCGTGGATGCACTGGCACATGGTTGCAATTGCGGCTAGGTGTGTCATTGCAAAAGCGTAGGGTGACTATGTTTTATGTTGCTCCCAGTCATTCATGCTTCGGCACATGGTTGCAATTGCGACTAAGTGTGTTGCTGCTAGAATGACAGGAGCATCTGTTTGTAAGTTGTTGTACGGTGAGCAATTGGCACATGGTTGCAATTGCGATTAGGTGTGTCACTGCAAAAGCGTACGAGATCTATGGTCTATACTTTACCATTTCTTTCACGTAGAAAAGATCCAAATGTAGTGGCACATAGTTATATTTCACAATGTGTTGTTTGCAATAATACCATTGCAGGCAAAATGGATCCTTCTGGTACTTCAATGATAGAGTTCAAAAATAAAATTAGACAACTGTTGATTACAATAGTCAGTGCACTAGATCTCGACGATATAGCGCAGATTGTTGTAGATGAGTCTAGATTGTAATCATTATACAGTGAGATTGCCCGCAAAATGTTGTTGTTATATCCAGACAAAACAACCGAATCAATAATCTCATTACTGACCAGTTGGGTGGGCAATTTGCCCAAGGTGGCCTCTGATTTGAAAGAGGAATTCCCTCAAGAAGTAGACAAGGGTAAGCTAGAGAATTTGAGCACTAGATGGAGAGCTGAACAGGAGAGGTCAAGGCGAGCATCCCACATAGACACATAGTTTGGCCTAAGCAAGAAAATGCGAATGGCTATCACTAGAGTTATGGGGAGCAGCCAAGTTGGAGAACCCTTTATTGAGGAGGCTTCCATTGAGAGAACATCGGGTTCTACCGCTTTTGTCAGTCACCTGGAGAGCAGTATATACAATTCTGAATGTAGTGTGACTCTGGGCATTCTAAATAAGTCCATTAAGAAGATCAAGAAACTTGGGTCAGGGGCTTATGGCACAGGGTGGCAAGTTCAAATCAAAGGGATCAGTTTCCTTCTTGCAACATCGAATAATTATTGTGACAAGGAGTTCAAAGGACAGGCCAAGCATCAATGGAAAAGCTTTGCATCAGAAAGTGGGGTAGATCTCAACCATAG
Source organism: Adiantum capillus-veneris (assembly GCF_014529385.1). Lineage (NCBI taxonomy): Eukaryota > Viridiplantae > Streptophyta > Polypodiopsida > Polypodiales > Pteridaceae > Adiantum > Adiantum capillus-veneris. Next base: position 49,523,575 of record NC_140940.1, on the reverse strand, counting down.
AGGGATTGTGAGGAGTATTGCCCACTCTGTAACATTGCCATGGTTTCTGATATTCCCCTACTTCAATGGGGGAACTTTAGGTGATCTTATGGAGACAGTGCCCCTTCCACATGGCTCTTTCACGACGCTTGTAGCGCATCAAGAGGGGAAAGGAAAGATACCTGAAGACTTTAAATTGGAGCAGCCCACTGAAGACCAGAAAACACGTATCAAGAGCCTGTGCAATCATGCTCCCTCGTTGATCCATGCCTTGGTGAAGGCATTGCAATTCGCACATGACGAGGGAGTGATCCACAATGATCTCCATCCATGAAACATCATGTTGGACATTACCAAGGATCTCACTCCCCGCATTGAAATAATTGTTTGGGGATTGGCTCTGCGTGTTGGCTTAGAGACACAAAAGACCAACAATACCGATGAAAACTGGCAAAAGCTTCATCCTTGGCAAGCTCTTGAGTTACTAGATGGCAATCACCCGTGCCCATGGACCAAGGCCACAGATGTGTACGCCATAGGATGGGTGATATGGCAATTTTGTAAGTTTTGTGGAGAGTTCGCTGACTACTACAGCACAGATTGGTTCAAACATAAGGTTTCAATGGAGGTACAAGTCATATCTAGGATTGTTGTGGAAGGTTGGGTGAGGAAGAAATCCATAGATAGAAAGACCTTGGCACTTTTGGAAGAAGAATTAGAGAGATTTGAAGCCCAGCTAGAACGATGCTTACGCCCTCCCTCTGAAATGAGTGTAGCCTTTTTTTGATGGATATATGATGTACTTTATGAAGCAGGGTTTTCTAAGACTTTTGACTTATAAAAGCACTTTTAAAAATTGGGTTTTATGCGCCATGGATGATGTTTGAGTAATAAAAACACTTTGTTATATCTCAATAGACAACAAATTTTCTATGGGTTTTGTTTTTTCTCTTAAGTTTCAAGCAATAAGCCACATGGAATCACTAATTGTCATTCATTGATTTTAAAAATGGTGGTTACTCTTATATCAATTGATTGTTGTGAAAATTAGCTTACCAATTAAATATTTTAAGCGCATAGCTGCTTCTTCTGCACCTAAGCCCTTGCACTTTCCTCCTTGGATTCTAGTATTGCCACCTAGCAAATGATCCCTTATTCTTGGTGCTCCTCTAGATTTCTCTTCACCACAAAAGTTACATTTCCAATCTTGATACTTATTTAAATTTGTGGCAAAATTCCACTCGGGTCCTAGACTTTTCCACCTGCCTTTCGCTTGCCCTGCGAAGTGGTGCCCTGCGAAGCACGACCTGACATCGAGGTAGGAGGTCTCCTCAAGGAAGCCAGGCTTGAGACACTAACATCACCGCTCACATTCCTGGTGAAAGACATACTTATTGGATGCCTGCAATACCAATAAACATAGCTCAGTATGCTATCTCTTCTTTCAAGTATTATTCAAACCAAACATTAGTGCTATAATCAATATCACACACAAGCGTAGTAGTGAAGCATGAGCAAGCAAATACAACGGTGAATCAAATATGTGATCAGTCCATCCCAAAAGTAGAGATATCGACCCAAAAATTCACCTTCCTACCCCTTTCATGAATCAATCCAGTCCAAAAAAGAACTAATGACCCATGATTGGAGCTCTAATCGAAATAGCAAGCAAATACAACGGTGAATCAAACATGTGATCAGTCTATCCCAAAAGTAGAGATATCGACCCAAAGATTCACCTTCCTACCTCCCTACATGAATCAGTCCAGTCCAAAAAAGAACTAATGACCCATGATTGGAGCTCTAATCGGAATAGCAAGCAAATACGACGGTGAATCAAACATGTGATCAGTCCATCCCAAAAGTAGAGATATCGACCCAAAGATTCACCTTTCTACCTCCTTTCATGAATCAGTCCAGTCCAAAAAAGAACTAATGACCCATGATTGGAGCTCTAATCGCAATAGCAAGCAAATACAACGGTGAACCAAACATGAGATTAATCCATCCCAAAAGTAGAGATATCGACCCAAAGATTCACCTTTCTATCTCTTTTCAAGAATCACTTCAGTCCAAAAAAGAACTAATGACCCATGATAAAAGTTCTAATCAATATAGCAATCAATTTAGCAAATATAACGGTGAACCAAACATGAGATTAATCCATCCCAAATGTAGAGATACCGACCCAAAGATTCTCCTTTCTACCTCCTTTCAAGAATCAGTTCAGTCCCAAAAATAACTAATGATCCATGATCAAAGTTACATTAAGTTTTTTTTTTTTTTTTAAGACTATTTATTTTTTTACCTTTAGTTTTTCTTCTGAATTTTAAAGGATGACCAAATTTAGAGGAAGAGGTGATGTGATGTGATGTCTACTACAGGGTTATATAGAGCCGCCAAATATGGAGGGGGAACATGACATGTCCGGCGGGATTCTTGCTTGTCCCGCCGGGCCCGTCGGGTTACATAATAAGCCCACCGGGCCTGCCGAGATTGTTGGTTGTCCCGCCGGTTCTACATTTTCTACCGGTTTTCGTAGGTCATGACATTAGATATGTTATTAACATGAAAAAAATAGTGATAATAACAACAATAATTAACATTTAACAAAATACGTCATCGCGTAATTAAAATCCTTGCTAATGAGAAAATAAGGATTAGATTAATCAAGAAGAGCTTACTCTAATTACAATGATTAGCACTAGCCTCTCCAACATAGACATTAAGCTCAAGGCTAGGCCATAGAGTGAACACTCAAGAGAGAGGGAGCTCTCAAAAGTGGATCCTTAAGAGTGGATACTCAAGAATTAAGCCTCCTTGCATAAAGGCTTCCTTTTAAAGGCTTTCCCCACAATCCCTTCTACTATGGGTTTAAGTTTGAGCCTCTAGCTAGCATATACAACTTTGAAACTCCAAGTGATCCCAAGACTTATACAAAGTGTGTGGGAAATATTGTGACATCCATAGCATATCTCCCACTTGATTCTTAACCGGTGTAGCCTGTGCTAAACACTTCTAACATTTTCCCTTCCTAATTTGACGCACATCCTCGTGTGCCAGTGAAGCAAAACACGATGACATGGTAGAAAGCAAGTCCATGGAAGAAATGTTGAGCTGCAAAACATAAGAAGAAGTAATGAGCATCATTGGCCAACAAGGACACAAAACATGAAGCATAAATGAACAATCATGAAAAGTGAATTTTTTGCTTCTAACAGATGGGTGAATCATAGTCAAAAACTAGACAACATAAAACAAAAAAACACTCATACTATCATGAAGATTAAACCACTTGAAATTTCAATTTTATGCATGACACACAAGAAATCAATTATGACCCTATGCTAATGCAAGTTCATAAACCTACTAGCCTAAAAACAATGTGAACAATCTTAATAAATCACTCAAGTCTATCATGTCTACGGACTATAAAAAATCTCCTAATCTATTAGTACATTGTCACAGCTTTTTGAAGCTCATGGAAGTTTTATTTTTTGTCATTCATTGAAAAAATTAAAGCACAATCACAAGGCTACCACCCCAAGGCAAGTCTAGGTGCGACTCTCGGCTCCTTGAACCCTCAAGAAGGTGTTCCAAAAGCCTACTAGCATACCAAGTCAATGGCTAACCCCTATCAGCCTAGGGCATTGGTTTAGGGCCTTGACCAAGCGAGCCAAGGTGATTCCCTTCACCTGCCAAGTGCCAATAAGGTGCTAGGCCTCACATAGACACAACATAACATAGGAATTTTCTTTCTATGTATCGAATAGCATTTTTTTATCACTTTTTTATTGCTTCATTTATGATATGCTTATGGCAATTGGACTAAAGGACTAAAGCCTAATCATAGCCCTCGGTCATGTTAAAAGTAAATGGAGTATTAAGACTATCACTAAAAGTCTAGGACTGGTGAGAAATGAGTCTACATTAACCTAAGGTCAAGGCCAATTACCTATGATTATCACACATAAAACGTAATTTTTTGATGAGTTAATATTCACAAAGCAAAGTGTTGAAACTTTAGTATGCCTAGCTTTTGAACACGAAAGAACCAAGGCTTAGAAGAAAAAATTACTTAAGCCAAGCATAGAGAATGGAGAGATGAACAAAAGAGAAAAATCATGGAAGGATTATACCTATTCATGCTTTTTGTGCTTCCTTGAGCAAGCATCCCCTTTGTGTGGAGAAGTCTCTTGATATTTTTATTTGCAAAAGAAGCTTTTTGAACCTAAGTGTAAACACAAGCTTTTTGAACCTAAGTGTAAACACAAGCTCCAAAGGTCTTTTATTGAAATCAAAAGCACACAAAAAACATTAATGAAAACCTAAAGCTAGGGTCTTGCATACCCGAGTTTGTCAAAGGGAAAAAACCCAAGGGAAAAAAGTTCCCTTGGTTATGAATATGATGCTCTTTGTAGCAAATTCATGCATACACAACAAAATGAGAGATAAAACGTGTCTAAATAAGCACATTTTGCAATTTTAAGTCCTCTCATGCATGATTCAAATTTGATTAGTTTCTAGCTCAATGAAATATGGAATTAAAACAAGCCAAGAGCTGAAAATAATGCAACTTTTGAATGAAATGAAGTGACTCTCAATAACCAAATTTTACAATTCAAAGCTTTTCAAAAAGTTGGCTAAACACTAGCTCATATGAATATTACAACTTAAGAGCGAGCTATGAGCTAGAGATGACTGCAACTTGATAAAATGAAAATAAATGGCTCTCACTAGCCAAATTTTGTACTTGAAAGCTCTCAAAAAAGCTGGGTAAACACTAGCTCAAAATGAAAATATTCACTTTAAACCAAGCTATGAGCTAGCATGTATACAACTTTTAATCCAAAGAATTGGAATGGCTCTAATTAGCCAAGTTTTGCACCTTTTTGCAATGATGACCCCTTCTTAGATCAATGAAAGTTCTTGTTTCCCACTACCCTTCAAAACAGCTCAAATCATTAGTCCTCTTTAGCATATGAACATCCAATACAAGCACTAAAATTGGCTATCACATGGCTATTCAAGAAACCCAATTTAGTGTTATGCCATGATTTTTTTATACATATTAGGCACTAAAAAAGTATCAAGAAATGCTAAGTTCAAATTCTAGTGCATAATTCATTCACAAACTCAAAAGGGATATTGCTCTCCCATGTTCATTAAAAAAAACTCAATTTTAGTGCTATGCTAGGTTTTTCCATTCAATTCAAGCACTAAAATGTACAAGCAATGTCATTTTCAAGCATAAAGTCCCAACCAAGCAAGCACAACTCATCATCAAGTGTAACTCTCACATGAAGCTCACATGCATTTCAAAAAGAGCTTGTCATTTAGTGGAATGATAACTTCAATCAAGCCGAGCACTAAACCACACACGAGCCAAATTATTAGTGCAGGGTATGCAATCATCACACAATCATAGGTTTACTTGATGCCCACATATTTCTCTTACATAGCAAATATGGCATACATAGCAAACTAAATCTCAACTGATGGTGCATGGCTCTTGATAGTCAAAATTTGAAAGTGAATTATTCTCACTGTCAGCTTCCCATCCAAAGCTCAATTATTTTTTAGTGCGTAAGAATTTTCAAAATGAGGAAAAGCACTAATAAATGCAAGAATCAAACACAAGTCGTATGCTTTGCATCGAAAGACCCAGTCCAACACAATGACCACATATGAAAATGAATAGCTCATTCATATTTTTCATTAAATGAATCCCTTCGAGCCCATGCTTTTCATTTTGCGATAAGAACAAATTGTGCAATTAATATTTTGGATTTCATGGGCTCAAGTAGGGTTGAGAGAAGCGTTCTGAGCTTGAGGTGATAGAAAGGATGGGACTCCCCTTTTTATTTCTATTCTTAATTTATTCTCAAAAAGGTACCTTTTTCTGTGGTTTCAATCATGCTTGTTTGAGTGGGAAGCACAGAGAACAAGATGACACAGAGGGAAAATGAGTGAGTTATGTGTGTGGTGGGTGAGTACCAAAGGTGGGAACGAGTCCCCCACTTTATATCCTCATTTTCATTTTCTTTCTTTTTTTTGTTATTATTATTTTTCTTTGATGCCTTGGAATCGATGGCAGTCTGTGCAGGCGACAATGGGAGACGACCTAGTAGGTGATAGTGTGTGTGTGTGTGTGTGTTTATAGCAGCATGGGTGCGCGAGTCTGATCAAGCATCATGGTTTTGAGTGCTTTCGCTCTTGAACGGGCCCCTTAATGAGAGTAGCGGGCGAGTAGCAACAGGTGAATGTGAGTTCAATTGGCCTACCTTGTTTAGCCAAGCTACAAGTGGTCAAGTACGTTTCCAACAAGCATGAGGTGAGAGCCTCCAGGGGCGTATGTGTGCTCTCGTACGTTCTGATAAGTATGGAGCCTGATTCACCCCTTATAATTTTATGTGTTAAAAACACACATTTGAAAGTCCCCCATTATGAGGAGAAGCCATCGTGTGTGAAGAAAAATAACTCGCCAAAAAATAAAATCACTCATCGGAAACCAAATTTCTCATGCCTGCTTCGTTGGAATATTCCTTTTCGCCGGAGTATTATGGCCAACAACGATCGAAAAGTGGTCAAAAATCGGCCGGTCGGTTGGCCGATGGCCCGTAGTAGTTAATGGTCGGTGGACAGTGTTTGAAAGTCAATGGCCAGTGGCCGATGGCCAAATTCAATGGCTGGTGGCTGATTTCAATGGAGGACTTGTCTTCTTAATGACGGCCGCACATGGGCAGATTGGAGGATCCAATTTGGACTTATCTAAACAAGGCGAGCTACACATGGCTGCCTCTCATGAGAGAGGGCAGCCCTTTTGGCCTATAAAAGGAGGCCATTTCTACACACATTCCATAGTGTGAAGTTGATGCAACAAGGTGGGTGTGAGGTGGTAAGAGTGAAACAAAGCGGGAGCTCTATTAAGGGTATGATCCCTTTGTAAACTACTTCTTGTTTTGAAGTACTAAATCCATTGAGTGACTTCTTTCCCATGGACGTAGCCCACATTGGGTGAACCACTTATATCATGTACTCACTCTCTCTCTCTCTCTCTCTCTCTCTCTCTCTCTCTCTAATCTCTTGTGTGTGAAAATTATCTCTCTCCATCAAGTAATCTACTCCATTATCTACTTAGCTACGTCATATTTCCTAGCAACTGGTATCAGAGCAAGGTTTTCTTGTAGATAAATTATATCAAGGAAAGGATTCGTTGAATTGAGTGGAGGTAATGGCGGAGGAAGGGAAGATCAAGATTGAGAAGTTCAAGATTGAGAAGTTCAACAACAAAAACTATCAACATTGGAAGATGAAGATTGAAGACTATCTCTACCAGAAGGACCTCTACTTACCACTAAGCGGTCTTGCAAAGAAGCCCGCAACAATGGAAAATGAAGCACGGACTGTCCTTGATCAAAAGGCACTGGGAACAATCCGATTAAGCTTGGCGTCAACGGTGGCCTTCAACGTTTCGGAGATGAAGACCATGAAGGACTTGATGAAGTCACTTGACGATTTCTACGAGAAACCATCGGCATCCAATAAGGTATTTCTCATGAATCGCTTATTCAAATCTAAAGATGGGAGAGAATGATTCAGCTGTAGAACACCTAAATGACTTTAACACAGACATATGTCAGCTTCGATCGGTGAAAATAAATTTTGATGATGAAGTGCAAGCTCTCCTTATACTGTCGTCTCTATCGGATAGTTGGGACAACCTTGTGATGGCTGTAAGTAATTCTATTTCTGGTACAGATACTCTTAAGTTTGATGATGTTGTGGGTGTTCTCCTAAGCAGGGAAATTCGAAGGAAAAGCAGAGGAGAATCATCAAGTGTTTCACTATCGGTAGAAACAAGAGAAATGCCTAAGGAGAGGTTCAAAAACCAAAAGGATCATGATTTCTCAAGACGGAGAAAGTCACGCACAAAGTCAGTTCTTGAATGTTGGAACTGCAGCGAGAAGGGCCACATCAAGAAGGATTGCTGGTCAAAGAAGAAGAAGGAGTCGGAGTCTCAAGACAGCAAGCCAACATTGGAGGCCAATGTGGTAGGTAAAGTAAAGCAAGATGCTCTAATTCTCTCATTAGACAATGTGTCTAATTCTTGGATAGTAGATTCCGAGGCTTCATTCCATGCGACACCACACAAGCAACATTTCCAAGATTACACCAAAGGTAATTTTGGATATGTATGCTTGGGAGATGATGAATCTTGTGAAATTGTCGGCAAAGGTACATTTTGTGTCAAAACTACTAATGGAAATGAATGGAAGCTTAAAGATTTTAGGCATGTTCCTTCTCTTTGCAAAAAATTGATCTTTGTAGGACAATTGGACGATGAAGGTCACAACATTGCATTCGGAAGCAAACGGTGGAAGATCTGAAAGGGATCTTTGGTGGTTTCTAAAGGAGAAAAGGTTAGTACATTTTACTTATGTACTATTAGCACACAACCTTCAGTTTGTGCAGCAACTAGAAAAGTCGACAGTGCGGTGTGACACTATGGGCTTGGGTATATGAATGCTAAAGGAATGAAAATCCTTCAAACAAAGAAGCTTCTACCAGGTTTAAAAGAAGTGGACTTAGAGTTCTGTGAAGATTGTGTTTATGGTAAACAAAAGAGGGTAAAATTTCAAAAATCAGGAAATGAAAGAAAAAATAAAAAACTTGAGTTGGTTCATTTTGACATTTGGGGTACTGCAAGTACACCATCACTTGGTGGCTCATTGTACTATGTAACATTCATAGACGATGCGACTAGGAAAACATGGGTTTATGTACTAAAGAATAAATCTGATGTGTTTTTCATATTTCAAAGGTGGAAAGCCTTTGTGGAGAATGAAACAGGTACTAAGGTTAAATGCCTCAGATCCGACAATGGAGGTGAATATTGCAGTCAATCTTTTGTGGTAGCAATGGCATTCGGAGGTAAAAGACAACCCCAAGGACACCTCAACAAAATGCGTTTTTGAAAGGATGAGCAGAAAAATCATGGAGCGAGCACGAAGCATGCGGCTACATGCAGGCTACATGTAGGCCTATAGCTTGAGCTTTGGGTGGAAGTAGTAAGTACATATGTGTACTTAATCAACCGGTCACCCTCAACGGCATTGGATGGGGGAGTTTCAAAAGAGGTATGGATAGGTAAACCGGTGAATTATGCATTTCTCAAAGTGTTTGGGTTTGAGGATTTCATGCACATAGATAGAACCCTAAGATCAAAGCTAGATGCAAAGTCCAAAAAGTGTTTCTTCATTGGCTTTGGAGAAGGTGACTTTGGGTATCACCTATGGAATCTTGAAGATGGTAAAATATTTAGGAGTAGGGATGTAATTTTTAACTAACAAGATATGTACAAAGATTACTTGGAAAGAAAACAAACAAAAGAAACAAGTGATGAGTACATGGAGCTTGAGGACGGCGAAGACTCGAGGAGTGCAAACGGTGACAATGTGCAACAACATCAACCAAATGAGGAGCCTCAACCTATTCCCCGAAGATCTACAAGAGCAAGTAGACCTCCAGAAAGGTTCATTCCTTCCTTCAACCATCTGTTGATCTCTGATTTTGGAGAGCCGGAATCATATGAAGAAACCATGCATCACAAATCCAAAGAATAATGGATGAAGAGCATGCAAGTGGAGATGGACTCATCACATTGCAACCAAACATGGGAGTTGGTTGAGTTGCCTAAATGTAAGCGGGCACTACAAAACAAATGAGTGTATAAGCTGAAGAAAGAAGAAAGTGGAAAGAAAAGGTACAAGTCTAGTCTTGTGGTAAAAGGGTTTTCTCAAAAGAAAGGTATTGACTTCAATGAAATATTTTCTCATGTTGTAAAAATGAACTCAATTAGGCTTGTTGTCTTAAGCCTTGTGGTTGCTCATGATTTAAATCTTGAGCAAATGGCTGTAAATATGGCATTCCCTCACGGTGACTTGGAGGAGGAAATTTACATGCTTCAACCAAAGGGGTATGAAGTAAAAGGTAAGGAGAAAATGGTTTCCAAATTAAAGAAGAGCTTGTATGGTTTAAAGCTAGCATCAAGACAATGGTACTTGAAGTTCGATCAACGGATGTTGGATCATGGATTCACAAGATGCAACTCAGATCACTGCATCTACACAAAGAATTTGGGAGTTGGGAAGTTCATCATCCTAATGTTGTATGTTGGAAACATGCTGATTGCAAGTGCTAACATGCAAGACATCAAAGACCTAAAAGATTAGCTGTCTAAATCTTCTTCAATGAAAGATTTAGGTGCTGCAAAGAGGATACTTGGTATGAAGATATCAAAGGATAGGATGAAGAAGACAATAAAGCTATCTGAAGAGGATTACATCAAGAAGGTACTAGAAAGGTTTGCAATGCAAAATGCAAAAACGGTTTCTACACCTTTGACTGGTCACTTTAAACTAACCAAGGATATGTGTTCAAAGACACAAGAGGAGATAGCCTATATATCTAAAGTTCCATATGTTGCAGCAGTAGGTTCTCTAATGTATGCTATGGTCTGGACAAGGCCAGACATTGCACATGCATTGGGAGTTGTAAGTAGGTTCATGGGGACAACCCAGGTAAAGAGCACTGGCAAGCTATGAAGTGGATACTTAGGTATCCAAAAGTGACAACTTTGTATTTTGGAGGAACTGATATTTTTCTTCAAGGGTATGCTGATGCAGATATGGCAGGTGACAAAGATACTCAAAGGAGCACTACTAGCTATGTCTTCATGGTTGGAGGCACAACAATAAGCTGGGCTTCAAAGGTGTAGAAAGTGGTCTCACTTTCTACCACGGAAGCAAAGTATGTAGAATGACGGAGGCAAGCAAAGAAATTATGTGGCTTCATAGATTCTTAGAAGATCTTGGATTCAAACAAGACGATTGTGTCTTGTACAATGATAGCCAAAGTGCTATCCATTTTGCAAAGAACTTAGCCTTTCATTCAAGGACTGCGCACATTGAGGTGAGGGATCACTTCACACGCACTCTTTTGGAAGAGGGACAGATAAAGCTAGGAAAGGTGCATACAAGTGAAAATCCTGCAGACATGTTTACAAAGGTGGTCAACAAGGAGAAGATGAGCTTTTGCTCATCTTCAATCGGCATTCAAGGATAAGAAGCCAGGATGGAAAGCAGTCATAGGTTTGGTTTGGATATCTGTCTCCAAGTGGAAGATTGATAAGTATGGAGCCTGATTCACCCCTTGTAATTGTATGTGTTAAAAACACACATTTGTAAGGCCCCCATTATGAGGAGAAGCCATCGTGCGTGAAGAAAAATAACTCGCCAAAAAATAACATCACTCGCCGAAAAGAAAAATTTTCACTCCTGCTTCGTCGGAATATTCCTTTTTGCCAGAATATTATGGTGGTTGGACAATGGTCGAAAAGTGGTCAGAAACCGGCTGGCCGGTTAGCCGGTGGCCGGTAATCAATGGTCGGTGGCCGATGGTCCAAAGTCAATGGCCGGTAGCGGGTGGTCGAATTCAATGGTCTGTGGCCAATTTCAAAGGAGGACTTGCCTTCTCAATGGCGGCCACACATGGGAGGATTGGAGGGTCTGATTTGGACTTATCTACACGAGGCCGGCTACACATGGCTGCCTCTCATGGGAGAGGGTAGCCCTTTTGGCCTCTAAAAGGAGGCCATTTCTACACACATTTCATAATGTGAAGTTGATGCAACAAGGTGGCTGTGAGGTGGTGAGAGTGAAGCAAGGTGGGAGCTCTATTAAGGGTATAATCCCTTTGTAACCTACTTCTTGTTTTGAAGTACTAAAGCCATTCAGTGTGGCTATTTTCCCATGGACGTAGCCCACATTGGGTGAACCACATATATTGTGTGTAGTCTCTCTCTCTCTCTACTCTATAATCTCTTGTGTGTGAAAATTATCTCTTTTCATTAATTAATCTACTCAATTATCTACTTATCTACGTTATATTTCCTAACGCGTTCATTAAACCCGAGCGACAATCAGCAATGCCATTGGGTGAAGCCATTGCGCGAAGCAATTGGGTGAATCCATTGCGTGAAGCAATTGGGTGAAGCGAGCTCAAAAACAAATCCATGTGCAGCCATGATCGATGGACCAAGGTCTATTTGTTTAGCAGAGCATCACATGCATGAGAGAAAATGATAGAGCCAAACTATGTGTGTGACATTAGCCAAGTAAGTGGGGTCGCTTTGCAGCATGCCATGAAATCGAATGTCACTGGCACAAATAGCAATGCATTTTGAAATCCGGAGGGTAGTGCATCCAACTGGTGATTGTGTGTGAGTCAATGGAGTGCCAGAATCGATGGCCTGTGGACTATACCAAGTCCCAAAGAGTGTGTGTGTGTGTGTGTGTGTGTTGCACTATGAAGGCGGAGAACTGCAACCATGTGTGTGGTGAAAACTCCAAGCCAGTGGGTGGGGCCATGGAGAATTGAAAAAGCTTCCAGCTTTGAAGCCGGTCCCTGCGTTTGTGTATGTTAAGGAATCTCACAATCCTCGCAATCAATGAAGCATCCAGGTTTGCAAAGGGACAATAGTGTGTGTGAGTCAAGCCAAACAGCAAGTGGGCATGGTGCTTTACTTATTTATTTTTTGAACAAAATTTTCAATAGGAGTTTGTTCTCATGATGAGACAGTGTATGTGGCGAATTTGAACCCAAGGCAAGGAACACATCATGGGCACAAAAATACATATCACAAATGGATAAGGTATGATTGAATTCATAATGCCATGATTGAGATGAGAGTGAGTGCTCAAAGTTAAGATCAATCTTCAATTGGTATAAAAATTTGGTGTCTTGATTGAGCGAGTATAAGCCATTTGGTATAATGCACATCAAAGGTTTGATCCATTGATGATTAAATATGGTACGCACCGATTCTCCCATTTGCAAAACCATTACCAATTATCATCATTGCATTCTTAACTTGGCTCCTATTCGATTTCTCTAATCATCCAAACCAGTTCGATTTGTCATTTTACTTTGTAAGACTACTTGATTATGGCATTTGCGAATGCACAAATCAATGAAATGTTTACCATATTTAATCAAAATGGCATACATGACAATGGTAATACATAAAATCATTTTCAATTGTGTATCAATCGAATCATCCCAAATCAATTATACACATAGAACACCAACCATTTTAGGTCTTTTAATCATCACAATTGGCAACCAAGGCTAATCATTCATCTTTAATTTGGACATTGAATGTCATTGAGTAGGCATTGAGTAGGCATTGAGTAGGCACATACACCCAAATTTAGGCCAAATTTCTATGCAAAAATTACATCAATTCCACATTGCAATGCTCAAATTGCAAACTCAATCAAGCATAATTGAATGCATACATGCTAAATTTCTAAAACTTTAGCGCTATTTTTACCCAATCAAGCAATGCACACACTCAAAAATTAAGCACAAATCATCAAATTTGGGTTTTGATTCTTTCTAGCACACAATTTCCAACTTTGACACATGAACCCACAAGGAAAATTAATGTCTATCAAAAAGCCAAAATTATCAACCATGCAAGAGTAGTGTTGTCAATAGACATTAATAAATTTCATCCATTAGGCATGAGTGACTACATACTTTATATCTGGGGAGATGCTTTTCTATATCTTCACCTGACTAAAACAAGATTCCAAATCTTTCTTTTTCAGCCCTTTCCAACATATCCTTCTATAGTACAATCTATACATTTCATTTAGAAAGAAACCTTGCTTTGTTACAACTTTACATCAAAAATTTGAGTGCAGCAACATTTTTTTGCGTTTTCCCTTGTTGGGTATATTTTACCCTTGCACACTCCCAGAGATGTAATCCAAATAGGGAATTAGTCAAGAATTTTTTTCATTTTAGAAGGATACTAGACTTGACATTAGGGTATTTAATATTTATGTCATCATGTGAGATTTCTTGTGATCACAATGTTGATTATCACATTCACATAATCACAATTAATCTGATCACAAAAAATCCAATAAGTGTTGATGTGGCAACCCATAAACCCCATGGGTGAATGTGTTTTCTCGATGGGCCCACCGAGAAACTATAAGAATGCTAAAGTGGGCCCACCAAGAAATGAAACAATCCCATTGGGTTAATTATCAAATTCAACAATTTCTATAGGTTAAGGGGGAGTCACACAAATATTTAACGTGATCATGTAATTCAAAATGTGATCACTAAATGTTCTTAACGTCTTCATGCATTTGTGATCACCTTAATGAAATCCCTGCTTGGCATCCATGGTAACCACAACACTACCAAGGACAATACTTATTTCAATAGCTCCAAGTCTCTCATGAATTTGTTTGCCAACATGGATAGCTTAGACAATGCCATGCCTTCAGATGGAAGTATGGATGGGCGTGTTGGGAGAGGAGAACTTATTCCAATTTTTAGAAGAATGCCATGGCTCCATATGCAAGCATGGATGGGTGAATTGGGAGAGAAGTACTTATTTCAATTTGTACTAGCCCCTACCACGTTTAGAATTCCTTGCATGATAATTTATCATTAGTTATCACATGATATACAACTTTAGATTATCTTTTCATCTATCTATACACATATAATGGAGAAATGCCATTGTAGGAGGATTGAGAAACGTGAAAGACATTGCAATTTTCAAATGATAGAAAATATAACTTAGAATTGTGCGGTGCTGCAATTTTCTCTTGCACACATGCTCCCTATTGCTCGCTCTCTCTCTCTCTCTCTCTCTCTCTCTCTCTCTCTCTCTCTCTCTCTCTCTCTCTCTCTCTCTCTCTCTCTCTCTCTCTCTCTCTCTCTCTCTCTCTCTCTCTCTCTCTCTCTCTCTCTCTCTCTCTCTCTCTCTCTCTCTCTCTGCAAAAAGTGTAGGAGCATGCCAACTAGAGAATCGAAGGAGGGAGCTACCATTACACCAATCGTCCCTCCCTCCCCCTTGTTTGCAGGTAAAGTACAATGGACTTAGGATCTCTCTCTCTCTCTCTCTCTCTCTCTCTCTCTCTCTCTCTCTCTCTCTCTCTCTCTCTCTCTCTCTCTCTCTCTCTCTCTCTCTCTCTCTCTCTCTCTCTCTCTCTCTCTCTCTAGTGCACACAAACACAGAAAGAACTACCTACCACTTTAGATATGTTGTTCATGAATTAGATAAGGTGTGTGTGTGTGTGTGTGTGTGTGTGTGTGTGTGTGTGTGTGTGTGTGTGTGTGTGTGTGTGTGTGTGTGTGTGTGTGTGTGTGCGAGAGAGAGAGAGAGAGAGAGAGAGAGTAGCGGTGAAGAAGGAGATTAGGATAAACTATCTACCACACTATTGGGCAAAATATAGAAACATTATTGCATTTTTGTGTCTTTATTCACACTAAACAAGTTTGTAATGGCATATCAAAAAAATCCAAAATAGGCCTCGATGAGTCTTAAACTGGATATAAATTATCAAAGAGGGAGTATCTCTCTTTGTGAATAGGCTAACTGGAGGTAGCCTTCATAGTGCCCTTAACATAGAGAGGTGGAGGAAAGGGATGGAAGTATTGTAGGTAACGTCCCGGAGGAGTTAGGTACTTGGAAGCGCCTAGATAGAAGGTCGGTGCGCTACAGTCTGGTTAGGGCAAGGGTAAAAAGAAATCCATTGTTGACATGCTAACTAATGGGAAACTAGCTAGAAAAAGTAGCTACATAATGATTTTTGGGGTCCCCTCCACCACTTCTAGCCATGGTTGCATGGTGCTCTACAGTAGTGCTTTATTGATAATCGATTAAATCAGTGCCTTTGCTAGCAAAATAAACCTCGTTGGCATATTGGTACTACTATCACATTGCTACTTCCATGAGTTGGGTGTAGCAGCTGGATTTCATGCAAAAAGTGTAGCATTAGTATAAAATATTCCCTCTTCATTTGGTATTTCCAAGCATGGTTGAGATAAGACATCAAAGGTTGCAAGCAGGAGGCAAGGGAAGCGATAAATGTGTGGTAAAGATACGATGCTAGGAAGGAGGGAAGGTACGAGGAGCACACACAAAATACTACAGCTTCATGCACAAGGAAGGGGTCTATCCTAACTTTGTTTTCTTTTATTATACACATTGAAAGTACAGAGGAACGCATGTTCTTGCTTACATGGTTATTATGAGCAAAACACATTGTTCTTGCTTGCATGGTTATCAAAAGTCTCAAGTTCCACTTGCTTTAGGATCAAATTTGCCCTATTTGCTTGTTGCTTTAGGATCTAGTTTCTCCCCTTTGATTTTATAAGGCTAAGAGAGCCATGGGCCTTGCCAAGAGCAATCCAAGTTGAATAAAATCAGTTTATGAGCCCATCCATGATGCCCATTTTAAGATAGAAAATACAAGGTCAAAAAAATCCCACGAATAAAACCTAAACACCTTTAATTGAAGTCTTTAAACAAGTGAAACTCGCTATTCGCCCCCAAAGTCACGTACAAGGCAAGCTTCTTTAAGCACTCTCTCTTAGTTTCAGTCCTCTCTCTCTCTCTCTCTCTCTCTCTCTCTCTCTCTCTCTCTCTCTCTCTCTCTCACACACACACACACACACACACACACACACACACACACACACACACACACACACACCTGCCACTTTTCAAGCTTCAAACTGAGCTAGTGGAAAATCAATCACACATAACCCACAACACATGTCGATAGCGGATTCTCATGGGAGATAAAGCAAACGCTCCATTCCCAAAATCTTAACCACATACTAGCATCAATAGCGAGTATTTGGAAGCAAAAATTAAACATTAATAAGCAATGGCACATCCAAAAGAGACTATATTGCGACTCACCTCTAATTAAATTAATTACCGAGGCTTCTATGAAGCGGCTAGTTAAGTGTACTAGGTTGTGGTTCTTTTCAAATTGATGTTTTGTAATATTGTATATTTTTTTAGGTGGGCGACCGATCAACCAAAGGTGTGAACAAATGAGGAGCTGGCGCATCAAGCCAGAGTAGTAGAGGCTGTGGAAGGATGGCGTGCGAGGATGGCAGGCCAAATTGCAGCCAACATCGGTGCTTTTGGCAGCAATGAAAGGTGGCTTAAATACAACAGAGAGGCTACAAGCTGGGCATCGTCGGGTAATGGCGGTGAAGGTGATGGAAAACAGTTGTATCGATGTGATAATGGGGCGGCAGAGGTCGCAACAAAATCCTGAAGATGTATAAGCTACATATAAAAATATGGGTGAGGAGCGTAAGCGTGATTGTCAGCAGGCCTGTGAAGGACAGCATGGCCGAGTGTTGCGTATCCAAGCACTGCTAGTGGCAGAAGTGGTCGGCCTAGGCACTTAAACGAATGGGAGTGCTCATCGCATAAGGATGAAGGCCATCAATAAGCTATGAATACATACAATGCAGATAGAGTGGGGGGCTTAAGGCCAACGCGATGTGAAGGCTGATGGAGGGTAAGTAAGCACAACGAGCATGATAGAGCAACATGGAATCATGTAGTGGCATATGAGAGTGAGGGGTTGCAAACCAAGCAACGATGAAAAGATGGAGGGATTCCTTGCACTTAGGCAGCAGACAAGGTCCACAAGGGCAAGCAAGGCAGATGTGTGCAAGTGGGCATGAGGGAAGTGATGCCACTGTGGTTGGTGATGAGCTGCAATCACAGGAAGGCTTGCTAGGCTCGAGAGCTATAGGCAATGGTGCACTATCATGCTCTCTGGATGCTCCCTCGTGAGGCAGAAAGACATGGCAAAGAGACCACTGCAGGCAAAAGAGGAAAAAAGAGTACACTTTTCTATATCATTCTCTCTCTCTCTCTCTCTCTCTCTCTCTCTCTCTCTCTCTCTCTCTCTCTCTCTCTCTCTCTCTCTCTCTCTCTCTCTCTCTCTCTCTCTCTCTCTCTCTCTCTCTCTCTCTCTCTCTCTCTCTCTCTCTCTCTCTCTCTCTCTCTTCCCCCCCCCTATAGAGGCTTGTTGCAGCCTCCCCGAGTGGAGAGGGAGTGTTGCAAGGACATTGAGGCGGAGCCTAGCTGCAGGAGAGGGTCACGGAGTAGCTTGTGGGTGTCGGTAATGAGGAGTGTCTCCCTCTTGGGGCACAGCTGCACGTAGAATCGAACCGTGATGATCTTCTCAATCCTCTTCTGACGCAATATAGCTCCATGCTAGAAAACCTTAATAGCGGCACCATGTATGCACATATGAGGAGTCATGAGCACACTGCTCGTTGGCGTGTGCACCGACGATCAGTGAGCTCATGCTATGAAAGACACTTTATGCGAGAACATTCAATAGCAGGCGGTGAGGGCAACAGCTAGCTTAACCTTGAGGTGGTTGGAACTTCACGAAATCAATTGAGAGTGAAGCAAAGCAGCACATAGTTCATCTGCACGCGGGGACACATGCTCAATGGCCATCGTGGATTTTTTAATCAAATAAAAGCAATCCTTTTTTGCAAATCATTACATTTTTTCTCACGTGCAAGGGTTGTGAGGGTGAGGAAGAGGAGATGGAGGACCTTTGAATAAAAGAAATTATCCTCCCCCTCCATCTCCTCTTCCTTGCTTGCACAACCCCTGCACGTGAGCACGTAGTCCGTCTGGACTACGTGCTCACATGCAGGGGTTGTGCAAGCGAGGAAGAGGAGATGGAGCAAATGGAGGGTGAAATGGTAACCAACCTTTGGGCGGCAGAGAGCTTTGTAGGTAGAGATGAGAAAATGGAGTAGAAGAAAATGGGGCTTTGACGTCAACTTGGTAGTGCTCTACAAACACAACCGGAAATCAATTTTCAATGCACATTTTAAAGTTACCTTTAATTTTCAAGCAACTCTCACTTAGTGGTCATTCGAGGCCACTCACTTCTCTCTGTAAAAAACACTTTCTAAGTTAAAGGCACTGTATTTTTTCATGATTTTATCTTGTATTCATCAATAACTGCCATCATTTATGATGTAACATTTTAAAATATTATGAAAAAATGATTTATTAAAAGGAGTTTTTAAACATAAAAAATTCACATAAAACTTCACCATCTATATTATCATAATTAGATCTAACTCGTTTACAGTAAGCAAACCCTTTTAACAGATAGGAGTGGAGAAGAAACTCTTGCT
The DNA here is from genome assembly GCF_014529385.1 of Adiantum capillus-veneris. NCBI lineage: Eukaryota > Viridiplantae > Streptophyta > Polypodiopsida > Polypodiales > Pteridaceae > Adiantum > Adiantum capillus-veneris. The sequence goes on along the minus strand of NC_140940.1, from coordinate 49,504,522 downwards.
TAGCAGATATTATCTTCAGTGCCTTCTTCATCCAACTGAGAAATTTATTTCTTTGAAAGCAATAGTGTAGTTTGTTTAGAAAGAATGGAAGTTGAAACCCCTTTTGAGTGGGATATTGAAGAAAATGAGCACTATGTATTGGACGGAACTCTATCCACGGAGTACTTCATTGATCATTCTATTGATATGCAATATCTTTCATATAGTTGGGAGAGAAAATTTGGCGCTAAGCGTAAAAAAAAGGTTGGCACAACATTCCATGTGCTACGGAAGATTTTTTTGAGATAAAAAATTCATCAATTGAAGAGGAAACAAATCCCTTTATGCAACTGGACTCTAGAGGTGACAATGTTGCATGATTAATGTTTCACAAAAAACTCCATCCTCCCATGGATTTTAGGTAGCCAAATATGTTTCAGACTTCAAAACATGATTTAGAACAATAGGGAAATCACATAGGTGATCAAGATTCCACAAGTCTATGATGGTGACATTGCCTTTGAGCTAATCCAAGAAGGTTGCAAAGGATGGAAAGGGATGGAGAAAAAATCTAATGGTGGTCATCTTTGGACCAAACCACATAAAATTGACATGTCTATAAATTGTATTGCTAGACTTAGTTATTGGTTAGGGTCATTAGTTTGTGACAGAGTCATTTGTCCATATTATTCAAACAACATCAAAGAGGAAACCCTAAGTATCACTTGCCATTATTGCAAAAAAAACTATTTCTGGTGAGAGTCCTTGTTCTTGCAAAGTGTACTACATTTTTCCCTTGGACCCACAAATTACTGGAAAGATGGTTTCAAGTGTTTTGAAGGTGGATAGAAGTAGTGGACCCACGAGAGTTCAAACGAATGTCGCTAGACAACTACTTGTCGATGCTATTGTTAGTTCTAGTGACCTAAAGATGGGAGAGTCAAAGATCTTTAATATATTGGAAGAAATGCTTCCACTGGTTCAAAATCATAGGTTCAATAGTTGAATCGAAGACTCTTTGTTGATTATAGTTATTTTAATCACTGGCTTGTCATTGATTGGTTCAAGATAATGGTTGCTGCTGAGAAAAGACAACAAGCGTCAATTGTTGGTATCATGGGTTTGAGCACAATATGCGACTAAAGAAAAAATGTCACTTTTCTTACTTTCATGGGAGTTGTTTCCCTCGGCAAGCTAGGCCTAACGATAATTACATTTATAAGATGTCAACAAAGGACCAAGGTTCGTTATAGACCTTGTTTCATGCGACAAGGAGGAAATGGAGATTTAAGTATTGCTTGGAAATATATTTTGGTCATACACATAAAATAGATGGATGGGAAACTATGTCAGGGTCTATCTGATCCTAGACAAGTTTTTTATATTATCTAGCACTTTCTTTTGTCACCAAATGAAAACTTATTGTGGTTAATATTGTGATTTTTTTTTTAGTTTGAGGGGATTGATGGTAGTCTCTATTTGTGACACTAAAGAGGAGGATACAAACACACGAGTATTATTTTTGAGACAAGGATATCTCATTGGGGTAGCCTTCATTGTGAAGTATGACACGATTACAAGCCTCACTTTGACCTTCTCTATGTTGTGCTTCAGTAATTTAAAGTTTGTTGTTTCTAGGATGTAGATTTCTATGAGTCCTTGGCAAAAGGCTCAAATTCCTAGTACACATTTTTCAGAGACCATTCATGCATCTTGGCTTGCTGGCAAAGATGGTAACAGAAAATTTCTTTTGTATGATGCATGTGTTGGCGAATATGGTAGCAAAAGAATTTTAGAGGGATCAAAACAAAAGCGAAAACTCCTAGCCCATGCGTGTTGGCTAGTGCTCTCCGAGGTAGAGTGACGAGGACACCATTTTATGAGCAGCCTATTTTCCATGGAGATAGAGAAATTCTGCAAAGAAAGAATGCTAGAGGATCTATGGAAACAATGTCACAGAAGCCTAGCTATGTGATGGAATCCAAGCAGTGAAAAGAGCTCAAACAACCAAAAAAGATTTTATGTGAGGTGGGCATGGAGACAGACGGACAAAAAAATGATGTGAATGCAGATTCCATGGATGAGGAGATCCATGACAATAATGACATAAGAGAGGCCACTATAGAAACTATGGGTAGATATTGTTTTGATGATTTTGAGGTTTATTTTCCAAGGGGCCATTGGGCAAGAAGACGGATGTCTCAAAATGTATCTTGTAAGTGCTTTGGTGTGGTTGAGGGGAGAAGATGAGAGATTTTCATGCAAAGTAGGTCTCCAAGACTTGTGGCCCCATGATTTTGGGAAGATAGAACTTACAAATATCACAAGCAAAACTAGTGGTTGTGGCTTTGTGGCCATGACGTGCCACACACTAAAGTTGAGGCCAAACAAGGATTGGAACCACCAGAAAGGCCAACATCTTGGTTTATAGAGAATGGTAAAATGTATCAAAGGAGGAGCATGCCAGTTTGCTTGGGGTAGATTTTGTGATTTGAGTTCCTTGTCCAAAGGTTTTCAAGGAAGGAGAGATAGTAAAAACCTCGCACAAATGTAGAAAAAAATGGAGACCTGGTGTCTCTAAGGAGGCATGTAGAATCTTTGACATAGCATCACATATGGATGCTTGTTTCCTGCAAGAGATAAATTTGACACCTAATTGTTATGCCGAATAGCTTGCACAATCTTCATGTATAATAGAATATTGTGCAAGTGTTTTAGATTTTGGTGTGTGATGTGTACACTTTGTGAGGGATGTATTTTTTTGCACTTGTAATATCTCCTCAATGACATGCTTGTTACCTTGTCTAATGTGAAAATTAATAACCTTAATTTTAAGGCTTTTAGTGGATTTTCCTTTGAAACGCTTGTATTGTTTGTAGATTGTGCAAGTGTGTTTTAAGTATTTAACTATGACAGGAGCAAAGAATACATTTTTGTTAAGGCCTTATGCATGACTCTGCAAAAGTGACATGCATGGAATATTAGGTTGTAGTTTACTTTTGTTTTGATACGCTAATGATGTTGGGGTGAAGGAACTGGAGTGTATATATCATGTTTTAGTTATTTCACTATGCAATACTCTACTTTGAGCATGCAACCAAAAAAGACCTAAACTATGTGAGAAAGGAAAGCTCTAAATGGAAAGCTTTCAAAAAAATTGCACTCGTACACACACACTTGAAATTTTTTATAGTTTTTTTCCTTCTTTGGTGCATGCAAACACAATGATTTTTATGCACACATATGAGTTTTTGATGAGAATTAAGCATTATTTTGATACATACAAAGTTTATTAGTAAAAATTTGACAATCTATTCCATTCCAAGTGTATCAAAGTAGGTGCAAAGTGTAGGTCAATTGTGTTACATACCTAATTTTAGCAAGTAATTAGCAACATTGAATCACATCAATCAATCAAGAATTAACATGAGCAAGTGAGTGCACTTACATCGTAATTACACTCCAAGCTATTCCTTTGGTCCACGCAAAGACACATCATTGCACACAGCACCATCAAATTGGCTCCAAAATTGACTATTGAAGGTCAAAAATCAAACACTCAAATCATCAAATTAGGCATAAATTAGCACAATTAACATGATTAGAGTGATGATTCCACCTCTTACAAGGGGGTTTAACATACTTTACACTTCAAATGCTAGTGGTTAGGTTAGCAAAGTTAGTCAAAATTAGTAGAAATTAGCATAAAATTACTACAATTAGCATGGAAGTGAAGCAAAATTAGCAAGGGTTAGTATGAAATTGGTGAAATTGGGGGTTTGGGGTATTCATCACTCAAAATTAGCATCAACATCATCAAATCAAACCAAAATTGAATTACACACACTCAAAAACCGAGAAATTAGTAATGAAGTTACTCTATTCTATACATCCTAAACTCACTAGCTTAGGTTATCGATCCCCGGAAGCGGCACCAAATGTTGGGAAACATTGTAGCACAACCTAATTGAAATCCACACAAAATTATCAAATCCGTGGACTGGCAACCAGCTAGGACAAGCACGAGCATCGGATCAATAGAAATAGAGGATTCAAGAGATCACCTCTCTAATGCAAGTAGAGAATAGCCATGGAAAGACTAACTCTAATCATTCTCTAATCACTAATGTAACAATTCTACACACATCAAGTCCACCAAAGTCCGACTTACCATAGACTAGAAACCCCAAGCACACTAATGATAAGCACACACTAATTACCACATGTCAATCACGGGCTAAAAGCAAGGGATGGTGTAACAAAATTGGTTGTCCTTGACACCACCTAGGCTTGGTGGGTGTGGTAAGGAGAATCAGACCCAAGTAAAAGATGCAAAATTGAAAAATAAGGAGAAAAAATAAAATCAATTTCTTGGAGGCTTTATAATTTACTCTACTTTATTCTTTTTTTCTGAAACAGGTTATAGCAGATAAACGATGTGGGTGCAAGAAGTGGGGAAGGAGATTCAGCTCTCTCTCTCTCTCTCTCTCTCTCTCTCTCTCTCTCTCTCTCTCTCTCTCTCTCTCTCTCTCTCAGACACACACACACACACACACACACACATTCTCTCTTTTGTTCTCTGTGGAGAACCCACCCTTCCTATCCACCCTCTCTCTCTCTCTCTCTCTCTCTCTCTCTCTCTCTCTCTCTCTCTCTCTCTCTCTCTCTCTCTCTCTCTCTCTCTCTCTCTCTCTCTCTCTCTCTCTCTCTCTCTCTCTCTCTCTCTCTCTCTCCCACCATACAGCCATGGCAGCTCAGGCCAGTACCATATCTTCAGAGATTATGATGGATACTGAGCGTGATTCCTTCACCTATCTCGAGTCAGGGGTACCTGCATCTACAGAAGGTTCTATGATGGAAACCACGAGCATTCATGAACTTGTCAGCAACCAAGTATTTTTGCAGGACTATTGGGCACAAAAGAAGCGTGAGCAACGACACAAGGAGCGCAACCCTACTAAGAGAGCTGAACTTGCTACAACCAGATCAAGGAACAATATATGCAAAGCCATGGCTAGATGTTGGCATCAGCAGACCCAAGGACTAACAACACTAGAACAAAAAGAAATTCTAGAACAGCTCATGCATCATCAGCCATTTTCCAAGTTGAGGAGTTCAGATGTGCCATCGAGTCTTCTTTCCGGCGTTCACAACACATTGACTCAGTTGAAACTGCCCCACTCTTCAACTGAGATTTTTGTGAAGAGAACCTCTTTGACGATGATATTGAACAATGGTGATCAGAGAATAACCATGTAAACCAGTCCAAAATTGCTGCTACCTTGGGTATTCATCAATGTAATATAGTGGCAGCAAGCAGTCGATTGGGAATGAAAGATGAGGATGAAGTGTTGCCACTTAGTGCTTGTCACAGACATTTGCCTCTGCATACAAGTATCACAATCGAAACTAGAGATTTGGTGGCCACTTTCTGGAAATCCGAGACAAGAGTTTCTCGGAGTATGCAAGGCACATGCAAATCATGACGGGGAAACTCCGCTCAGCAGCCTTCAACCGCAGTACAAAAGCCAAAGAACTCGAAATGGTCATCGATGCTCTTCAAAAAGAGCTCAATGACAGAATGGTTATTATCGTTGATCTCCAAAGACAAGTACAAGAGCTAAAAACAGAACTGGAACAGCATCAGATAGCAAGGAACAAACAACAGAAAGAAATGGAGGAGTTAGGTGACCTCCTTACTAAATTGGCTGATGCCTGCAATATGAAAGACGAGCAGCTGATAGAAGTGAAAAACAAACTTCTTACCACCTCTCTGTCAGCTCAGAAAATTCAAGTATAGTTAGATGTCGCTAACACTTCTCGCCAATATTCCGAACAAAGAATCAATGATCAGGCCACTTTCTTGCGGCAAATAAGAGAAAATCCAGCCATGGCCTCGATCACATTAGGAAAATTTTGAACTCATTTTTGGGCCTTTTAAGAGTGCCACATCATCAAAGTTGTACAAAAGAAAGCAACCCGGTAGACCCCTCTAAATATTGCTTAGAACCCCATGATATGACCTATCATTGGAAAGTTCTTGAAAAATGGATTCTAAAGAGCCAAGGTCAGAAAAGTTTGGATGAATTCTATGAAAGTTATGCCATTTTTTTTCAATCAACCAGCTATTGTTATCGTTACGGTAATCTAAAATCACCTTTTTCTAGATCTACATGAAGGCAATGTCCGATACATGCATGCTATATATCAATAGATAGCATTTGAAGACTAGATTCTAAATATCCAACCTCCGACAAGTTTGGATCTTATTTGCAAAAAATTTACCGATCCCCACTTTTTGAAAGCTATGCCACATCAACAATTCTTACAAGGCCCATTTTTGAGTCCAAACTTTTCCTAATGAGGGTACAGATGAAGTGTACAAGGAGCTTGAAAAGAAAAACAGAGATTTAGAACTGGAGTTGAAGCTTGAACAATCACAATGCAGAGACCTGGCATTGATGCGGGTCCAAAGAGAGGAGGAACTCCTTAAGGAAATTGCAGAACTGAAAAGAATGAATCAACTCCTTAGAGATAGAAAGCCCGATATACAGGAAGAGGCAGGCACTTCGGAGCCGCCCCAAATGGACATCCCCTTGGTCTCATTTGCTGACTTTGAGATGCAGTCTACAGCAGAGCCGAGTGGTGACGAAGACTTTCAGGTCCAAATTACAAACGAAGATATAGTGCCAATGGTCCAGCTGTCAAAGGTTGAAGAGGACGCACTTAAAGAGAAGATCACCTTAGAGAAAGATGAGCAGTGGAAGGCCGCTATGGATTGGGAGTTGAGAATTTTACATCTGTCAACGTCACTCAACTCACTCCCAATCAAATCAATGCTCAATGGCACCAACAATCGCTACCATACCCTCTCATCAAGGTAAAACTCTTACAGGTAAAAGAAAGGTTATACAAGGATATGCAAGAGGATGTCGCAGATAAAGACCACCCAAAGTGGAGGCTAAGTTGGTTGAACAAGAATGCAAGATACCTGATTCTATTCACAAGAGCACCTGCAGCCTTACAGAAAGATACGAGATTATGTCATGTACCTCAAGTAAGGACATGGCAAGCACATGAAGCACTGCAGAAGAAAAGGCCAACATGGCTCAATTTTCCCAGGCTGCCAGCTCTAGAGAGAGGCCAAGTGACAGAAGAATACATGGTGAAAACCCTAACAGGCGCCATGACATTCTTCAAGAGTCTGCCAGATCTCTCCTGTGCAATTCTATATAAGATCTGTAGGATGCTACTCACTTGCATACAGGTTTTCAATGATCCTGAGTAGACAGGAGACCCTGGGCTCTCATTCTTGGAAGGGAACAAAGGCCTTTGCTATGATCTAAGTGGGCAACCCTCAAAAGAAATTCTTTATGGATTTTATGTCCAATGCATGTTCCTGACCTCGCATAATATGCTAGCTTTTGAAGAGTCATTCTACATTGGCTTCTTCACCTGGCGAACGAAGATATTTGCACCGATGATAAGCAACCTCACGTCAAGATTTGTAGGATACTCGGCGGTGAAATCGAAAAACAGAGTCACCATGCAATTTTTGCAAGTGCCAGAAAAAGAACGCAAAATCAGATACCAAAAGGCACTGGAAGCACTGAAAGACCGCCTCGCCCACCATCAACCAGAAGATTACTTCCGCCCATAAAGTTGTGTCAAGGGACGACACAGGCGAGGAGGGGGGAAATGTTAGCAGCAAGCTAACGCGGACACCATTTTTCGCAGTTCTCCTTGTAAAACAATCATTATTTTGATAAATCGGGAATATTGTAACTCCTATTTTCTTGGTAAACTTTGTAATTAATGAGCCGGGGCTACAAGCTTCCAGATTGTATCAACCAGTCAACTCCCAGCTTTGGTAGAACTCCAGATTATTACTTTTGACCACACAAAAACCTTGGCTAAGGTATAAAAGCCAATTTTTGTAAGTTTTTGGATAAGAAATACATAGCATGAGCTAATGGTGCTCATTTCTCTTCTTCTCGCTCTTCCTACTCCCTCTCCGGTTGTCACATTGCAAATGCGTTTGTTGCATTGCAACCGCGGGTAAGAGCTCTACGCATTGATGTAAGCCATTCACAGTAATTCGTAGCTTTTGGGGGCGCCGACCCACGGACTAATTTCATCATAACTAGGAGTTTACACTTTTAAAACAAAAACTAAGCATAGGTGGGGTATTGGGGCATCATTGCTAAGCATTTAGATGCATTCTGGGTTGAAAACGACTAGGTCAAAAATCCACTGCTGTTAATAAACGTGATTTTGGAACTTGACCTAAAGGGAGGTTTGAGGCCATAGGCATGTGTTCTTAGATCTTTTAAACTTGTCCTAGAAGTTTCGTTACGTTTGGATGTCATTTGATGCTGTAACGGATGTGATTTTCTTGCCGATCAGCGATTGGCTTTTGGTGATTTCAGTCACTTAAGTGTAGCTTGAGTTAGATGCGAGTTGTCAGTTGTTTTTCGAGAGTTGAGTTAGATTTATGTTAGATTAGTTTAGGTTTATTTACGCGTGTTAGATTTAGATTTATGTTAGATTAGATTAAATTTAGGTTTATTTTGAGTTTAAAATTAAATTAGATCTAGATTTATGTTCAATGGACCATGCGGACTAGCAATACCACGACAGTCTAGCGATGGTGGTTGTTGTGGTGAGGAGCATGTCGTTCTTGGAGCTCATGTGTTGCAGAGTCCCTAGGACACACGGAGGAGTGTCCCTGCTTGTGAGAATGCTCAGAATACACCGAAGGATCATACTACCTACGCGTTTGAGAGTGGTGTCCCGGCCACTGTGTCGGAGATGTTGAGGAGTGACCCGAACACTGCATCGGGGTCGCCTAGAGGCATGGACAATCAGCATTCACCAGACAGGGTTGCTATAGTTCACGGGAGGGACATACCAAAGGGATACGCATGCCTCATCAATCGTATGTTCGATGAGATCATTATGACCCATGAGGGGAAGCAGGTGATGGACCGCATACGACAATTGTGTAGACAAGTTTTCTGACACACTGTAGTCTGTCGTGGTCTCTTGGAGGGCTCAGGATAAAGCCTCCAAGGATTATCTTATTTCTACCCTACATCGGGAGTTTCCAGTTCCCTCTCTGGAGAATACATTTGATGATGCTTGGATGAGGAGACGCATGCGCGACTACATGAAGCATCGGAGGTCAGATGCACAGATGCCAGACCTAACTGACTTGAAAGAGAGGAGTGGGTCATGGATTGATGGGGTGGATAGGTGAGATTATTAAACTCTTCAATTGAAGTATTTGTATATGTGAGGCCCATTCACATCTACGCAGCTAGTAGCCCCATTGGTATGTCTTTTACCCTTCAATGCAGCGAATCACCACATGTTCAATTAGGTTAGATTTAAGATTAGATTTTGGATTGAGTTTTTATATTAGAGTCTACCTTCGAGATTACGGTAAAAAAATTAGAGTTAGACAAACGGTGAAAAGATTTATTATGAAAATATGTTAAGATGTTGTGAAATACTACAGCTAAAGAAGAGGCAAAGGGGTTTTGTCCACTACACGCACTATCATGTAGACGTGGGTGTGTAGATTTTGTGTACCCACAAACATAGGCATTGACCAATAAAGACGAGATTCTAACCTGGTGGTTCTGATCTCCGTGCACCTCTAGACCGAGGTGTGCGGGGATTGGACATGACTAGAGAATGTGAGATAGTTTTTAGTGTGAACAAAGATAGAGAGAGAAAAGAAGAAGAATGCCAATAGAAGATTAACTTTGTTGTCCAGGTTATAAGGTTGTTACCCTCATTATGAGTAGTGAAGAGGATGTGGGGCCATCCAACAGAAACCCCTATCTCTCAACAAGGATCTTGTGTCCTTGTAATCAATGCAAGCATGCTGTGCGACGGACAAGACACGTTTCTTTGCAACACGTTCGCGAATTTGGCGAGTTCGATCCATCTATTATAGATCGAGTTGTTGCCAATTATAACGCGTCGGGCGGACTCTGACGCTAGCCAACAGGTAGCAATCTTGCAACCCAATAGACGTGTTCACAGGCGCTTTGGTCAAGCAGCATATGTGAGGCCACAAGAGGTAGCCTCTAACAGCTTGGGGGATGATCATGCAGACCACATTCCCAACAAGGCAATGTTTGAGCCCGAGATTGATGAAATGATCGAGACGATCATGGATTCAGAAAGGCTTATCTATGATGATATAAAAAGTGAAGCCGATACGCCATTGTATGATGGAGCACGTGTGTCTAGATTGAAGGTGCTCCTCGTTCTTCTCAACATGCAGACAAAGTTTGGATGGAGTGACACTAGCGTCACACCGCTTTTCAGGTGATCTATTACAATTAGTTTACTTTAATAAAAAAACCTAGATGTATAATGATCTGATAGATTTTTACAGAATTGTACCATATTTTTTTCGTTGTGTAGATTGCGCAAAGAGCACATACTGCCAGTTGATAATGTGATGCCAGATTCCAGAAAGGAAGAAAGAAAGATTTTGCAAAACTTGGGGATGGATTACGGACATCTATTTAAACGGAGAGCTCCATATAGATATAGGAAGTTATGTTGAGCTTTGTGAGGATGAGAGAGAGACCTCTTAAAGCCATAAATATTGTATTTGAACAATCTAGCTCCGTTTTATAATGTATATTGTATTCACATGGATTTTTGTCCATTTCTGTCTATATGCGTCATTGCGTCATTGTATTTAATGGTCTTTGCGTCCACTCCAAATACGTATGCTCTAAGTATGTTCTCAGAAGTAGGGACGACGAGCACTACGCTCCGAGTGGGATGGAGAGTGAAGCTGCAATCGCGAAGCTAGTTTGCTCAATATAGATGCTGCTCGTTCCACCACTAGATCTAGTTGATCGGGTGAAAGAGACACTAAGAAGCACTACTACTGCTTCTCAGCGTCTCTTTCACCCGATCAATTAGATTTAGTGGTGGAGCAAGCAACTTCTATGAGCAGACCTTCGCGATTCAGCTTCAGTCTCATCGCACTCGGAGCGCAATGCTTTTACAAATTCACAAAAATTCAACAAAATCTTTCTACACAGGAATCCCTCCCCCTTTATGAGTCCTCTCTCTCTCTCTCTCTCTCTCTCTCTCTCTCTCTCTCTCTCTCTCTCTCTCTCTCTCTCTACTTGTCCAAGTTTTCTTCTCCGTTCATTCAATATTCAGTTTAAATTTTCGTGTGTTTAATGTAGGTATGGATGATGAGCAGTTTCTTTCTTCTTTGTCACCCGAGCACAGACAGTGGTACATGGAGCATCATCGCTCCAGCGCACCATCATGCGTTCCTACTCTGGCGGCGTCTCCCTCTATTTCGGAGCATTCAGTGCACTCCGACGCTTCGGTGTCGACAAGACGATCTTTACACTCATCTAGGCACCGGTGCTCTAGTTGTGGTGGCGGCGGCGGTTGTTGTGGGGATGCCACCACCGATGCCTCGACACCGTTTCGTGTTCGCCGAGGCTCTTTACCCTCCCCTTCTTTGCCCGCCCCGCCACCAGCCATGGCATCGCCATGTACACCAGGTTTTGCGTGGCTGACGGCCGTTCCTAGTGGCTACACACCACTAGCTACTCCTCCAGGAGTCACTCTGGTCGAAAATCCTCGCTTCGGGGCCCAGACTCCAGTGGAGACACCTGACGTCCGTACCCCCGTTGACACGCCGCTAGAGACCCCTACCGGGAGACCCAGGTTTATGCGTCACTAGCGAGAGGGCTTGCCTTACTCCGTCGACTTCAGCGGCGGAATTATCTTGGATGATGAAGGCAATAAGGTGATCTCGTGCATGCGTGGTCTTTGCTCTCAGGTATTTAGACACTACATACTAAACACTTGGAGTGAAGTACCAAGTGATTTAAAAGACAGAGTCATCAGCATGCTTCATGACAAGTTTTCCGTTCCAACACGGGATGACCGCTTCAATGAAGACCTGATGAAGGTTCGAATGCACGAATACTGCAAGCACGCTGGCCAAATAAGATTGGAAGAATGTGAAGAAAGCAGTGCGCGAGAATCCCGACAAGTGGAAGCAACAAAAGGAGGCAGCCAGAGCGCGCGTAGAGGCAGGGAGCTCGCACCACTTGGGGAGCAGCCGGTGGGCATCATTTGAGGCCGATTTTGTGAGTGTTTTTGCATTGCTCTTTAGGTTTGATAGTTTAGGATTTAGGGGTTTTTTAATTCTAATATAATGGATTCTTTGTATGTTTTGACAGAGGTTGATGACGGGACATGACCCCACACCGTACAAGCGCAAGTACACAAGCAGGAAGGTCTTAAACGCCCTGATAGACATTCTGAGTTCTCACGGCGGCATGGTTAGTATTAGGGTTTACTCTTTTCTATTTGTTGCATTGTTTTATAAACGTTGCTATATGTTTATACTTACAGAAAGCTGTCTTATTGTTTTCTTGAATAATCCGACAGATACGCCGCTCGGACGTGATGAGACGTCTAATTAGACGACATCAATTTAGCCGTAGCTAGATAGCATTAGTTTCCTTTTGTTATAGCATACGTATCATGAGACAACTTTTATACGTATTTTTGAAAACCGTTGTAACTATTACATTTGCAAAGTTTAACAATCAAGTGATTTTGCATATGATCTGTACACTTGTCATTGATTTACTTTCATCAATTGACTTTTGTCAGTTTTGTATCTTTATTCTATCTTTATTCTGCAAACAATACTATGGATGATGGAGTTAATGGTTATATTGTCTTGCGGGTGACCACTTTGGGTCTATATCTAAGCTTGCATTTTTTTTCAAAGGTGAATCAAGTAATGAGACATTCAATATGGTTGATGGATGAATGCCCTGCCACCAAAAAATTTTCTCTCGGGCGTCGCTATGATCGTCGCTATATATGGTGAATGCCCTGCCACCAAAAATGTTTTCTCTCAGGCGTCGCTATGACCGTCGCTATATAAGCCTCTGCAGCATCGCTATAAAGGTCTCTATAGATGGCCTGTGATCGTCGCTATGATGGTTGCTATAGGTATCGCTATATAGCGATGAATATAGCGATCGTTATAGCGACGCTCATAGCGATGCTCCCATATCGACGCTGTTAGGGACGGTCTTAGCGATGCCGGGGGAGTATAAAAACCCAATGTATTTGCGTCGCTAACAGCCTCACAAGTGCACACAACCTCTTGTAGTGAGGATCACAAAGTTCAACCAAGATTTTCTAGAGAAGTATATAGATAAGGGTGATCTAACGATGGAGTACAATAGTTATCTTGACTTCACCTTCCAGAAGAACTTTAAGAATAAGTGGATATGACCATACAAAGTTCACCAAGGTTTTCCCAATGGTACGTATCCACTAGTGAGACTCAATGGTAGACATCTCAAACACAGGGTGAATGTTGTGCATCTCAAGCTGTATTTCAAAGGGAATTGATGTTTGTCATGCATCAAATGATAGCTGATGGGAATGAACCTAGATGCATGTTGTGGATAAAAGGAACAAAGCTATATACATATGTGATGGATATTTTTATATGCCTGGGCCATGGAGCAGGACCAGACAAGAAAAAACCAAGCCAAGACAAAAAGACAAACTTCCAACCCAAACCCACCAACAAAGAAGTTATATGGCTGGAGATGTGCTGCTAAAATCTACTGCCAAGGAATATGCAATGCAGTCTCGGTGCCAGATTGTATTAATGATTATCCACGAACATGATCACTTAATAGTTCAGCAAAAAGGAAGAGAGAGAATGTTGTCTTCAGTTTGAAAGAGAGAGACGAAAATCGAGACGAGAACGAGATATTGTGAAATTATTGAGCAATTTGAATAGTGAAAGTATTGTTTTTACAACAAGTTTTACAAAACTTATCTTTGGCTTCAAAACCTTTCGTCGATGCAGCTTCGTAGGCTTCCACTTTGCTTGAAGGTATCAGGGCTTACACTCTATAGGGCAGCGCAGGTATTTGGCTTACACCCTATAGGGCAACGTGACAAATTTTCTTTCTTCTCTCTCTCTCTCTCTCTCTCTCTCTCTCTCTCTCTCTCTCTCTCTCTCTCTCTCCAGCCTCCTGGCAAATTTTCTCTCTCTCATGTGCTATCTACGACAAAAGAGGAATCCGCTCTCTCGATCTCTTCATCTCTTCTTGAATATCTCTTTTTAACTAGAGAGAAAATCTCTCTCTCTCCCTCCTCATTCAATCATGGCATCTTCTCATGCCATCATGCAAAGAGAGTCTCGCTCTCTCCTCCTTCTCTTTCGGACTATGGGATCCCCCCTTTGAAGATTTTATAAAGTCAAAGGCTAAAAAAAAAAGAAAAACATCTCTCTTCTCTCTCATTCAATTCACGACAGAGAGATTTCTCTCTCTCTTCGCGTTCTCGATTATGGCTTGTACGCCCTCTTGGGCTCAACCCGAAATTGGTGCCACTTTTCTTATTGCCCCTCAGCTCATCATCTCCTGCTCCTCGTGTCGGTTTGCTACAGGGCAGCGCCCTCTCTTGCTCTCTCTCTCCTGCAACTCATGCTCCATTCACAAGGCAAAGCCCTCTCTCTCCTCGATGGCTTGCAACCCTTCTCTCTCGTCGATGGCTTGCAGCTGGCCTCTAAGGATCTTCTAAGACCTCTCGGCTTTCCTGCATGCTCACAATGCCCTCATGGCCTGCATACCGCTACTCTCTCAGGCCTCGGCATGGATCAAAGGTCGTTACGGCATGCAGCCAAGCTCGTTACAGCATGCAGCCAAGCTTGTTACGGCATGCTCTGCATACCCCCTCCTCCTTCTCAACACAGCCAGAGCCTCACTCTCTTGAGGATTTCCTGCATGGCCTCGTGATCTCTCCTCTCCCCCTTGCTCTCGGCAGCCCACAGATGAGCCCCCTCTCTTCCTTGGTTATGGCTCATAGGGCAAAGCCTTTTTCTCTCTCACCTCGGCACAGCAGCGGGCTCAGAAGCTCTCTCCTCTCCTTACTCGCTCTCGGTAGTCTACGTCAATAGACGCATTTGTCCTACCTTGCACGGCTATGGCCTGCATGGACTCTTCCCACCATCCTCACAATCGTGCTCCTGACGACTCTCCTGGAACCTCGCAACTCTTGGCCATTCTCTTGCGCGCCCCTGTAACCCGCAGTGCCTCCTGACACACCCGCCTTTAGCACCCCTCGTGGGATTATAAAAAAACATACTAAAAATACCCATTTTGTTTATTTAATCAAACTCTTTCAACCTCCCATTCACACCAATCTTGCGGTAGCTCTCTCTCTCCTCGTGGATACACACACACATAGGTGAATCCCTCAGCCTATTGCGACCCCCTCTCGGCCGTCCTGGTCCTCTTGTTCTCGGCAGCCTTGACATGGCTCAAAAACGGCGCATATGGCTACCTCATCATGCTCAGTTCCCTTCCTCTAGACAGCTTCAGCATGCTCCCTGCAACACATTAAACAAACATATTAAAGCACAATTTTTTATATTTGACAAAGGCTTCTCCGAACTCCCTTTGACAAACACACACATAATACGATAAAGTCACAGACGATATGCAAAAAAACAATAAGCGGCCATTGGTGGCCATCCTCTTCAAACTCTCGTCCAACCGCCATGGTACACCTCTAGCAGTGACCAATCTCGATCTTTAGTCATCAAGGTCAAGGACTTCATTGTAGCATTTCCAAGCATATCATACCCTGTCAAAAAAACTCCTTAAAGCAGAACAAGTGAGATCATCGCCATGAAAATTATGATAAAACGACCTTTCAATATCGCTTCAACACTCAAATCTCATGCAGATGCTCTGTTTCTCTGTCGAAATCCCCATGCCCTTGGCCAAAAAAAAGTGCAACAATATGATAGTGGTTTCTTTTGTATAGTTACTCAGAATGTTTTTTGGGTTTTGCAGCTACAAGTACAATAAGCATCCCTTGTGATTCCATTCAACACCGGGGAAGCTATGGATCTGACGATATCTTATCTCCATATCTCTCTATGCTAATCAATTATTATATATTATTGTCTACTTATACCCTCTTACCATATAGATTACATCTATCCTTTTCTCTTATGCAGCCTTATCATATCCAAAAATTACTATGGTTGAGCATAAATGCTCAACTAGAAGGAGAGCAATGTTGGTGCAACTAAAGTTGGTTGATTCTATGAAGAGGGTAAAGCAGGGTTATGTGTGCCTACATGTGCATGCCAAAGTTGTAAAATGGGTATGGAGGCTAAGGTCAAACATACAATTGCAAAAAAACCAGCTTGGTTTGTGATGCATGCCAATATTTTCAGATTTCCACATACGGGCAAGTTATGAGCATTCAAAGTTTTTATCAGGGGTCAGTTATGTGCCATTTTTGTCACCTTAGTAAGTGTGCCATCATGGATTTTTTCAGCTCACCAAGGTTTTCAAAGAGATTATGTAGACTACAAAGTCCACATGAAGTTACAAGACATCAATCAAAGTTGTGAGCACGGAGTAATGTCCAATTGAAATTGGTGGAAAGTAGTAGTATGCTTTTTTGGCAGGTTTGGGCTCGCTGTTCAAGGGAACGAGAGATTCAAAATGCAGAGTAGATGGTGGGACTTGAAGCTAGGAACTAGGGGCTCTAGTGTGTTTTTACAAGATATCCATTTGACAAATAGACAATAAATGGGAGGTCTTTAAAGAGGGTTCAAAAAGGTCTTTTTTTTGCTTTGAAGTTGATTAGATTTTTTTGGGGGTTCTGGTGGCACCTTGTGGTGGTCTACAACGTGGCATGCTCAATATCCCACATGTGGAATAGAGACACAAGATTTTGTGGTATATATAGTGCATTGAAACACCCCTTATAAGCAACAAGGGAGAGAGACAAATGGCTCCCTCTCCTCCTCCTTGTGGGTGCATGTTGCAAGCAGACCTCTAATGGAATCGTGGTGCTCCTAGAGGTTCTATATGGCATCAACCAATGATGATGGTGGTGTGGATTGTTGACAAAAAGTGTATTTGCAAATTGTTGGCACCCAGTTGGGACGGGTTCGCATTGCGCAGACCCAAAGGGTCTCTCCCTTTTTAGTAAGGGACGAGTGACCTTCTAATTTGGAACAGAGACACGTGGTTGGCTTACCAAGGGGGGACACCATGCAATTTCCCATGCAGTGAATACCAAGGTGATGTCGAACATGTGTTTGTAGACATGTGTTTGATGAAGAAGATCTTGCTAAAATTGTAAAACACGCTCTATAAATGTCCATTTGTCATTTGTTTTGTAAGGCTATTGGCTCATGGGTGAGAAGGAGAAGTCGGAGCAGAGAAGAAGTGTGTATCTTTTGTTTTTGGAAGGAATTCAAAGCATAGACCCCTTTTCTGCTATCTCTTTCTTTCCCCCTTCCTCTTTCCTCCGCTGTGTGTATCAGTATTGGTGTGTGTGTGTGTGTGTGTGTGTGTGTGTGTGTGTGTGTGTGTGTGTGTGTGTGTGTGTGTGTGTGTGTGTGTGTTCCTCGGGATCATTTTTTGTATGCAGAGTGTACTAGAGTGAGGTTTTGTGTGCTATGGGGTTGTAAGATCAAAGAATCAATGGTTATATGTGAGCCGGGTTTTTGAAATTCAAGAGCCACTTGTGGTGTAATCCTAGAGCTTTCTGTAGACAACCATTTACCAGGTATGTGTGAGATTTTTTGGGAAAAACATTTTTCCACCAATTTTGCTAAGTTTAGTAGGACTATCTTCTCCAGTCGGAGAGATCTGACAAGGTCAATTAAGCAGCAAAGAAATGCTGATAAAGCAAGATATGGGTTTTTGGGGAAGTTAGGTATGTGATTAAGCCCTTTAGCCAAGATTTTCCAAATTGTGGTATTTTCAATGATGCTAAGATCACAAGTACAGACATGCATGCCATACGTACCAAAATCTTTGCAAAATGTGATAAATTTGTTACAAACACATCCAAGAATGAAGTTATGACAAAGAAAATTATTAATGTAGAACAAACTTCTAATAGGTTGTTGATACTTCCAACCAATAAGTACATTGTCAAGTTTAAAAGGGTCCATTCACAAGAAGATTTAGAAATTTCCTCATGTAGGAAAAGGGAGACTTTTTAGGTGTTTTTTTCATACAATGCATAACATCATGAGCTTCTGCTCGAGAGGGGAACTTGAATTTCTCCTAGATTTTAGGTCAAAATTCAAGGGGAAACTTGAATTTCTCCTTGTTTTTAGGTCAAAAAATTTGAAGCTTTTGCCGGTAATTACACTAAAACTTGTGTAAATTCGCCAGTTTTCTTAAAGGCAAGCTTGACATCTAACCGGGATTCTACAATTTCAACCGGTTAAAATACACCAGACCTCGGTTTTTTTCTAGCACTGGTGCCAACCTATTGTATGGCTATTTAAAAGGGTCCATTCACAAGAAGATTTAGAAATTTTCTCATGTAGGAAAAGGGAGACTTTTGCAATGTTTTTTTCATACAATGCATAACATCATGAGCTTCTGCTCGGGAGGGAAACTTGAATTTCTCCCAGTTTTTAGGTCAAAATTCAAGGGGAAACTTGAATTCTCCCGGTTTTTAGGTCAAAATTTGAAGCTTTTGCCGGTTTTCTTAAAGGCAAGCTTGACATCTAACCGCGATTTTACAATTTCAACCGGTTAAAATACACTAGACCTCGTTTTTTTTCGAACACTCGTGCCAACCTATTGTATGGCTATTTAAAAGGGTCCATTCACAAGAAGATTTAGAAATTTCCTCATGTAGGAAAAGGGAGACTTTTTCAATGTTTTTTTCATACAATGCATAACATCATGAGCTTCTGCTCGGGAGGCACCGCGTACCTAGCTCGGTGCGATTGGGGACACGGGACCACTGGTCCCCTCGTCGGGCCGACGGTCCCCTGCCCCCAATTGTACCTAGCAGGTATGTTGTGCCTCCCTCAGAGGCTCATGATGTCGCGTTAAGTCATAATGTGGAAATTATTGTGAGAATCTGTCCAAAACTTATTGTGATTGAGTCTACCCTCCAACGCGAATCATTTGCGTCGTGCGTGAGACAATAAAAAGGCTTTGCGATGGAGGAAAATCATTATATCTTTTTATTTTCGCCATAAAAGGCGAGAGTGAGCAAGGCGACGGGCTTGCTGGAGTGGTTAGATGCGCGCAAGGATGGGGACGGGGGCAGGGGACACTTAGAGTTTGGGGTGGAGGCAAATCATTATATCTTTTTTTTGCATAGATTGCCAATGTGAGCCATGCGACGAGCTTGCTGGAGTGGTTGAGTGCGATTGACAGGCACGGGTAGAATTCAGACCTTTACTTTTGTAAAGGTAGGAGATCTTTGGGAGAGAATTTGGTAGAAGAATTTGAGTGCAAAAATTGAATAAAATAGTAGAGGAGCCAGTAGGCACAATATAAGTAATTCATGGTGCTCTCTATGTTGTTTCGTCTAGATATGGTTTCTTTACCATAGGGATGAGACTTGTGAGACCTTTATAAATGGCACACACTTGTGGAGAAGTACTTCCAATGAAATGATGTAGTTCTGCTATCTGGGGGAAGCAACATAGAGAGACTTTATGAAAGTACTCTATTCGATAAGCCTTGAAGATTTTGGAGCCTTGGTGTACCTATGCAGGTTCCATCACTTGAGAGTGCCCTTTATTTGATGTTACTGGTTGATAACTCCAATCATTTCGCCTGGATATGTTTTCTTTATCGTAAGGATGAGACCTTTGATAAATTGGTATATATGCTCATGAAGCAATACTTTCGATGCCTCAATCCATTTCCAAAGAAGTAGAGGGGTAACTTGGGAAGTTTGTCTTGAAAGTCCAATAAAAATATTATATATGCTAGCTATAACACTTTTTCCAAAAGCTAGCACTTTTATGGTCTGGTGTAGGAGGATATCACAGTCACGAGAGATGATATCTTTGACAAGCATCTTCTTAATGAAGCAGAAAAAAAAAAATTGGGTGTAAAAAACGTTTTTTAGACATACAAAATTACTTTCCTTTAATTTGCCAAGGGGAAATTTTGAAAAAATAAGGTTATTTTTTGAACTTTTTACACTATTTTTGTCTATTTCGGAGCGGAATTTCTCCTTTTTGCCTTGCCCTCAACCAGCAGTTTTGAAATTGAGAACGGCACAATATTAAGTTGAAACACATTTTTCCCGAACATTGCGGGCCATGCGAGACGAACTCATGTCCTTTGACGGTTATCTCGCAGTGATGCTTTTGAGGCGGAATTTGGCCTTTTTTCCTTGCCCCTCACCTTATTGCCAAGCTTTGCACAGATTTCCTTGATTTTTTGGAGCAAAGTTTCACTTTTTCCCTTGCCCCCAACTGGCTCTTTTCAATTGCTAGACCAAAAGTTTATATAAAAAAAAGGTTGTTATTCAGGGTTTTGCGACGGAATTTCGCATTTTCCTTGCCCTAAAATGAAACTTTGGGAAATAGTTGTTTTGAAAGTTTTTGGACATTAAGGTGTTAAAACCTTTTAAAACAACCAAAATTCCTTTCCTTTTATTTTCCAAGGGAAATTTTTAAAAAATTAAGTTTATTTCTTCTATTTTTTAACTATTTTTCTCTGTTTGGGGTAGAAATTCTCCTTTTCCCCTTGCCCTCAATCGGCATTTTTGAAATTGAGAACGATACAATATTGTGTTGAAACTCATTTTTCTTGAACACTACAGCCCATGGGAGGTGGACCCATGTACTTTGACCGCTATCTCACATCCATGCTTTTGGGGCAGAATTTGGCCTTTTCCCCTTGCCCTCACCTTGCTTTTGGAGTATAGAAAACCGTTTTTCATTCATACAAATTTCCTTTCCTTTAATTTGCCAAGGGGAATTTTTTTAATAAAAGTTTACATATAATGCCTTATTGGTGTGCCAGGCACTCTAGAAAGAGAACACTAACTGTAAATGCCCTCGATTGGCATTTTTGACATTGAGAACCACACAATATTAAGCTGGGACACATTTTTTCCAAACATTGTTGCGAGGCGAACCCATGTACTTTGACGATTGTCTTGCACCCGTGCTTTTGGGGCGGAGTTTGGCCTTTTCCCTTTGCCCTCAAGTTATTGCCAAGCTTGCACTATTTTTCTCAAATTTTTTGGGGTGGAGTTTCACCTTTTCCCCTTGCCCCCAATTGGCGCTTTCCGATTGCTAGATCAAAAGTTTTTTTAAAAATTGGTTGTTTTCCAGAGTTTTGCACTACGTTTTCTCTATTTTGGGGTGGAATTTCGCCTTCTCCCCTTGCCCTCAACCGGGACTTTTTATTAACAAGGGGAAAGTTTGGAAACTAGGGTGTTTTTGCATTGTTTTCCTCGATCTTGGGGCGGAATTGGTGTATAAGCTTAGGAAGCCGTGTGATAGTGGACATAGTTGCACCACAACTAAGTCTATTATTATAATGGTAGAAAATGGTACAATGTTAAGCTGAGACACATTTTTCCCGAACACATTGTGTGTGTGTGTGTGTGTGTGTGTGTGTGTGTGTGTGTGTGTGTGTGTGTGTGTGTGTGTGTGTGTGTGTGAGAGAGAGAGAGAGAGAGAGAGAGAGAGAGAGAGAGATAAAATAAGATGCTAATTCCATATATTGGTTTTTGGCATTGACAAGGCCCAAAGCAAGAAGCCAAGTCCAAGGTTGAAGGCAAGCAAATCCGAGGCAAAGAGTGAGCAAATCCAAGGCAGCACGAGTGAATTCGAGGCGATAAAGGCGGAGGAAAATCTTGACTAAATTTGAAGGTTTTCTCTAAACTGTATGCCATTCTCACCTTTGACTTGGGATTTCAAGGTCTAAACTAAATGAAAATTTAAAAATTACAATTTTTAGGCGTAAATATCATAATTTTTCAAGTGGGATTACACTAAAATGGTCCTCTTGACATTGCATTTTCTTTGCGTTTCGTGAGTGCAATCACCTTATGGTGTTCTCAAGGTCAAAATGAAAATCTCAAGGTAAATATTAAAATTTGTTAGTGGGACTACACTAAGCTGATCTTTTAGAGCTCTCATAGCCAAATGTTTTTTTTCAAAACATTGATGATGAAGGGCACGACGAATTAGGCCAGCCCTCCACTATATTTGGAGATTTCTAAGTTAAATTCCTCCGAGTTTCATGCGTTCTATCACCTTGGGGTGAAATTTAGAGATAAATCTCAAACTTCATAGGTGGGATTGCACTTAAGTTAGGATCCTTTTCTCCAAAACATGGGTACTTTGAGTTTCATGGCTGCTATCACCTTTCGTAGGTGCTATCACCTTGAGGTGAAATCTTAGAGGTGGATCTCAAAATTCATAGGTGGGATTGCAATAAACTTGGATTTTTCCTGTGTGTCAATGAGTGGTGGTCTTTTGACATGGTGTGTTTTCACTTGGGACCAGAAAGAGAAGCAAAAGCCTTTAATTGGGTGATGGTTCAAATGGTCTCACCTACAATCAATATTGTGTGGTTGACTTTATCATGATTGAGATTATTTGGCCCTCTTTTTTTAAATAAGATATCCATGGATGGAAGTACACTAAACCAATCTTGGAGCACTCCAATACACAATGATTTTTCCCAAAATGTGAGTGGTGAAGATGGGTGGTGGCAAAGGGAAACCCTTGCCTATATTTGAAGTTTTTTTTGAGCTTTGGAGGTGTTCTTGCTTTCCAGTTGGAATTTAGAGGTGAATTCCAAATTTGCAAGTGAGAATGCACTAAACCTAGGTTTGAACAATGTTTAAAGGAAAATTATAGCTTTTGAGACAACTGTCTCCCTCCCCCCTCCCTCTTTCTATCATAGCCACTTTTGGCCACGAGCTATCCTCTATGTCTTTGTAGGTTTTCTCAGCTTCAAATAATGATTTCAAAAGTAAATTCAAAAGTAAAAGTTAGGTGGGATTACACTAAACATAGATCTTTTTTGAGCACTTGGATAAAAAATATCAATGCTACAATACTTGAGAGCTTTTTGATTTCTTTTGGAGTGATTTAGTCTATCACCCTGCTAAAACATCTCTCTCTCTCTCTCTCTCTCTCTCTCTCTCTCTCTCTCTCTCTCTCTCTCTCTCTCTCTCTCTCTCTCTCTCAATCACTTTTGACCACTAGCTACCTCTCTACACCTTTGCACCATAGCCTTCGGGACCATTGAACTGCTAAAAGAGGCCCAATGGAACCTCGTCTCAACATCTCCAAGCATCAGGCAAGTGCATGATTCACGCTCATGAGAAAAGCCGCTCTATTTCTTTTTTTTTACACATGAAACATGCAATTCCTAGCCTTGTGAAGCGTGCACATACACACACACACACACACACACACACACACACACAGGGAGAATACAACCTCATCTCAACATATCTTAACATCATGCAAGTGCATGATTCACACTCATGACAATAGGCATTTTGCATTTCAAAAAAAAAACACATGGCACATGCAATTCCTAGCATTGTGAGGTATATATATATATATATATATATATATATATATATATATATATATATATATATATATATATATATATATATATATATATATATATATATATATATAGAGAGAGAGAGAGAGAGAGAGAGAGAGAGAGAGAGAGAGAGAGAGAGAGGTAGAGCGGTCAAGAAAATTTGTGACCAAAACTAACCCCAAAATTTTCCATTTCGAAGGAAACCCAAGTGATTCCTCATATTACAGTGGAAAACGTAGAACTCCTTACCTCATTTACGTTATTCTGAGAAATATTGCATGAGACAAGCAAGACCCCTTGAAACTCTTGCTCTTAGCATAGCAGTCAAAAAAAATGGAGAGGGAGATGGGAGAGCCAGTCTATTGCAATGGGGCAAGAAACTCTGATAACCAATCTACCAAACTTTAAGATTCCTCTTCTTCTTCATACAGGTAGCCATGATAGGCACGTTTTGTAGCACAATAGGAAGACCCCATTACGGGGCAGGTTTTGAATGTCATACGGGCAATCCTAATAGACTTGCCGATGAGTCTTGATACCTAAGCATACTACTTTAATGTGAATTGGGAGAACCAACCTACAATATTTGGAAAAGGAATTGGAAAAGCCAATCTACCACATTGGGTGAGAAAACCACAAAACCACTCTTAGCACACTTGGGTGGTTCAACCTTTCTCTCCTTCTTCATGCAAGAACCCATGAAAAATCTGTTCTTGATGTCATACAGAGAACCAATGATAGGAGATGCTAAATAACCTTCAAGACGTCTCACAACTGAGTCTTCAACTCCAATGGTGTCATTTCATATTCAATTTATCCTATGACGTCTATTAAATTTAATATATCTTACTGATAGAAGAAGTGAGAGGATGCGTGAAAGGAAAGGTTTGTTAAAGCAATAGAAAGGATATATCAGACAAGCCTTGAACTCATGCGCACTCTTTATTCCTTCCTTGGGTATAATACTCCAATTAATATGATGTGTTGAGGGTATTATATGCTTGCATTTGGAAGTTAGTATAGATAATGAACTTCCCTACCTTAAGTACACTACTTTAATTAATACTATGATGTATTGAGGATATTTTATGCTTGCATTTGGGAGTAACTAAAATGATAAAACTTCTGCACTCATTATGAACTTAGTGTTTTCTCTGTTGCTTGACAGAAGCATTTATGAGGACAAGGGACACATGCCTTTGTCTTCCTGAATCTACAAGTCATTCCTCTCATGTGCGTGCACGCCGGAAGGTTGCACGAAATTATCGACGTCAACTCGCTATACAACGTACGATATACTTGCTAGAGGATGCCTTGCCATGCTCAACAAATGGCCATGGTCGTGGTAGGAGTCCCTCCACATTTGTGGAGGGTTCTATCCATGGTGATGTTACTATTCCACAAGTTCCTTTGCAAACTTTCATGCAAGGACAAGGACCAAGACAGCACACTCTTTCATGTTTGGATGCGACAAGAAGATATCGTCGACAACGGGCAAGGCAACACACCTCCAACATAAGACAACAGCGCCATCAACATGACGGACACTTTTGCCCTCTCATAGACGCTCAAAATGAGGAACAGGTCCCGTATGTTCATGACACATCACTTGGAGGAATTTCTTGCATTCTACATGCCTATCCATGTTTACGAGGTGTCCACCTTTCCATGCTACCATTGATACATGTCTCATTGCCTACAAATCATACAGGAACCATGTCCTCCTTCTGTGAGTTTTGTGGTGCACGTCTTTGGCCGTGTGAAATGAAGAAGGAAGATACACCATCAATGGGAAAATATTGTTGCAAAGGTGGAAAAGTATCCCTCTTTCCTCTTGCAAGACCGCCAGATGTATTGGAGAGGCTACTCACTAATAGTGATGCTTTGAGTAGGTCTTTCAGAAGAAACATCAGGAGTTACAATAGTGTTATGGCATTTGCATCTCTTGGAGCTACCATTGATGAGACATTGATGGGTAGGTCTAGTGCATATTTCTTTCGTGTACATGGCGGTGTGTACCATCGAATTGGTTCTTTGCTACCACATGAAGCAGGGGCTCCAAAATTTGCACAGATATATGTATATGATACTGAGCATGAGGTTCGGAATCGTATGAGTGCCTTGGATGGTTTGAATTTGTCCACTCTTGAAGCATTATCAATGATGATGCGATCATATAATCCGTATGCGAATGCCTTCTATAATGTTGGTAGAATGTTACGTGACAGTCCTGGTGTGGAGATCAAAATGACAATTTGTGAGAATAGAAATACTTCTAGGCAGTACTTGATACCTGTTGGCAATGAGGTTGCTGCAATTATGCCAGGTCAAGGGGATGTACAAACAGTTGGCCATCGAGACATTGTGATACATTGTCAAAATGGAAGGTTGCAAAGGATTTCAAATCTACATAGGTCGTACATGCCACTATTGTATGTTCTTCTCTTTCCACGGGGAGAAGATGGATGGCATATCAAGCTTCCTTATGATAATGTGCATGGCCCTTTGGATGCCTTGGTTGGTCGACATTGTGTCACTCAAAGAGAGTACTATGCATATCGGCTACAGGTTCGTGATGATACAGAGTCATGCTTGCTTCATGGGGGTCATTTACTTCAACAATTTATGGTTGATGCATATTGTGCCATTGAGGAATGTCGTCTTGCATGGGTCCGTACAAATCAGCAGACGTTGAGGGCAGAATTGTATGCAGGCTTGGTTGACATGGTGCATTTGTCTGGGAGTGATGCTGTAGCTGGACGGTGTGCAGGTCGAAGAATTGTCTTACCCTCATCTTTTATAGGCAGCCCTCGGCACATGTACCAATTGTATCAAGATGCAATGGCAATTGTGCGTGCAAAGGGAAATCCAGACCTATTTATCACATTCACATGTAACCCGAAATGGCCAGAAATAAATGAGGCATTACTTCCAAGGCAGGTTTCCTCTGATCGACCAGACGTAACCACCAGGGTTTTCTTCTTGAAACACTCGAGCATGATGAAGTATGTCTTAAAGAAAGATATTTTTGGGAAAGTGGTGGCTTACATGTCTGTCGTGGAGTTCCAAAAGAGAGGCTTGCCACATTCTCATACATTATTGATTCTAGATCCTCGATGTAAGCCTCAATCAACATTTCACTATGACAAGATGGTTTGTGCAGAGCTGCCAGATAAAAATCGATTTCCAGTGCTGCATGATATCATTGTTAGTTGTAACATTCATGGTCCATGCGGTGAGTTCAATAGTTCATCTCCTTGCATGGTTGATGGCCGATGTATTAGAAAATATCCACGTTCATTTTGTGAGCAAACAAGCATGGATAATAATGGCTACCCCATTTATGTGCGACGAAACAATGGGTTCACCGCCAAGGTTAGGGGTTCTACTATTGATAACTGATGGGTTGTGCCATATAATCTTGTTTTGTCAACACTATTTAGTGCGCATATCAATGTTGAGGTATGCTCGACAATTTCAGCCGTCAAGTATGTCTATAAGTACATCTACAAGGGGCATGATAGGGCAATTGTAAGATTCCATACATCGGTACGTGATGCAGAAAGGGTGCACATTGATGAGATAGACATGTACACGGATGGACGCTATGTATCTGCATCTCAGTCTTGTTGGAAAATTTTTGAATATCCTTTGCACAATGACGCACCAGTTGTTCAAAGATTGAGCGTGCATGTTCCGGCTGGTCAAATGGTGACTTTTCGAGATAATGATAGACTTAATGATGGCTTGCAAAGAGATAATGCAGAGAAGACCACTTTGATAGAGTGGTTCACATGCAACTTGGAGAATCTTGAAGCAAACGATAGTTTGTACATTGATTTTCCTCAAAAGTGGGTGTGGAATTCGGGTTCCAAGAAATGGACAAAGAGACGTCGTGGGGACACTATTGGGCAGATGTATTTTGTGCAGCCCTCTGCAGGTGAACGATATTATGTTCGTTTGCTTTTGACTATTTGTAAAGGATGTAAATCATTTGAGGATCTACGCTCCGCAAATGGTGTATTGTTTCCAACATTCAAGGCATCATGCATTGCAAGGGGTATCTTGGAAGATGATGGGGAATGGTTCGGATGCATGGAGGAAGCTTGCAGTACACATATAGGTTTGCAATTGAGACATTTGTTTGTGACCATTCTATTGTTTTGTGAACCCTCCTCCCCTCATCTCTTATGGGAAAGATTTCGACGTTTTTTGTATGAGGACTATCAACACATTGAAGGGAGCAAAGCAAACCCCGAACCCCGACGGCCTCTAAAACACCGGGGACCGAATGGAGCGCCTCAGGCCTATCATGGTAAAGAAAACAGGGGGCACCACCTAGCCTCAGCGGCTAGGACGCAAACAACACACCACCATAACAAAGTTTTCATCCAAGAGAGATGGATGCTTGGGAGTAGTGATGAAGAGGAAAGGGAATGAGATCAAGTGAGAGAGAGAGAGAGAGAGAGAGAGAGAGAGAGAGAGAGTGAGGGAGGGGGTATAGCGGCTTAGTACTTAGGCACCACAAAAGGATGGCGAATCCGCACACCCTTCACACATACACAAGCTCACTCCAAACACAAGACTAGGTGGCGATTCCGCACACCTGACATGGGTAAAACATTGCAAGAAAACATACTCACAAAACCTCAAGCTTTATTTAGAGAATAATTTGATGAAATTGGGAGCATAGGGTAGGGGAATGAGAAGGGAGAGAGTGGTAGAGCACATGGCGGATAGGTGGGAGTTGATGGCGAAGACTCGCACGAGGGTTATGGACATCATCCTTCATTTAGTTGCCCTTCATCTTCCATAGCCAAGGGTGTAGAAGTCATGCTCAAGACAAGCATGGTGATTGCGGTGATGGTGATGGTGTGGGTGTGTGTGTGTGCACTGGCACACAGTGCATAGTGTGTTCTTTGGTGATGTTGTGTGTGTTTTTAGTGTGATGGTGACCCCTCTTTATATAGGGGAGGAGGGGGGAGAAATTCTAGAATTTAGAAATGAAGAAATCATTATCTACATAGGCCATGTGACTTTGGGCCCCACTTGTCTGGCTATGTGTATATGTTCCAAAACAACAGTCTCATGAGAGAGAGACTAAGAGAGAGAGATGGGTTGATGAAAAAAAGTGAGAGGTGACATGGAGAATAAAGTAATTACAAGAGGGGAGAGAGGGGAGTGTGTTCAGAGGTGAATCTGTGTGCAGATGTGTGTGAACACAAGAAAAATCAGGTAACCACCGGGTGGGGATGGGTCTGTGGGCACCTTTTTCAGTGAAACCGAGTGTGTGTGAGTGTGGGGGAGGTTATTTAGCTACAAGACAAGAGACATGGTGCCCTTTAGAGAGAGGGGGGTATTTGGGTCATTGGATATGATAGGAGAGAGAAAGGGGGGGTGGGGTATACTATTTTGGAAGATAGCATAAGTTGCATGTGAGTTAGGGTGCATTATTGGTGAGTTATAATGCATTATAGGTGAGAGGTGGGGTAGCTTGAGGGGAGAGAGAAAGGGGAAAGGACAAGGGGAAGAGAGAGGGGGTTGACCTTTTGAGTGGAGGAGAGGAAAAGGGACACACGGCGGGGCAACAATGAAGAAAAAGGAGGCAAGGTGGGGATGGGCTGCCCCACAGGCATGAGGTGGCTTATTTTACCTTTCTCATATATTTACATAATCATACTTTATTTTTTCTTACTTTTTTCCAATGCCTTCTATCACTCCCTCCCTAAGAGGAGGTTTCCATGGGGTGGGGACGAGAGAAGAGGGGTATGGGAGCTTGGCTTGTGAAAAGCCCCCATCATTAGCCCTCCCCTTTTGGCTAGAGGGATTCATGTCTCTAGCTCTGTTTCTTCTTCCGCTTAGTTGTAGGATCCGATATCGAGTTGCCTTCTGAACTAGCCATTCCATTTGGCCATTGGTGAGATTTCTGGGATATTCATGAATCTGTAACAGGTCCGAGTGATAACTTGTTCCTTGGAATAGTGTTAGTTGATTAAAGGGGAAGCCCATGGCTTCTAGAACTTTGTGCCAATGTCCTCCTGGATCCCAAGTGAAAAATAGGATCATTGTTTGCAGTGTCCGAACAATAAAATTTGCATGCCAAATTGGATCAAATTTGTAACCACCAGTAGCGAGAGGGGAAATGAGCATCTTGGCTCCTGCAAAGACAGAACTGAAAATTATGATTCCCAAGAGTGTACCAAGAATTCACCATATATGGCCGCCTTGTTGGTGTGGTGAGCTCAAGTTGTCTTCAGAATCCTGCTTACTGCCATTAGAAAAAACTGCAAGCATATCATGCTTCTTTTGGGTGTGCTCAAACATGTCAGCTTCCTTTACTGATGCTAATAGCAAGCCACCTACCTTGCGGCTTAAATTCAAGCGTAATCCACTTACCTTTCTCCAAAGAGAGGATGCACTATTTGTAAAAAATTGTACCAAATTGCGAATGAGGTCTTCATTCTTGCATTCTATCAGGCTTTTGTCTATCCATGGCTCCTTTGCTTTTATCTCCATGCTGATCTTCTCTCTATATGTTATAGCGGCTAGCCATAGCCATAGGTCTGATGCATCCCATGCAAACACAATGTTGTGTTGTGGAGGAGTTTGGAACATCCTTAAAAGGTTGGCAGCATATTGATCATCAAACTTACTATGAACATCCTCACATACACTGGAGGCATTACCCATCTCCAAGTTTATAACACCCTTCAGTAGACTAGAGGCATTACCCATCTCCAAGTCTATAACACTACACAATAAAGTCTTGCTCGGCTGCCAAGCCTCTAGAGCAATAGCCAACTCCAAACCTTCAATCATACTTACCTCTTCGTTATGGTCCTTAAGTGAAACAGCCTTGATGCAAGATTCCTTTAGCTTGCTACACTGTCCTGGGTCCATGGTGGTGCACAGGCTTCCATTTTCAAAGCCCTCCCCTTTGCTTGATATGTTGTCCACCTTCTGCAAAGCCTTGCTAGCAGGCTGGTCTTCCTCTTGTCTTGTATCTTTCATGCCCTTTGCATTCCTCTTACTCTGACGAGGCCTAATCAAGACTTTACACCTTCTTACCCTTCCTGCCTAATGTTGTCGATTGATCGCTTTGGTGCCTATTTCATTCAAGGTTAAAGATGTACTCACATTTGTAACACAATTTTCTTGACTTACCTCCCCCACCTGGGTAGCATCTTTTGATTCTTTAACCTCTTGTTCCACTACTTCAGTTCTTTGAATAAACTTCTCGCTTGATCCTTCTTCGGTTACCTTCATCTTGACCTCTTCTGCAAGACCAATGATACTTGGTGTGCGGGTACCAATTGATGGTGGGCGTAGGATGTTTGTAAGTGGTGATTGTGGCGGACGTAGAATTTGTGTTGGTGGGGCTGGTGCTCGGGGTGGGGGTGTTCTTTCTCTAGGGGGTGACAATTGGTTCCTCCTACCTCCTCTATTATAGTTTTGTCGTGGTTTGGGACAGTAGTACATACCGTGACCGTCTTCTCCGCAGTTGTAGCATTGATACTCTCTGTTTTGTCATCGTGCTCTTCCAGGGTCTTGATCTCTTTCTTGACTCCTCCCTTGCTGTATTAAGTGGACAGACAAACTCTGAAGTTGGTCAGTAATATGGGCCAACATATCTTGTTGGTCATCTCTTACCCCAAGAGCCGGTGGTGGTGGTGGAATGGTGGTTGTCATAGTTGCTGGTTGACGCGATGTTCCTGCTTCTATTGACTCGATTTCTTTGGCTTTCATTTGCAGCTTCTTGTCCTTAAGGCGAGCAATCTCAACGGCTAACTCGTACGTAGCCGGCAATCTACCTTTCACCTTCTCCTTGAGAAGCGGCCATAAGCCATGCGTGAACCGATCGTTTTTTAGGAAATCGGGTGCATCTTCCCCCCTTGCCAGTGACTCAACCCACCGTTTCCACAAATCCACAAATTTGGACTCATATGTGGCATATTCTAAAAGACCCTCCTGCTTCAAGTCTCTCAACTTGTCCCACAACTTTTCTGAAGTGGTACCTCCCCCAAAGCGCCTCTTAAAAGCGGTTTTTAAGGGTTCCCATTCATCCTTGGTTGCTTGTGGAAGTGCATTGTACCATGATCTAGCTTCTAGCTTCATGAGATTCTTAAAGATTCTAACCCGGGATTCATCCGTATCTTTGTTTCTCACTACACATGCTACTTCAAAGTCATCTAGGAAGTCTGTTACCAAATCTTCCCCCTTCTTTCCTTTAAATGTTGGAAATGCTACACTTGCCATGATTACTGAGAGAGAGCTAGAAAGACACACTGCTTAGCTTGCAAAAGTTTTTTTTCTTCTTTACAAGGAGGTGTGTATACCCTCTTATACTAGGACATAGATTAAAACTTCAAACGGTACATTGCCTTGTACCAAAGGTAAGACAAATGGTTGATCTGATGCTAGAACCTCCAAAAACCGCTCCCCACCCGGCATGGTGTCAATGACGTGCTGGTAGTGAGCCTTCAAATCCAGTATTACCTTGATTGAGCGTACACGTGTTGGTATGTGTGATCTGTCTTGAGGTAGGTTGTACTGATTCATGTGAAGCTTAGAGGTGCTTAGTCACTGTCCAAGCTTGTGGGAGAGGGTGGTGTTCTTTCCTGAAACAAACTCAATAGATCCCTAGTTTCTCTAGTGAGAGTGTGAGCCAATGATTCCGTTATCTGTGCTGCAGCATCAGGTGCGACTTGAAAACTGACTGTGATAATTACCTCGGTGACTTGAGTTACCCGATTCTCAAAGTAGAATAGTGTTGATTCTCTATTGTGTAGAACTCCTTCCATTTTGTTGTTGTGGGTTGGTTGTAGGTTGCGGACATGGTTTCGACCTTCTCCTTCTTATTCTTGTCACTTGGCCTATGTATATCCACTGGGTTTGGCGTGTTGGTTGACTCTCCCACTACAAATTGATTACCGTTACGCCTGGCACTCGAGCTTCGATGGAGATGCGGAGTTCGTATAATTGTGCTTGGAGCTCTTCTTCTTCTGTCGTCCAATTAGCAAATCCTGCTAGCCATTCATCCATTCACAATATCTTAGGGGTTTCAGTCTTGTAAACTGAAGGGTTTCATGAAAAGTTCCTCCGTGGGGGCACCAAATGAAGGGAGCAAAGCGAACCCCGAACCCCGACGGCCTCTAAAACACCAGGGACCGAATGGAGCGCCTCGAGCCTGTCATGGTAAAGCAAACAGGGGGCACCACCTAGCTTCAGCGGCTAGGACGCAAACAACACACCACCATAACAAAGTTTTCATCCAAGAGAGATGGATGCTTGGGAGTAGTGATGAAGAGGAAAGGGAATGAGATCAAGTGACAGAGAGAGAGAGAGAGAGAGAGAGAGAGAGAGAGAGAGAGAGAGAGAGAGAGAGAGAGTGAGGGAGGGGGTATAGCGGCTTAGTACTTAGGCACCACAAAAGGATGGCGAATCCGCACACCCTTCACACATACACAAGCTCACTCCAAACACAAGACTAGGTGGCGATTCCGCACACCTGACATGGGTAAAACATTGCAAGAAAACATACTCACAAAACCTCAAGCTTTATTTAGAGAATAATTTGATGAAATTGGGAGCATAGGGTAGGGGAATGAGAAGGGAGAGAGTGGTAGAGCACATGGCGGATAGGTGGGAGTTGATGGCGAAGACTCGCACGAGGGTTATGGCCATCATCCTTCATTTAGTTGCCCTTCATCTTCCATAGCCAAGGGTGTAGAAGTCATGCTCAAGACAAGCATGGTGATTGCGGTGATGGTGATGGTGTGGGTGTGTGTGTGTGCACTGGCACACAGTGCATAGTGCGTTCTTTGGTGATGTTGTCTGTGTTTTCAGTGTGATGGTGACCCCTCTTTATATAGGGGAGGAGGGGGGAGAAATTCTAGAATTTAGAAATGAAGAAATCATTATCTACATAGGCCATGTGACTGTGGGCCCCACTTGTCTGGCTGTGTGTATATGTGTCAAAACAGCAGTCTCATGAGGGAGAGACTAAGAGAGAGAGATGGGTTGATGAAAAAAAGTAAGAGGTGACATGGAGAACAAAGTAATTACGAAAGGGGAGAGAGGGGAGTGTGTTCAAAGGTGAATCTGTGTGCAGATGTGTGTGAACACAAGAAAAATCAGGTAACCACCGGGTGGGGATGGGTCTGTGGACACCTTTTTCAGTGAAACTGAGTGTGTGTGAGTGTGGGGGAGGTTATTTAGCTACAAGACAAGAGACATGGCACCCTTTAGAGAGAGAGGGGGTATTTGGGTCATGGGATATGATAGGAGAGAGAAAGGGGGGGTGGGTTATACTATTTTGGAAGATATCATAAGTTGCATGTGAGTTAGGGTACATTATTGGTGAGTTATAATGCATTATTGGTGAGAGGTGGGGTAGCTTGAGGGGAGAGAGAAAGGGGAAAGGACAAGGGGAAGAGAGAGGGGGTTGACCTTTTGAGTGGAGGAGAGGAAAAGGGACACACGGCGGGGCAACAGTGAAGAAAAAGGAGGCAAGGTGGGGATGGGCTACCCCGCAGGCATGAGGTGGCCTATTTTACCTTTCTCATATATTTACATAATCATACTTTATTTTTTCTTACTTTTTTCCAATGCCTTTTATCACTCCCTCCCTAAGAGGAGGTTTCCATGGGGTGGGGACGAGAGAAGAGGGGTATGGGAGCTTGGCTTGTGAAAAGCCCCCATCAACATGTTGGAGATGAGATATGAGTCGTTAGATGGTTGTACACAGGTTGCTGAAGGGTATGCATTGAGAGATTTGCATAACATTCTTGGTACTTTTGGACGAAGTTTAGCTGAATTTTTTGGAATTCCAATGCCTGATGAACGCTTTGTGACACGTGATGAAAATAGCTTGCTTTTCCAAGAGCAATGCCTTGACACAATGAAAGAGCTATCCGTGTCACGTGAAATGGAGCAGAGTCTAAATGAAGATCAAAGGATTTCTTTTGAGGCAGTGTTGCATGGACTGACTATTGATGGTGGGGCTATTTTTTTCCTAGATGGTCCTGCAGGGACTGGGAAAACTTATTTATATAATTGTTTGTTGTCACGTGTGCGTGGAGAAGGAGAAGTTGCATTGGCCACAGCATCTTTTGGTATTTCAGCATTGCTATTACGAAATGGACACACTGCACGTTCTAGATTCAAGATACCCTTGGACCTTGATAGTTGTAGCACATGCAATATCCCTATTCAGGGTCAACTTGCTAAATTGCTTAGAATGTGCAAGTTGATTGTGTGGGATGAGGCTCCTATGATGCATCGATATGCCTTCGAAGCTTTGGATAGATCTTTGCAAGATATCATGTGCTCAACAAATCCATTTGGTGGAAAAGTGTTGCTTCTTGGGGGAGATTTCAGACAGATATTACTATTGGTGTTCCAGGGAGCGCATGCTGACATTGTTGATGCTACACTTTGTCGATCGCACTTATGGAATCGTGTGAAGATTCTTAGATTGGCATATAGCATGCGTGTGGGAGGTGGTGATGTTGCAAATTCTGACTATAGAGAATGGCTTATGGATGTAGGAAATGGGACTTTGACAATTGGTGATGAACAAATGATAGAAATCCCCCGTCACATGGTGCTTTCTTCATCCTCATTGGATGTATTGATAGGTTGCATCTATTCAGAAATTGATAAAGATGTGGTCCATGCAGAATACTTCAGAGAGCGGGCCATCCTTGCTCCAAAAAACTCTGAAGTTGATATTGTCAATGCTAAGGCCCTGTACACAATGAAAGGTGATGTTGTGCAATACTTTAGTGCTGACTCCGTGGCGGAAAACTCGATGCAAGATCCTTTCTTATACTCTATGGAGTTTTTAAATAGTCTCACCTTGGGTGGTGGATTTCCAACACATTGCTTGGAGTTGAAAATGAATGCCCCAATAATTCTACTACGGAACATTGATCCAAGTCGAGGTCTATGTAATGGGACACGCTTGGTGTGCAAGGCATTTCATGAAAGAGTTCTGGAGGTAGAAGTTATTACAGGTACACGGGTAGGCACTCGGGTTTTCATTCCTCGAATATGTTTTGTGCATTCTGGTACAAAGTTGCCATTTGTTCTTAGACGGAGGCAGTTCCCAGTTAGATTGGCTTTTTGTATGACGATAAATAAGTCACAAGGACAAAGCATTGCCATGTTGGGCCTATACCTGGTGACACCGGTCTTCACTCACGGACAACTGTATGTTGCATTGTCACGTGCACGTTCAGCCACTACAGTGAAGATTCTCCTATGTGACATTGATGTAAACGAAACAACTGCACTAACAACAAACATTGTGTACCATGAGATATTAAACAATGCCATATGAAGGTTCCAATCCTTCTTTCTGTATGACGATAAATAAGTCACATGGCCAAAGCATTACCATGTTGGGCCTATACCTGGTGACACCGGTCTTCACTCATGGACAATTCTATGTTTCACTGTCACGCGCACGCTCAACTATTGGAGTGAAAATTCTCCTACGTGACGTTGATGTAATTACAAAACAATTGCACTAACAATAAACATTATGTACCATGAGATATCAATCAATGCCATATGAAGGCTCCAATCCTTCTCATCATTGTCTTCTTCTTTATATATGTTTCAAATCATAAAATATTTTGTGAATTAATGTTCTACCTCTCTCCATAACATATACTAAACTATGTCATGTGAAGGTTTTGTTCCTTCCTCACATTGTCTATTTTGTGGTTTCTATTTGGGTATATAGATCATGGATCAAATGACTTACATCTCCGAGGTGTCCTTTCCATTAAATGTAGAAGATCATCCACATCCTAGTATGTTTTTGTCCACCATTAAGACATGATGTGGAGACTTATTCTGTTATCTGTGGGACCTTGATTTTTTTTTCCATTATTTTAAGCAGAGCCACTTTTTTGGTGTGCACCTTTGCCGCACAAAAAATTTGTTAGGACCATCCGCAAGCACTACAAGACCAGGTGTGTGTGCATGAAATTAGAAATTCACGGCATAAAGTAAGATTCATGGTTTTTTTGTTTCCTTAATTATGTGCTACGGACCTTAGGAAGTTGCCATCTATCAATATCTTCACATTGCGTATTTTGGCATACTCCTCCGATGTTGAGTACGATGTCTACTCGGTAAGGAAGGAGTGTGTGTCTTCCCAAGATGAAGATGATGCTCAATGGTTTGCTAGATATGAAGGATACTCCGTTCCCAATGATTGGGAGTACCTCCAGAGTTCTAGGTTCGCTGAGTTGATCTACCAAATCTACTTGCCTAAACAACTTGCATGTTTGGCAGTACCATACATAGCTGCAATAACTGGTATGTATAAATTGTTGTGTTTGGTGCTTCAATTGTATTATTTTAAAAAAAGTCCCCCTTTTTTACTACTATTGTTTGTTAATCCAGGAGATAATCAACCTTGGGATGGAAAAACGGTCCTTAATTTAGGAATGGAGAAACTCCAAGCCGATTGCCAATTGCATGATGAAGCGAGCTACGTTGATATTTCCTCTTAGATCATTTGTGGTACGATAATGTCCTTGATTTTGTTTGCTTCTATGACAAACACACAATAGCTTTGCCATGCTTGTGATCCATTTTAGGCAATGTTCTTTGAAAATCTGGATACATTTCTAAATGTCTTGGTGTTTATATGACTTTGTAATTCTATGCAATAGAGTTTTCCACTTGCGACTTGAGTTTGAGGGATCCAAGATATTAGGTTCGTATCTTAGAGATCTTTGTTTAAGCACAACAATTCTATGCATTGATCCTCACGTTTGTGAGAGGATAGGTTGCTGTGTTGAGAGAGAGAGAGAGAGAGATGTGCAATAAGGAAGAGAGAAAATCATGCATGTTGCTTGAGGAAAACATTAAAGTCTCTCTGTGTCTTTTCTTGAACTTGCACCTCTTATGCTTTGTGTAGATTATGTTTTTTTGTATGATAAGATGTTATGTTCATAATATTGTGCAAGGCATTCCTTCCTTTGTGCTAGCTGACACATAGTTCAACTGTATATGCATTGTGATGTACTTTTTAATGGTACATCTATGGAAAACATGAATAACAATGCCATCGTTGAGACCGAGTCGGATGCTATTGAGTCCACTCCTCCAAGGTTTGCCAATGTTCGAGCGGCAAAGAGAAGTGCTCGATGTGTGGGATCCTCTTCTATTAATCCTGTGGAAAATGATGGGAATCATGAAATCATGGCTGCATTATGGGACTTCTTTGTCCGTAGTGAGTCTAGGCAATTGGACTTTGAACGACACTTGGAAGCACTTTTGGACGTGGCTCAACAAGCGAATGGCCAACAAATTGTAGACCTTCGCAATGAGGTGCATTTATGTGCACAACGCTTCAATGGAGGAATGGCCCAGGTTGAGGAGAATCAATTCAACATGTTGGTGCGCATGGAGCAACAATTTGAATCAATGCAAAGCTCACACATGCCCAATAGGGAAATCCAGGTCCAAGTTGATGCACTCAAGGACCAGGTCCTTGCTTTAGAAGGAGAGGTAACCCGGCTCAAGGTCCATTTGAATCGATTGAATGCATTGATGACAAAGATGGCTCGAGCTTCTGATGGTCGTGCCATATAGCAACGTTCAACCTTGGCTACTAGAAATAGTTGAAGCACGTACTTTTGTGTGTTAATTTGATTCACTATGTTGATGTACTAAAGCATACCTTGCTTTGAACTGCGTTGGTAGGATAAATTAGTGAACGTGTTGTTTTTTTTTTTGTTTTATACTTGTGTTGTGTGATCTACATGGCATGAAGCCATAGAGTATACTTAAATTAAGTTTTGAGACTTTGGTTGAGATGATATTTTTGGTCAAAACAATATGAGGTATTACCTTTGTGGCTTGGGGTCATAAGGTAGCATGTTTTTAGAAAAGAGGCTTTCATAGTTACAACTACACTTAGCTATGTGAGCTTCAAGGACGTTGCAATGAAATTCTTGGAAGCTTGATAGATTCCATGATATTTTTCCACTATCTACATTTCATTCTGAAAGTTATCTTTAGGATTACAAGTAGAAATTGTCTTACTCCTTTAGATTTGGTTCACTTTATGCACTCTCAAATAATTGGGTAGCACTTTCCAGACCCCATTATTAGTTCGTAATGACCATTGTAGACAACTTCAGATTGGGGTCATGCACATCAAACCACTTCAATGGGATATTTTATTGTATTGATGCATATGCATGTGCCTAAATTTTGTTTTCTCTTTGCAAACAGCAAACTTCCTCCTATGAAACCCTTTGCTTTTGGAAATTAGGGACCATTGAGACCCTGTTATGATGTGTATCCACAAAGTATGTATAATGTATCCTTTCTCCCCCCCCCCCCCCCCCCCCCCCCCCAAACTAATTAATTAATGCCCTTGTGAAAAAGTTGTTTCGGGGACCTACTTGTGGAAGGTTCAAACAAGACGATAGAGTTTGTGGGATTATCTTTTTTACAAAAGGGTCATTGATGTATGATAGTGTAGGAAATTTGAATGTTATTATAGTTATTATATATTACCAATTGAAACTCCACCAAAGCATCCTTTGCCACTAACTATTTTGTTGATTGTTTCCTAAGAGTTTTTGACATTTTGCATGGAGTGGAAATGTCAATCGTAAATAATATCTTTCGGTGTTTGAAGGCTTATTGGTATTGCATTTGAAGTTATTATCTTTTCTTAAAAATCTCAAAATTATGTGTTGCCGCTGCTTTAAGTTGTTGCATATGCGTGATATTTTTCATGTTTTTCCATCTCATTATGTGAAAATGTTGAAAATTTAATCCTTATATACACATAAACGAGTAGATTTGTGTAGCCCTTTATGCATGTCTATGAGTGATCGAGAACTAAGATTTTGTTACAAACTTCAAAGTTTCAATGGTATCAATAGTGTGCTCTTTTGGATTACAGCAACATGTGGATCGCATACTATAGTTGCTATGTTGATTCAATTTTCTATACACTTTGATTGTCATGAAAAGCTGATGTTATGATGTTTCTTGGACGGGGTTGAAATATTGTATTTATAGATGCCACGTCAAAGAAGGCATTGGACAGTATCTACGTTTAGTTGGATGCTTCATCATCCGCCGTTTCTTATCTATGGT
Organism: Adiantum capillus-veneris; assembly: GCF_014529385.1. Lineage (NCBI taxonomy): Eukaryota > Viridiplantae > Streptophyta > Polypodiopsida > Polypodiales > Pteridaceae > Adiantum > Adiantum capillus-veneris. The sequence goes on along the minus strand of NC_140940.1, from coordinate 49,464,974 downwards.
AGGATCTAAGTATATCCTTTGAAAATTTTCCAGCTTGGTGTTCAAACTAACAATTTTCTCATTTAGATCCACCTTGTTGGAGAGGCCCACTTAGTACGCGTGATGTTGTAAACATTATTGAAAGCTTTGAAGTTGTTAGGTAAGGAACACCAATGAAGCACAATGCTTTTTAAATATTTTTGGTTATTAAACTTATTGTAATTAACCAATTGGCTTGCAGGAATCACTATTATCGTGATAACATTTTAATGGAAGTGCATGAGTTTTTTGGAGGACTCTAAGGGTATTTTCATATCAGTGTGGCTTTGAATCGTAATGCAGGTTCAGCTCGCATAAGGGTTTGCGAGCTCGGAGATCGCTTGCCGGTCAATGCAGAATACTCTTATAGGGATAGATATGAGAATTGAAGGATTGTATTATACACCCTATGTGAGGGGCATCGTCATTTTGGTAGGAGCGTTCATTGTGTGGGTCCATGGGTTCTACGAGTACCAAATGCAACATCCCGAAGGCTGTCGTTTTGAAGTTGCAGTTGTTTTGTTAGTTAAGATTTAGTGGCTTGCAAAAAAGTTTCTTTAGAGACGAATATTAGGGCTTACAAAGACTACTTATAGTAATAGAAGTGGATTGTTGTTTTTCTTTTAGTTTCCCTTTTCCTCTCTCTCTCTCTCTCTCTCTCTCTCTCTCTAAAGTTAAAAAAATCATGTACTTATTTTACTCTCTCTCTCTCTCTCTCTCTCTCTCTCTCTCTCTCTCTCTCTCTCTCTCTCTCTCTCTCTCTCTCTCCCCCCCCAACCTCATGTGTAGTCTTTTAAGTTTATGTTATGCAGTTTTTATGTTCATTCAATTCTCTATGCACTTTCTATTGTCTCACAAAGCCAGTGTGATTTAGGTTGATACCATAATGCAATTGGTTAATTACATAATGCAATTTAAGATATGGTTGTCACTACCTTCAATTGGATGCATAAAAAATACTTACACATGTTATTCTTCTAAAGAAGGGGGAAGGGAGGGTTACACAAAATTGAATGATACTCCTTCTTGGCCGCAGCAACGCGCGGGTCACATCCTAGTTGTCAAGTAATTTGTGGTTTCCAAAAAGTAAGTCAAGACATTTACAAAAAAGTGTCTTAAGGTATATCCAATCGAGAAGCTCATTTGAAAAAGACAGTGTTCATAAATATAATCTTTGCAAGAAGTTCTTTTGTTGAGACGCCTCCTTCCACATGGGCTCACAGCAATTTGCATATTCATCAATGATTATAAGTCAAGAAGGTGCCGGATAGGGGTGTTCTTGCCTCTTCCTCTAGTGAAGCTATGAGATTTCTCTCAATTAAAATTAGAGGAAGCGTTAGGTGTCAGAAATGAAGTAAATGAGTTGGGGGTAGCAAGAGAACTAGGTCTTTTCAATGACGGGGAGTCATCATCTTCAATACAAGGCTTAAGTAGGCTAGTGATAATATTCACTCCTTTGTAGTTAGCATAGTGGTTAGATAAATCCCATGTTCATTAGACTTTAGTTCCTTCGGAATATCTAGCATTAGCCCACGAAAGATGTTGAAAGCAGTTTGAGCAATCACTATTTGTTTAGCTTGGCTGCCTAACCAAGAACAAATAAGGGAGAGATGAAAGTCCACCGGTTTTTTGGGGAAGAATAGGTCCAGATGGTTGAGCTGTCATTTTAAAGTGTTTGTGATCCTGAAAGGAAAAATATAAACATAAATATAATTAGTCTTGTGGATTGGGCCTGCAATCCTTAGACCAGCAAAGTGACCAAAAAACTAATCTATGAGGGACAACCTAACACCATCCAACCAATCAAGGGATTATAGACTATGGATTCAACTTAGAACTAAGATTCAAAACTAATTTCTAAAGCCAACATCCTTGTTTATGCAAAGAGAATGGAAAAACCTTATGTATAGGACATGTGTGTAATTGTTTTCACTTAAATAATAAGACATAATTGAACTTTAAAATTCAAAAGACAGTTGGCTTTAGAGAAAAAGCAATGATAAGTACAAAAACAACTTAGTCATAGAATTATCTTTGTACAAATCTTATAAGAATGAAGCCTCATTCCAGTATAAACTAATATCAGAAGTACTTCCCCAACAGTAGGTGTAAGTGTAATCATCTACATACATTTTCTTTAAGCCAAAAAAATTCTAGAAAAGATAGAGTCCTCACCTGCATCCATTCAAACAAGACAACATATATGGTAGCCTTGGATGTGTTTTACAGGTGTCAATGGACTATATCAATTTTTATCCATGTTACAACTTTTTTAACTTTAAAAAATGTCCAGAAGAGCTCATGTACTCCAAATTTTTAAGTGTACTTTAAAATTTTAAGGAGATAGCTATACATATGGTTTCTAGATAGCCCCATTTTTTTTAATAGACCTTAATAGATATTATTATAAATATCATTTTGATCAAAAGGCCACCACCTCTTTTGATCCAAGTGCCTTAATACCCAAATCGGCATAAAAGATCCAATCCTTCAATAACCTTGCAAAGAGTGTCCATTCCAACCTTATATTTTGTACAATTTAAGACCAGTAAGACATCACACAAGAGTGTAGTTTTCCCAAGAGTAGAGATAGCGGAAACCAAGCCAACAAGATATAGCATCCAAGGTACCAATTGTGTCCGGTGAAACAAACCTTCAAGTTTTTAGGGCTAAGAGCAAGGAAGTAATGCTAAACCCCAATTTAAGCATGATAATCAGAACAGTACTATATTTCTTAAAGCTACAACATACTTTTGTAAAGTAGACAATTTTTACGATCCTTAGTCCTTATCGCATCATCGATACTCAGTCAGAACATGTGAACACCGTTCATATAAACAACAAAAAAACCATAATCCATGTAAAAAAGTCCAACATAGATGATAGCCCTAATAAGATCGTTATGGAAAAAAAACAAATCACAATTGACAGTTTATAAAAACAAAAAACCTTTTTCACTGACAATCAAATACGGTGAAAATAGAGTTTTTGTATCATCTTATAAGTCTCTACCTATTTCCAAGGACCTAAGTATAAAGGGTTTTTTCAAAAAAAAAAGTATTTATGCAAATATATATTCCTAGGTGTGCGTTATTATTAGGCCTAAGTATGCTAGCTTCCATTACGGTGTCATTCCTTATACATGTTTTACTGTCATTCTATCCCTTAAGCTCTACTCACACAAGCCTTGAAAAAACTTTGTGTGACTTCATCATAAAATTCACCAATAACCTTATCGGCTCCGTCATATTTTTTTCCATCCCTCCGAGATAAATATTCACAAGTACATAGGTTTCATCTTCAAATAAATACCATAGCTCACTCAAAGTAGATAATAATTGAGGGTCCCTTCCCACATGATTTTTCTCCTTTTAATTTTTCACATATATATTTTTTGCCACCATGCATCCCATGTGTCCATTTTTTCATGACTAGCTAACCTATCTTCTTGTCTCACAAGTATATATCATATTTGATACTTATCCTATACCATACATGTGTGCAAGCTCCTTGGAAATATTAGATCATGGTTGATGTATGGAGAGGCTCACTTAGAAGCTACAAAGGAAAAAGAATCAAATAGTGGCCCACTTCAAGCCTTATGAGGTGCTGCAGGGACAACTTTTTTCTCGAATTTTGGCACCTTCTTTTTATCCGAATCTGAGGATATGTCAAAAAGAGAAAATATAGCTCGTGAGCTGAGTATTTTTCATAAGTTTTTTAGAAATTTTGGAGTCAAGGGCGATTTTACATGAATTGTATGGCCGACTTCAAAATTTCCACCTCATGCACCCAAAAGTCCTCCTATTTTCTCTCACCCTTCCACACACCTACTCACTCATACACACTCATTCTTCTCCTTCCCACACTCAAACCTGCACATTCCATGACTCTTCTCACCTTCTTCACCATCCTCATTCCCTCTCTGCACCATAGCTTCTATGATATACACATATACTCTCATATACCTCTACACCTACTCCCATACTCACATTTCCTCTTCACCATCATGAAAATTACAAAAATTTAGCAAATTGGATATGATTTTATCTCTAAAAATGAAGGATTTTTAGCAAAAGTACCTTGAAGTCTTCAAATAGACGCAACGTCACCATCAGCCGCGAGTCTCTCACATAGACGCTTCATCCACCGGTGTCTTTAGGTGAACTTCCTCTCCGATTCCATCTATCCCCCTAATTTTCAATACCTTATTAAGGTGTTTTACCATTGTCATGCACCTTGTGCGCACCTCATTGTAATCATAATCACTAACCTACTAACACTAATCCTAATGACAAAAGCACCTCACCTCAAGTAAGTAGGGATAAGTGGTGGTAGAACTCTCCTTCTTCCCCTTTTTTTTCCTCTCCTTTTTTACTAGCCATCATCAATAATGCTCTCTCTCTTGAGCCCACATGCATGTGACTGAAGGAGATAAGATAGGCCCACTCCATTTTGAAAATGAAAAAAATGCTAAGCTCAATCTGTTAGCTTGTAATTTAGATTAGACATAATCCAAATAAGTGATCTCGATCCAACCTATAAATAGACCCCTTCCCTTCATTGTAAAGGGACATAGATAGCATTCTAGCACTAGAGGCATGAGGAGAGACTTGGTTGTAGACACTATAGTGTGAGATTCACACTTTGGTGCACTATAAAGTTGATGCTACATTTTTCAAGTAAGAGAGTGTGAGAGTTTCACATCTCAAGCCAGCATTGTACCTATTCTTATAGCCATCAATTAATTTGAAGTCTTGGTGTCCCAAAGGTGTGATTTTGTCTCCAATTCATATTCAAGCCGGTTGTGCGACGTTAGTCAAAGATTTGAGGTGATGTGTATGCCGCAATTTCTCATTTGAGCTTGTGAGATTAAGTGTTTTGGGTGCATTTCATTGCCTAATACTAGTTCATTGTAAGAGGTTTGAATGGTGAGAGGCCTCCCGCAACCTAAGATGATGTGTGTGCTGGCAAAGTGTTGAGCACGTGTTGGTGTACTCTCCATGCAGGCTCTTTGATAGTGTAGCAAGGTGTGCTTTCACCTCTCAAATTGCAAGACAATTGTTTGAGCAACCTTACTCTCCATTCTCTCAATGTCTCCTTCTCTCCTCCTTCTATAGAAAAATGTTTCTTGTTTGTGTGTGCTTTGCGTGTCTCCCTTAGGTGTGCAGAAAACTCTCTTGCATCCTAGCTCGAATCCCTAACTAGGTGGTTCCCCTTTTCAAGTTGGGTTTGGCTAGGGATTTTTTCCTACCCCGGACCACCTCAGTTGTGGTTCTCCCACGGAGGACAAGCGGTTGTGTTATCATACACAAGGTAAGTCTCCAAAAACTAGTTGTTTTTACATGAACAATCCACCACCTCCTAATCCTTCTCATGCAATTCAATTTCATTAGTTTCATTGGGCGCAGGGGATTAGGATAAACGTTCACATTGATAGGAAAATATTTTTTCAACAACATATTGTATTCCTCTTTGGTGATAAGGCATTAGGAGATAATCTATAATCTGCAAATCCTATTATACTCCCAATTGTAGACTATGATGTCGCTTTTGATGTGCATGTTTTTATCTTGTTTTAGCTAGGTTAATGAATCAAGAGGACTTGTATTGTACATTCATTTTTTTGGCTAGACAAGACATGCATGTAATAGTTGGCACAAAATTACAATTTCAACGTGTTTTTCGTCGTATGTTTGGACCTAAGCAAGTAGCAGCTATCAATGCCTCAATCAATCTGTTCATTCTGCCATTAATTTGCTATGATCTAAGCTTTGATGTTTACATTTTTATTCTACTTTGAAATTTGATTTTGCAAAAGAAAAAAAATTAAGAAAAAATAAAATAAAAAGAAATTTATGAGTGAAATCAACGTTGTCTTCTTATTTTTAGGAAAATGGATACAACTAGGCAAATGAGTGGCTACCCCTTGTTCTTTGGAGAGCTTGGGGAGGATGCAAAATTATTCTTAGCAAATTTCAAAATGTCTTGCCATATCAAGAGGATAGTAATCGATCAAGAACGTGTAGAAATGTTTGAGATAGTCCTTAGGAAAGATGCTAGCACTTGTTTTGACTCTTTGCAGGAGGAAGTTAAGGGAAATTATACGGAAGTTGTGACTCATTTCAAGGGATGTTTCTTTGATCCACAAAACACTCAAAAACTATGTCAAGACATTGTCTCTTGTAAACAAAAAGACTTAAATGACTACTACTTCTTTAAGCAAGAGCCTACGTCTTTGGGCTTTATGGGTATGAAATGTTGCCAACCTAGGTGATGGTGCAGAGTTTTTAAAGAAGGAGAGGTGCATATCTGGTCTCTTCCCTGATCTTCAGGTAAAGGTGGAGGCAGGTACACCTGCCACCTATGATGCAGTTGAAACTAGAGCTTCCAAGAAGTATAGGAAACTCAAGTGTCTATGGGGAGAGGTTCCAATAGAGGGTCTTAGACCCAAAGGTAAGTGACAAACATCAATGTCTAGGGAGCTTCCCGAGGTAACGACTGAAGTCATCGAGAAGTTAAATGAATCTTTGTGAAACCTTTTGATTCACCGCGCACAAACTGTAGGTCCAAATGGACAAGCAAAGAAGTCATAAGAGCGAGAGCCACGGCCTAAGAGAGTCTTGCAATGTTGGAATGTGGAGAGTCTAGACATGGGATGTATAATTGTCCTTGGCCCCGGGGGGATCAAGGGAGGCCTAACTTAAATTATCTTGATGAATGCAGGAGAAGGCACTAGTCAACAACCGGTGCTTTTGTAGAGATCAAATGCTGCTCGACCTCCACAACGGCAAGTAGAGGGAATAGCACCTTTTCCTGACCCAAATGTCAATGTTGTAGAAGTCACGCAATCCAAAGAGGGTGACATTGAAGCAAATGGAATCAAACGTGGGTGGGGAAAAGGTAAGTAAAAGGAAGGAGTAACAACCATGGACAAGGAAAGAAAGCAAAGGAAACCAAGGAAGCCAAGAGGACCTAGCGCCGCAACAACCTTCAATACTTCCCTCTTGGACATGGTATGGCTCCCTACAACTTTATGGAGGACATGAGAGGTAAGGGTCAAAGCATATCATGGCCTCAATTTCTTGCATTGTGCCCACAAGTTAGGAGGGAGTTAACAAAGGCAGTTAGCACTAGGAGAAGGACCAAAGAAAATGTTCCTGTTGTTAAAATTTCACATGCCCAAATGAATGAGGATATTACACGTGTGCTATATTTCTATATCAAAGGAAAACTAGTTAGGAAGGGTCTAATGGATGGGGGCGCACAATTTGCATCATGACAGAGGACCTGATGCAAAGACTAGGCATGCACATTCATGAGACACCTGAAATCAAAGTGAAAATGGAAACTAATAGCAAGGCTAGGTGTTTGGGATTTTTTAAGAATGTTTTTGTGGAAGCTTTTGGAATTAAAAAAGATGTTGATTTCTATGTTATGTCTACAAGGGGAAATGGCTATCCATTTATCCTAGGTAGACCATGGCTAATGAGAATGCGAGCTTTGCAGGATTGGGAAAGTGGAAAGTTGATTTGCAAGAATGACAACCACAAGAAGGTTGTCTCTAACATGAAGGAGCAACGTCAAGAGGAGCTCCGTGAGGAATCTTCTCAAAGTGAAAGTGGGGATGATTGGACCGATGACACCTCGAAAGAAGAAAGCAATGGTAGCACTACGGAGGAGGAGTCATCCATTGAAGTCATGGGTGTAAGTTTTAGGCCAAATAACAAAGAGACATCTTGCCAAGGTTTAGAAGAGGTAGGCCCCCAGGAGAACCAAAGTGTGCATGATGAAGAAATGCTCGATGGTATGTTGTCAAAGACTCTTACCTGGGAGGAAAGAGAGGAGTTTGAAAGTGTGCTAAGAAAGTTTCCTAAGCTTTTTGCTAAAGATTACACAGATGTGCGTGGAGTAGATGCCATTCAGCACAAGATCGAGGTAAAGCTAGAGGCCAAACCTAAAGCACAAAAGCTACAAAGGTTAGGAGTCATCAAGGAGCAAGCACTACTCAAAGAGGTGAGGAAGCTTCTAGCGTTAGGGTTCATCTACCCCATAGGGAATTTTGAGTGGGTCTCTCCAGTTGTGGTCACTCCAAAAAATAATGGCAAGTGAAGGGTATGTGTTGATTATTGTCCACTCAACAAGGCAACAAAAAGAGATCACTTTCCCCTCCCATTTCAAGATGATATTCTTAATGAGGTAGCAGGTAAATAAAAGTACACGGTGTGTGATGGATACTCTGGTTACTTTCAAATAGGTATTGCATTGGGGGATCAAGTAAAAACAACCTTCATCACCCCTTAGGGTTGTTATGCTTTTAGTTTGGTTTGACAAATGCTCCAGCAACGTTTCAACGATTCATAAACATGGTGTTTCAAGCATTATTTGGGAAGTCTATTAGAGTATTCATAGATGATTTTTGCATCTATATCTCTAAAGCATTGCATCTATAGAAGGTAGAAGAAGGCTTGAAGAAGCTATATGATATGGGAGGTCAGCTCAATCCCGACAAGTGCCACATAGGTGAGGATGAAGTGATCTTGCTTGGTCACAAGGTTTCTTCCAAAGGCATTGAGGTGGATCCAGCAAAGGCAAAAGCTCTCATTGAGCTACCATTACCAAAGAGTCTTAAGGAGGTAATTTCATTTATTCAAAAGATGAAGTACATGTCACGTTTCATTCACTTGGCATCAGAGTTACTTCACCCCCTCCAGAAGTTGACAAACATGTAGAGTTTGCATGGTCTGATGAGCTTGAAGAGTAATTTTCTTGTATAAAAATGGTTTTGTTGGAACTACCGATGCTCATGCCTCCACGTTGGCAGTTTACATTCTTTGTTAGCTCAACTGTGGGTAAGGAGACATTGGGTACAGTATTGTTGCAACAAGATCCTCATAGCACTAGGATGCAGCTTGTCTACTTTGCTAGCCGGGTCATGAATGCACTTGAAAAGAATTACACAGAAGCAGAATTTATGATGCTTTCTCTTATCTTTGTAGTGAGAAAGTTTAGATCCTACCTCCTACCAAAAACCTTTATCATAATTACTGTTGAGAACTTGAATACGGATCATGGAATTGCATGAGTTTCAATACTCTTTCAGAGTAGAAGATAGTGTGCATGCACAATTAGCAAGGATTCTCACCTATAGAGTGCATGAAAGGGACATCAAGGTGCCTAAAGAGAAAACCCTACCCTTACCACCACCAAGGCATTTACCTATTGCATTCACCTTGTTTTTTGATGGAGCATTTAAGAAGCCTACAGGAAAAGCAGGGGCGGTTGTGTTGCTTGATTAAAATGGTGAGGTTGTTATGAAAGAGCATGTGAATTTTCCCGGTTCCACGAGCAATAATGAAGCAGAGTACGACATACTAATCCATGGTTTGCAGACGTGTGTTGCTCAAAAGATACGACGTCTCATGGGAAAAGGGGATGCACTTCTCATTGTGAAGAAAATTCTAGGTATTTGGGCTTGTAAGAATGAAAGGCTAAGGCAAAATGTTAATGCCATCCGTAGACTCTTCAATCAATTTGAAGAAGTACAATTGTATCATATTCCTAGGAAACAAAATGAAGATGCTGATTTGCTTGCCCAAAAAGCAATTGCATAAGTTGAGAGTGAAGTGCAGGTCATCATGGTAGCAGCAGTGATAAAGCAACCAAGGTACTAGGGGATGGAGTTATTGGCTCCCATTGTGAGCTACATTCTAGAGGGCGAGTTTCTAGAGGGCTTCACGAAGGCTCAAAAGCGGAGGCTCGTTAAGAAGGCGAGTTCGTATTTGTTTTTGGAGGGTGCCCTCTACCAAAGAGGAAAAGATCAAGTTTGCGGGAGAATACCGACAACTAAAGAGCTTCCAGCCATTCTTGAAGGTTTTCATGAGGAATCGTATGGTGGTCATTTTGCACAGGAACTCACTACAAAAAAGATTTTTCTTGCCGGGTATGTCTGGTCAAGCCTGCACATTGATAATCAACATTGGTGTAAAGTTGTCACAATTGTCAGATTAATGGAAACAAGCACCTGTTGCATGGTCCACATCAGTTAGTCCTTTTTTGCAAATGGTCCGTTTGAAAAATGGGGCATTGATGCTATGGGTCCATTGCCTAGGACTAAAAATGGAAAATTGTATATCTTGGTGGCCATAGACTACATGACTAGGTGGGTAGAATAAAAAAAGTTACATATAGAAACATTGCTATGTAAGTTTGGACTTGAGGATTGCAAAGGTATTGCCACTCCTATGAAAACATGTTTGAATTTGAGTCTACATGATGTTGGCGATTCCTGCTAATGTCACTCTTTACCAAACTATTGTTGGCTGCCTCATTTATGTATGCAACACAAGGCCAGATATTCAGTTTGCAGTCTCACAGGTCAGCAGATTTATGCATAGCCCAGGGTCTAAGCATTGGCAGGCTATCAAAAGGATTTTTTGCTACCTGGTGGAACTTTACATCTTAGCTTGTTTTATCCCAAGGGGGAATCATTGCCGCCAGACTTACATGCTTTTTCAAACTCAGATTGGGCTAGTTGTTTTGACACACGAGTGTCCATAAGTGGTTTTTGTTTCATGCTTGGCAGTTCATGTATATCATGGTTGAGCAAGAAGCAACCTACTGTGGCCACTTTGAGTTGTGAGGCTAAGTATAGGGCAGTCTTCACAGCTACGGTTGAGTGTGTATGGCTCAGACACCTTATGGCTAATTTGGGTGTTGGACAGGGCATTTCCAACACTATCTACACTGACAGTCAGAGCACATTGGCCCAGTTTTTCATGCTCACACAAAGCACATTGAGGTGCATTACCACTATGCCAGGGAGAGGCTCTCAATAGGAGAAATCAACTTAGCTTATGTGCCAACATAGGACAACCTTGCAGATCTTTTCACAAAGGCATTGTCTCGTGAGAAGCTCAAAGATTTCCACAAAGCTTTGGGCTTAATCCCCTTTGTGGACTGACCCTGTCCTCAGGGCGTAGCACTTCCCTTTACTCATGTGCCAGCTCTCGTTCACCGCATCACTCCAGGTGGGATTTGTTACCATATACATGTGGTAGTGATGTGTGTGAACACATTAGGACCGCCAGGGCATTTTTTCTCTCTTTAGGAGTTTTTCCCCCGTGCATTGTATATACACCCATCACTCTAGGGCTATCTATCTTTCCATTGCATACTAAGTAACTCTCTTTATTGTGTGCCTTGAGCTTCCTTCGTCTTCTCCAAGCTGTGTGCATTTCTCTGCAACCCTAATTCCAACAATAAAGAGGCCCTCATACTTACACACCATCCTCTTCCTAATGCATCTGTAAGGCGTCTGAGCCATACACACTCAATTGTAGATGTGAAGAATAATGCGTACTCAGTCTCACAACTGGAAGTTTCTACAATAGGTTTCTTCTTGTTCAACCATGATATGCATGAGCTGCCAAGCATGAAACAAAAACCACTTGTGTACACTTGTGTGTCAAAACATCCAGCCCAATCTGACTCCAAAAAAATATGTAAGTATGGTGGCAATGATCCCCTTGGGATAAAGCAAGCCAAGATGTAAAGTGTCACTCAAGCAAAAAAAAATCCTCTTGATAGCTTGCCAATGCTTAGACCCTGGGCTATGCATGAATTTACTGACCTGTGAGAGTGCAAACTGAATATCTGGCCTCCTATTGCATACATAATGAGGCAGCCAGTAGTAGTTTGGTAAAGAGTGACATTGGTAGGATCACCAGCATCATGAAGACTTAATTTCAAACATGTTTCCATGGGAGTGGCAATAGGTTTGCAATCCTCAAGTCCAAACTTACACATCAATGTCTCTATGTAACATTTCTGACACAAGACAATGCCACCATCACACTGCTTAAATTGTATACCCAAGTAATGATACAATAGCCTCAAATCTTTCATCTTGAAAGTAGTACTCAAATCAGCCTTAAATTCAACAATGTCTCTCATTTGGTCCAGTGATTAGCAAATCATCTACATAGAGAACCACAATGAGAAGTACATCACGCTCATGCTTTACAATGTGCTTTTTGTTGGACTATTACAAAAGCCTCATTTGACCAAATGAGTGTCAGCCTTCTCATACCAGTCATGAGGAGATTGCTTCAACCCATACAAAGATTTCTTACATTTGCACACTTTTTCCTCCCCTTTGATGAAAAAACCACAAGGTTGCACTACATAAACTTCCTCAGATATGTCATCATTCAAGAAAGAAGTAACAATGTCTGACTGATGTACATCCCAGCCAAAATGAGCTCCCAATGCACATAGAAAGTGCACTTTAGTTATACAATAAGTGGGAACAAAGTCTCTTCATAATCTTCGTCTTTTTGTTGTGCATAACCCTTTGCAACAAGTCGAGGCTTATAGCAATCAATTTCACCATCCGGCTTGCGTTTCAACTTGTAAACCCACTTTGTACCAATGGCCTTTTCCTCAAAAAAAAAACACATAAAGTCCATGTGGAATTTTCTATAAGTGCATCATATTCAGATTGCATGGCAGCCATCCAATTTTTTGCATTTTGTGCTTCATCAAAAGATAGAGGTTCCTCAATATCATGTAAGCTAGACACAGCTAAAGCATAACAATATGATGCATAAGATGCATGGAGAGAACTTGAAAGAGTACAAGTAAGAAAAGGTTCATCCAATTTACTATTATGCAAAGTATGCACCATCCATTTAGGCATACCTCTAGCCTGCTCATTCTCAGCCCTTTCCTCATCAAGTACATCATGTACATCTACATCAGTAATAGGCTTATCTTTAACATTTGCAAAAACCCCCATAGGCTCTACATTTTCCTCATTGGAATTTACATTCAAACTTCCACCATTGAAAAGAGGCAACAAAGTGTTTGCTTAGATTACTATCTCTAGTACATGACAACAAGGGCTGAACAAAATCTTCCATAAACACAACATCCAGTACAACCTGTAACCTTTTCTTTCAACACTATAACCAAAAAAAGTACATTTGACAGTCTTATCATCCAATTTCATGCGTTGCGTTTGGGGCACCAAAGCATATGCCAAACAGCCAAAAACATGCATGTGCTTAATAGAAGGCTTTCTATCATGCCATGATTCATATGGAGTCATAGACTGCAAATCTTTTGTAGGATACTTGTTTAGTACTATAAGTGGCACACATGATGGTCTCAAGACAAAACGAATGTGGCAAAGCTTGACTTTTGACCATATATCATGCCATTTTTGCAAGTGACCTGTTTTTCCTCTCAACAACACCATTTTGTTGAGGCATATAAGGTACTATACATTGGTGTTTTATCCCACAACTAGCCAAAAATGCATTAAATTCATGATACATATATCCCCCCCTCCCCCCTTGATCAAAACTGAGGGTGCCCATAGTACATTCTGAGACATTTTTAGCCATAGCCAAAAATTGTTTGAAGCACATAAACAATTTGGAACTAGATTTAAGCAGATATACATATACATGCCTGGAGTAATCATCATTGAAATTCACGAAGTATAGGTAATCGCCCAAGGACAGAGTTTGCATGGGCCCACAAACATAACTATGCACAAGTTGCAACCTACATGTGACCCTAATTAAACCATCCTTTGGAAACTTTGAATGTTGCATATTACCCAAAATACAACCTTCACAAACATGTTTGATAGGTGCTTCAATAGGCAGCAAGGAAGCAACCATATCAAATTTATGCAAGCACAGCAAATTGGAGAAATTCAGATGCTCAAAACGTGTAGGCAAAAGTTTTGTATCTAAAATAGCCTTAGAATCCACAACTGCATTTGCAAAAATTTTCCCATACTTGTCATACAAAGTGATCTTATACAACCCACGACATAAAATGGATGATACAACAATCTCATCACCAAAATTGAGACCATGAATTGTACATCTGTCAACCACAAACTTCACAACAAGACCAAGTCTAGCAAGTGCAGATACAGACAAAAGATTCTTCTTGATCACAAGTACATACAATGCATCAACAAGTGTGAAAGAACTGCCATTTGCAGTAGTAAGCACAATCTTTCCAACTCCCTTGACCGGAGAAGAGGCAGTGTTGGCACAAGTGACTGAATTCCCATGAGGGACATCCTTGAGAGAGGTAAACAAGTCATGATGAGAGGTAATGTTCTTTGTAGCACCACTATCAAAGTACCACACTTGAGTATCTGCAGCAATTGAAAAACATGCATCATGGATATTAGGATCATAAGTGCACTATGCACTAAAAGCCCATTCTACATCAACATCAGCATCATAGTCTCCTTTTAGAGAAGACTCAACAATAGTTGCATTTGTAGTGGAACCAGCATTTGCAGTGGAACCAGCCTATTTCTTCTTAGCCTCTTTGGCCTTCAACTTAGGACACTGCTTGGTCAAATGATCATTAGATTTACAATAATGGCAATGCATCTTCTTTTTTCCCTTATCACCAGAATTCCCAAATGAGTTGCTGCCAACAGAAGCATTAGAAACACGTGATTTACTACTCGCAGAAGAACCATGAGAAGTGGCTATATTGCTATTACCACCTTTTCTTTGAGCAACAATAAAGGCTTGCTCAAGTGCACATTGTCTAGTCCTTCTTTTTTTGGAAAGTGACTCTTGCAATAGCAATGTACATAATGCATCAAACTTGAAAACTTCAAGATTTCCTTGGGTCATAAGTCTTCAAGTACTAGCAAAAGTTTGGTAAGAATTTGGCAAAGCATCAAGAGAAATCTGCACAAAGGAACTGTTAGCAATGACTTCACATGTAGAAATAATTTCCTCATTGATATCCTTGACATCAGCAAGGAAAGTGTCCATGTCATCTTCCTCAAGCATAATCTTTGACTCAGCTCTTTACACAGCAACGCAATTTTTTCCTCATTGCGACTTGCATAAAGACCAGCCAAAATATCCCAAGCCTGTTTTGCATATTTTGTTGAAAAAATGTGAGGAGTAATAGTGTGCTTCAGAGACAACGCAATCAATGCATGAGTCTGTGCATCTTTTACATCCCAATGAGCTTGCTCAAACGTAGGAAAAATAGCTCTAACAGTAGCAACCCTTGCAGTAAGACCTGCAACATCCTCAACATCGCTTGTATCCTCCAAACCAGGACGTACATCAATGCCCTGCACAATGTTCCAAACACCCTTCGACACGAGAACATGTTGCATCATATAAGCACACATAGGGCATTTGTCCCCATCCAATTTGTCCTCAGAAGCAACCATCTTGAACACATTTGTGTTGTTGTCAACCATAGTAAATGTTGCACCTGGTGTGAAAACAAACCAAAAAGAGGAGACAGAAAGCCAAAATAACACGTGCTATATAAACACGGTAGAAGAGTGTAAGCGACCTGTTATGCAAAAAATGACACTCTCAAATTTTTTGCACAAAATGACAAAATAGCCTGTGTAGTACTCTGTAGTGGAAACGAAAGCCGAAATGAGTCCAAATCAAACATCTGAGTAGATGGAGCTCTTTGAGCCATCCCAAAATATTTATCGACCTACCAAAGCTCGCCAAAGCTCACAAAAATCCAAGAAAGTGAGCACGTGTGTTGTTGGAGATACTGGTGGCTAAGAGGATGCAACCTGCTCTAATACCAATTGTTGGAATTAGGGTTACAAGAAAACACACACAACTTGGAGAAGACAAAGGAATCTGAAGGCACACAACAAAGAGTGTACTACTTAGTGTGCAATGGAAAGATAAGATAGCCATAGACTGATGGGCGTATATACAATGCCTTGGGGAAAGACCTCCTAGCGAGGGAAAAAATGCCTCGGTTGTCCTAAGTGTGTTCACACGCATCAGTACCACATGTATATGATTAAAAAAACAATGTCCATACTTGATAGTGGGGATATAGTAGCCATAGCCATCAAAACAATTTGGAAAACATGGGAAAATTTTACTCTTAGAAAAATTAAAATTAAAATTTAACCCACCGTTATGGTTATGTAGGAGATCGATGGATATGCTAGAACATATAGTTATAACATTTTGTGAGCTAGAATACAAATATAAAATTGCAAGAGTATATTTTGAAAAGACAGCAAATTTGATGTCATTTGCTTGACCGCTTATGCGTCACTTTAAAATGGTACCAGATTGGGGCTATGACCACATCTACCTACAAGGGTGAACATAAAAGACCATAACTATATAGATGTTGCAAAGGCACCTATAGAGGAGTATGATTCAAAAACCATAAAACAAATCCCAACATGACTGCAAATCAAAACACGTCTTTGGATGTGTGGAGCTCTAGAATGTGGAATTTTAGCCAAAGAGGATTGTTTTCTAGAAAGACTTTGTCCATGTGAAAGGAGAAGCGACAGAAGTTAGACTTCAAGGCGAAGAAGCTCATCTTCCTGGGCTATTCACGAGTCTGATGGATACCGGCCTTATGACCCTAACGCCAAGACCACCACAGCTAGCTGTGATGTGACTTTCATGGAGCTTTTCAACACACCTGTAGAGGAGGCAACATCCAAGCCTATACCTTCCCTACCTCCTCCTCGTCCACCTCCTACACCTGATCCTACCCCTATCCCTGATCTTGTACCCTCTACACTATAGCCAGTTACTTCACCCGATCATGCCATGTCAGATTCCATTCTAATGTGGATGATGATTTTCCTCCGATGAAAGGAGAAAGGAGAAGCGACAGAAGTTAGACTTCAAGGCGAAGAAGCTCATCTTCCTGGGCTATTCACGAGTCTGATGGATACCGGCCTTATGACCCTAACGCCAAGACCACCACAGCTAGCTGTGATGTGACTTTCATGGAGCTTTTCAACACACCTGTAGAGGAGGCAACATCCAAGCCTATACCTTCCCTACCTCCTCCTCGTCCACCTCCTACACCTGATCCTACCCCTATCCCTGATCTTGTACCCTCTACACTATAGCCAGTTACTTCACCCGATCATGCCATGTCAGATTCCATTCTAATGTGGATGATGATTTTCCTCCGATGAAAGGAGAAAGGAGAAGCGACAGAAGTTAGACTTCAAGGCGAAGAAGCTCATCTTCCTGGGCTATTCACGAGTCTGATGGATACCGGCCTTATGACCCTAATGCCAAGACCACCACAGCTAGCTGTGATGTGACTTTCATGGAGCTTTTCAACACACCTATAGAGGAGGCAACATCCAAGCCTATACCTTCCCTACCTCCTCCTCGTCCACCTCCTACACCTGATCCTACCCCTATCCCTGATCTTGTACCCTCTACACTATAGCCAGTTACTTCACCCGATCATGCCATGTCAGATTCCATTCTGATGTGGATGATGATTTTCCTCCAATGAAGGAGGTCCACTTCGCAAGTAGAATTTACGGTTTCTTCCTCTGAAGTCACGAAGTTACCAGACTCGCCAAACCGTGGACAGCCTCAACGTTCTGCACACCTCAAGGAGAGGCAAGTTTATGACGACGCAGAGTTCGTGAACTTTGCACTCATGTCCCAGATTCAGGCTTCACCAGTTCAGCCTTCCTCAGCGGAGGAAGCACTCTAGCATGATTGCTGGAAGCGTGCCATACAGACAGAGCTCGACACTATCGAATAGAATAAAACCTGGACTTTGGTTCTCACACCCAACAAGTGGAAGGTAGTTTCTACGAAATGGATTTTAAAGAAAAAGTACAAGGCCAATGGTTCCCTCGACAAACACAAGGCAAGACTTATTGCTCGGGGTTTCACACAAGGTCAAGTGTGGACTTTGACAAGACCTTTTCTCCCATCGCTCACATGACTACCATACGCACAATGATTGTTCTCGCAGCCAACTTTGGTTGTCCTATCTACCAGATGGATGTCAAAAGTGCGTTTCTGATTGGAGATTTGGATAAAGAAATTTATGTGGAGCAACCGTCTGGGTTTCGTATACTGGGCAAGGAGGATTGGGTCTATCAATTGTGGAAAGAATTGTACGGACTGAAGCAGGTTGGACGACAGTGGTACCTCACACTTGACCAGTTTCTTGTAAAGTTGAGGTTACAGTGTACCTCATCAGATTCCAATTGTTATGTTGTCTCTCATGGCTCTTTGGTTGCGATACTGATTGTCTATGTAGACGATCTCATTTTCATAGGCTCATGAACCAGTCGATCATGAAAACTATGGAGACACATTTCAAGATGATTGATCTTGGGCTTCTTCACTATTTTCTTGGATTCAAGATTTTTAAGATACCTCTTCTTTTCTCAACGGAAGTATGTGAAGACTATCCTGGAGAGATTCCAGATGACATGCTGCACACCGAATGGCACTCCTCTTGAGCTCGGAGAGTACATATCACTTCACGATCCTTCCCCACGGATTGACGTGAAACAGTACAGGAATGTTGTTGGCTGCCTCGTATGGCTGACTTATTCTCGACCAGACATCTGTTACACAGTTTTTGTCCTCAATTCTTTCAACACTTGACCTCGTCAGTGACATTGGCAGTGTGTCCAACGTACTTTGCGGTGCATCAGCAGCACCTTGGATCATGGTGTGTTCTATTGTCGCTCCAAGGGTTGCACCTTACTTGGTTGGTGCGAATCAGATTGGGAAAAAATACCAAATACTCGTTGCTCTACTACAAGAGTAGTTTCCACACTCAGCTCAAGACCCATTTCATGGAGCAATAAGCGGCAACCCACCGTTGCGCTATCTTCCACAAAGACGGAGTATAGGGCATCTTGCTATGCTGCTTGTGAGGCCATATGGCTACGGAGATTATTGGGAGAGATGTGTTTTCCTCATACTGCTACGACTTATCTTTTGTGCGACAATCAGAGTTGCATTGCTATTGCCAAGAGCCCTACCTTTCACGCTCGGACAAAGCACATTGAGGTGCAGTACCACTGTGTTTGGGAGCGGGCTTTGACTGGAGATCTTCATTTGGAGTATGTCCCTGCAATGGACAATGCAGCACACATCTTCACGAAGGCTGTACCTCAACGGCCCTGGCTTCTCACTTTCAACTCATCTGTGTTGTCTCAGCATCCGGTGTTGAGGGGGGTGTTAGAGTTACACCACCGTTGCTTCGCCAGTTTGTAGCGTGTAGATTGCATGGGCGGACACTTTAGCACGTCTCCGGCCGGTCATCTTCTGAGCCTGGCTGGGTGCACACATTTTTAGCCATTTTTGGGCTTTTATGTTTTTTACACCATTTACACATTTTGCCCTACCTCAACCTAAGATTCTATAAATAGAATTCTTAGGGTCTTGTAGTCATTCAGATTGTGTATTGAGAGCATCATTTGCAGAGCACTTGTGTTTTCTCTCTCTCTCCCTCTCCCTCCAACGTTTTCGGCGCGCGTGGCTCATACCCTCTCCTTTGCTCACTCTCACATGTGTATCATATTGACTTGGTACAAACCCTTCTTTTGGAGCTCTGTGTATTTGCTGACTTGGTACAAATATTTCTTTTGAGCACAGGCTTTTAAGTCCAGTTAGGAAAGAAAATCTCGTCCCCAATGGCTTCTCATCATGCTCTTGTTGTAGTCTATCCTTGACTTGTGTACGTAACATGGCTTCTTCCCTAGATTTGTGAGTAGATTTGTTGTTGCCTTGTGGACACAAGCTGCTATGAAATTTGTCCTTACCTAATAAATAGGCATCTTTAACTCGCTAATGTGGAGTTGTGTGTATCATGCTGACTTGGTACAAACCCTTCTTTGGATCTCTGTGTATCTTGCTGACTTGGTATAAATCTTTCTTTTGAGAACAAGCTTTTAGTCCGGTTAGGAAAAAAGTTCTCGTTCCTGTTGACTTCTCATCATGATCCTATTGCAATCTATCCTTGACTTGTGTGCATAACATGGCTTCTTCCCTGGATTTTTCAGTAGATTTCTTGCCTTGTGGACACAAGCCAGTGTGAAATTAGTCCTTATTTTTGTTGCCTACTTCAATGTCTGTAATGGTGTCACAATCAATAGGTCATTACATGCCCTGGCTTTGGACTTTGAAATAAACAAAGAGCTTCGATAGGTGATCGTGATTGGGAGGAAATTAGTCAAGAGCTTCCTGGTCCTGTCCATGAGTGGCAATGTAACATTCCTTCAGAATGCAAGCATAGGCGACTATGGTTTGAGAGAAGCCCTAGCTCTGCATTTTTAAGCTCAGTGATTGTCACGTGCACATCTAACCCTATGTGTACGTGGACAAGCTACTTCATGACAAGGGTTCAATCAGTCCACTCAGTATAGCTTAGGAAGTATTCTAGCACTTTTGTGAGTTTGTTCGCAAATCGTGCATGCCCAGGCACTTAGAGTAAATGCAAATCCTCTAGTTGCACACAGCATGATCATCAGCATTACCATCAGAAACCATCAGAAGCATTTTCGAGTGCATAGAACCTAATTTCCCTATTTTTGACATTTTTCACTTATTATTTTAAGTGACTTTTGTTGGGGGACTAGGTAGGGCAATTTTGCTAAGATAATATATAAGCAAACCTAGCTCTAGCACAATCTGGCAGAAGTAAAAGAAGTGCACAAGCAAGAGGCTTGCAACAGGCATCTATCACTCTCTCTCAAGCAAGATCCTTAAGGCCCTAGCATTTTCAGCAATGAACCACCAGCATTTTCAGCTTTGATGCCTGGCGTTTTCAGCCCTAAAACATCAGCGAATTCAGCAAGCAAGACCAGCGTTTTGAAGACAACCTTCCAGCATTTTTGAAGCAACAAGACCAACGTTTTGAAGGCTCAACATTTCAGCTATTGAAGCTAGCTCTTCAGCGTTTTAAAGGCTCAGTAGATCAACGATTTAAAGAACCTTAGATCAGCGTTTTTCAGCAGCATACCAACGTTTTCAGCAAATAGAGGAAGCCGAGGACGGCGTGCCCCTTTCTTTCAATTGGGCCGACTTCCAAAACAAGCTCAAGGCACGGTTCATGCCACCCCAGTACCTTGCACGATTGAAGGACGATTGGCGCTGTCTCAAGCAAAATGGTATGCCAGTTATGTCTTTTTCTAATCGTGTTTTGCAATTCGGCACTCAATTATGCAAATTGGATGCGGAGCACAAAGAGGCATTAAGAACCCAAGACTTCAAGTGTATGGTCATCACCCGAAGTGGAATGGATACTTCGCATGGAGGTGGTGAGCATGGGAGTGGCGAAGAAGCGTTTTCTGCACCAGGAGGTTTTCCCGACCCTCCCTCTTTCCCATCTACGCCACGGTTTGCATCAAATTCTATGGAGGCTTTGGTCAAATCAATGATGGACATGATGGCACGACAAGAAGCGACTCGCATTGCCTTGGAACACGAGCGCGATGAACGAAAAGAAAGAAAACCAAAAAGAAAGGCAGCTATTGAGCAAGCGCGCTTGGAAGCTGAAGACAGACGCGAGGTATAGAGAGACCTACGCATGCAAGAGTTGGTTCGACAAGCTCTCACCTCAAAGTTAGAGCCAGCCAAAGATGTTGGTAGTTCATCCAGCGGCGCAAGTCGAGATCTGGACTCCGACAACCCCCTCACAGAGAAGATAAGCCGAGATTCGGACTCTGAAAACCCTGTCACAGAGAAGATCACGTTCAGTAAGTATGATGGTAAGATGGATGCTACGCTTATTCATTCTTGGTTGCATCAATTTAATGCTTATTTTGCAACAACTAAGAAGACAGAAAATAGTAAGGTTTTGATGGCAGCTATGTACCTTGCCGGTGATGCCACCAATTGGTACCACACATGGCAAGAGGCACAGTTGCCGCGCACCTATAGGAAGCCAAGGATGGCGTGTCCCTTTCTTTTAATTGGGCCGACTTTCAAGACAAGCTCAAGGCGTGGTTTATGCCACCGCAATACCTCGCACGGTTGAAGGACGATTGGCGCGGTCTCAAGCAAAATGGTATGCCAGTTATGTCTTTCTCTAATCGTGTTTTGCAGCTCGGCACTCAATTACACAAATTGGATACGGAGCGCAAGGAGGCATTTCTTTATGGATTGGACGAGTATATCAAGTATGATATCGAGGTGCTCGATCCAATCAATCTCAACAAGGCGGTAGCGATTGCTTTCGCACAAGAGATGAAGCACAACAAGGGAAAGCCTAAGGAAAACAAGACTTCCACAAGTACCTCTCAGAACGGTAAGACTGGTAAGAATGGTAACTCTTTTAACCAATCTTCCAATAGTCTCTCTGAAAAGAACTCTCCAAATGAACCTAAGGGTACAACTAACACAATTGCTAAACCTAAGCTCACTCCAGATGAAAAGGCAGAACAAGGAATTTTAGGAGGATACATCACATCGGAAGAGCAAAGCACTTATTTTAAGGAAGGTCGTTGTTTTCATTGTCACATTAAGGGTCACATAAAAAGAACATGTCCTAAGCTTGACTCTAATGAATCTAAAGAATCCACAGAACCCACTTCCTCTGTCAATGCAATAAATGACAACATGAGTGTGCCCCAAGTTTCTCATGACCCTCCCATTGATGAGTCTCATCCAATGCCAGTTGTGCAGATTCGATCAATCACGAAGAATCGATCTTGGCTTTTGAGTCGAGGTCCACAGTACCCCCACAGGCAGATTCGATCGATCACGACGAACCGATCTTGGCTCTCAAGCCTAGGTCCAGAAAACCCTCACAAGAAGTATTGTGTGTTCGAATGATCAGTCAGCACGCATTGTTCGAGTGTTTCATTCGTGATCGTTTCCTGTATTTTAGTCAGCGTCTTTATGTAATCCCTTTTTATAGACATGTCATATTGTACGTTGAGCACGTTTCATTCATGAATGAGCACAAATGTATGTGGATTTCTCATGAAAAGCTGAAAAGTATGCATTCCAGGAAGTCACATTCCATGTCTCTTCCTTGGCACGACACAATCGTAGAAAGACCGCAAGAAGGATTGAGCATCAAGCATAGGCATTTCCATTGTGTTTTGCCACAATTGATTGATTTAGATCCGAAACACAAGATTCGATCTCATTGTTTGCAAGTGTGTGGTGAACAGGTTGGCACTCCGTCTATTTGTTCATCTACATTGCATGCACAGTCTATAGAGACGAAGAGATTTTTTCCAGTCACTTTATATGGAATGGGTATGTTCATGTTTTTGTGTTGGAAGTGGTTTCAGGAATTTTCAGCCTCGGAGATTCTTGAAGAACGTACACGCATGACTATCGACGAAGTTGAAGCATCGAAGGAGCAACAAAAGACTTTGTCGCTTTCGACGCGGCCCAAAGAAGCACGCATCAGAGTGGGCCGGTGAAGAGTCCTTCCAGGATTCCGGATGTTAGTGGCGATCTCCCTCGACGCCAGTACCTCACTTTGAAAAGGAGGGGATGTCATGTGACACATCCAACCCTATGTGTCCGTGGACAAGCTACAACACGACCAGGGTTCAGTTCAGTCAAGTCAGTCTAGAATAAGAAGTGATCTAGCACTTTTGTGAGTCTGTTCGCAGATTGTGCATGTCGAAACACTTAGAGTAGATCCATCTCCTCCGGTTGCACAAAGCATGATCATCAGCATTACCATCAGAATCCATCAGGAGCATTTTCCAATGCATTAAACCTATCTTCCCTATTTTTGACATTTTTCACTTATTTAATAAGTGACTTTTGTTGGGAAACTGGGTAGGGCAAACTCAGGGAGTTAATGTATAAGAAAACCCTAGCGCTAGCTTATCTGGCAGAAGAGGCGGGAGTGCACAGACAAGCCACTTGCAGTCTGGCTCTCTCTCAAGCAAGACTCTACAAAGACCTGGCGTTTTTTAGCAACAAAGGCCAGCGTTATTCAACAGCACCCATCAGACCAGCAATTTTCAGCCCTTGGACAGCGCTACTGCAACCCTCTGTACCAGCGTTTTCAAGCAGTAGAAATCAACGTTTTTGAACACAACAAGATCAGCATTTTGAACACAGCAAGATCGGCGTTTTAAGGACAGCAAGATCAGAGTTTTTGAAGACAACAAGGACAGCGTTTTGTGGCAGAAGATCAGCCCCGTCATTGTCGACAGTTGCAAATTCGCCAAGCATTTCCAAGCATTCAGTTTTCAATCGTAGTCTCGCTATCGTCGGCACCACCGTCGACCTCGACATAGCATCACTTAGATTTTCATCAGCATCTTGTACCAGATTGTACAATCAATAGCATAGACCGCTCTCACCAACGAGAGTGGGGCCCTTGGAGGAGGGTTTGACAACTTGTTTGGTGTTGTATTCTTCTCTCTCTAACTCTCAATCTCAGTACCTTCATTCACAGTGTCTATTAACTTTGTTTGTGTCCATTGCACTCTCTCTCATAAAGAACAGAAGGCTCTCCCTTCTCTAAGTAAAAGAAACCTTGAGCACAATTCGGAGCACTCATCTTGAGCAAAGTTCAACATTCACTTCCGCTGACCTTACAACCACACTATTGCGATGTCAAAAGGGTCGCGTCGATTAAAAAAAAAAGCAGCTCATTGCCATTTCAAAAGCTTGCCATGTGCTTTATTGAGAAGCTATATTATTGAATGGAGATGCTACGCTAACGAAATACTAAAAAAAGCAGGTGATTGCTGTTTCAAAAGTTTGTCATGTGTTTTATTGAGAAGCTGCCACACTAACGAAGTAAAGATGCCTTTATTTTAGAGGAAGCAGCCCAAGAAATCTCGCAGGTGGAGACGACGAGTAGGGAGAGGAAGGTGGCACGCAACAGGGCAGGCAACAGACCAAGGTGGAACACGATGCGCAGGAACCAGTGGCCCAGGGCCGAGCACGAAGCCTTGGCAGTGGCATGAAGCTGGGGAGAACAAATATGTTTTTCAACTCAAGAGTACACGTTCTGTGAGCAGAAGCTGCTTGCGTGCATGCTGGTTAGGGTTTTGGACTCAATGCCTTCGTGCAGGCTATGAGAGTTCAAAACCTGCGATAATTTAAAGTTTTACTCCTCCAGCAATCCAGCAGGGCCAAGGAATCGCAATAGATTCCGGGCAAGGAGCAGGAGGTGCGATGTAAGGTAGTCCAGCTGGTAGAAAATCGTAAACTCTCTCATTAGGAGAGCAGTAGGTGCGATGTAAGGTAGGCCAGCTGGTGGAAAATCATAAACTCTCTCATTAGGAGAGAGTATTTGCTTTGGGGCGAGAGAAGAACGCGCAAGGGGAAGGGGGGGAGGGGCAAGGTCACACAAATAGGAGGTGGAAGAGGAGACAGAGGCATGGTAGGAGAGGATGGCGGTGCAGAAGTCCCGCAAGCGGGAAGTGGAGCACGGGAAGCCAATTTTTTTCTTTTTTTTCAAGCGTTTGCCTCTCAGCAGATGAGCACGATTGCGCTTGTGGCGTACACCATCTCAGCTTGGATGGACCTCCGCTGCACGCGAGGTCGTCTGTTTTGCTGATAAGCAGGGGCTGCTCTAGATTGGATACGAGGCTGAGGAGGAATCTAAGAAGATTCCTACTAATATAAAATGCAGGGAGCCAGTGGTAGGGAGGCAGGCAGGTCCACCGATTTTCGAGAAAATTGTAGGAGGCCAGAATCAGGCAAAGATGCCTTTATTTTAGAGGAACGAAACTCAAGCAGCCCAAGAAATCTTGCAGGTGGTTGGCGATGAGACGGCGAGCAGGGAGAGAGAGGTGGCATGCGGCGGGGCAGGCAACAGACCAAGGCGGAACACGATGCGCAGGGGCCAGTGGCCCAGGGCCAAGCACGAAGCCTTGGCAGTGTGGCATGAAGCTATATTTTTTTAAACTTAGAACTCATTCTGTGAGCACAAGCTGCATGTGTGCATGTGGTTAGGGTATTGGGTTCAAAGCCCTTATGCAGGCTATAAGAGTTCAAAACCTGCCTTAATTGGAAGTTTTACTCCTCCAGCAATCCAGCAGGGCCAAGGAATCGCGATAGATTCCGGCCAATAAAAGTCAAAACTTGCCAGTAGGGAGCAATAGGTGCGAGTATGTCTGAATACGTTTCTCGAATTGTTTCTTGCGACGCCGACTCACTCACACCCCCAACTTCCTAGTCATGAATTCAAGACATCTTATTTAACATAGACGATGTAGATACAAAAATGCACTTGCTGTGGGAATTGTTACATATTTAAATGCTGAGGGGGAGCTTACCCTTCTGTAGTTATAAAAACTTCTCATTTGTGTGCCATGAATCGCATTAATTGACCTCAAAAAAAATGTAAATCTCTTGAGCTTCAAAGTGATACAAGGAAACCTGTCAAGCCTTATCAAGAGAAAAAAGGGCTAACTGAGGAACAACGACCGAGCTTATCCACAATATTCCATCTCTTTCTTCGGCCTCGCTTACAATCTTCACAACTTTGCCCTCAGAGTCCTCCAGCACCTGCAAGAGCTCCCCAGATTCGCTGAAGCGCGCCAGCATTGCGTGCGGACGAGCCGCAAGCATGAGCGAGTATATGTATGGGAGAGGAATTGGCAGCCTAGCAATCATCGATCGTAACCACGGGCGTGGACTAGTGCGCTCGATGAAGCTGCTCCTCTTGCAATGCATGGCAACCCAGAACTCTCCCTTCTCATTTCGACGGACGTTGTCAGGATGACCCGGAGACAAAGCAAACTCTTCCATTTTTCCAGCATTAGGCCCTTTCAGCCAATATCGCAGCAGACTATACATGAGCAGACAAACCTTCATTAGGAAAACATTGTAAGGAAATTCAAACATGCAAGAGACTGCCAAGAGAATACCGTGCTGCTATTCCCTCCGCCACCACTAAAAATGAGCCATCCTTGCTTAATGACACCCCATTTGGAGCTACAAGTCCTCTTTTCAGAACTTTGGTTTGCTTTGTTAGTGTGTTGTATCTCAGCAATCTGCCAGTATTGTCCCAAGCAAAGGCTGTGAGTACAAATTGCCTGCCAAAATAAAGACCCACATCATGATTGTTACCATGAAGACGCAGGAAAACCAAGAGAAGCTGATTTCAGCTTATGACAAATTCTAAAGGCCCTTCTTCAGGAAATTCTATGAGCCCATTCACTAACACAAGACTAGTTTTCTATTCGACCAAGTATCAACCAATGATCGTCAACATTCAGAGTAGAAAAGAACCAAGATTGAGCGATTGTGCATAGAGATCTTGCATTAAAAACAATCAATAGAGCACAACATAACATTAGCAATGTCAGGATTACTTGCATAGTAGACAAAGATAGCGTCAATAACCTTAGGCCTCATGGAAAACAAGACAAGATAGTTGTCCATTAGAAACACAGGATACAAAAGAAACCACCATAAAGCCCTTGCTCATTTTTTGGATTCCCATGTTTGTTCTCTCTTAAGCAAGTTTTATGCATAGACGGACAGCTCGAGTAGTAATACACTACAAGCAGCATGGCCGAGTCCACAAATGCGCATACAACATATCTAAGCACATGCACACAACCCATTCTCTAACTGCAGGATGATTTCAAACCCTACAATGGCAGCCCTCATTTTCACCTTGCAACAGACTTAGTGCGGTGGAATGGGGTAAGGAAAGGATTGTCACTGTCCTTTCCCCACCCCACAATCAAGGCAACCACATGGCGACTAGCGAGGAGCTCTCACAAACTGCCGACGTGTCAAAGCCACTGAAGACCCAAGCCCAGCAGAGGGGCCTAAACCCTAGAAGCAGTAACAGAAGCAGAAGAAGACGAAGTGTTTACCAACTTACAGATCCTTTACGAGTGGAGGCAAACTATTAAATTGTTACCAACTTATGGGACCACTTCCGATGGGGCCTAAAGTTAATAAAGAAAGACCCACACACACAAACCAAAGCGTAATAAATGCTGACGTGGTAGTAGTTGTACGGACAGGCTAGGTTTTGCCCACAAAACTCGCTGATTTGCTGATGTGGCAGTTCCACAAAACGTGCTAACAGCTGCTGACGTGGCAGTACAGTACCGAATTTCAGCTTTGTGCGCCAGCTTACTTTTGGAGACCTCGTGCTGTGTAGGGTTAGATGCTTTTAGACCAAGATGCTTTTGAGTTTGATGCTTTTGGGATATAACAGCGTTTCATTGTCTCATAGGTAATTTTGGCCTTTTGAAGACGTTAATATATCATTTCATCTCTCTCTCTCTCTCTCTCTCTCTCTCTCTCAAACCCTAGTCAGTAAAGAGCAGCAGGACATCGCGGCCTCCCTGGGGTGAGGGGCAGCCCTGTGGGAGGTCAGGCCATAGCCACAGCATTGCCCCTCTCTCCCTCGCCAGACCCAGCCCGCCATTCTCCCCTGCTCCCGTTTCCTCTGTGCGCCATTCCTGCTTCTTTTCCTGCTCCCGCTCTCTCTGTTCGAGCCTGCCTCGCTGCGTTACCAGCCGGACCAGCCAAGCCAGGTGCTTTACCCGGGCAAAACCAGGCCTTGCCATGCCACGCCGCCTTCACGGGGCCCTGTCATTTCACCAAGTAGAGAAGGAAAAAAAAAAAGAACATGCCCATTGCCCTAACCTAAGCAGCCCATCCCACAGGAACTCAAAATTTGTGCCCTGACTGCAAGGGGTGCTTCGACTGCAAGGGAAGTCTACACCCCCGACTACAAGGAAAAACCTCAGACCTACGGTGCAGCGAAGAGGTTCTCTCTCTCCAATCAAACGGACTCGGCTCTTCGTGCCCACCCCACGGGTGGATCCGATGGACCGCCTTCACTCTCAAATTCGAGAGCTCAAGGATGAGAACGCAGAGCTCAAGGCGCGTCTTGAAGCCCTTGAGGCACGCTTCTCCTCCTGGGAGTCCCAAAAGAAAGATGATGGTGAGCACTATCTCGCCAAAGCAAAGGAAGTCGAAAGCACCCTCACCGCAAGCATGGCCACACTTGCCACCCAAGTCCAAGCAGCAACCGCGGCGGTCTCCTCCAAAGTAGAAGAGTGCATGCAAGAACGCCGTCGACGGGAAGGACTAGCACTATCTGTTCGTATCGGCGGCCTGCCCTCTACTTGGTGGGAAGAGAACAACGACTGAACTACAACCTTAGCGAAACTCAACCAAGCCATCCACCCAATGGAGTTTGACCCCAACACAATTGAAAGGGTTCACCAGGACAACCGCACCAACCAAGGCATCTTGGTCTTCAAGACTAAAGAGGCGCGCATTACACTTCTACAACAAGCACGACTCCTCAAGGGCACCACAGTATGGATAAGCGAGGCCCTGACACCCGCCGGCAAAGCCATCATCGAAGAATTTCGGGCTCCAAAAACCCCCAAGCCTTCTTCCCCTTCCCCCTCCCCCTCCCCTAAATGACGTATGTCACAAATTTTGTTGTATCCACCTTAACCATGATTCCCCACGGACTCCTCTAGTAAGAGGTCTAACCATGTATGTTTTCTTGGTCCCATAGATCATATTTGACCTCCGTGGACGATAATGCATCTCTCTCTCCTCAGATACTCCACTACACCCGCCGGCAAAGCCATCATCGAAGAATTTCGGGCTCCAAAAACCCCCAAGCCTTCTTCCCCTTCCCCCTCCCCCTCCCCTAAATGACGTATGTCACAAATTTTGTTGTATCCACCTTAACCATGATTCCCCACGGACTCCTCTAGTAAGAGGTCTAACCATGTATGTTTTCTTGGTCCCATAGATCATATTTGACCTCCGTGGACGATAATGCATCTCTCTCTCCTCAGATACTCCACTACACCTGCCGGCAAAGCCATCATCGAAGAATTTCGGGCTCCAAAAACCCCCAAGCCTTCTTCCCCTTCCCCCTCCCCCTCCCCTAAATGACGTATGTCACAAATTTTGTTGTATCCACCTTAACCATGATTCCCCACGGACTCCTCTAGTAAGAGGTCTAACCATGTATGTTTTCTTGGTCCCATAGATCATATTTGACCTCCGTGGACGATAATGCATCTCTCTCTCCTCAGATACTCCACTACCTACATTCAGTTCAGTTTTGTATCAGTTTTGTTTCATTTGTCTTTCCGATAGACGGATGACATACACACCATGTACATTTGATTTGTCTCATAGGCCGATTTCGGCCTGACATAGACGTTAAAAATCTTTCTTTCTTTCTTTCTCTCTCTCTCTCTCTCTCTCTCTCTCTCTCTCTCTCTCTCTCATAGGTCGAGCTCGGCCTTTCGAAGACGTTAATAAAGCTTTCTTTCTTTCTTTCTTTCTCTCTCGACGGGCTGCTCCTGTTGCTGACGAGCTGCTTCTACTGGTGATGACGAGCTGCTGCTGATGAGCTGCTCTTGCTACTAATGACAAGCTGCTCCTGCTGGTGATGAGCTGGCTGAAGCAGTCCCTCTCGCTGACTGAGCAGCCCAGCCCCCCCCCCGCCCCTTTTTTCCGTCCCCATCACTCCCGGCGACTCTTGATCCCCCAGATGACAGCACCTACCATACTCCGCCAAAAGCCAAAAACACCTTTCAAAGGAGGTCACGAGAAAGCACACTGTCCCCACGATCATCTAGAGTAGGAAAATTATCCAAGATCAAGGACGAACTCATGTACGAGAAATTCCAGGTGATGATTAAGGCTGAGCTCAGCCTTATGAGGAAGGAGATTAAAAGCAAGATGCATGCGGCTATGGAGGTTCACAAAGCTGAGATGTATGGAAAAATGAGGACAGATGTTCAGGCAAAGATGCTCAATGTGACTCGGGCTGAAATGTACATGGGCCTAAAAGCGGAAATGCAGGGCTTTGTAAAGGTAGAGGTCAATGTAATGGAGTGTGTCATTCAAGGGAAACTAGACAGCACGCTTGCCACTTTTGAATCGTGGAAACTAGAAGTAGAAAAGCACCCGAGTGCAAAGGACACACTGATTGAGGAACTCAAGGGACAGCTCGCAGCATGCAAAGGCAAATTGGATGCGATTGATGCATGCCGAATTGGTAGAGCTGACCCACATTTACATGAGGAGGTAAAAGAGCTGAAATCACATGTAGAGAACGGCATGAAGGCATGGACCGTCGTAGTCAAACAACACGAGGAGAACACAAAATGGATAGAGGTGACATAGAAGCAAAAGGCCAACCCAACACCCTCTTCCCCAAGTATCATAAATGATACATTGGAGGAAGAGAAGAGGAGGAAGGTACGAGCTTTGAATGTCCGTGTCATGGGTTGGAAAGAAGACAAGACCCCCAAGGATGATGCTCTTGCCTTATGCACGAAATGGGGGCAGATGAGAAAACGCCAGTAGAGGCATTAGAGTGGGGAAAGATGCATCAAGAGTGAGACCACTCATACTGAAATTTGCTGATTTCGAGAAAAAGGACTTTCTTTTGCATCGACGTGCCTTGAAAGGAGAGAAAATATTCCTAGAAGAGGATCTTACCCATGCCCAGATCGCGCATAGAAAAGAATGCATGCCACATGTGATGGAGGCTCAAAAGGCAGGCAAGTGGGCTGTTTACAGGGATGGAAAAGTAGTGATCAGCGAGAAACGAAGCTTATGACGGTGTGCGACCTATGGGACCATGTAAGGTGCAGCAGAAGTGAACGTTGAACTTTGCTCAAGATGAGTGCTCCGAACTATGCTCAAGGGTTCCTTTTACTTACGGAAGGGAGAGCCTTCCGTTCCTTTAGTGAGAGAGTGCAAGTGGTCACAAACAAAGTGGATAAACACTGTGAATGAAGGTGCTGACACTGAGAGATAGAGAGAGAAGAATACGTCGTATGACACCAGAATGTTGTCAAACCCTCCTCCGAAGGCCCCACTCTCTGTGGCGAGAGCGGTCTACTATTGATTGCACAAATCTCTACAATGCAATGGCCTTGTCGACGATGATGAGAACGACGATGAGATGGGCTGAAATCTGCAATATCTACTGAATTCTGACTCTATGTCGGTGACGACGACGCGACAACGATGCGCTGAAAACGCAGATGCTGAAATCTGCAAATAGAAGGCTGAATCTGCAAACGCTTGCTGATCTGACCATACGGCGAGGATCTACTGCGGGAATGTGAGATTTGCGAGGTTTGGGGACTACTGTGGTGTCTATATGCTGAAATCTGAAAACGCTGATGCTCTCTGCTGATCTGTCACCAAGTTGATCTGCAAAGCAAAAACGCTAGGCTTGATCTGCTGGAAACTGCTAACGCTAGGGCTGATCTGTCGCGGCGGAAACGATGAGGTGAAGATCTGCTACCGCAAGGACCATGTCGCGATGTCGTAAGGCTGGAATCTGCAAAACGCTAGAGCTTTAGGCTGATCGAAAAACGCTAGGACAGATTTGGTGTTGTTACTGGAAAACGCTAGCAGAGCTTGCAATGTGCAAAAACGATAGGATTGATCGGGTCTTCTTCTTCGTCTTGGCTGAAAATGTTGTGTTCTCTTGCCGGGGAGTCTTGTTGAAAAGGTGCACTGTTGGGCACTTGGTCCCTGCTGCCTCTTCTACCAGAAAGTGCTAGCGCTAGGTTTCTTATATACTTGCTTGGTTAAATTTCCCTATCCATTTTCCCAACAAAGTCACTTATTAATAATAAGTGAAAAATGGCTAAAATAGGAAAAATAGGTTTTGTGCACTATAAAATGCTCCTGATGGGTTCTGATGGTAATCTGATGATCATGCTGTGTGCAACTAGAGGATATGCATCTACTCTAAGTGCCTGGACATGCATGGTCTGCGACGAACACACTCACAAAAGTGTCAAAACACTTCCTAAGCTAACTGAACTGAACCCTTGTCATGAAGTAGCTTGTGAAACCGGCCCGTGGGGCGGTAGGCGTTGGCTCTCACCCGAAATTCTTTACTTTAGACACACACATAGAGCACTTTGCAAAAAGAACCAGCGAATGGGAATTAACACTTGAACACACACGGCTCGGAAGCTAGAATACTCCGAGCAGACGCCGACAACCTATAGGCCCCAAAATTGGCGCCCCTTTCGGTATTTCTTTATTCTTTGCGAGGGTAAATTACAAAGTAGAGTCCTGGGAAGCCTTTACCTGTATCCCGCTAGATACTACTTGATTTGGCCAAATTTCGGTAGCATAACAACCCCAAAACTTGCGCAAAATCAATTCCCCTGTTGGATCTCACTTGCACTGGCGTATACCCTCTGACCCCTGCCCAAAAACAGTAAATTCAGCACACTGTATTTACTGGTTTTTGCTCTGTTTTCAGCCCCAAACAGTCCCCTAGCTGTCCTCTGCCAATGCGGCACGATTCCCAAGGGTTCTGACGTCCGTATGGCTGAAAAACAGTCAATTTTCTGCGCATACGCAGCGCTGAATTTGCACCTGTACGGTGAGGTTATGACCCTCACCGGTGCCTGCTTTGGAGTAGCAGCTAGCTACCCCTGTTCCTGCTCAAGGAGGCTCTTGCCTCAGCACAAAAGCATGAACCCACACAGCTGTACATCAGTCAAATGAAGAGCCCGCTTGTGGGGCATCACATAACTGCACGTAGGGGAGAGAGAGAGAGCAGTGTGTAGCGTACAGGGCATCATTCCTAGCACCACATTGTACATGAGAGGGAAAGAAAGCACTCCATAGCTCTTAACCTGACAGGTTCTCAATGAAGCATCCCCCCAACATAAATCGAGTGCCCCCTCTTCTACGCTTGACCTGTAATGCATTTGTGAACAAAAAATAGATGCAAAAAGGGGAAGATTTCCATGGCTGCCAAAACCTGAGTATCGCTGAAAATGCAGCAAATCAGCCTTATAAACACACATCTGATGCCTTCCAATGTTGAAAATGAGCTCCTTGGTCCTAGGTAAAGTCATGGGAAGCTCAAAAATGCAGAGAAATGGTTGAAAATCAGAGTTGTCAGCCTCCAAAACTGCTCCAAAAAGTGAGTTACGAGTTCTCTTCTCCCAAACTCTGATGCTTTCAATGTTGAAAATGAGCTCCTTGGTCCTAGGTAAAGTAATGGGAAGCTCAAAAATGCAGAGAAATGGCTGAAAATCAGAGTTATCAGCCTCCAAAACTGCTCCAAAAAGTCAGTTACGAGTTCTCTTCTCCCAAACTTGGTAAATTGACCAAAAAGTGCCACTTGGCACTCATACATACAATTTTCCCGCATTGGGCTTCCTGCTTGAAAATCTCTCAACTGGTGCATCAGTTGACTTTGCAGCAGAGTAATAAAATGTTCTCCTTGTCATTCTGAAGCTAATGACGCGAACTTTTTTCATGGCCCAAAACAGCAGTTCCCTAAATTTTAGGAGATGCTTCCATTGGACTCTCATTGGTCATCTCACCATCAATCCTCATTGGGACCGCATCCAAAAGTGCAATGTAGCCCAACTGTCGGATACTTTCTGTTGGTAGTCCCACCTTGACTTTATGCCTTTATTGAGTTCACTTCCTAGTATCCACCAACGGTTAAGTGCGACGAGAGTACCTACATGATCTTGAACTGAGCCTAGACATCCGTTTACTTTATGAGTTCCAGTGCCGACCAACTTCTCGTCTGCGGGCGGGTGAAACTATCGTTCACATTGGCCATACAATGTCCGACCATTTGCAACTTCAAAAAGAGGGTCTCAAAAATTAAAAGCGGCGTGTAGATTCAAATTTGGTCATCTTCAGCTTTCTTGCCAATCATTTTTCAAGCTTTAAAGTGCCCCAATTGGAGTTGTGCTCTTCAGGCTACGACTAGTTCTCTGCAGAGTTATGGCTACGACAGTCTAGTGGCAAATTGTGTGCAAACAGATTCAGAGAGCATGTATCTATGAATTGTGGAATTGATGTTTTTGTGATGTTCCATGCTGAAAGGGGAAGCCCTTATCTTCATATGCATTGGTCGGAATGTGCTATAAATCCATGCTATGGTAGGGTTTTGCTCCTATGTGACATAGTCTCTTGGGTGGACGACGGCCAGTAAATTCCCAAGGAGACTACTCTTGTTCAACTTGTGGTGTTTCAAAGGGATTTTCCAAAGACTTGTGTTCTTGTAGTGCTCTTTCAACGCTCTTGGGCGACATTGCTATAGAGGTGTTACAGTTTTCTTGTTTCCCAACAACGTGAACTTAACATCCCTATCTGAAACAATTGATTTTGGCAAACCACAGAGGAGGTACCAATGCTTAATGAACAACCGTGCTACATCTTGTGCAGTAACTGTGGCTTTACAAGGAATCAACATGCTGAAACGATCGACAATTGTCAAACATTGAGTGTTCCTTGAATGCAAACTTGGTGGAATGTTAGTCACAAAATCCATGGAAATATCTTAAAAAGGTCCATCGGAAATAGGCAGCGGAAGCAAGAGGCCTCGCTGCTTACCCCGAGGAGCTTTTACCTTTTGATATATAGAGCACTGAGTGACATAACGAAACACATCCTTTCGCATTTTAGGCCAATAAAAGAATCTTTCTATTTTTTCCAAAGTGGTGTTCATTCCCCTGTGCCCACCCGTGAGAGAATCATGTGCATCATGCAATATGGTTGGCCTGAGAGAGGGCAACACACATAAACGTTGACGAAAATACAACAAACCATCACGAATGAGATAGTTGCTTGGCCCTTGGGAAGCAAGAGCATGCAACCGATGCTTACCAAACTCAGAATCCGCATACTAATTCTTCATGCTGTCGAAAGACACACCCTGAATAGAAAAAGTGGATCTTGACTCAAGAGCCAAAATCTGTCCTTTGCGACTCAACGCATCTCCAACAGGGTTAGCTTTTCCAGGCACATACTCAATCAAACCTCCAAATTGCTCAAAAAATTGTGACCCCCGTGCCTGGCGATCACTCCAATGTGCACTAGACATAGACTGAGCCACTTGAGGGCTTGATGATCTGTGCGAACTGTAAACTCTCTACCATAAAGAAAATGCTTTCAATGCTTAAGAGAGTGAATGACAAACAAAAGTTCTTTATCATAAATTGAATAATTCTTTTCTGCACTATTGAGCTTCCGGCTAAGGAAAGCTACAGGACGACCATGCTACTGAAGCACAGCGCCTATGGCGACATTGCTCGCATTTGTCTATACCTCAAAGGGATCATCCCAAGAGACAAGGATAAGACACGGTGCTTCTATCACCACAACCTTGAGAGCTACGAAAGTCTCAATGGCTGCTTCGGACAAGTCTACGCTCTCACGGCGAGTCTTTACCCCTTTCAAAACATCAGTCATAGGTGCAGCAATGCGTGCAAAATTCTCTATGTGCGAACTATATGCTTGACATAAACCAAGAAAAGAACGCACATCATACGCAGTTTTGGGCAAATCCCAATTACGAATTTGTTCCACCTTCGCGGAATCTAGCTTGACGTCTTCTGCAGAAAGATATAACCCAGATAAGTGACTTCAGTAAGAAAAAATTCAGACTTCTTAGCTGCAATGTACAACTGACACTCATCCAAACGGGTTAGTACCCTTTCGACATCCCTTTCATGTTGTTCCCACGATGCAGAAAAAATGAGAATATCATCCAAAAAGATAAACACACATACACCGACCATATCGTCAAAACGACCTACCATGAGACAATTAAATGCACCCACGGCACCTGTCAATCCAAAAGGCATAACAATATACTCCCATTGCCCTCACTCGGTGCGAAAAGCAGTCTTGAAGATGTCGCCTTTGAATACCCGTACTTGATGGTATCCACTCTTGAGATCGACCTTGCTGAAAATCTTTGCCTCATTGAGCCTATCAAGGATATACTCAATGCGAGGCATTGGAAACTTGTTCTTGACGGTCATCTTGTTCAATGCCCTGTAATCAACACACAAACGAGATGAACCATCCTTCTTGCGAACAAACAAAATAGAAACAGCAAAAGGACTTACACTAGGACGTATGAATCCTCCAGCCACCAACTCCGTGAGTTGTCGCTCTAACTCTTCCTCCTATGTCTTGTTCAAACGGTAGGGAGCCTTACTGACAGGCTGTGCCCCTTCCATAAGCTCGATGCGACGGTCCTCCGGCCGCTCGGGTGGGAGACGGGGTGGAAGATCATCCTGCAAAAAGAGATGCTTAAACTTGGTAAAAAAATCTGAATACTTAGCTAGAGTCTGAATGCTCTCGGAAACTGGAACAGCATAGATGAATGCCGCTTGTGCTCCTCGTCATAATTCACCCTTTACCTGCACATGAGAGATGAGAGGCAAAGAATGCAAGCCCTCCTCAACACGAATAATGAGGGGGGAGTCAGTTTTGGCATTTAATGTGAGAGTGTTAGTCTCTCAATCAATGAGAGGGTTATGCTCACGAAACCATCTTATGCCCAAAAGTATATCACATCCTGAGAGAGGAGACACAAGAAATTTCCTACGGAAAGCAGCTTGTTGAACTGTAAACATCACATCAATGCACTCTTTCGTGATGAGAGAGTCCATACTAGGAGCGAAGCCAGAAACCTCGAGAGGAGATTTCTGACTAACCTCTAGGCGGGCTCTCTCAACAAGAGAGGCACTAATCACATCATGCATGCTACCTGGATCAAACAATATGATAAAACGCTGACCCTTTACATGACCATAACACTTCATGAGAGACTCATCAATATGTGTTTCAGAGACGTGAGAAGATTCAGCTTGGTTCATTAAAGTGCTTGTGGTTGCTGTGGGTGCCTTTGGTTCTTTGGGTGGGGCTGTCTTAGGACAAGCCTTCTTAATGTGACCCTTGACATGACATTGATAACATCTACCTTCCTTAGCATAAATCACTTGTTCTTCACCCGTGATGTATCCTCCTATAATTCCTTGTGCAGCTTTTTCATCCGGGGTTAGCTTAGGTTTTGCACGTGCTTTAGCTTTACCCTTAGATTCATTGTTAGAGTTCTTTTCCGAAGAAATAGAGGAAGATGGGCTCAAAGAGTTACCATTCTTACCGTTCTTACCATTCTGCGTATTCTGAGAATTCTGAGGGGTTCCTTGAGAAGTCTTGTTTTCCTTGGGCTTTCCCTTGTTGTGCTTCATCTCCTGTGCGAGAGCAACCGCTACCACCTTGTTGAGATCGATTAGATCAAGTACCTCCACATCATACTTGATATACTCGTCCAATCCATAAAGGAATGCCTCCTTGCGCTCCGCATCCGCTTTGCGTAATTGAGTGCCGAGCTGCAAAACACGATCAGAGAGAGACATAACCGGCATACCATTTTGCTTGAGAGCGCGCCAATCGTCCTTCAATCGTGCGAGATACTGAGGTGGCATAAACCACGCCTTGAGCTTGTCTTGGAAATCAACCCAACTAAAGGAAAGAGGCGTGAATTCGTCGGCTTCCTCTAGATGCGCGGCTAACTGTGCCTCTTGCCATGCGTGGTACCAATTGATGGCATCACCGGCAAGGTACATAGCTGCCGTCAATACCTTGCTATATCCTGTCTGCTTAGTTGTCGCAAAATAAGCATTAAATTGATGCAACTAACCGTAGCATCCATCTTACCATCATACTTACTGAACGTCAACTTCTCTGTGATGACTCGGTTGTTGGAGTCCGAATCGCGGCTTGCGCCACTTGAGGAACTACTAATATCTTTGGCTGGCTCGGACTTCAAAGCGAGAATGTTTCGGACCAACTCTTGCATGCGTTGTTCACTCTGTACCGCATGCTCGGCATGTCGTTCTTCAGCCGCCAAGCGCGCTTGATCACGCTCACGCTCCAAGGCATCCTATCGTTCTGCTTTTCTTTCTAGTTGTGCCATCGCAATGCGAGTCGTTTCTTGTTGTTGTGCCATCATCGACTTGACCATCACCTCCATAGGATTTGGAGGAACTCGTGGCGTAGATGGAGAAGGGGGAGGGTCGGGAAAACCTCCTGGTGGGAAAAACTCTTCTTCGCCACTCCCATGCTCACCACCTGTATGCGAAGTATCCATTCCTCTTCGGGTGATAACCATGAACTATGATCTTTGGTTCTTAAGTTCACGAGGAACTTGGGTTCTTGCGGGTCTTGGGTTCTTAAGGGTCTTGAGTTCTTGAGGTTCTTGAGGTTCTTGAGAGTCTTCTTTTTCTTGCAATTTGTGTTAGAGAAGGATCTTCTCTTCACCCGAGTTCTACTCTTTTCCGCGGGCGGACGCCTTAGCGGCCTTGCGCTCACACCAAGGTTGCTTTTTCCCACCTCACGTCGATTGGCCGGCCGCTAAGTGCACGGTCCGCTCTCAATGAGTGAAAAGAGGCACAAGGGGAGGCTTGACAAGCCCTTCTTTCCTGGGATTCCTGTCACTCTTCAAAAACACGATTAGAAATTGACACGCCCAAGCGAACTTGGGTTCGTGCGACCTCAACAAGCAGAAAAAAAAATCTTGTGGTTCTTTCCTTGAGTGATATAGAACTGCCAAAGCTCTGATACCAATGTAAGGTGCAGCGGAATGAATGTTGTACTTTTCTTAAGATGAGTGCTCCGTACTGTGCTCAAGGTTCCTTTTGTTCTTATGGAAGGGAGAGCCTTCCGTTCTTAATGAGAGAGTGCAATGATCACTAACAAAGTGAATGGACATTGTGCGTGAAAGTGTGTGAGACTAAGAGATAGAGAGAGAAGAGAATACGACACCAGAGACGTTGTAAAACCCTCCTCCGAAGGCCCCACTCTCGGCGAGAGTGGTCTACTATTGATTGCACAAACTGGTACAAAGTGGATGCATGTGACTGATGCAAGTCTAGGCTATGTCGATGTCGACGACAGGGATGACGAGACCGACTCAAGGGCTGAAAACTGATGCCCTTTATCTGTTGTCCAAAAACGCCAATGGCTGAAATCTGCTGCTGCTGAAAACGTTGTTTTGCTGCTCATAAAAATGCTGATCTGGCTGGTCTTTACTTGCTGAATTTCCAAGCTTTGTCACTGATTTTATGAAGGTGTGCACTGCTGAAATTGCCAAGGAAATTGGCAATAATGATCTGCTGAAAAAACGCAAGCAAAGGGAGACATGTGGCAACGAGGCTGTGGATGAAAAACGCCAAGGAATAGGAGTCTATAACGATGATGCTTGGCTGAAAACGCTAGGTATTGGGGTCTTATGGAGATGAAGACTTGCTGATGAAAAACGCGAGGGGATGGGAGGTGGCTTACTTGGCGGAAATCACCCAAGGGGGAAAGTCTTGCTGAGAGAGGGAGGGGGAACCTGCTCCTTGTGGCCTATGTTCTCTTTGCTCTTCGGCCAAATGGTGCTAGCCTTGGTTTGCTTATATATTATCTTACCCAATTTGCCCTACTCAGTTCCCAACAAAAGTCACTTAAATTAATAAGTGAAAAATGTCAAAAATAGGGAAAATAGGTTAAATACACTAGAAAATTCCCCTGAAGGATTCTGATGGATTTTGTTGAGAATGCGTGCAACCAGAGGATATGCATCTACACTAAGTGCCTGGGCATGCACGGTCTGCGAACAGACTCACAAAAGTGCTAGAACACTTGCTAATCTAGATTGACTGGACTGACGGAACCCTTGTTATGATGTAGCTTGTCCACGGACACATAGGGTTGGATGTGTCGCGTGACACATGGACTCCACTCAGTGATAGGTTAGCTCCGCACCTCCTCCCATCAACTACATATAGAGAAAGGGCAATATACTTCGACTCCTGCAGAGGAGCGGATATGTGAGCTATGTGACATACCACCAGAGACAGAGGAGCACTATATCTGCCGGTGTCCAGTGTATTATGAGATCAAGGGACGCTTCCACTATCTTTTCATAGATTTCTTTGGGCCTTTGTCTAGGGTGATGGATTACACTGATCAGAGGTGCCTCGGGCTCTTCCTGCTCGAACTACGACGACACGGAGAGGACCTATTACAGAGGGTGAGGTGTTCTAGGCGGGGGCCCATCTAGAGGCCAATTACAGACTACTACTCGAGCGGCCGCCCCCAAGCAGCAGACTACACGACAACCCGACTGAAACAAACTTGGAAGGTGAATCTCCCGGCTACATAGACCGCCTACACATACGCCTCGGACGAACCACCCGACCATAGCCACCATCCGACAGCTCCCCCGTACTGGGGCCAGCGTACGAGGACGTAGGCGTGCACCTGCAAGACCGAGCGTCCCATACCACCCGGCCTCACCTCCTCGAGGTGACCTCGCGCACTCCTAGCCTCGAGGGCTAACCACAGGCACTCTGCCAGTGGGGGTCGATAACTGTAAATGAGGCCTTAGCCTCCCTTTTATAATAATGGCCGGCCACATTGGCCAAGTTCACACTACGTCCGCCTGGACACTGGACACCCATCCCGACGGCATCTGGGCTAGATCCCCTCTCCTGTGAGCGGGACATAACATACTTCCCCCCTTAAGAACCATTGATGTCCTCATCAATGAAGTGGGGATATTGAGCGTTCAAAGCTCTAACGGGTTCCAAGTAGCAAACCTTTCAGATTGACCCTTCCGTTTAATTAAGTATTCGTCATAAGCCTTTTGACGCGAATGACGGGTACAATGATCTAAAACTGCCTCAAGTTCTCAAGGAATATACTCAGTTTGCATATCTTTCCATACATTTTCGGCGATAGGCACAACAACGTCGGCTTCGCCCAATTTCACCTTAAGGCGGCTGACATGAAACACTGGATGTACACTAACATCCGAAGGAAAAGCCAGTTTGTAGGCAACTTGGCCAATTTTCGTGATCAAGAATGGACCACAATATCTAGCTGAAAGATTATAATGCTTTCCTGTTCGGATAGTCTTGGAATCCTTGGGTATCTTCAGATAGACCCATTGTCCCACATCTAGAGTCCTTGGAGTTCTCTTTTGATTAGCATGAGTAGTGACTCGATCACGAGCCGTTCTTATACTATCCTTAGCCAATTCGAGCATTTCTTGCATGTCATACAGGAAATCACGAGCTTGGCGTTCCTTGACTTTCTCTAAGCCAATAGCAATTGGGGATTTAGGCTCAAATCCATACATCAGCATGAACGGGCTAAATCCAGTAACAGAATGCTTGCTACTATTATAGGCGAACTCTAACTGTGGGAGATACCTTTCCCAATCAGACTGCCTGTGAGAGACATAGGCTCTCAACATGTCCTCTAACGTCTGATTCGTCCTCTCAGTTTGTCCGTCGGACTCAGGATGATTAGAAGACGACATACTCAACTTCGTCTGAAGATGAGCAAACACATCTCGCCAAAATCGGCCAGTGAACTTAGTATCTCGATCACTGACGATATCCTCTAGCAGACCATACAGCCTATAAAGTTGATCGACAAATAAAACCGCCAACTCATGGCTTTTTACTGTCGACTTCGTTGGTATAAACTTCACCATTTTTGTGAGTCTATCGACCACAACCCAAATAGCGTCATTGCCCCGACTAGTATTTGGCAAACCAATGATGAAGTCCATGGAAATACTCTGCCACTTGGCATCTGGGATTTCCAATGGATGTAGCAGGCCAGCTTTCCTAAGGCGCTCTGCCTTATTGACCTGACACTGATCGCATCTCTTCACATAGCTCTCTATGTAAGAGCGCATCCTTGGCCAATAGCTTGACCAAAGCCAAAGTTCTCCGGATGCCTGGGTGCCCAACGCTAGGAACATCGTGGCATTCGCACAAAATCCTTTGTCGAACCTCATCGATTTCCGGCACGAAGGCTTTACCATTTATGAACTTAGTCCACCTCAAATGGAATATTGTCGCTGTCTCGTCTCTCTAGCACGACTCACTTGGGTCTCCGGACCACCCAAGCATGTATGCGAGTCATGCCCCGCTTCGACCTCGTTCCATATCTTGCCAAAATGGCCATCAGAACGACATAGCCCTCGGAGAGAGAGATAGAAATCCGTCGAGATTTCAACCATAGACAAGGCATTGACCTCAAGAATCCTGCTAAGCGCATCGGCAACTCGATTGCTGGATCCTTTTCTATAACAGATCTCAAAGTCAAACTCTTGCATAAGCTCAACCCATCTAGCCTTCAGGCCTCTGAGATCATCCTGATCACAGGTATAGCGCAAGGAATGATGATCTGTCCATGCAACAAACGTAGAGCCATATAAGTAGTGCCGCCATTTTCTCAAGGCGTGGACTACGGCGTAAAGCTCCTTTTCATACGTTGGATAATGCGTCTCATCTTCTTACTTTCAAACGCAACAGGACTTCATCCTGGTATAATGCCGCACCAATAGTATCATCACTAGCATCCGTTTCAACCACAAACGGTTTGCTAGGATCCACAATGTACAATATTGGCGCAGTAGTCACCAAGTGCTTTAGTGTCCGAATGCTCTCGTCGAGACGCTCATTCCAGACAACAAGGGGATTACCTTTACGATGAGGACCCGAAGTTTCACCCCTGCTTTTAAAAGTTGCGTAAGCGGAGCAGCAACTTTAGAGTAATCCTTGATAAACTTGTGAAAGAATCCAGTAAAGCCTAAAAAGGACTTTACTTGGCGTACATTCTTCAGAATGGGCCAATTTCGCACTTTATCCAACTTTTCAGGGTCAACGCGAATTCCATCGCGAGTAATGATATGACCCAAGTACAGAAGCTCTTTCCTAAAGAATTCACACTTAGAAGCCTTAGCGTAAAGCTTCTTAGTCCTCAGTACTTCGAGAACAGTGCGTATATGCACTAGGTACTCAGGCAAACTTCGGCTATAGATCAAGATATCATCGAGAAATACAACAACAAAGTTCCCTAAAAATGGTCTCAGAAGATCATTCATCATCTGCTAAAACGTAGCTGGAGCATTGGTCAAACCAAAAGGCAAGACCAAAAACTCGTAGTAACCATAACGCGTATGGAAGCCTGTTTTAGGAATATCCTCCAGTTTGATCCATATTTGATGATAGCCTGATCGCAGGTCTATCTTCGTAAAATACAATGCTCCATGGAGCCGATCTATCAGATCGTCCATACGTGGGAGCGGATACTTGTTCTTAATAATGAGTTTATTCAACCCTTTGTAATCCACACAGAAGCGCATAGTGTTATCCTTCTTTCGAGAAAGTAACACTGGCGCCCCCCACGGAGGTTTACTTGGCCAAACAAAACCCCTGTCGAGATAATCTTTCAGCTGTCGCTAAATCTCGTCCTCCTCGGTTTTACTAAACCGATAGGGTTGCTTTCAGAAGGGCTGGCTACCAGCCACCAACTCAATGCCATGATCTACTCCTCTCGAAGGCGGCAAGCCAAGAGGTAGATCATCAGGAAAAACATCCTCGAAATCAGTCATGACTTCTCGCATAATGTTGGATTCGTCGGAGTCCCCAAGTTCAACAGAAGAACATGAAACATTTTTACGAAATTCGGTGACAGAAGTACTAAGCACTAATGAATCAAACCAAGCAGATGTGTCACGATTGTGACTTGTTACACTCTTCTTGATTCATTACAGATGCAAATGCGAAGTGTGACTAACCCAGGAGGACTCCTGTTCTTGAATCGTCACACCCCTTCACCCAAAAGACATACCTCTTCGCCAAAAGCCACACTCCTTCGACGACTGGTCACACCCCTTCACCTTACGGATGCGACTCTTCACCCAATGGTTGCAGCTCTTCGCCGAAAGGATGTGTCTTTTCGCCTAAAGTCATGTCTCTTCACAAAGAGACATGCCTCTTCACTTATGACTATTCAATTCCTATAAAAGGAACCCCTGGATCACACTTTCAATCAATCAAATAAAGAGTCTTCTAAGTCTTGTTCTAAGTTCAGTTTCAATTTCTTAAGTCTTAATCATGAGTTTAAGTACTTAATTAAGGATTAGCACCTAGAATCCTTGCATGTATCAGAGCAAATTTTTTTCCCGGGACCCGAAGGTTATGAGCCTCTCATCCTCGCTGCTACTGTCCCCCCCCCCCCTTCCCGGAGTTGTATGGAAGCAGAAGAAAGATGTACAAGACCCACGTC
This sequence comes from Adiantum capillus-veneris, assembly GCF_014529385.1. Lineage (NCBI taxonomy): Eukaryota > Viridiplantae > Streptophyta > Polypodiopsida > Polypodiales > Pteridaceae > Adiantum > Adiantum capillus-veneris. Next base: position 49,420,287 of record NC_140940.1, on the reverse strand, counting down.
AGCATGAGGTAATCTTTTCTTCTACACTTACATAAAGACCAACAGAAGACGGCAGACAGAGTAGGTGTTGCGGCATACCAGTTGTACTTCGAGACTCTTCGCGTGGACAGGAAGAGTTGTACCCTTCCCTTGCGCAAGTGACGCAAGCCGGTGCTTCTAGGCCATCCCTTCACCAAGCTACTCGCGACAGGCAGTACACGCTGGCAGCGCACACTGTTTTCGAATAGACAGCAGCGTTCGGATTTTATTAAAACAACGCAACGTTTCGATTTATTGAGCCAGCGCTCGATTAAATTGGGGCCACCTTATCATTTTAAAAGGGTTATTGGCCGGCCGCCCAACATCATTTTAAAAGTGGGCACCCTTTGGGTACCCAACATTAAAAAAAAAAAGGACAACTAATCGTAGCCAGCGCAATGAACAGTTTACACCAGCGTGAAGATCATCTCCCGTCTCCTCTTCTGCCAATCCTCCGCGCTGCCAATTCTGGCCATCGCCAGGTGCGCACACGGGCTTGTTCACAGTCATGGCAAACGATGCCCTCGACGTTCCAGTCAACTTTCTCTCGTACATAGACGAGGTGCCTGAAGATATCTTGCCAGAAAATCCTCCTCGGGCTCCCGAAGTGATTATTATACCAAATACCCCCGAACCAGAACCCGTACCCGAACCGGAACCCGCATTTGAACCGGAAGTAATTCTCATTTCGGATTCCCCATCTCCAGAACCCATTCCAGTTCTAGAGGAAATACAGGTTCCCGACTTCATTCTGGCACCCGAGCCTGCTCCTGTTCCTGCACTACAGCCAGCAGTGTTGCCACAAAATTACCTGGTTTATGTCACTCATCGGCATGCCTCGCGCTCACAGGGCTGGGTGGTGTGGCATATCATTGTTACGTGCGAGCCTCTTCATTTGCCACACTACGAGCACATACTGGGCCGGTACCCCCACTTGGCCTATTCTCTGACGGAGTGTCGCGTGGATACAGTAAACGACATCATCTCCCAGCAGCCTTTAGTTCGGGTTCACAGCGAGTTACAGCTTCCGGACTATACGCCTTTGACGCCAGACGACACACCTCCTATCGACGAGGCGGAAGATATCGAGGATTCGGATCTTGGACCAAATTTCTTAGAGGAGTGGGACGCAGTATCAGCAGCAGCTTCACCCTTTTACGGCAACCACACCTCTCCAGCCTCTCCGAGATATTCCCTCTAAGCTGTCAAAATGTCAGAGACAGGCAGTGCTGGACCCGACGATCCGATAGCCACCCTCAGAGAACAGATGTCCATCCTCTAGGAGACTCTTTCCACCGGTCTTGCATCGATGACCGCACGTTTGGATGTCTTACAGGCCTTTTCTTCTTTGAGGACACAGCCAGCTACACATTCAGTTTCTTCGGTAGCAGAGTCAATTCCTGAGCAAGTCGAAGCTCCGGAACCAGAGGTAGACAATAATATCTTTTTAAGATAATAAACACAGCACAAAAAAAGAAAATTGATGCAAAGTTGCCCGAGCCATACAACGGTTGCCGCGATAAGCGCGTGCTGGATCATTGGCTTTTCAAAATGGAGGTTTACTTTTCAAATACTGATCTCATTGAAAGCAAGAAGGTTGCTTTGGCAAGCTCTCTACTAAAGGATACTGCATTCCTTTGGTGGCGTCGCCGCGTTAAAGATGGAAAAATCACCGCTACTTGGAACAAATTCCGACGCGTTCTTTGCAAGGCTTTTGAGCCTGCAAATGCCGATTTTCACGCCCGGTCTTCTCTCCGCCGCCTGAGCCAAACTAGCTCCTTGGTCGTGTACATCTCAGAGTTTCAGAAATTAACTCTTGAGATAGAGACTCTCAGTCCTTCCGACAAACTCCACAGTTTTGTTGAGGGACTTGACCCTTCCCTGCGAGATGATGTCAATAAATTTAACCCTGCCACACTGGATGCTGCAATCGCTTATGTCGAGCGTCTTGGTGATAAACGGCGCCCACTCAGAAGTTTCCTTCCTGGTGATCGAGTTTCCAATTCTGCAAGCTCTTCACAACGTAATTACCAAGGACAAGGGGGTCAGAATCAGCGTTCTTTCTCAGGAGCTTACTCTTCGAGACAATACTCTGCTGGATAAACTTCTTTTCGACCCCAATCTTCTGGACAAGTAGCCACTTCCAGAGCCTCCTCTTCTGCAAATAATCAGAATCGATGAAACAATCGTCCCAATAATAGAAGGAATGGTCGTCGTGATTTTCAGCCGAATACGTCCTCTCGACAGCAAGCCTCTTCATCAGCTCCTTCAACCTCCAACTCCAACCGTACAAGATTATGTACAATTTGTCATGGAGATCACAGGTGGTATGAATGCCCCAAGAAGCCAAACCCTTCAAATCCTCGCCAGAATTCTCACATGGAGACCACAATTTCAGAACCTATCCACAGCCAACCTCCTGTCCCAGACAAAGGCAAACAAGCAACACGTTGTGTTCGAGTTTCCAAGGTTATAAGTGCCTTAATGATGAATGCTCGGAATCCGTCACTGCTCCAGTGGATCTTTCGAACCAAGTTCTTAGTCTCCTTGGCTTTGTTGGCAAGCAGCCACTCAATGTTCTTGTCGATAGTGGGTGTTCTACTAATTTCGTCAGCACATCTTTGATTACTAAACTGCGCCTTCAAAATCAACCTAGTGAGGCAGCTTACCAAGTAGAACTTGCTGATGGTTCCTTCCTCGAGTGCAACAAAAGGATTGAAAAGCTGGATTCTCAGATTCAAGATTACCAGGATTAGCTTGGTTTTTCAGTTATGCCATTGTCACATTACAACTTGATCCTTGGCCAATCTTGGTTATTTCAGTATGATCCAATAATCAGTTTCAGAGATCACTCAATTCGGCTCTTTCACAAGCAACAGGAAATAGAGCTTCGTGGTCTTTTCAGTACCAAACCCATTATATTGGTTTCTGCTTTACAAGTCAAACGGCTGGTTCGAAAACGTGATTGTGCTACTTCCTTAATCATGTTAAGAGATGTTAAACCCGGTGCAGAAGAAGCAGAAGTTAAATCCTCCTCAAACATTGCCTATTTGCAGCAACCCTTCTTTCAACCACATCTGGACTTGTTTCCAGACGAGTTACCAACAACTTTGCCTCCTCGGCGTCCCGTGGATCATCCCATAGACTTGATCCCCGGCCAACCTCCACCAATTCGAGCCCCTTATCGAGTTTCATACTCAGAATCTCAAGAGATACAGCGGCAGCTAGAAGATTTGTTGGATAAAGGTCATATTCGCCCAAGCAAAAGTCCCTTTGGAGCTCCTGTTCTGTTTGTCAAAAAGAAGGATGGATCTATGCGTCTTTGCATCGACTATCGTGCTTTGAATAAGTTGACGATCAAAAACAAGTTTCCCCTGTCTCGCATTGACGAGTTATTTGATCAGTTACTGGGAGAAAAGATCTACTCCAAAATTGATCTAAAATCAAGGTATCACCAAATTCGCATTCGCATTGGTGATGAGTACAAGACAGCTTTTCGCACAACGTATGGTCACTATGAATTTCCGATATTACCATTCGGGTTAACCAATGCCCCGGCCTCTTTCATGACGCTGATGAACGAAATCTTCGGACCTTACTTGGACAAGTTCGTGATCGTGTATTTGGATGACATTTTAGTTTTCAGTCGAACGATGGCTGATCACAAGGAACATTTGAAGCTTGTCTTTCAAGTTTTGCAAACCAATGTGCTATACATCAATAAGAAGAAAAGTGATTTCTTCAAGAATCACGTGGAATACCTTGGTCACATTATTTCTGCTAGTGGCGTTGCAGTCAATCCCAAGAAAATACAGGTCACAGTGGATTGGCCTTTACCGCTCACCATTTCAGATGTGCGCTCTTTTTTGGGACTTGCAAACTTCTATCATACCAAGGTCCACAAATTTTCCGACATTGCAGCTCCTTTGACTGAGCTTACCAAACAAGATAAACTTCAATGGACAGAAGAAGCAGTACAGTCGTTCAAAGCCCTTAAACACGCCTTGACGACAACTCCAGTTTTGGCTATTGCAGACCCCACTCAACCTTTTCAAGTCATGACCGATGCCTCAGATCGTGCTTTTGGAGGTGTTCTTATGTAGAATGAGCGTGCCATTGCTTTTGACAGCCGCAAATTTTCAGCCATACAAATGAGATACCCAGTTTATGACAAGGAATTCTTAGCCATTGTTCATGCTTACCGCACTTGGAAACACTATCTTCTTGGCGCAGATTCCGTGGTGCAGACAGATCATCAATCATTGACATACATTTTTACTCAATCAGTGATGAATCCTCGTCAAGGACGATGGGTTGAGTTCTTGGAAAATTCTCATATGATTATTCAATATGTGCCAGGCCTTGCAAATGCAGTTGCAGATGCCTTAAGCCGCCTTCCTCGAGCCATCAACTTTGCCATTTCTGGTGTGCAGATGGAAATACCTGCTTGTCTCAAGCATGAGTATTTGACAGATCGAGATTTTGGGGATGCATTTCAAGCTCTTCAATTCTCTACTCCAACTCCTGCAGAAATGAATATGTTTGCAGCTTACACCATTGTCAATGACTTGTTGTATTACATTGATCGCATTTGTGTTCCACACAATGCACCATTGCGGAAAATTTTGATCCAAGAACATCATGAAGTCCCTTTTGCTGCTCATCCACGCATCAACAAGACATACAGATTGTTATCTACAACATATTTTTGGCCATAAATGCAGCAAGATGTTATCAAGTTTGTCAAAGCTTGTCATTCCTGTCAAACAATGAAGGCTTCTAAACAACTTCCTCAAGGGTTACTTCATCCTTTGCCCGTACCTCAAGAAAGATGGGAAAGTGTCACCATGGATTTTATCACTACATTGCCTCGTTCTCAGAAAGGCAATGCACAGATTCTCATAGTGGTGGATCGGTTTTCAAAGATGGCACACTTTATTCCTTGCAAGAAAGCTGCCTCGGCACCAGACGTTGCGCAATTGTTTGTGCAACACATTTTCAGATTACATGGATTACCAAAGTCTATTGTTTCAGACAGAGATCCAAAATTCACAGGGCATTTTCGAACATCCCTCTTCAAATCCCTTGGTACAAATTTGTTATTCAACTCAACATACCATCCTCAAACTGATGGGCAGACAGAAAGAGTGAATCAAATTTTGGAAGAAATGCTTCGACATTACATACAAATTTGATTGGGATCATGGGAAGAGTATTTGCCACTTGTAGAGTTCGCATACAATAACTCTATCCATTCAGTAACTGGCATGACTCCATTCTTGTTGGGTTAAAGGCTTAAATAACCCCTTTTTGTACATTTTTATACTTTGTCCAGGTTCATATTGAACCTGGGCACATTTTTTAAAGGTCGCTTATAATAAAAGTGGGAAAACCCAAAACTCACTTATTGAGTTTTCCCCAAAAACGTGAGCTCTCTCTCTCTTCCTCTTCGTTCTGCTAGCGCTTCCCTTCTGCAGCACAGTGCCTCCGCTTCAAGCCTAAAAGCCTGCACATCTTCGTGTGCTCTATCACTTGCACACACCGCCGCGCGCTCAACAACGGGTATCAGAGCCAGATTAGGGTTTCAGAAGCTTTGCGCAGGCGACAAAACAGCAAAATGCAGTTGTTCTAAATTGATTCCCGTGAATGCCCCTTGCTTTCCCACTCAAAACAGGTCCATTTGATGCAAATTGATGCGCCAAAACAGTAAATTTGCAGAAAATTCAGAATTGGACTGTTTTTATGTACACAAATTGAGGTTTATGTACGCCTTTGTGGGTTTATGCAAGTACGCATTGGGGATACTTGTTAATTGCTGAAATTTTCAGCACATTGTATGCAACGTGCGGTACATTGTGATCACTGGAAATTTTCAGATTTTGTGTACACTTTCTGCTGCATTTTTTTCCGTGCGCCATATTTTTGTTGATGACTTTGCCAGACTCTTGGGAAACGCTTGTGGTTTCTTTGAGTAATAGCACCAACCTCACATATGATGGAGTGCGAGGCTCCATCTTAAATGAGGAAATTAGACACAAGTCTAGTGGTGGGGAAGGTGGCAGTTCTACTTACAATGCGAGAGGCAGAAGTCAGAAGCAAAATACAGGTACCAAGACTCAAAATAGCAACAAAAGCAAGTCTAGGGATAAGGATGTGACTTGTTACCAGTGTGGCAGAAAAGGCCATAAGAAGCCAGATTGCAGGTATTTCAAGAAAGAGCAGGAAAGAAAGAAGGAATCACAGGAGAAGAAGAAGACAGAGGATAAGAAAGGGGAAAAATCAGCAGGTACCTCCTCCAAGGATTCGGAGACTGTCAATGTATCCTCTAGTGTGGTTATCACAGAGTTATCCGACAGTGAGGAGATCTTGGTTGCAGCTTCATGCCCCTCAGATTTTGTTGTAGCAAATGCAGAAGACATGCTTATCTCATGTAGAGATGTCATTGATGCATTGCTAAGTGCAAATGATGGCCTTACACAGTCTTGGATAGTAGACTCGGGTGCCTCATTCCATGTGACTCCATCTGTGGAGTGTTTTGCTTCTTATCATGCAGGCAAGTATGGCAAGGTTTACCTTGGGGATAACCATGCTTGTGACATTGAAGGAATGGGCACTGTGCGCTTGGCATTAAACAATGGCCAAGAGTTTATGCTTAAAGATGTAAGGTATGTACCAGGCATCAAGAAGAGTCTATTGTCTGTTGGCCAGATGGATGCACAGGGTTATACAACCATTTTTGTTGGGGGTTCATGGAAGTTGCTTAAGGGATCAATGCTCATTGTCAAGGGATGCAAGAGTGGTACATTGTACTATTTACATGGCAAAGCTTTGCCTGGCAAGTTTCTTGCCAGTGGCTGAAGTTGCTTCTCATTTGGAGTTGTGGCACAAGAGACTTGGCCATATGAGCCAGAAGGGACTTGATGTGCTCTCCTCTTTGAAGAGGGTTGATGTAAAGGGCACCAAGTTAGATTTTTGTAATGACTGTTTGTATGGTAAACAAAAGAATTCTTCTTATTATTCTGGTGTCTCGCACAAAGCTAATGCTCTTGATTTAATTCACTCCGATGTATGTTCAATGCCTATTAAGTCTTTTGGTGGTGCATCATACTTTGTTACATTCATTGATGATTGCACTAGGAAAGGCCGGGCATATTTGTTAAAGAATAAGAGTGAGACATTTAATGCATTTAAGAGGTTTCATGCTTTTGTGACCACGCAAAAGGGTAGTAAGCTTAAATGTCTGAGATCTGACAATGGGAGGGAGTACACGTCTGCTGAATTTCAGCGTTATTGCGAAGAATATGGGATTAAAAGAGAGTTGACAGACCCTTATAATCCATCTTCTAATGGTGTGGTTGAGAGGTATAACCGTACTTTATGTGAGAGAGTCGGTTGCATGTTGTCCATGGCTAATCTCCCTCACGGGTTTTGGGGAGAGGCTTTGAAAACTGCAGTACATGTATGCAATCGCTCTCCTAACAGTACGCTAAAAAATGACATTCCAGAGGAGGTTTGGTCTGGCAAACCTGCCTCTTATGATCATTTGAGAGTGTTTGGCTGCGAGGCTTTTGTCCATGTTCGTAATGACTTGAGGACAAAGCTAGATGCCAAGTCCATCCAAGGACTCTTCCTAGGTTATGGGGAAGAGGGTGAAATGGGCTATAGGATATGGTTGCCTCAATTTAAGAGGGTAGTACGCAGCCGAGATGTAGTGTTCAATGAGGCTAAATTGCTGAAAAATGCTACATCTTCTGAAATTGACAAGAAATCGGTCAAATTTCAGCCTCTCTTGCCACCTATTGATGTTGAAAAAGAGCCTCAGGATGCATTACCGCAAGCTGAAATTGATAATCAGCAGGTTAACCTTGAGCCAGAAGAGGTAGGATATGATTTAGATGCTCCAAATGAGGATGGACAGCCCACCTGTCATGGCTGAAAATGATTTTCAGCAGCATGAGCATGCTGAAAATGAATTGCCTCCTGATGTAGAACCTGTGCCTGAGAATGTAGATCATTGGGTACGCAGGTCTACTCGTGTCAAAAGGTTGATACAGCGCTTTGACCCCTCTTTGCATCATGTTATGTTGGCAGAAGAGGGAGAGCCTCTTACATATAAAGAGGCAAAATCATGTGAGTTAAGCAGTAAGTGGAAGCTTGCGATACAAGAGGAAATCAAATCTTTGCATGCAAACAATACTTGGGATCTTGTGCCATTGCCTAAAGGAAGAAAGGCTCTTCCTAACAAATGGGTTTACAAGGTCAAATGTGTTGATGGAAAGCCCGAGTATAAAGCAAGGTTAGTTGCCAAAGGGTATGCACAGAAAGAGGAGATTGACTTTCAAGAGATCTTTTCTCCTGTTGTAAAGCTTACGACATTGCGTGTCCTTTTTGCTCTCGCTGCAGTGCTTGACTTAGAATTGAATCAAATGGATGTAAAAACAGCTTTTCTTCATGGTGACATTGATGAAGATATCTACATGAAGCAACCTGAGGGTTTTGTAGTTCCTGATAGAAAGAAACTTGTATGCAAACTAAGAAGGGCACTGTATGGTTTGAGGTAGTCATCACGTCAGTGGTACAAAAAGTTTGATACTTTTATGTTGTCTCAAGGCTTTAAACGCAGCCATTCAGACCATTGTTTGTATACAAAGAAGGATAATGATGGAAGTCCTATAATCCTTGTGCTATATGTAGATGATATGTTGATTGCTGGGAAGCATAAGTCTACCATTGATGCTCTTAAACGTCAGCTGAATTCAGCTTTTGCAATGAAGGATTTAGGTGATACTGAGCACATCTTGGGCATGAGAATCAAGAGAGATAGAAAGCTGAAATTGCTCTTCTTATCTCAAGAAAAGTACATTGCTAAAGTACTTGACAGGTTTAACATGGCTGAAGCTAAGTCACTTGGAGTACCTTTACCTCCACACACAAAACTTAGCAAAGCCGATTGCCCAAAGGATGACGTGGTAGTGAATGCTATGAAGGGAATCCCTTATGCATCAACTTGTGGTTCTCTTATGTATGCTATGGTTGCCACTCGTCCTGACATTGCCCATGCGGTGGGAGTTGTTAGTAGATACATGTCCAATCCCGGCAAAGCACATTGAGAAGCTGTGAAATGCATTCTGAGATACTTGTCAAGTACACAATCTAGGTGTATATGCTATGGCAAAAGTGACCTGAAGTTACAGGGCTATTGTGATGCAGATATGGCAGTTGACTTGGATACCAGGAAATCCACTAGTGGCTATGTGTTTGCTATTGCTGGTGGTGCTGTCTCTTGGTGTTCACGACTGCACAAAATTGTGGCATTGAGTACTACTAAGGCTGAATATATTTCAGCCACTGAGGCTTCTAAAGAGGCCATATGGTTGGGTAGACTTGTCAAAGAGCTTGGTATGCCTGCTAGTACTCCTGCCTTGGGATGTGATAGCCAGAGTGCTGTCTATTTGGCCAAGAATGCCATGTTTCATGCACGGACAAAGCACATTGATGTGCGATACCACTTCATACGACAGGTATTGGAGGATGGTCTAGTCACCTTGACTAAGATTCACTCACAGGATAACCCTGCAGATGTTCTCACCAAGAGTCTTGCTAAGGCTCAACATGAGCATTGCATACAGCTAGTGGGAGTTGGTTAACTTAAAGGCGTCATTTATGCCTTCAAGTGGGAGGTTGTTGGGTTAAAGGCTTAAATAACCCCTTTTTGTACATTTTTATACTTTGTCCAAGTTCAATATGAACCTGCACACATTTTTTAAAGGTCACTTATAATAAAAGTGGAAAAACCAAAAACTCACTTATTGAGTTTTTCCCAAAAACGTGAGCTCTCTCTCGCTCCCTCTTCGTTTTGCTAGCGCTTCCCTTCTGCAGCACAGTGCCTCCGCTTCAAGCCTAAAGGCATGCACATCTTCGCGTGCTCTATCACTTGCACACACCGCCGCGCGCTCAACAATTCCAAGCAGCTTATGGGCATACTCCTCTTATACCGACAAACTTTGTTCTTCAACACAAAGTAGCTCTAGCAGATCAATTGGTTCAAGAAATGCAAGATGTACTTATTCAAGTACGTGACAAGTTGGTTTATGTCCAACAAAAGTACCAAAAACAAGTCAATAAGCATCGACGACATGCAGATTTCCAAGAGGGAGATTTGGTTTTATTATATGTAGCACCTCATCGCTACAAAACTGTGAAATCGGTCTTTCCAAAGTTGCGCCCTCGCTTCTATGGACCTTTCAAAATAATCAAGAAGTACTCAGTTGTCAGTTACAAGTTGGAACTTCGACTCTCATGGGGAAAACTTCATCCAACTTTCCACATTTCTTGTCTCAAACAGTACATACAAGGAGATTCGCCAATTCCAAACTTATCGAGGATGAACACATAATTCTTGTTCTAGAAAAGATTCTTGATGTTAGACAAAAAGAAACCAAACGAAAGATCACAACAGAATTTCTTGTCAAGTGGATGGATCTTGATGAGTCAGACTCAACTTGGCAAACAGATGAATATATGCAGCAGTACCCAAACCTTCTTTAAGAATTCTTTGACAAGCGGAAGACTTTCATCTGACACGGGGTTTTAATTTAAATGGGAGGGAATGTCACGATTGTGACTTGTTACACTCTTCTTGATTCATTACAGATGCAGATGCGAAGTGTGACTAACCCAGGAGGACTTCTGTTCTTGAATGGTCACACCCCTTCGCCCAAAAGACATACCTCTTCGCCAAAAGCCACACTCCTTCGACGACTGGTCACACCCCTTCACCTTACGGATGCGACTCTTCACCCAATGGTTGCAGCTCTTCGCCGAAAGGATGTGTCTTTTCGCCTAAAGTCATGTCTCTTCACAAAGAGACATGCCTCTTCACTTATGACTATTCAATTCCTATAAAAGGAACCCCTGTATCACACTTTCAATCAATCAAACAAAGAGTCTTCTAAGTCTTGTTCTAAGTTCACTTTCAGTTTCTTAAGTCTTAATCATGAGTTTAAGTACTTAATTAAGGATTAGCACCTAGAATCCTTACAAGATGGTACACATTGATAAAAGTCAACATCAAAAGACTTTGTTTCTTTATACATTTCCAAAGCAGTAACAACTGGTATTGCAAAACCATTATTTACAGACTTCTGATTACAAAGCGACACAGATACATGAGGCATGTCCTGCTTAACAAAAACAAGAGAGTGATGTACATACTCTATATACAATGAGTCTTGTTTATCATAAAACCATGGAATTCCTAAAATAACATCTGCTTTGTCCAAGCGCATGATGTGGAAATCCAGGTTCTCTTTGTAATCAGCTAGCTCGAGCAACAAGTCTGGAAACATCCGATTCCATACATCCGTATCCTCGCCACGAGCCATCTTCACGCGATACTCATGGTCATTGTCCCGCGTACGCAGGCTCAGTTTCTGCACCAATTTTGCATCCACAAAATTGTGTGAGCTTCCATTATCAAGGAGTACGATCACATCGTGACCATTGATCCTCCCGGGGAAACAGAGAAGATCGTGCATATCAAACACTTTGGTGCTAAAAGTACAATTAGTACATGAACTGTGCGCTAAATGATGGATTTCAACTTGAACAACATCAGAGTTACCTGAGATCTCATGAATTTGAACCGAAGGATGGCCTTGCGGTTTCTTCGTCTTCTTCTTGGGGCAATCCTTGATTTGGTGACCCGTCAAGCCACATCCGAAGCAAGCCCCCTTCTTCACTGCATCAGCAACTGAAGCATTTTTGGCTTTCTTCTTCTCTTAAGAAGATCTCGGCGGTGATTTGGACTTGTGCTGGAATCGGCGTCGCTTCCTCGAAGCACCCTCACCGGATTGATGGTCTGCAATTCTTTTCTTCTCATAGTTTGCTCTATTTATCAAATGGAACGTCCTGGCCTTTGCCACTGCATCCTCGACGTCAGTAGGGGCTTTGTCCTTGATTAAGGCCCAACGGTAATCCTCATGCAATCCCAGCAGGTACATGTGCACAGCGTGCATAGAATCCACCTTGCAGAAGGTGAGCACTTCTTTGAAAGCTGTCGTATACTTATCAAAGACAGAGTTTTCATCGAAAGACTCTGCAGTTTGGCATAAGCTTTCAAAGGGTCCATTTTAGTGAAATCCCTCTTAAATTTCACACAAAAATCAGCCCATGTCGTAGGCTTCTCTGTCATGTCGCGCCACCAAGTAAGCGCCTTACTGCGCAGATAGAGAGGAATCGTCTGAATCCTCCGTTCATCATGCTCCCCATGGAGGTCAAAATACGTGGTCCATTGATGCAGCCAATTATTTACTGCCAATTCCGTACACTCCTCTTCTCCTGAGAAATTTGTAGTTTTGTACGGAATCGTGGCAGTCGGACCACCCTGTGAATGCCCAAAAGCAGCAATCTGCGTCCGCAATTGCTGAAGATGGGTTTCGCCCTCGAAAATATGTGTAGTCGTCGACTGGGCCGTATTTTCTAAAGCAATAAGCCAAGAACCAAGCCCTTGCACGACCCCTTCGAGAGAGACCAAGCGAAGGTTCCTCTGAACGTTCGCGGTTTCCAGAGCGGTAACGCGCTGGTTGAAACTCTGGAAAGTACTTGTAATCCATGTGTACAGAGCATGCGTGAATGGAATTTGAACATTACCTGGCGCGTCGTCACGCTGCACATCCGAGCTGGAGGAATCCATGGCAAAGTGTGTGAAAAACTCAAGAGTTTCACACGAAACTGGGCCTTTTCTGCACTTTCCGTTCGCGAAAAGTTGAACTTCGAGGAGCTCTATGCGTCGGCGTGAGCGTCTGAAGGCGAGCAGGTGATGGCAGGAGTGCGAGCAAGTGAGAGAGAGCAGGCTTGGGAGAGGAGCAAGAGAGTCTAAAAACTCAATTCTCTACAACTTACAAGTCTCTGTAAGTGAGTTTTAATAAAACTCAGGTTTCGTACTTATTGGAAAAAAACAAAGGAAACGAAGGGTCCTGGCCACTTTAAATTAAAAGGCCCACTTAAAATAAAAGTCACTTAATAAAATGAAGCGAAGAGAGAGGGTAGAAGGTAATAAAATGAAGCGAAGGTAATAAAAGTCCACGGATACCAAGGTAACTAGAAAATTGTAGGCCTCATACACATGTGCGCACTGCGTGGGGATGCCTCTATAGCACACCACCAGTTTGGATGCGATGTTGTAGGATAAAATATCACCTACAAGAGCGACGTATCTTACATGAGTAGTAAAATTTATCACCTTACTTATTCACAATGCTCGGGTATACGAAAGTGTCTCAAGGTCTCTCCACTTCTTGGTTGAGTCAGATGACCGGCTTACTTGTTCACAATGCTCAAGTATATGAAAGTGTCTCGATGGTCTGTCCACTTCTTAGTTGAGTCCACCTCAAGGAAACCTGACTCTCTTCTGTGCACAGTAGCATTACAGCTCTCCATGTTTATCTTGAACCATTGCATGTCAAACAAGTCCATGAAAAAACCTATGTAGTCTACCCTCAAATTTTCTTGTTGTGTGCCGAAGTATGTGAGTTCCACTACCACAAGATCTGTATCGGAGGATTGTTCTTCGACTTGAATACAACAGTGTCTCGAAGGTCGGTCCGTTGAGTCTGCCTCAAGAAAACCCGACTCTCCTCTGTGCACAATAGCATTGCGGCCCTCCATGTTTATCTTGAACCATTGCACGTCGAACAAGTCCATGAAAAAACCTTTGTAGCCTACCCACAAAATTTCTTGTTGCGTGCCGAAGTATTTGAGTTTCGCTACCATAGGATCTGTATCAGAGGACCGTCATTGACTTGATTGTTCGAACTTTTCCATGACTCCACAATCTTGTGTAAAACACTTTTTGTCAATCTGTTGTACCCTAAAATCCCGATATTTACACCATGCTACGATGTATGACTTATACTACAACGAACAACAATAATAAGTGGATGTCAATACAAAAAACATTCCACGGCTCTAAGATTATAAGTATACCTTGGGTCTCTATCCTCGTGAGTACTCCCTCTCCTCTTCAGTCACCTCTTTGCCACATTGTTGTGCTCTTTTCAAGGTATTGTGTAACCATCTTAAGCTGATAAATGTTGGTAGGCTCTCAAGACCCACTAGATAATGCACCGATGGTCGTCTTCCTCGTCTCCAATCAAGACATGCCTTTTTTTGCGCTTGCTTTGCATCCTCATACTATGAAATCCACTTTTGCATCACTAGGTTGTGAAGCATGCAAAATCGATTGATCTTAGCCTCTAGATCCTTCGTCATGTTCTTTTTCACGGCGAGTTTCACATCACAATCCCAAAAATGCGCTCATAAAAAATGGTGCACCAAAGCGTATCCCATGCATGATCAGCTCCGAAGAGCCACTCTCCAATGTACACAAGGGAATTTGAAACTAGCCAACCCTCTACCATGCTACACTCTATATGTGCCTTTTGATGCACATATCCCTTGAGCATTCTAAAAAGAACATCCACTTGGAATGCATTGTGCCTGCTATTTCCACCTCATCAACTAAATGAACGAGAAGGTGCACTTGAATGGCCAGCATGGTAGTAGGAAAGTGTGTCTCAAACATGCAAACGACCTTCACAGCATTTTGTTTGGCGGATGGTATAAAAATTGCATCAATCTCCTTCTGGGAGATCCATTGCACCAATTTTGCGAGTTTGTAGATTGTTGGCGGCAGACACTGGGGGACAAACAACCCTCAATGGCCACCAACAAAATAAAATGCAGAATAGATTTAGCATCGGCATCAAAGTAGATTTAGCAAAATAGCTTTAACATTGCTATAGTTCATTTCAAACACACCTGACACATTTTATGTCAATTGTGTGACTTCAAACCAGTAAGCTTCCCTTCCTTTGTGAATACTGTGCGGAGCAAATGCATTACATGTGTGGGCATATGCACGAATCAAATTATCCCTTTAACTTACGTTCCTATTGTCCTATCAAGATCCATGGTGGTTTAGGCAGCTTTATTGATCCGTTGTTTATTGTTTGTGGCCAATATTGCTCCATACGACCAATATCCCTAAGGTCGATTCTGGCAATGTATCTTTCTTGCCGATGAGATGGTCCCATAATAGATTACCCACATTCTTGAATATGTGCATTCAATCCATCAAGTGATTGATCTTGAGTCTTTGCCAGTATGGAAACTCATACCATAGAGAGAATCTCTTCATCCCTTGGGGTAGACTTTCTTCACACGTCTCCTTCTGCTCTAACCATGCTGAAATAGACATCCTTGTCAGTTCTCCTCCCAAGAAACCTTCTCGTAACTCATGATTCTTTGGAAGATGGACTCAATGACCTTTGTAGATTTTCTTCTTGAGTGAGGACGCTCGACGTGCATTAAGTCTAGGGCCACATGTGGCATATGCAGTGTAATCGGTTATCTAAAGCCCTGCACCCATACACACAACAATAAACCAACTGAAGCCTTGCACCCATACACATGATAATAAACCCATTCATAGGAGTTTGAGTCTCACTTAAGCATTCTGTTAGCCTGAGATAGTCATGCATCGTCCACATTAGAATGCTCTGATCAAAGCATTGCATCAACCTGCATGTTGGATCATATCCACCACTTCTATGCATGCCCACAATTGTTGCAGCTCTTTTAATAGTGGACACAGATACACATCCATATTTTTTACTTTATACTACCCCAACACAATCAAGCTTAAAAATGGGTGTCACTTCTTAGTCATCAACCACGGGGAATGTTGTAATGTTGACCTCATACCAAATGGATTTACGCCATCCATTGCCAGGCCAAGGTGCACATTTTGAGTTTCTTTAGAAAAATCCAACCACACGTTGTTAATATGTTTCCATGTCCAACACCTAAAGCTCTATTCTCCTCATGCCATGTTGCTGGAGCGGCCATGGACTTGCATTCCAAGAAATGCTTGATGTGAGGCAGTAGAAGAAAATATTATAGCATCTTCTGTGACACTTTTTGTCCGTGGAGTTCTGTTCCATATATCTTGGAATCACATTTTGGATACTTTTGCGTGTCCACATATTTCCCCCTAAAAAGAATGCAGTCATCAGGACAAGCGTGAATGGAATTGTAAACTATCCCTAAGATTTGCATGATCTTTTTTGCATCCTCTCTAGAATCTGGCATCACAATATCAAGTGGCAAAATATGCTCCTTTAAAAAGCTACACAAAGAAACACAATAACATCTCTTATAAATTGGTACATTATACATGTATAGGTTTTTATTGAAGTCGAATCATTGCAAGATATTACCTAAAAAGTTTTGTGATGCTAGTGTCACTCCATCCAAACTTTGCCTACATGTTGAGAAGAACTAGAAGTGCCTTCAATCTAGACACTCATGCTCCATCATATAGAGTCTTACCAAACGGCGAGTGAACATTCTCGAGCGAAGAAAAAACTGAGCGCCTTTCTCACAAACATTGAGCTTTGTTATTAGTAGCCATCAAGCATCTTTGTTTTGTTGTTTAATGAGCAACGAGAAAGAAGATTATCATATATTGAGAGCACGCCCAGTGAGGAGAGAGCTAGATATGAAGGGTCATAAAGAGGAAAATATGAACAAGGATAATTTGCACAAGCACATGCATATCTTCTCCATGTCTCTCCTAGCCTTGTGTTCATTACTTGCACATATCTTCTCCATCTCTCTCGTACCCTTCACAACATGCCTCTCTCGAGCGCATGGCACCATTGCCTTATGTGTGTGTGTGTGTGTGTGTGTGTGTGTGTGTGTGTGTGTGTGTGTGTGTGTGTGAGAGAGAGAGAGAGAGAGAGAGAGAGAGAGCTCCAGAAAACCTTAAAAAAAACACTATTGAAACAATGCATTGTGGACTATTTCAAGAGTTTTTTTTTTAGTTTGGTAATATGTGTGCAATTCTTGTAGGCAATTTGGAGTGGGTATATCATTGCATAGTAATGTGATAATCTCTCTTAGGCCTACTAGTAGGTATTAAATCAACAATATGCTTGATTCTGATAGGGTGTGGGCATGGTGCTAGTGTCTCTCTCACCAGATTGAATAATTGGAGAGCTGTAACATTGTCTCGTGACGCAGCTTGCATCTCTCCCAAACAAAACTGCAAACCTTATAACTACATTGCGATCCTTGGTTAAGTTAACCAAAAACTTTTTTAGCAGTCAATGGGAAAAAAGCCAAGCATTAGATATCTCCAAGTTTTTAGCGAACATTTAGGGGTTTAATAGATTCTTGTACTAAAATCCTCCAAATTTAGTGGATTTCCATTAAGGTGGCCCTCCACACTAGCCGGGAATTTTCAATTTTAGTTCTTAAAAAATACAATAAAGGTTAGTTTTTGTGTACAGGCTCTTCTTCACCAACCACACACTTTGCGACGAGCTTCGTCCTTTGGATTTTGAAATGTGACATTGTCCGATAGAGGGATAGCACAACCCTGCTTACCCTTGGGATCCCAATCTAAAATAATCTTGAACAACGAATCAATATACAAGTTTAGAGGGTTCCCATATGAGATCATGTACCCATGTTTGAATTTCATAGATTTTGCCCGTTGGGCTGTAAGCTTGACAATGACAATGACCTCACAAGCCTTTGCACCGCTCTCCATAACAAACCTCAACACACACCACAACAAACCCTTCTGCCAGCAAGTCCTCCAAGGAGCTTGTAACGGAGAGACTCGGTTTGCACAATTGTGTGTGACGGCCTATCAGGCAGAGACGACCCATAGCTTGTCGAGTAGTCTCTCTCTCTCTCCCCCCCTCTCTCTGCTAGCGACCACGAATTATTGGGGAATAAAGTACTGCTACAAATGAAAGGCATAATGCAAGTACTCAAGGGCAGTTAATCGCCATTCGCGAAGACGCTACAGACCGGAGACATAGCTGCAGGAAATGAAATGAAACAATAGCCAACTACTAGTTACATACCGAAAGCTTATGAAGGGCTC
The DNA here is from genome assembly GCF_014529385.1 of Adiantum capillus-veneris. NCBI lineage: Eukaryota > Viridiplantae > Streptophyta > Polypodiopsida > Polypodiales > Pteridaceae > Adiantum > Adiantum capillus-veneris. Next base: position 49,402,310 of record NC_140940.1, on the reverse strand, counting down.
AGCTCACCTACAGACGCGAGAGCAAGAGAGAGAGACGTCACACAAGCAGACTCCACCGTAGCCACCTCCAAAAAGCTTCCAAAAACAAAAAAAAATCTCCTGAAACAGTCTGCACCGGTGCGGACTGTTTCAGGAGGTTCTTTTTGTTTTCGATAGAGAGGGAGTACCCCCCTTAGGTGAGCTGCGGCTCAAAGCAGCGTCGTCATCTTTTCGTAATTGCCCTTATCATCATCGTCTGCATGTGCCAGGTGTCCAACTTCGCGGAGAGTTCCAATGGCCCGACTCCCGTTCAGACGCCGACAACAAGAGAGAGAGACGTCACACATGCAGACTCCACCGTTACACCGTAGCCACCTCCAAAAAGCTTCCAAAAACAAAACAAAAACCTCCTGAAACAGTTCACGCGGGCACGGACTGTTTCAAATTTTTTATTTTTTATTTTTTATTTTTTATTTTTTATTTTTTGGTATAGAGGGAGTACCCCTCAGACTTCTAATGGTGCCCAAAAGAAAGGAAAGCCGACTCCTGTTGCAGACGCAAAGAGAGAGAGAGAGAGAGAGAGAGAGAGAGAGAGAGGGGGGGCCATTGTAGCCACCTCCAGAAACAAAAACAAACATCTCGAAACATTCCACGTCAGTGTGGACTGTTTCAGGAGGTTTTTGAGAGAGAGAGAGAGAGAGAGAGAGAGAGAGAGAGAGTGGGACAACTACCAACATTAAGGTTTACAAAGAAAGATCTTCTTTTGCAGTTCTAGTTGTGCAATTCTTGACTACTAGAGCTTGTAGCGATGGTGTCTTGATCGGGTCTCTACTCTCGCGTGGTGGTTGTTGCTGCTCGCCACCTTATGTCGGGTTGCCTTCCCTTCATTCTCTCTAAGGAGCTTCTCAATGGCTAGCGTGTGGTAGGTAGTGGCTAAGTGTGAGGCTTTCAGGAGAACCTTATCCACTTTCGTGCCCCATCTTGAATTTTGTGGAGAACAATTAGAGGTATGACAAAGCGATGAGCTACATCGCTTGAGCGTTTGAAGGAATATGAAGGAGTTCCAGCCAAGATGAAGAAGATGGTCATTCGAGATTAAGGAACTAGAGGAGAGAAGGATAGCTACATCGCTTGAGCATTTGAAGGAATATGAAGGAGTTCCAGCCAAGATGAAGAAGATGGTCATTCGAGATTAAGGAACTGGAGGAGAGAAGGATAGCTAAGGCCAAGGTTTTTTATGAGAGAGAGTAAGATCAACTAGGAGAAGGGAAGGCTGTTCTAGACCCTCTTAGTTACAAGACCTGATTGATTTTTTTATTGTATCGGGTTGTTAATCAACAGGTGAATGTCATTTCCCATGCGGCTTTATGTGACTTGATTTTGGGGAGGGTCATGTGACAGAATAGTGAAACATGTTCTTTTACTGCATAAAGATTGTTAAAATTTGAGTTCCTATAGTGTTTCTCCAACAAAGAGAGAGAGAGAGTTCCTTTCTGCCTACCATCATTAGCAAGGAGATTCAAACTATAGTGCAGCTTCACTTACCTGGTGAGATTTCAAAGCATGCAGTCTCTGAAGGTACCAAGGCCATCACTAAGTTCACCAGTATTATGTGAGGGTCTTTTAAATCAATGGGTTTTGTAAAGGCTAGCAGGATCTTGAGTCATTGGCGTTAGGGCGCTTGTTCATACTCATGGTAACTACAAGCTTCAAAGTGGGCTTGCAAATGAAGCCTTAACATTGCGTTTGTTTTTGCTCATTTCTATGTACCACACTTATCAGACCAAGAAGGTCAAGTGAAAAGCTAGTTTTTCTCAAAAACAAAAAGCAGAGAGAGAGAGAGAGAGAGAGAGAGAGAGAGAGAGAGAGAGAGAGAGAGAGAGAGAGAGGAATAAAGTAGGCATAACCACGCAATAGATATTTTGTGAAGATGGATGCATGCAATCTATAGAGCCATAGCCACTTAGTTGGGTCTTGGAAGGCGTGGGCATTGCAGCCCCGATAGCAAACAAATAAGATCTGCAGCACAAGCCTTCAACACCACCACCTCCTCCTCACAGTGTCAAGAAGAGGAGAATCCTTTGTGGTGCAATAGGAAACAACACATTATTATCATCATCAACCTCCCATGACCTCAAAGTGGCTGTGGGCATTGAGCCCATCGAAGCAACTAGCCTGGGTATACTGGCTTTGAGCGTGTACTAGACTGGATCGAAGACTTTTGGAGTCTAATTGTTTCTAATATAGTTGTTGTATGTTTTGGTGTTAGCACAAAAGCTATTGAGCGCACTACTCCTTGGAAAGTGTTCACAGATGTATGTTTATCAAAGTTAATGAGAAGAAATTTGGACTTTTTTGTTTGTTGATGTGTAAGAGCACTCTAGGTCTACCATATTTTAGATTGTTTGATAAGTTAAATAAAATTTGTAGTCATTTAAAGTGTAAGTTTGTTTTTCTTTGGTAAGATTGTACATGAGAAGACATAATAAAGTATAAGAGATCTTGACGGAATAAGCCTCATTAGATTCCTACCATGCACTTGTGACACCAGACCTCTCCTTGAACCTTTTGATTTCTATCATTATGGGAAGTCCAAGGGTGGTCTAGTTTCAAATTTTTAGCAATAACTTTTTTTTAAAGGAAATTTTGGTTATTTTAAAGTTTGTACACAGTCTAGGAGTTCATTCTGATTGTTTTCCTTCAGTTTCAATTTTTGATCGAGGGCACTCCTTGGAAGCCACTTTTGAAGGTGTTAGGGTGAGATTTTGAGAAAGTTTTGTATGTAGGAAATGCAGTCCTTAACACAATAAAAAACATTGGTTCTTTGAGTATTTTCAGATTCCATGGTTTTAATGCCCATTCGAACCCATAGATTAAGGAAAAAGTAAGAAATGTCTTTTTTACATCATTTTTAAAGAAATTGCCAACTTGCACGTTGATTTTTGGAAAATCCGAGTAGGAAATGATTTTTTTGCATCACACGATGGTCGAAGAGCGCGACGAGATGAACAAATTTATGTGAGACAAGCCCAAACAGATTCGGAGCCAATTGAACACTAGAAGCTCTTGAAAACAACCTAAAAGTTCAACACTTAACCAAAAAAAAAAAAAAAACTGACCACTTGAATTATGGCCATGCATTAAAAAAAATCTTGTACTTGTCATTTTAGGGCCCCAGGGACCCTCAACATGAAGACCCCTCATGTTGAGGGTCCCTGGGGCCCTAAAATGACAAGTATAGGCTTTTTTTAATGCATAGCCATGAGATAGAATTTGGCAAATTAATGTATTCATAGCAAACTCCCCCCCCCCCCAATGGCAAATAGCTAAACATTGTATCAGGCCATGCATTAAAAAAAAGCTTGTACTTGTCATTTTAGGGGCCCAGGGACCCTCAACAAGAGGGGCCACAAGGGCGCGCAAACTGGCCATCCAAATTTTTTTTTTGGATGGCCAGTTTGCGCGCCCTTGTGGCCCCTCTTGTTGAGGGTCCCTGGGCCCCTAAAATGACAAGTACAAGCTTTTTTTTAATGCATGGCCATGAGATAGAACTGGGCAGTTTAATGTGTTCATAGCAACCCCCCCCCCCAATGGCAGATACCTAAACCTTGTATCATGCTTATCAACCATTTTTTACTTCCTTGTGTCCATCCCATGTTCTTGGAAATATCTTGGTCCCTATTTGTTCATAGCAACCCCCCCCCCAATGGCAGATACCTAAACCTTGTATCATGCTTATCAACCATTTTTTACTTCCTTGTGTCCATCCCATGTTCTTGGAAATATCTTGGTCCCTATTTGTGCCTGGATGGGCATTCTACGCGCCGTTGTGGTCCCTTTTGTTGAGGGTCCCTGGGGCTTCAAAATGACAAATAGGGGCTTTGTTTTAATGTATGGCCATGAGATAGAGTTGTAGTGTTTGATGTCCGGAGTATTCACTATGTCAAATTTTCCTATATTATGTGCGTTCACCACAATGGATTGAAAGTAGCCCTTATAGGCCTTACCTACACATGTTTCTGTAACTTTACAAGAATATAAATTCCCTTCTGTTGAACACATGTGCTATGTTACATATACTTTAGTGAACTCCCAACGTCAAAGGCCTCACAAATTTTGTGTACTCAGAACATTTAGCACTAGAAATCAACCAAACAAGGAGCCAATTTTTACTTCCTTGTGTTCACCTCGTGTTCTTGGGAATGTTTTGGTTAAGCCATTTCTTTGGTATTTAAAACCACATGTGACCCCTATTGTTATAGTATCCAACCAAAGGTTTCTTGATTAGCAGTTATATAGGTTCGAGTGATACATATCTTCTATGTTAACAATGCATGTATCTATAATTTATGTTTACACTTTCTCTATCCAAATGAGCTACATAGTAAAAATCAAATCCACAATTCAACAATTAAGTTCACAAGGTGATAGCTATTGGTATGATCTTTAGCAATACCAAATAAATAGCTACCAATAGCGAATGAATAAGGATATTTAAGAAGGTTTGATACCAAAAACTTGTCAACACTACTCAAAAAGGTGGAAACTCAAAAGCTTTATAATATATATGATGAAACAAGAATCAATAATAAGTCACCCCTATATATCTACACCTCCATCTCAAGTTGTCATTTCTCTAAGTCAAGCTTGGCATAGGCATAGTATGGAAACAATAACATTTTGGAAAGCAAGAATTTAGCTTTCTTAACTTTTGAAATGTTGCTATTGATATATATTCAACATCCCCAAATGAGGATATCTTGACAAAGTTTATGATCCACTTAATAAGAATAACCATTAGTGATTAAACTAAAATCAAAATATTGCATAAATTTCTTCATGGTGGAATGATTAAGACTTGAAACTTCAAACATCTTACAGGCAAATCAAAATATCCAAAAAAATCAACAATATTTCTCAAATCTGTATGAAACTCCAGTAATCTAAATAAAATACTCTCACTCAGTGCAACACCATTTAACAAAAATAAATATTTATATTGCATTTATAAGGAATCTAGCCTCATAAAAATAATTACAAATGGAGACAATGTTGTTGTTGTTAGGCTTCTCTTACAAGTATTTGTCTTTCTCATCTAGAGATTCATATACACGAGTATTTGTGTGTCTATGACACTAGGGAAGATAGTAGTACTATAGGGATGGCTTTTCTAAGAGCTCCTAGAGAGTACCTATTGGTTCAAGATTCTACAAAAATCCTACTATTCTTATCAAAATCTTTTAACACGGTAGTGAAAGGTTCCTCACGGAACAAAAATAGGGTGATTTCCATCTCTGCACATGGTTGCTTGCTCATGTCCTCTCAAAACAAGTTGACTCTGTAAGTAAACAACAGATTATGTGAGCACAAAGTTATAAAGTACAAAATGATATCATTCTAATAATCTAATGACAACTATACAAAGAATAAATTATGAGAAAAATCTTTGATGAATCTCCATAGATAACACAACCTACTTACATTGTGAGACTCAATCACATGCTACAAAACTATAGATGGCGCACCAAAGCCATCAACAAAATAGCACCACCCAATGTTATGAGGTGTGAAGCCTAAACATTGAAAGCCATAAAGAGGTTAATTCCCTCCAGCATGATAAACTTAAAGATGGAGATGATCTTAAGCTCTGAATGTAAGCTACAAGGGTAGTTTTCTCACCATTCTATCTTTATGTTGGAGATGAATCCTTGCAATGCCCATGCACTATTCACACCTCCTGTTCTTGTGGTATGCAAGTTATGTGAGTTGATGCTTTTTCCACCTTTGGGAGTAGAGGTTTCCATGTAGTGCGAGTGAATGAAAGTAGAAGGAGGAGAATCTTGTTTCATGCTGTAATGGAGGTGAGAGAAGGGAGAGGAGTGAAGGAGTACGAGCGGAAGTGCAATGCGAGAGAGAGTGCGAGAAGAAGAGCACGACGATATGGTGAACTCGCTCTACTGTAATGTGTAGAGCATAGTGAGTTCTTATTAGGTTTTTACAAAAGAATATGTGTACATACCTGGCGGCTCGCCCACTTACCTGGGCGACCACATTGGGCTTTATACCCCAACACCCTTTCTAGAGCATTTGTTTGAGCCATTTGAGTGGACTCAAATTTTAGCAACAATGGATGCCTACTCAATTTTGCAATGAAGATGGCTATGACATAATTCCCATCCAACTGATCTCAACCCTTCACATTGAGGACAAAATTCAAGAATCCAAGGACTTGATGAAAGCTCAACAAGTCTTTTTAGACCTCTACTATGATGCAACAGATGAGTTGGAAGAAAATTTAGCTACATCGCATGATTCATGGTCAGAAAAAGAACATGTGAGAGCTAAACTACTCATGAAAGGAGGGGAGGAAAAGTTTTTTAACTTTACAAACCAAAAATCGAGAAGACAAAAATGGTATAGAAGAAAAAGAGACATGAGAAACTTGAAATCTAGACCTATGCCATCAGTCTCCAGTAGAACACAATTTCTAATAATGCAGATAGATGCACATGATTATGTCAAAGATAAAATCAGTGGTAGATATCCTTTAAACTGCATTTCCATTCGACAGATTCCACCTCTTGGCGCCAATTGAAATCTAGACTCCATCCTCAAACTCAGTACCCGTTGTCCCTCAAAGAGAGCAACGCCATGCGAGCCTGCTTGGTTTACATGCACAATTTTCAACTTAAAAAAACACTTCTACATTGTCTTGCCACCTGGCAACCTCACAAGCTGTTTTGTGGTTTCCGCCCGCTTCTAGGGCCATATCCTGGCCTCGCACCACCTGAACCCCCCCCCCCCCCCCCCCCCCTTTCATTCATTCCTTTTTGGTATCTCATCCTCTTCAATAGTCCAACCAAGGCACCTCTGTAGATTCCCCTCAAACAAATCTCCCCAAAATCATGCCAACCTATGCGTAAGATAGGTACATTAAAGTTGTAGTTTCCAAGTTAAAGGAAGTTGTTCGCTCTTCCAAGATCCCCCAACATTGACTGTTGCCACCAGCTTGCAAGGAAAATCACTTAGCCTACGTGTCCCATTAAAAAGGAACATGCCCATTAGCTACGTGTCAGTAAAAAAGAACATGCCCATCATCGTGTCAACCCCTAAAGCCTCATAAAATTTTAACAGGTAATTCTTTTTATGGTCGGTATGCACATTTTTTGTCCATTTAATGCAAAGCAAGTGTTTCAAAGACTTAGTTGATATGGAAAGGGATTTCAAATGAGAGGGCGGAAGACCTACACTATCTATGGTGGCACTATGCCATTGAGCCGAAGAAAGCATGTAAAGCTTGAGTGCAGGGAAAATAATATGGGCGAGCATGTTTATGCTATTTAAACTCAATGCAAGGGTCGATTCACATGAGCCCCTAAGAAAGGATTTACTTGTCTAGAGTCTAGCAAGTATTGGTATGATTATGGACTCTAGATTTAGGGCCTCAACATGTACGAAGGTTTTGAGATTTTTAAGCCTCCTGCTGCTTTGCATTGATTTTAGATGTACAACCCTTTTGCAGTGAGGTGCTGATCAAATCTAGCATGACATGATTATTTTCTTCAATATAGCATGTGACTGTATCAACTTGTCAAGGCTGTTGCTCATATTTGCTCAAAAAGTAGCTTCGCTTGATTTTCTTTGTTCGTTAATTGGAAATCCTCTTGCTGGAACATCAAAAAGGTCAACGAGATCCAGCAACAAGAAAGAGGAAGGGCCTGCTCCTAAGCCCGCTCCCAAAGCGGTTATGGAGGATGCACCAAAGGACAAAAAGCAAGGTAATCCCAAGGGACCCTCATATAAGCTTAAATCTGACATTGAATTGGCTACAGATCTAAAGAATATTTTTGAAGAGCATATCCTGAATAGTAAAGTGGAGCTCACATTGGGTGATATTCTAGGAATTGCCAAGCGCGAGTTCCATGAGGAGATCAGCGATATTATTAAAAGGAAGCGACAGGTACCGAGTGAGCAAGAGCCAGAATCAGTTAAGAGTCATGTGGTTCGACATATTGAACCAATTTTGGATGATTATGGAGAATATTTGGTAGGTCTTGAAGAAGAAGAGTTGAGGTCTCTGGTGGTTTCAAACTCGATTGTAGCCGAGATAAGAAACATGCATTTTAATGATGGGGAAGACAATGAAACTATACCCAAGTGTCATTTTTCAACGACTCATTGGGCAAGAGCAACGACTGAAACTGTGTTAAAGCTTGGCAACATTGAGGAGCCGGTCTTAGCCCTTATAGACCATGGTTCAAAAATCAATCTTATGGCAAAGAGTTTGCACCAGAAGGGGAAGTGGCCTATCCACGGTTGGTAGATACGAGCTGCCAACATGTTTCTAGGTGATCTTTATGGTGCATGTGCAAACGTCAAGATAACTATTGGGGATATCTGTGATGAGCGAAAAATTTTCATACAGGAGCATTCCTCCTACCCACTGATTTTGGGACAGCCCTACATTATGGCTATGCAAATGGAAACCAAGGTGCTAGATGATGGCTTAGCCTATGCCAGGGTTCGGAGCCGAGATGGTAAGAAAGTGGTTCAATTTTTTATTGTATGTGTTGACCATGCCAGGAACAAAGACAGTTTATGTGATTGTCCAATACCAAAGATACATAAAGAGTTCAAAGAACACAGGTTTGCTCCTGATTTTCTTGGGGTGCCACTAAAAAGCGTGACTATGGTGGTACAAGTGAAGAGAAGTTCTCTCAAAGAGAGACCTTCTCTTCAGAATTTTTGGTATTGACATCTGAGGGTTCAGTATCTTACAGAAAATTTAATGATTTACTTAAGTGGGAGAAACAATATGTTTCAAGTATTTAAAGTGAATTGCAGGGATGTGATGTGCTTGAACCAGATGATGTGATTTTAGGAATCTTTTAAGAGATATCTTATGTTGACACTATGTCAGAGCTTGAGGATATCAAGCAATACAGGTTACAAAGTGGAACTAAAGTCGTTAAAGTGCACTCAATGGACATGTATGAAGAGTTGGACATATATGAGGCACTTATGCATATTGAAGATGACTTGGGTAAAGCAATTGAAGCACAGGTAGAGACGAAGTACAAGACAATTGCAAAGAAAGTGAGACCATTGGCTATACCTCTACCAGAAGGAAGTGATGGGGTGATTAAAGAAGCTTCTCAACAACCTATGCTCAGGAATCCAAAGAACATTGGGCATAAATTTACCAAGGAGACATTGCAGCAGCGGAAGGTTGGAGAAGATGGTTTTCTCAACGAAGAGGAAATCAAGTGCTTTCAAGGTATGCTCAAAAAACACGGTAAAGCTTTTGCTTTTGAGCCAAGTGAGATTGGTTGTGTGGATCCAAGTGTTGTTTCACCTATGGTTATATTCACTATTCCTCACATGCCATGGAGCTTATGTCCCATTTCAATTCCTAAAGCTCACTTGCCAAAGTTTATTGATTTGATTAACAAGAAGATACAAATGGGAATTTTGGAACCATCATGTGTGCCATACTCCAATCGATGGTTCATTGTTGCAAAGAAAAATGGTACTTTAAGATTCATAGAGGACATGCAGCCGGTTAACAAGGTAACAATCCACAATGTGGATACTGGCCCAATTGTGGATGAATTTGATGAGGCCTTTACAGGTAGGTCAATTTACTTTATGGGTGATCTTTACTCTGGATATGATCAATTTCAATTAGCTTTGCAGAGTAGGGATCTTACTACGATGCGCACACCTCTCGGGTTGGTAAGTATGTGCACTTTTCCACAGGGTGCTACTAATTCTGTAGCTCATATGATGAACGGCATAAATAAAGTATTAAGGGACTTTAACCCTCATGTTACAATGCCTTTCATTGATGATCTACCAATTAAAGGATGTGAGGAAGGGTCAAAAGATGAGGTAAAAGATCAGAGGAGGTGCCGACAGTTTGTTGCTCAACATATTGATGATTGTGATGCTATTTTGTCCGGGCTTGAAGAAGTTAACTTTACACTTTCAGGGCAAAAATCAACTTTTGGTGCTAAAGAGGTTTTAATTGTGGGGCATTTGTGCAGTTCAGAAGGTAGAAGGCCAAGTCCAGCTAAAGTTGAAGCTATTCAAAATATGAAGGAAATGTGCTCTTCGGTTACTGAAGCTCGTCGATTTTTGGGTGCATGTGTATTCTATCTTATTTGGCTGCCACATTTTTCTCATGTTGCAGAAGTTCTTTATCAATTGCTAAGGAAAGGGAAGAGGTTCTTTTGGGAAGAAGTCCATATGAAGGCTATCAGGAAGCTAAAGCATATGCTTCTCGAGGCTCCTACCTTGAGGAAGGTTGATTACAAATGTGGAAGGCCTTTTCCAAGCTCTCCATGGCACTGAATCTCTCTACAAACCCTTTTCCAAGCTCTCCATGGCTGCAACAACCACATGCACCCCCTATAGTCCAACATTATCTCTCTACTAGCTTTCTCCCATCTCCATTGTAGCACCAAGCAAGCTTCTCCCCCATCTCTTCCCCTTGCCCACCACATAGCTCCACACCAAGCTAGCTCCTTGTTGGGGTATAAAGCCCAATGTGGTCGCCCAGGTAAGTGGGCGGGCCGCCAGGTATGTACACATATTCTTTTGTAAAAACCTAATAAGAACTCACTATGCTCTACACATTACAGTAGAGCGAGTTCACCATATCGTCGTACTCTTCTTCTCGCACTCTCTCTCGCATCGCACTTCCGCTCGTACTCCTTCAACTGGTATCAGAGCTCAGATCGAGGCTCGGGGCAGCACTGCAGGAGGCTAGAGTCACTAGCTCAGATTGGAGTGAAATTCGACAGGCGAAGACACGGCCCCAAAACTCGTGGGAGTACCCGAACGCCTCGGTGTTGTTAGAATTTCATTCTGAGGACATCTCGGCCACCGTTCGGCTTCGACAAAGGTCTGCGCAGGCCATTTTCGACTACGTGGTCTCAGCGGGTGCAGATCCGACTCTGCAAATTTGGGGTTTTCAGCCTACGACTGCAGGTGCTGAGGATATCGACACTCCCAGAGTGTTGATTTGTGGCTGTCTACACATCGAAGGACAGCTCACAGTTCTTGGAGGCGTGTCACATACGACACGGGCGCATCTACACACAGACTGTAGGCGACATCCACTAGTTCATCAGGTAGCTTGTGTTTGCTGCTTGATATTCCAGATTTCATCCTGACATTGCAGGTACTTCCACATGGGATGTATTGTCAGAGATGATGTATGTCTGTTGAGGGTTTGCTGGCTGTGAGTCACGCAGCAAACAACCGCTGCAGCGGTTACAACATACAGTGGGAAATTTGTGGATGTATGACTTTGTGGGAAGTCTATGTACTGTCAGATTTACTGCAGCCTTTGTTGAGAGTCGAGTGAGGTTTTATTGAGCTGGGGGATTCTCGAATGTTGAGATCCTTTCGGTGATACAGGTCTTGGAGCGATCCCTCGAGCACCCTTAGATAGGCAGCTAGGATGTATTGACTGTGAGTTAGACAGTTGGGATTGCATCTTTGCTTTACTGCCGTTGAGGCATTGTCGCAGTCTATGCTTACAGGACAGTGACAGGACAGTTAGAGACAGTACAGGTGCAGGACAGGTTTACCCACAGCTTACAGTGTCAGAGAGACAGTGTTTTTTGAGCTGTTTTTGGTCTGTTTTTGAGTACACCAGAGCCATTTTACAAAGGAGACTCTGCCGAAATTTATGCAGAATCTGAAGCTTTCTTGGTTCATTTGACAGGTTGATATTGGTTCAGAGGTCAGTTTACAAGGGAAACTCTCGAGAATTTTTCCCAGGAAAGTAAACTACTGTGAAGCGTAGCTATGGCTGGATCACACGACACTGCTCTTTACAATATCAAGAAGCTGGATGGAGCCAATTTCCCATTGTGGAAGAAGCAGATTTGGCACGTGTTGGTACAAAAGAAGCAAATAAAACCTATAAAGCTCAAAGGGATAAAACCAGAAGATATGGATGAAGATGAATGGACCGAAATGGATGAATTGGCACTTTCTACCATTATGCTGACTTTGGCAGAAAGCATTTACTTCAATGTAGCAGACGAGATGTCGGCTTATCAAGCATGGTTAAAGCCGAGTGATCTTTAAGAGAAGCAGAGTGCAGCTTCACAGGTATACTGGCTTAAGAAGCTTGTTGACTTGAAGATGAAAGAAGGGACACCTATGTCCAATCATCTGAATGAATTCAACACAATCTATAGTCAGTTGTCAGCTCAAGGTGTCAAGTTTGATGAACCTATTAGAGCTATGTTCCTGTTGATCACATTGCCGGAAAGTTGGGACACTTTTCGCACAGCTTTGAGTAATTCTGCACCTCCAGATGGTTTGAACATAGCAGGTGTAGAAGGAAGTCTGCTTACTGAAGAAACCAATAGAAAGACAATGGACAAAGGCAAAGGAACAGCCTTAGTTGTCAGGGGAAGGACCATAGAAAAGTACAAAGGTGGAAAGAGGAATCAGTCTCGTAGCAAGTCCCGCAGTGCTAAAGGCAAGAGTGACATAGAATGCTACCATTGTGGCAAGAAGGGTCACATGAAAAGAGACTGCAGAGAATGGAAAGCAGAAAAAGACAAAGAGAAAGCTGAAGACCATGGTGAGAAGAACAAGTCCTCAGTGAAGATTCAAGAAATAAATGTGACAAACACTGTTGCAGAGGACGACAGTCTAGTGTCAGGAGACATCTACTTCTTGAAGAATACAATGGACTCAGCTCTTCTTACAGCATCTGATGGAAATGCACTGAGTGACTGGATTATAGACTCAGGGGCATCACTTCATGTGTCTCCAAACAAGGAGTGGTTTACCCCTTATGTGACCACTAAAGATCATGTTCGGCTAGGCAATGGGCAGACATGTGAGATCTTAGGTGTTGGAGATGTTCAATTGAAGTTTCAGAATGGCTCTTCTTTCACGCTGAAGAATGTGAGACATGTTCCCGCAATTACAAAGAGCTTTATCAGCACAGGTTTACTTGATGATGCTGGCTACGTCACCACTTTTGGACAGAACATGTGGAAGATATCCAAGGGTTGTATGACAGTAGCACATGGAGTAAAGTCTGGAGGACTTTACATGATTTATGTATCAAATGTCTCGAAAAATGTAATCAATGTAACCGAGCAGCCGAACGTTTCTTTGTGGCATAGCCGGTTAGGACATATGTCCAAGAAGGGAATGGAAATCTTGTCTCGTTCTGGTTATTTGCCTGGCTTTTCATTTAATGATTTTGAATTCTGTGAACATTGTCTGTATGGTAATCAAACACAACAGCCACATAAGCATAGAAGCAGTAGAAGAGATACACAGTTGGCACTTGTTCATAGTGATTTGTGTGGACCTATGCCTAACCTATCTCTAGGGGGAGCTTCTTACTTTATGACATTTATAGATGATTACTCGAGGAAAGTATGGGTTTACTTTCTCAAGCACAAGGATGAAGCGTTTAGTGTTTTCAAAACGTTTGTGACACTTGTGGAGAATCAGAGTGGCAAGAAGCTTAAATGCTTACGCACTGACAATGGTGGAGAGTATGTTTCAAAGGCCTTTCAGGACTTTTGTGAGTCAAAAGGTATAAAACGTGAACTTATTGCTCCTTACAATCCTCCTCAAAATGGTGTTGCTGAAAGGATGAATAGGACCATACAAGAGAAGGTCAGAAGTATGTTGTCTAATGCACAGCTGCCAAATGGGTTTTGGGCTGAAGCTGTATCAACAGCTGTTCATCTTGTAAATAGATCTCCTAGCAAGGTTTTGCAGAAGGATTCAGTGCCAGAGATGGTATGGTCAGGCAAGGTGCCCTCATACAAGCATCTCATAGTCTTTGGCTGTGAGGCATATACTCACGTTCCAAAGGAATTTAGGAACAAACTTGAGCCAAAGAGTAGAAAGTGCATCTTTCTAGGCTATGGTAATTCTGGTGAGATGGGGTACAGACTTTGGGATCCCAAATCCAGAAAGGTTGTCCGCAGCAATGATGTTCACTTTAATGAATCCAAATATCATTCTAAACCAGAGAGGTTTGAGGAGATTAGAAGAGTTGTCTTCCAAGAAGATGGACCTGCACGTGCAAGACAAAATGTCAGGGCTCAAGAGGAGCAAGGACATGATAGAGTGGAACCACAGGTTGTGGCTGAGCCTGAGCCACCTATTGTGCGTAGATCTGGACGTGTCACGTGACCTCCGGATAGGTTTGTTCCATCTATGAACTATGTCATGTTGACTGATTGCAATGAGCCTTCATGTTACAAGGAAGCAGTGCAAATGAAGGACTCCGGGAATTGGCAATTGGCCATGCAGTCAGAGATGACAGCTCTGCATAAAAAGAAGACATGGAAGCTAGTTAAATTACCACAGGGCAAAAAGGCTCTACCTTGTAAATGGGTTTACAGGTATAAGATCACCGCTCATGCTAGTCAGCCAAAGTACAAAGCAAGGCTTGTTGCCAAGGGCTTTAAGCAAGAACAAGGCATTGACTTTGATGAAGTCTTCTCTCCGGTGGTCAAAATGACTACATAGAGATGCTTTCTTGCATTGGTTGCCATATTAGATTTGGTGTTGCACCAAATGGATGTCAAGACAGTGTTCTTGCATGGTGATTTAGATGTGGAAATTTACATGCAGCAGCCAGAAGGGTTTGTTGAGAAAGGCAAGGAAGATTGGGTATGCCAATTGTTAAAGAGTCTTTATGGCTTAAAACAATCACCGAGGGCATGGTACCATAAATTCCACAAGTTTATGCTTTCTCAAGGCTACAAACGTAGTGAGTTTGATCACTCTCTATATACAAAGAAGGCTAAGGATGGTAGTTGGTTGATCCTTATTTTGTATGTGGATGACATGTTGATTGCTGGCAAGCACTTGGAAGAAATTTCAGCTTTGAAGTCAAAGATGGCAAAATCGTTTGACATGAAAGACATGGGTGAGGCAAGTCATATACTTGGTATGCGCATTGAAAGAGACAGATCAAAGAAGTTGATTTGATTATCTCAAACAGAGTATATTGACAAGGTTTTGCAACGTTTCAATATGGAGAAGGGAAAGGCATTGAGTGTTCCATTGCCACCATATGTGAAACTTAGCAAACAAGATTGTCCTGTGTCTGAGGAAGAACAGGCTGAAATGGTTAAGATTCCATATGCGTCTGCAGTGGGTAGTTTGATGTATGCAATGATTGCTACTCGCCCAGACATTGAATTTGCAGTGGGAGTAGTAAGTCGATACATGTCAAACCCAGGCAAGAAACATTGGGAGGCAGTGAAAGGAATATTGAGATACCTGAAAGCTACAAAGAGTATGCGTATATGCTATGGGAGTCATGAGCTAAGTGTAAAGGGTTTTACAGACTCAGATTATGCAGGTGACTTAGACAACCGAAGGTCTATGTCAGGGTATGTCTTTACATTGGCTGGTGGAGCAGTATCATGGCATTCTAGATTACAAGATTGTGTTACTCAATCTACTACAGAGGCTAAATATGTTGCAGCATCAGAGGCATGCAAAGAATCAATTTGGCTTAATCGATTAGTAACAGATTTGGGAATCAAAGAAGAGATGCCTGTGTTATATTGTGATAGTCAAAGTGCTATACAATTGGCTCGCAATCCAGTTTATCACTCAAAGACAAAGCATGTGGATGTGAAGTATCATTTCATCAGGGAAATGCTCGAGGATAAGCAACTTCAGCTTGTCAAAGTTCACACCACAGAAAACCCTGCTGATCTACTTACAAAAGGACTTCCCTCAGAGAGCTTTGCGCATTTTCGCAAGTAGTTAGGTGTAGGGTAGTACATCACTTCTCTACATCTCTTGTATATTAGCTTGTATAGTAGCTTCTCTCACACTTAAAGTACCACATTGGACTTTAAGTGGGAGGTTGTTGGGGTATAAAGCCCAATGTGGTCGCCCAGGTAAGTGGGCGGGCCGCCACGTATGTACACATATTCTTTTGTAAAAACCTAATAAGAACTCACTATGCTCTACACATTACAGTAGAGCGAGTTCACCATATCGTCATACTCTTCTTCTCGCACTCTCTCTCGCGTCGCACTTCCGCTCGTACTCCTTCAAAGGGTTCAAGTACATAGGCTTCGTCTATGCAATCCCTTTTTAAGATACATTCTTCTTGTTTCAAGCTCCCATTTTTTGAGGCTCCGCATATCCAAATAGGTGTATCTTTGTTCATCCAAGATGGAAGCTTAGTTTTAACCAAAGAGACTGAGTCAAATTCTTGCATGGGTGTTTTCATGACATCTCTATAAGTGTGATCTTTTAGATTAAACCTTGTTATTGATCCCACTTGCTTCAAGTACAGATAATTTTTCCCAATACTAGACGAGTTGTACTTGTCGCATGAAAGGTCTTCCAAAGATGATTTCATAATTGACTTTCTTTCCAAAGTCCACTATTGCAAAAGTATGTTGATAATCAATCCCACATGCATTAACTATCACTTTTTCAAGCAGTGAGATGTGTCCATCAGTCAAGTGCAATTTCGTTCGAGTTTGTTTAATGGATGGTTGCCCCCATGATTCCCATACTGCTTTCGTGTGGCTATGGCTATGCCTCACCCACTATCCAGTATTGCCATGGTTTCTACATCAATATATTTTATTGGAAGGGTTGTGTTTTCTTCTTCCCCTTTGTAGTATTCTTTAACTTTGTTCATTGGAATAGATCTAATCTCTTTGTTATCCAATTCATGTTTCAATATTCCAATTTTTTTACGATTAGCCATGTTAACCCCACCTTCTCTAGAGTTTTTTGTAGATCATTCCATAGATATGGTCTAAGTTATTAGAGTTCTTAGGTGGAGTTCTACCACCACTTTGAATTTCTCTTTAATGGTTCCTACCACAAGCTCCTCAGGTTTTGCCATACTCTCGAGCTTGGGTTTTTGTTTTTCCAGCATCTCTTGAGTAATTCTTACCAAATTTTGATAAGCTTCAAGCTTAGTTGCTTCTATATCTGGAGAAGGATAGTTTTTCCACTTGTTTTCCATGTTTTGGCCTTCTTTAAGTCCTGCTTGGTAAGCTTCTAAGGCTGCATTAATTGACTCAAAAATTTTGTCTACCAAAATTGATTCTCCAGATTTCATGGTGGTTTCCTTGATTTCACTTCCAGTTTCCTTCACTTTTTGTCGGAATAGTTTCTTTGCTTTCTGTTTTCTCATCTCATACCTTTTGCTTCTGCTTCTCTTGGTCTTTGAGAGGAAATTTTAGTATTCTCCGAATCATCAGAGGAGTTATGTTTCTTTTTCTTAGCCTGGGCTCTGGTGATTACCTTGATCGAAACAATCGGTTCACTCTCAGATGAGCTACTAGGTATCACTTGGACTACGTTCACTACTGTTTTACCCTTGTTTAAAGGATTTTTTGGACAATCTTCATGGAAGTGTCCTCCCTTTTTACAACATTGTATACAAAAAGCTTCAACTGGCTTAATGTTCTTGTCAATCTCTAGGCATTCATTTTTTCAATGATCATCTGCACCACAGTTATGACAGTTTCCAGTTCTTGGCTTAATCATGGGTCTTACCATAGGAGGTCTAATACCTTGATTAGCTACATTGTACATCAGTGCAAGCTTTGGTGTAGTATAAGTCACATGTTCTTCCATTGGTGGTGGATGTGAATTATACCAGTCTCCTTCTACCATTATTGTAGATGGACTAGGCTTAGCATAGGGTGTAACAGGCACTAGTGCTTGTTCATCTATGACTCTTTTTGAATGCATCTACTTTACAAGTACTGCATTATGTTCAGGATATGGAGGTTGTTGACCCAACATGAGTTTATGTCTTTCCATACCCATCGATGGTCTTTGAGCTGGGGCCATATTAGGCTGATAATTGTACATGGGTTGTCCTTGTCGCCTCATAGGCACGTATTGAACATTTTCATCATACTTTGGTTGGTAATAGCACTCATTGGTCTCATGGTTGGTCCATTTACCCTCGATTGTACACCATTTTTGTGGCCTAATTGGTTGTCCCTGTTGAGGTATCCCTTGCCCTAGTCCTCTCATAGGTGCTTTTTGCATGTTATTCATCATGTCATTCATCCTTTTGAGCATGTATTCTACGGATGTAAGTGGTGCTGTAGCAGCCGCTCCCACTTGTGCTGGTTTGGTGGATGCCGTTTTCTTGCTTTGGTTATCCTTAGGGACATCGTCTTCATTAAAAATATCACAACTGTCTCCTAAGTCAAGAGCATCTAACACACGCTCTTCTAGGATCATATGCTTCTTGCTGTACAATATAGCATGAAGTTCTTTGTTTAGGAGTCTCTCTAGAAATAATGATACTAATCTTTCTTCTGCAAGTATTTCTAGCTCCGGGCATCTTGCAATGTATTGCTTCATTCTAGTTGCACAATCCCTAACCGACTCACCTTGTTTCTGTTTGAAGCTATAGATTTGAGCTCTCGGATCATGTTTTGAAACATGCACCTACAAATCCTTGAGCTAATGTATTTAAATCCATGATTGACCTTGGTGGAATGTTTTGGAACCATGTCAATGCTTTTCCTTCTAATGTCATTCCAAATTCCTCAAATTGAGTATGGAAATCAAATATGCATTCTACTCTTAGTACTTGTTTAAAGCTTGCTAAGTGGTCATATAGATCCCCAGATCCACTGTATTTTTTGACCCATTTTTGAAAATCAACTGGTCTGACACGTCTATTTGGTTCAACTCCCGATCTCCTGCCAGTTGGTCCTAATCCGATTCCTTCAAACCAGTCTGTTGGAAATAGTGACTCATGTAGCCTTGGACTGGCTTTAGTGTCACCTAGTTTTCTTCGTGATGAGTTAGTTTCTGGTTTTTAAACATTTCTCTCAAAAGATCTCTCACGGAGTTCATCTCTCGGAATAGTTTCTGGTCCTTGGCCCAATATTCAATCTCTTATGGAGTACCCTTGGTATTTGGTTTGTTCCACATCCTCACGAGTCATCATAACAAAATTATCGCTATAGCAATCCCTAAATAGGTAGATTGGTAGATCTACTAAATCCTTGTCTTTGATTTTGAAGATATAGATGATCTTCATGGGTGTTAATTGTCCGAATTTGACATGAGAAGTCCATAGAAGATCTTTGACATTTATATCCTCCCAACAATAGACTCCAATCCTAGGATTATCCGTGCTAAGCCGTTTCAAGGGCTTCAAATCAATTTGATTGTATCCCTCAAATTCTAAAGTCGATGGTTCTGCTGCCATATATGGAATTATGGTATTTACCTCTAACCCCCATTTGTCTATCACGTCAGGGTTTTCAACTTGTAAATACTCAAATTTGTTTCTATACATGTACATTTTTCCTTGTTTGTTTTCCCTGATTTCCTCTTCAAACTCTATGTCATGGTCTCATCAATGTGAATAGCATACTCTTCATTAGGGTCCAGGTAAACTTGAGCTCCATGGCAATTAGTCTTATAAAAAGAGAGTATGTGCTTATATCGCACTGTCATTCAGGTTTCTGAATCATGAGTCGAATAGGAAGACATTTTAGATGCTGATTCTGAAAAAGTGTCTGAGACTTCTTCAAGGATAGTGAACAAGTGATCGCCTTGATTCACACTCTTTGGCTGATACTCTACTAGCGGTCTCTCCAAATATGCCTTGGTTTTTTAGTATACGACCATATCTAAGGTTCATGTAGACTTGTGAAGCCCTGGATAGAGTACTTACCATCGGATTGACTTGTTTTTAGCTTCTTCCACTTGACTTGATTGCAACTTCTGTCAAGCTTTCAATTCCTTGTCTGCAACCTACTGATTCCTGTATCAATTTTAATCAAGTTAACTATTATTTCACAAAGACTGTACAATTTTTGCTAGCTATTGTGATTGGTCTATGTGTATCTCTTCAAATTGAGCTAAGTGAGTCAGTAATTGAGACTTTCAGATTCTACTTGTTAGCGGGTCGCCACGACGATTGTCTGCAGCATAGCTTTTTAGTACTAACATAATGTCAATACTCAGGGAAGTGATTTGGATGGGACACAGAGACTCTTCGAGATCGTCAATCTCAAGAAGTGAACCTTAACAAGCAAATACAACAACTCTACAAGCAAACCAACACTCAATGATCAGGGAAATTTTCCTATGTCCTTTCTCACAGCTCTAGGTCATCATGCCATTTCGGCACTTGAATAGACTCGAAATGCAACGAAACTTTAGGAGGAGGTCTAGGACACCTAGGGACACTATCCTAGCAAGTCTGATCGCAATCTGACAAGGTATCAAAATCACGATCTATCATGAAAAAGGTCCTAAATATTGCAACAGATCAGTCCAGAGAGGCCGCCCTATGGTCTAAGAACACTCTCCTATGGTCAAAATGACTAAAACGAGTGATTTAAATACTCAAACTTGATGATTAGGCTCACTAACTCATATTCGCAAACCTCAACAAAACTGACAATGCTTACACTTGAAAGAAAGAGCAAAGAGAGACAAACACAATGCAAGTTTTGGAATTGAAAATTGATTATCCAACCATTAGCTGTGATGATTACAAGTTTGGAGCAGCTTGTAGCCCGAGTGTACGTTTTTAGAGCTGCTTCTTCTTCTAAAAATAAGCCTCCTTTCACATTAAGGTTATTGATATTTATACCTAGGGCATTCTAAATGGCCAGTGGCCGGCTCACATGTACCTTCACAATTGTCATGACAGCATTACAACTCAGGGAATATTTGACCCACTTCTCTGGAACCAGGATTACACAGAGTATTACTATGCTAGCTCTGAAAACTAATAGAGTACAAATGTGGTGTCCGGCTATATGTCTGGCCAATTGGATGCCCGTTTGGTTTGTCCTCAAACATTCCCCCCTTCCTAATTTGTGCCGTCCCTTTACACAACCTTGTGCAGTCTTGTCATAGGGTTGTGATTAGCTTTGTCTTCAAGGTTGGACTTCAGGTTGGGAAGTGTTTTGTCATTGATGACACTCCCCCTTCCTTGAGTGATTCATATCTTCCACGAAGAGTTCTTTGGATGTTTCTATCTTTGTCATTGACTTGCAATACTTCACTAGCTTCAACACTATGGAGCTCCTTATGTTTTGTTGTTGCAAGCTTTTTTGCTGAAGTTATCATTGTTTGTCCGTTGTTTTTGTATGACATTCTTCATCTTTTCATTGATCGTTGAATCTTTGTCTTCAAGGTTGGTCTTTAGCTTCGGAAGAGCTTTGGCATTGATGACACTCCCCCCTTCCTTGAGCAATGCATATCTGCCATGTTGTTGATACGTGACTTGATCTTTGATTATTGAGGCAACTTTTCTTCTTGTTGTGCATTCAACTCTTTTGTTGCCAATCTTAGCCACCGTAAAGATGGATGTTGATGTGTTTGATCTTGTAGAACTAATCCTATTTGGGGCATGGACTTTATGATGGATTTGCTTTCAAGGTCCGTTGCAATTTGAGTTTTTGACAATAGGTTGCCAATGTTGAAGCATTGTGTGAGCTACGTATGGTTGTTCTGGATAGCTCGTGTGCTGGATTTTTCATTGCTTGTCGTTGTAAGCCATTCTTTGACTTTCCATTGTTTGATGGAGCAATGTTGTTGCCCTTAAAGATAAAATATTCTCTTGATAAGCATATGGAGACCTGCAATTTTTGCTTCAAGTTGTTGTCGTTTGATTTGGGTAGCCATTTCCTTATTGTTGATGTAGAAGGAATATATACAAGAAGTTGATGATGAGGGTGTCTAGATTAGGGTCTAAAACCTGGATGACCAAAGGGAAAAAATCCGGTGGGAAAAAAGTGCCTTCGGTATACGCTCTTATTGGAGTTGAGCATTTGGACTTGAAGTACTTGTCATGCAAGGTGAGTGCTTGGGAGAAACAAAGGAAGAGTGCCTAATGCAAGTGCCAAATATGGGAAACTCTATATGCTTATGAGAAGTTTTCAAACAAAAGCATGTAGTGTAAGAGATGGAGTTGATGGGTGCTTCAAGGTATAAATGTAGCACATGTGACATCAAAGGACGTCTCAATAGCTTCCACATTTCCAAGAGGGTTTTCAATGTAGAAGCTTCTCCACTCATTTCTCACTGTGTTGAGTGTATGAGTGTCTTTTGGACTTCCTCCTTCACTTACCGCTATACAACAATGACTTTGACTCTTATGCTCACCTAAACCAGCATGAGTGACACAACATAAATATGCTCAACTCTTCCAACTTGATTAGTACCTAGAATAGCTAAGACGCTTAAACCACAGAGAATATTACATGAAGGTTTGGGACTAACGCCTCGCTCATTTAGTGGCTTACTTGCCCGACTCTGACTTTTATGCCATGTATTTTTAATTGCAACTTGGACTTACCTGTTCAAGGCCAGAAACCCAATTCCATAAGTTCTATACATTTAGGCCTCTTCCATTGTGTTGGTATTTGGATGCCACCATTTTGTTGAGTAGATTAGCATAGTTTGGCTCCTCTTGACTTGCTTGTCGTATGTTGACACTGCTTTGTGAAACACGTCCTTGAGCTCTTGTAGGGACGATGTAGTTTTTGCTCTATCTCCCATGAGAAGCGATTGTTGATGTGTGTGGGTTCTTTGTGATTGAGTTTCCACGAGCGATTTTGGAACCCACCTTGTCTTTGGTCCTTGTATGATTGTCTTTTGCATTTGCTTCTTTTGCTCGATGACTTGATTGACACTAGGCTTCGATATCCATAACTGATTATTTCCACTGTAGAAGCCCTAATTCTCTACTTGATGGCGAGGTATCCATTTGTAGATTGGAGCAGTCTTGGTTACAATTGTCTTCTATTGGATTTTGGTTCTGTTTCCTTGATTTTGGATGAAGCCCTCTGTTCCCTGATTGATCTTCAATTTTCCAGGTTGAGCTACAACTTTTGGTAACCATATTTGTGTGTTATCTTCATAAAATCCTTGTGCTTTGAGTAGATTGACTGGAATCATCCGTTGCTTCACCTGTTTGTGTTGGGTAGCTTGTCCGAGGTCTAACTTTGGTACCCAAACTTGTCGCATTCCTTGCTACTTTGATTTTTGCTTTTGCCTTTTGTGGTAGTGTTTCTCCTCATTGAGTTGTTTGTCTTGCTTTTATAGCTCGTCTTGCTCTTTGTATAACTCTTTGGTTGAGGCGAGTAGATCCACGCTGTTACTTTAGGCTTTTTGGACAAACATTATCATTTCCTTAGAAGTAGCCCTGAGCAATAATTGACTCATTTGATGCTACCCACCCTGTCACCTTTTGTTGTTGTGATTGAATTTGTGCTTCATGTATCCGAACTGGGTCTTTGACTTTGATGTGCTCTTTGGATACCAACACTTGGTTGACATTCCTTGACTTCTTTTGGATGCTTTTTTGTGATGGAAACTTTGGTTGGTAGACTTTGTGCTTTGGTTTCCATTGCATTGTTGATGGTGTGGGTCTTGATGTAGAGGCTTTGTGGGAATTTTGCTGGAGGCTCGTCGAAGGTAAAGTCGTCTTGCGAGGTTGATTTACTTCAAAGTTAACCTTAGCTTTACCTTTTTTTGCTATGCTTGGCAATTTCTTTTTCGCATAGATTTGAGGTTCTTTTGGGGCTTCTGATGGTGATGTTGTTGAATCTTTTTCTTGTGGCTGAAAGAAGATGTTCCTCTAGCTTTCTGTCAGGATGAGACTCTCCTTGATTTGATGAGAGTCAATTATATGGAAAGTATCCTTATACTCCCCGGTACTCAACTTGAGTATAACTTCTTCCACTACGAAGCTAGGAATTGGCATTTTTGAAGTTGGGTACACAATCTTCTCCAGCTCGATGATTGGTGGATTTCCCATCATGATCCACGTGCCATAAGTCATTACAATCTTTGTTGCTTCTGGATCTATCACAACTGAACATGTGATTTTGAGTCATGTTTCTCCACATATGCTGAATTTGATTGTCGTAGGAGGCAGTCGATCTTCTTTCTTGTTTCTGTTCTTGTCTTGATCTTGTGTTTGTTGAAGATTTGCGGTTGAACTTGGAAACTTTTTCCCTTCATCTGCTTTCAGTTGCATTTTTTTTTTGGAGTTGGATTTTTTGAAACACCTTTTGTTGATTCTTCAAGTATGTCAATGATGACATATTCTTGTGGTTGCTCTGCTTCCTTTGTTTGCATCTTGGAACTGTGCTCCAAGATGTAGCTATCTTTCTCAACTTTTTTGCTTTCATGCTCAAAAACTTTATTAGCTTCCTTCAACACCTTTAAAGTAAACAAGGGAGTTATATCATACCCATCTTCATCGCAAAATTTAGTCAGGGTCACCTCATTCACACACACATCAAGAGTGGCCAGTATTTGATCCCATCCAAAGGGTTCAAATGACTCCTCTAGAAATGATTCCAGAATATTGTGTGTGTCCTCCACACGTCGATCGAGAATACACTCCTCCTTCCTCAGAGTTACACTCTTAGAAGCTTCGTACATTCAAATATGCGCTTTGCTTTCAAAATCAATTGTGGAATTTAATTCTTCCTCGGGGTTCGTTCTACATCTCTATAACTATGATCTTTGACACTAATTTTTGTAATGACATCCTTGTCTCTTAGGTATATATAGTCATAGCCCCAGTCTTGTACCATATTGAGTTGACGCATGAATGGTCTACCCAATATGATATCAAAGTTGCTGCTCTTGTCAAAATTCATTATGGCAAAGGTATGCTCATACTCTATGCCACACAAGGATACAATGGTTTGTTCTAATAATCCAATCGGTTTCTCCACGTATCCATTTTCTAATTACAATTTCATTCGAGTTTTCATAAGAGCAGGCTTTCCCCATTTTTTTCATATTTCTTTGGTTGCAATGGAAATTCCTCCCCCACTATCTAATATAGCAACCGTCTTTATGCCTTTGTACTCGAGTGGTAAGGTGGTGTTTCCTTCTTCTCCTTCACAGTAGTCACCCACCTTATTTACTGGTATTGGCTTTGTCTGTGGCTTCTTAGGTAAGGTGTCATCCATGTTTTTGTCTGCAAGTTGGTCATGTGAAGGGATTTTCAACCCCATCTTTTCCAGGTTTTTGCCCATTTTCCCCCATAGATGCGGTCTAATTTTTAGTAGCTCTGAGAGATAAAGTGTGTAGTGTATAGGAGAAGATATCAATTCATGCAAGCTCTTATATAGGAGAAGACATCAATTCATGCAAGCTCTTGGTATCCATCATTTTTGGTGTGGCTCTCCACTGAGAAGGTACCATTTTAACCTCCGATTTTGTTTCGAGTTCTCCTATTAAAGATGGAAAAGTCTGTAGAGAGCGTGGTTTACTCTCCTCAGATGCGACAGACCCAACATCCCCATATAAAGATCGTATATCCCCTGGGAAAAATTCATGATCCATGTTTATCTCAAGGATTGGTGCTGACTATAGTGTCGCACTTCCATCTTTTCTGTTTTGGATATCCTCCCATAGATCCTTTGGCCATTGTTCTTCCACTTCAGGAATCGGCATCATTGCTTGTGAGCCCACCCCATATGTGGTATTGGCTACTTCCCTTGTATCTAAAGGCACCTCAACTTCTGGCTCTTCCTGCTCTTTGTTTACAATAACTTGACTTTTCATTTCCTGGATTTTTTCGTAGATTAGCACCTCCATTTTTGGAGCATCTGGAATATGTGGTTCCATAAGAGCTTGGGCCTTTTGGATGAGCTCCTTGCACATTTGTAACCTCTCTTTTTCAGACCCTGGATGAAGATACGTCAGCCATCTATCCTCTTGGGTTTGATTGGTCTTTAACCTAGCATCATAAGCTTTTAAAATTGCATCTAAAGGTTCAAAGACTTTGTCGACCAAGACTGAATCTCCTGAGTTAGCCTTTGACTCTTTAGGTCCCCTTGCATTTTTCTTGGTTTCTTGCTCTTGTTTAAGATGTTCTTTTGTTTGATTCAGTTCAGTTTCCATAATAGATTTCTCCTTCAGCCTCTTCACTTTCATTTTGTCTCGTTTGGCTTTCCATGATTTTCTTCTTGTTCTCACCGATAAGTTTTTTAATTTTGTTTGAATAGGCAATGTGGGTTCCTCCTCAATGATTACATTTTTGATAGCTTCTTGAGCTTGAGCTTGAGTCATCACTTTTAAAGGAATTATAGGCTCTACCTCGGATCCTTTTGAAGAAGGCATCACGCCTACAATGTTCATTGTTGCTTTTCCGTTGTAGTTTGGATTTTTAGCACAGTTTTGGCGTAGATGGTCTATCCCACAACGTTCACAGAATACAAATAAATCTATTTGTGGATCCTTGTTTGGACAACTTCGTGCCCAATGATCACCTACACATTCATAGCATGGACCTTCTTGTTTCACAGCTGGTGATCCAGCCAATGGTTGTTCTTGCCTTTTGAGGATGTTCTTTGAACCATACTCCTGATTGGCTATGAACATGAGCGTTCTCGCATCCATGGAGTACTAGTTTCTCATGGGTTGTGGCACATGCATTGGTTGAGCGTAGTTGACTATCAGTCTCCCATCATTCAGAAGATACGGTTGTTGCCTTGGCATTTGTTGCGGCTTCGGTTGAGTGCTACACCATGGAGTGGCATGATCCCCTCCACAAGTACTACATCTTTTCAATTGAGGTTGTCATACAATTGGGTTCTGGATGTAGCCTTGGTTTATTCTTCTAATTACCCCTCAATCACTTGATCAAGATTGGTTCCTAAGGAGTTTGAATATCTATCTTTGTTGCAGGTTCGCTCTTTGGAGATGAGGCACTACTAGTCGTGTTGTCTGTATCTTCAGTCAACTCTCCGTAGGTCTTACAATTGTCAACTAGATATAGAGCTTCTCTAGTGACTTGATCAAACGTTCTGCATCCTTTTAGATGTAGGTCCTTTTTGAGATTTTCATTCCTCAAGCCCTCTATGAAGAGAACTAAAAATCTCTCATCTTGTGGTAACTCTCTCACAGCACATCTATCAATGTATTGTTTGAAGTGAAGCAAAGCTTCCTTCACTCTTTCGTTTGCTTTTTGTTTGAAAGCGTAGATCTGGGATACTATGTTGTGTTTGATTCCCCTTTTTGATAATACCTCTACAAACTCTTGTAAGAGTTGTGCTATGTTGGGAAAATCATCTCTATTGAGTAGTTGGAACCACGTCAAGGCTGTTGCTTCTAATGTCAACCCAAATCCCTCATATTGAGTATGAAATTGTGAAATCTGTTCAGTTCTCAACACTTGTTTGAAGAGTGAGACATGAGCATATGGATACTTCGATCCATCGTACTTTGTCTTGACACATGGAGCCACTTGATATGGTCTTAATGGTTTTGGTTTAGTCACTAATCCAACCAATTCGCGGTCTCTTGGAAAGATGTTTCTCATTCTCTCCTCTCGTCTTGGAGAGAATCCCGGTGGAATCCTATCTTATATGTTGTCTGGCATCAATTTTGATTGAAAGTAGGTAGAGATCAGAGTACCCTTGTATGTATATCTCGCTAGGTCAATTGGATTAACAAGTTTGTACTCACGCCCATACTTATCTACGATAAAAACTTTGCACTCCGTTGGCATCTGTATCCATAAATGCATAGAGGTTCTTATGGGTGGTCAACTCCCTGGCAATGGGTTCTACACACTTGTAGAAGATATATGGATCCCCCTTTGCATTAGGAAATTTCAGAGGTCATTTGGAGGGCCATATGAAGAGAGAGAAAAATAGAGCGCGTCCAATGAGCATGAAGGCTACGTTACGTAGGAAAGTACGTGGAAAGACTCAAAAAATAGGAAAATAGCATAAGACTTTCACGAAACTAGGATTGTAGCATAGTAATTTCCTTCCTTTTACCGAGCTTTTAGGTGCTTGCATGTGGTCCCACTTCTGATATTCTCTTATGGTCATTAACGTACTGGAGGGTGACCATTAAGCCCGCACAAGATATTGGAATTCTAAAACACTTTCCCTCCATTAGAATGCTTTCAAAGTGAATCTCCCTCCACTAAAGCTTTTCTCTGAGAGCTATGGCGTCCACGTCTTCTCGCCCAAGAGCCTCCAGGTGTTTACTGTCTCTCACACCAACAACCAACAACTGCACTTTGCCTAGAAGGCCAAGTAGTAGCATATCCTCAATTACAATACCAGCTTCAATAAGTGCAGAGAACCAATGGGTTGGACAAAGGATAAACAAAGGTTCATGGGTCCTCATGCAACAAAGAAGACCCAAGAGGTCTAGTGGTATCAATGTTTACCGCTCAGCATGGAAGGCCAGAGTGTTGGATTTTAAAGTTGAAATCGGCAAAAGATCTGTAAAGGAAGTTCTTGTTCAGCATGTGTTTACCCATCCTGAGGTGATAGCAAACGGTGGAAATGTATCAGATATACATCAACCACGTTGCAATTGTAAGTACTCTTGACATGTGAACTTACTGATACTCTCATTATAACTTTTCTTATATATTTTGCAATGTTTCTCCCGCTTGTTATGAGTAATGTCTCCATTCTTCACAGCTCAATTACATTAGATTTGTCATTTGTACTTATTGATACTCTTAGTTTAACTCTTCTTATATATATTGCAAATGTTTATCCCTCTTCTTATGAGCAATGGGAGCCTGTGGAGTGCATAATAGGCCTCTTCCATGTTGTTCATGCCCACATTGGTTCTCTACAGTACTCAGAGAGGAGCAGCAAAAGACTGGCTGATGAGGGAATCTTTTTTTATGACCACTTTTACCAACTCAGCTCAGGGAATAAGAATGGCATGTTGGTGAAAATGCCTCTACCAACCGATTGGAACACTGTGGACTGGCCAGTTCCCGAGGAAACAATGGTGGAGGCAATGCGAAGTAAGCTCTACAAGGATATACAAAGGTCTCTACGTAGCTCTATTCCTACCAAACTGGTTAGAATTGCAAACTTTTGTCCTGTTGCACTCTTCATAGAGCTGTTTCATAGCTACAACATCCGAGTTACAAAAACTATGTTCATGTGCAAGTCATTTCAGCAGTCATCCTGTGACAAACTTCTTGACAAAGGATGGTATGCAAAGGAAGAGATTGGTTTACGGTGCGAGGTCGCGCTTGATACTCTAGTTGTCAAGTACATGATTGCAAGCCAATCACTGTTACTCTCATTTTGGTATATGCGATCACAAATGCTAAACGGTAAGTACATTCCTATGGACCAGGTTTCTGCAGGTTTGGAAGATAATCCTACTGTGGATGTGGAAGTGATTGATAAAGAGCATGGCCTACTATTGGTGGTTACAATAAGGGAGCTATGCAATCTTCAGCATTTGCGAAATGACATCATTGAAGAGTCAATGGACAAGGACCTATCAGATTTTTCCTTTTTCCTAGCTGGCCGTAAGGTGATGCGGCGAAGGGAAAAAGATATTTTGTGCAAAGAGTTGGATGGTCGGGTTGAAGTAGTGTCAATGTAACAGATATTCTTGTGAACCCAAGTGTATACAAATGACTTTCAAGACATGAAGTTTATTGATCTCATTTTTCAATTGTGCCATGTGAAAAAGTGTGCTTGAAATACATTTCTTTACCACGTCAAATCTCTCTCTCTCTCTCTCTCTCTCTCTCTCTCTCTCTCTCTCTCTCTCTCTCTCTCTATATATATATATATATATATATATATATATATATATATATATATGCTAGACAAGACAAAGACATGATAGAAGAATCATCTTAATTCATTAGAAAGTACAAACTCGTCCGTGAACAATGGACTGAGATACAATTTCTGTAAGTATAGAATCAGAATGTCTTCAAGGTAAAAATCGAAGGAATGCCCCTCGAAAGAAGGTGGTGAGACAGTTGTTCCCGGCGGATTTAGTTCTCCCTTTTCAGGAGTATCATCAATTAGTAGTGTATTAGTTGCATCAAAGGGTACACCGATTTGGCTAAACGGTTTGTACAAAAGAGGTAAGTCTGGTTTTTTAGGGTGGTAGTGGCCCTCAACGGTAACGCATTTTCTTTGATCATACAAAAAGGCAAAATCTGACGTGTGAGCGTGGCATACACTGCAAACTATTGCAACTAGTGGCGACAAGTTTTGCCTTTGCATTGAAGACCATATGGCAACTCTGAAGCGCGGAAGAAGAAACTGAATAAATTCCTTGGTTCCTGGACGAACCACGACTCGACAAGTTCCCATCCGAAACGTTTGCAAATCCTCAAAGGGTCCTCTGTCACCGAGAGGCACCCGCATCAGCAGCAATCCATTGACGTCCAAGATAATCAACCTCTGTAAAAGTTGACAAGTACATATAAGTAGTTAGAAGCTGAACATATTTTGCCATACTTGAATAGACATTACCGGAACAACCGTATCTACAGGTAGCAAGGGTCCATACTAGGTCTCTGTAGTGTTCATGTCGTTGTTGCTCTCCTCCGCTTTATCTTCATAGTCATCATTCACATCTTCATCAGGGGTCTCCCCCATGGCTCTTTCTGCCTCATTCAAGGTTTCCTCCAAGGTCTTTTCGTCTCCCTCGGTTGATCGGCTTGCCTCATACATCCTTGCCGGATCCATATCATTTTGCTCATCCCTAGGCCTGCTTTCCTCATCCATATCCTTTTGCTCATCTATAGGCCTGCTTTCCTCATCTTGGGTTTCAGCCATAGGCTCTTTTGGCTCCTCCACTGGCTAACTTGGCTCTTTCATTGTCTCCTCAAGTTGTACCTTAGCACCTTCCATATGCTCATTTGACCTTTCCTCATCCTCGGCTCTTTCATCTTCTGCTGATATGACCCCCTCGGCCCGTTGTGATTCCACTGTATCGGATGTAGGGGTTTGTCGTGGTGGCACGTCATGTTTTGTAAGATCAATAGTGCGCTCATCCAAGCCGCTATCTTCAAGCTCTCTAGGGCTAGACATAGTAAGCAGGTGTTGTATTAAACTTACCCGGTATCTTTGCAAATAATCATATGTGTAGTTTTTTAAAGCACTCTGCAAAATTGAAAGACCACATGGTGAGAATTCTTTTATAGACTAAACCAAAACTAACTAAATGCA